>NW_024070213.1:38192307-38915030 GCF_014754425.2 Oryx dammah | reverse complement strand
TATGTTATGTTATGTTATGTTATGTTATGTTATGTTATGTTATGTTATGTTATGTTATGTTATGTTTTGCTGAGAAACCTGGATTTTTTCTGGTAAACATAGCAACCATATGCAGCTTTCCCTTAAGCTTTAAGACCTGAGCATTACAGTTTTGAGTATCACCTGTCTCGAATTATTGGGTTGCTTAGGGCAGATCTCTGGGCCCCGTCTCAGATCTACTGGCTTAGAATATCTTGGGATGGGATCAGGGAATCAGCAATTGTAAACAGCACACTGGTGATTCAGAATCCCAGGAACCACTGCAACTCAGTGGGGCCTATGTTTAATGAGGTTGAGATGCCAAAATCTGCCTGGAATAACAAAGAAAGGAATCCAGAAGCTCGTTGAGGTGGGAACGTTGAGGTCCATTCATCACATCGTCTACACACACATTCCTGGTACCCCTATCCTGCATCCCCTGAGAGGGCCAAATGCTTCTCTCTGCACTGAGGCATTGAAAAGTACGTAAATAGGAGAGTGCCTGCAAGGTTGGGAAGCTCTGTGGCACTTCTTTGCTGTTGGCCAAGTGTGATGTGGGGTATGCTACCACTGCGGTGGGCTTTCTGACTCCAGTGGGGTTGAGGGGACACTGGAGTTCCAGAGGCCGGGTGGCAGAGCTTAGCGGCCTGTCTAGGTGAGAGCATTGACATGGCAGGCACGAGGATGTGGTGAGAACTAGAACGTTGTGACCCACAGGAATGGTGATGTGAAGTGGGCAGACAGCCCTCTTAAATCTTACTTGACCTATTTGTATAACCAGGAAAATTCCAGGTTCAGGGCCCCAAACTAGACTTGAGTCATCACAATGGAAAGCCAAGACCTCATGCAGTTTCCATACCCTCCAGTTCACTAAGGTATGGCTCTTTGATTGAAATAGAGTTGGGGTCCCCTTGAGGATGGACCCTAGTATATTCTTGAGTAGAAGTCTTTTCCAGAGATATACCTGCTTTTATTTTCTTCTAAATCAGAGGTGTTTTCCAAGAGGAAAATTAAAGTGATGGGCTTCATCTGGAGCTCTAGTCTGTGAGAGTGTGGATTCAGTTCATTTCAGTTGCTCAGTCACGTCCAACTCTTTGTGATCCCATGAACCACAGCACACCAGTCCTCCGTGTCCATCACCAACTCCCACAGTTCACCCAAACTCACGTCCATTGAGTCGGTGATGCCATCCAACAATCTCATCCTCTGTTGTCCCTTTCTCTTCCTGCCCTCAATCTTTCCCAGCATCAGGGTCTTTTCAAATGAGTCAGGTCTTTGCATCAGGTGGCCAAAGTATTGAAGCTTCAGCTTCAACATCAGTCCTTCTAATGAACACCCAGGACTGATCTGCTTTAGGATGGACTGGTTGGATCTCCTTGCAGTCCAAGGGACTCTCAAGAGTCTTCTCCAACTCAGATGGATACAATGACAAAAACGTTAATTTCTAACAATGAATGAAAAATTGTCATAACACTTGAGGGATACAGTAAACGAGTTTTTAAAAACTGATTAAATGCTATAATGGAAGTGCGTTCATGGTGATATGAAACCTGAGATTGTTCTCTGCAGATGATATTTAAGGCAGGCTGTTGTCAGGATTCTGTGTGAACATTCCTGCTTATCCCACCACTGATTTTAGTTTTAGATGTTACATTTTTCTTTGAGCTGAAGTCTGCCCCCCAGTAGTTGTAAGACCCTGTGGCAAATTATGAGTACTTGAACCACCTCAGTTGGCACCCAGGTATTTCCATGTGGCCATGGAGGCCCAGAGTTGCCATGTCTTTTAAGATTTGAAGAAAAGTTGGAAATTTTTATATGAAATCACCTGTTTTATTGTGTGACAGCACGTACCAGGGAGAGACACTGAGGATAAAGCTGTAAATATGTCAAAGAGCCTTTCCCCTGAAAAACTTGGTTTCATACCTGTCTGTCATCTTTCTGTAGGCTGAGCATTACCCATTCCTCAAACCTACCTCCCTGAGACATCACTTTGAGACTCCCTCCCCCAGAATCCTGAAGCTGTCCTGTGAAGGTGCTCCAGCACTTAAGTAAAACCCTGAGGGGCTGCTGCCCCGTGTTGGATATCACCCGCTTCCCTCTCCCATCCACAGAGAGAACGCCTCTATCTTCCTTATCTCAGTACCTGGTAGGTTCTCCCTGCTGGAATTCTCATACTATGAATTACTTTTCTCTCTTTCTCCTACTATGCTATTAACTCCTTGGTGGCAGGTGCCATGTCTTCTGTTTGTTCCTCTGGGCCCTACATTATACCCAGCAACTAGCAGGTATTCAGTAAATATCTGTTAGAGTGCATTGAAATGAAAAATACTGACTTAGGCAGTTCCCTGACTAATGGTGTTGGTTTGGTGCTTTGGTCTGTTTTGATAGCTAGGACACAGTAACTGTGAGTTTAGGGTAGACTAACAACCCTTGGACAATACCACATGTAGAGTTTTAATCTGGATTTCAAGGATTTGGTTCTATTTTGTGTCTAAAAATGGGTCTTTACTGTTACCCATATTCTGTCTAATTCTGTTAGAATTAGCTATCAATTTTAGTATTTAAGCTCTTTGTGAAGCTCAGTCTTTAGTACAGTTTCTCTCCTTCCCTGATACAGGCCATGTGCAGGCTTGGTTAGCATACACTACGCATTCATTTAAGCCTTTGATAAAAATATTGGACAGACCAGAGATGATATCAGAACGCTGTGACATACCCTGGAGGTCTCCAGCCAAGGAGACATTGATTTAGTATTCGCCACTCTCTGTTAGCTCATATCTATTTTATTCTGTCTTGTATGCCAGGAGATTCTGAGAGGTCCTATTTAATTATATTGTTAAAGATGTAACATGTCTATCACACCCCTCTCCAGAAGTTAATCAGTTAAATCCCTTTTTGTGAACCTGTAGTAACTCCCAGAATCAGATATTCTTTTTCCAGTGCCCACACATAGGATATATTCAAAACTTTTATTACCATTTTATCTTAAGCTCACTTATCTATCATTTGGAGAGTTCAAGCTCCATCTTTTTAGATATTTGGGAAATTCTCGTAACTAGATTTTTGGTGACTTCTTAAAGCTTAGATTAAGGTACCAGGTGAGGGGCTTTCACACTGTTAACTTATCTCTACAGTGGTTCCCCATTCAGCAACTTATTTTTATATTTTTGGATCTAATTTAATTCATTTGCAACACCAAACACTCACTCCTAATCAATTTCCAGAAATAATCTATATTGGTAACATCTGTACATTTTTAGATATGATACATATAGACACATGGATGAGTAATACCTACTATTTTATATCATTTCGGAAGGGGAAAGGAGTGTATGTTAAGTATCTCATAAACATGTCATAACATAGTAAGAACATCATCTTTAATGATACTTGTTAAATGGTTGAATAACAAATAAATTGGAAAAATAGCAAGTCCTTTGTCTTTTTTTAAAAAAAAAACAGTGCTATTATTTGTAATCCAGGGTTATGATCTAAAGTATATCATCGGTGGGAATGTGTTCAGTCATTCAGTCGTTTCTGACTCTTTGTGACCCTGTGGACTGTAGCCCACCAGGCTCCTCTGTCCATGGGATTCCCAGGCAAGAATACTGGAGTGTGTTGCCATTTCCTTCTCCAGGGAACAGAGAAATACATAAAGATGTATTAGATGTTTTGCCGTCTCTGTGTTGCCATTTTTATAATTAACACAGTCTTTGTACATTGACAGGAAAATTGCTCTTTCTTTCTCTACTTATACTCACAGGATTTCTAACACCAGATATGTGGGTTTACTCCTACACCAAAGAATTCTCTCACACTTGCTGGGTGTCCTGGAGTTCAATTCACTTTGGACACTGTCTACCTGGAGTTAACATTAGATCCCCCAGGTTAGGAGCTCAGTTCTGCAAGAGTGCCCCCACTTCAGATGGCAATCACAAGTACTTGTCCTCAGGTTACTCACATTTATGTCTGACTTAGCCACAAGCTGGGTCTTCTCTGGTGACTCAGATGGTAAAGAATCTCTCTGTGATGCAGAAGACCCAGTTTGATCCCTGCATCAGGAAGATGCCCTGGAGAAGGGAGTGGCTACTAGCTCCAGTATTCTTGGCCTGGAGAATTCCATGGACAGAGGAACCTGGCAGGCTACAGTCTCTGGGGGTCTCAAAGAGTCGGACATGACTGAGAGACTAACACTTTTACTTTTTGGCTACAAGTTGGGGTTTCCCATGACCTCCCCCTCCAGACTTGATAATTTGCTATAATGGCTCACAGAACTCAGGGAAACCAGTCTATTATATAAAGAAGGGCGTGATAAACGGTACAGATAATAGCCAGATGAAGAAATGTATCGGGCAGAGCCTGGAGAATCCTGAATACAGGAGCTTCTGCCCCTGGGGAGTTGGGTTCTGTCACTCTGATGACACGTTGACATGTTCACCAACCTGGAAGCCTTCCAAACCCCATAATTCTGGGAATTTTTTGGAAGTGTCATCATGTAGGTGTGATCAATTATTAGCTCAGTCTCCCTCAATTCTCCTCTTCCTGAGGATGGGGGTGGACTAAAAGTTCCAAGCTTCTAATCACGTGTGGTCTTTCTCGTGACCAGCTCCCATGCTGAAGACACCCAGGAGCCTGGTAAGAATCACCTTGTTAAGACAAAAGTCACTCTTATCTCCCAGGAAATTCTAAGAGATTTAGGAGCTCTGTGTCAGGAACCAGAGCCAAACACCAAGTATTAGAACAAAAGGTGCTCCCAGTGCTCTTATCACTTAGGAAACTGCAAGGAATTTAGGAGAGTGGTGCCAGGAACTTGGGGGCAGAGACCAAATATTAAAACAAAAGATATTTCTAGCACCTTTATCGCTTAGGAAATTACAAAAGTTTTAGGGTCTCTAACCAGGAGTTGGGATGAAGATCAAAATACATATTCTTATTGCATCACAGTATCACATATGTATGTGTGTGTGTGTGTGTGTGTGTGTGTGTGTGTGTGTGTGTATATATTTGAATACTTTTCTGTTTTTTCCTTACAGAAAATTTCTAGAAGTGGAATTTTGGGGCAAAGGGTGTGCAATTTGTAAAGCCTTTTATATATATTGACAACCTAGAGACCTATCACGTATGAGATTGCCTGTTTTCTCTCACTGAGATGAATGTGAATGAATTTTAAATGAATGGCTTAGCTGGTCTTGAAAACTCAGCCTGGTGAAGTGGAAACAGTATAAAATCAACGTCAGAGGAGTGGGCTGTCAGGGGACCACCCCCACCTTCCCCGAGGACAGGAACTCCGTCTCATCCTTCTCACAGCTCCTCCATCCTGTGCTTTCTTTCTTTCTTTCTTTAAATCTTGTTTATTTATTTAATTTTGGCTGTACTGGGTCTTTATTGCTAAGTGGGCTACTCTCTAATTTTGGGGCAGACGCTTCTCATTGTGGTGGCTTCTCCTGCTGGGAAGCTTGGACTTTAGGGATCACGGGCTTCAGTCAGTGGGCTCAGGAGTTGAGGCTCCCGGGCTCCAGAGCACAGGCTCAGTAGTTGTGGCGCACCAGCTTAGTTGCTTTGTAGCATTTGGGATCTTCTTGGATCAGGGGTCAAACTCATGTCGCCTGCATTGGCAGGTGGGCTCTTTACCAGTGAGCCAGCAGGGAAGCCCCATCCTGTGCTTCCTGATTCCCAGCAGCTCTCTCAGCATGCGTAGGTCCTCTTGTCCTGGAATGGCGGGGATGCTACTCTCCCCTCTTTAGCCGAACACACCAGTCCCCTTGTGCACGGCCCTTTCTTCTTTCCCTCTGAAGGAGGTATTTCACACCAGGTTCCTATCTTAAGCACCTTGGAGTGTGCGCAGATGCATAGGTCTGCAGCACAGCTGTCTTGAATTTTGCACTGGGCCTGGAGCTGGCCAGCAATTCATTTTTTTTAGGCTTAGTTGGGACCATGATTACTTCAGGGGAAATGAAAATTGAGTTGATTAGTGACTATGACATTTAGATTCGTGTGTCCAAATAAAGCTTGAGATGTTTAAAATTCTGTAAATTAAAGCTGAATCAACTCAAGTATTTAGAATATGCGTATGCCATTGCTAAAGTTGACTTTTAGATTCTCAGCTGTTTTTGGCAAAGCGGAGGTAGCTGTATGAGAGAAGCAGATCAAGAGCTGTGAGGATAAAGATATGGAATTACTGCTTTGGTAAAATGGACTGGAGTCTAGATGGCTACAGACAGTACCACTTAGGGTGTGTGTATTCCCCCAAGAGAACCATTCCCTATGCAATTACATTTTTTTCTATAACCTTACAGACTTATTTGAGGACATTATGTCCTATTCTTAACTTAAAGGCTATGTTCAGAAGTCTCTCTGTGAAAGTGTTTAAAATTTTGAACAACAAATTTCTCTTCTCATTGTGGTTCTCTTTTTATTTTCTTTTTGTTGTAATCCTGGAATTCAGATTCTGAGATTCTATAGGAACTGATGTTAGAGAACATTGAATATAAATTCTGAAATGCTATGCTCATTCTCACCCTTATATTAATAATTTCAGCTACAACTGGTAATGGTGGGTAGATACCCTGGAGATGCTTTGTGGGGTGGTAATTAACAATGATTCCTTGTACATAATCTGGAAATTTGCTTCTTGGTATCACTGTGGGTGAGAGAACACAGTCGAACTTGGTTTATCCCAACCTTGACCATAGGTGCCAGTTTCTTGGTCTCTTTCTCATTGCTGGTGACCATGGATCCAGCCTACAGCACTGAGGACTTGCCTGTAAACACTCAGCTGCTTAGGAAGAGGTGTTAGTGAAGCAAGAGTACTGGGAGGTGTTTGCACCAGCCAGGGAGTGAGGGAAAAAAGCGAGTGAGGGAAGAAAAGCATTCCACACCTGTCTGCCTTTTCAGTGAGGCCACCAAATGTTCTGAAGTAATATTATATTGCATTTACAAAGATTTCTGCAGATAGAAAATTTTTTAGATAGGAAAAAACTTATACTCAGATATATAGAGTAACCTGATAGTGGAATCATTTAAAAATAATTAAATAACTTACCTTTTAAAGTGATGGATTCCCTTTGCTTTCCTTGTGCTTACCTTCTGTTTGTAGCTAATTCAGTTTTTATTTGTTGTCACAGGCTAAACATCTTTTTGACTGGCATGGACCCATTCTACTTCCACGTAGTAAATGTCATTTTACACTGCCTAGTGACCCTTGTGCTGATGTACACCTGTGACAAAACTGTCTTCAGGAATCGTGGACTTGCTTTTGTTACGGCATTACTTTTTGCCGTGCATCCTGTTCACACAGAGGCGGTGAGTGTCATTGGGACTCAGTGAAATAATTAAGCAAAAAAGTCATCTTTTTCTCCTCTCAAAACCATGTGAATTTAAAGCTCTACTGAAGTGTTTATCTTCATATATAAATCATTCTGCTTGACAACTTTTCTTTTTAAATGTTCTAATGGCCTTTATTGCACCTCCAGGACTTAACTGCTTTTCTAAATAACCACTGTAATTATTACAGGTAGTCATAAAAGACCACAGTTCTTTATTTGTGGAAAATTTAAGTCCTAATGTATTTTAAACAGCAAGGGGCATTTTGAGATGCTTAGCATGCTGAGTTATTGTTCCTGCTCTATGATTTTTTAACCTACTCTTGCTCTGCTTAATATTTATAACATTCATGATACAGAACTCTTAAGTGCTAGGGTTGTTTAGTTGCTAAGCTGTGTTGGACTCCTGGCGACCCCATGGACTGTAGCCCACCAGACTCCTTGTCCATGGGATTTCCCAGGCAAGAATACTGGAGTGGGTTGCCATTTCCTTCTCAGGAGACTTTCCTGACCCAGTGATCTTACCCATGTCTCCTGCTTGGCAGGTGGCTTCTTTACCGTTGAGCCACATAGGAAGCCCAAGAGTTGGGGGAAGACCATAAAAAGTTGAACTGACATTCTTCAAATTAAACACTTTCAAGACTTACCAATAGTTTTCCAGGTTATTTAGTATGAACTGTAGTTATTTGCAGGATGATGAGAAATGTGTTTAGAAAGTATAGATCTGGAGTCTTATTTAAAATATGGGCTTAATCATGCACCAAGATGGTGTCATCTAGCCTGGCTTGGGGAGAAGGCAATGGCAACCCACTCCAGTACTCTTGCCTGGAAATCCCATGGGTGGAGGAGCCTGGTAGGCTGCAGTCCATGGGGTCGGGAAGAGTTGGACACGACTGAGCAACTTCACTTTCACTTTTCACTTTCATGCATTGGAGAAGGCAATGGCAACCCACTCCAGTACTCTTGCCTGGAGAATCCCAGGAACGGGGGAGCCTGGTGGGCTGCCGTCTATGGGGTTTATGGGGACACGACTGAAGCGACTTAGCAGCAGCTGCAGCAGAAGCAGCCTGGCTTCACGTCTCAATAACCACAGCTGGTTTATTTTATGTATTGCTGAGGGTGGATGAAGACTTTCCAAGCAATACATGGGTACCACAGTTTTATAAGAATTGTCTCAAGAGTCACAGATTGCATCTGGACATTTTCCTACAGTTCATATCCTACAGTTAACATCCAGACCTGAGAATCTGGGGAAAAGTGTCAAGTTGATTCTCCTCTCCTTCTTCCCCTTTCAGTTGCCTTTTTCTTATATTAAAAAAATAAGGAATGTCTTGCATACATCAGAATCTTACTATGCCCCAGGGGTACAAATGGCCCTGTACAGTGAAACAATTTGATATATTGATGTCAGCCAAGTCTCCTCTAATTAAGGCATCATAAACCCAAAGTAGGTTTATGTCCTTTTCTGTCTATACATGTTTCTGTGAAGAAGGCAGCACTGTATTAGAAGTAGGGCAAGGCGGCCTGCAAGATGTTTGTCATGGGGATGCATAATACTGTCATTTGATCTAAAGCAAGACATCTGATTTGGCCAATTGGTTTGATAATGAGGACTGGTTAGGCCATATGATGGACATTTGCCACAAACAAAATTCTAAATCTGTAAGCACAAGGTTTTGACACAAGTATATTTAGAGTGATAAGGAAGAAAATTATTTTATAAACAATTACTTTGTTAAGTGTAATTTTCCCAGTCCTTTCTGAGTATTTTGGACTGAACAAGGTGCCTGTAAGTGGAGGGCTGTAAAGTAAAAGTAATAATCTTTGCAAAGTCTTAGTCAAGCCTTTTTCCTAAGTTTTGAGAAACTGTGAAAGCAAATGAATCTAATGACAGGTAACTTTAATGACTGGTACACTTCATTTATTTGCTTTCAACCAGGTTAAAGGAGAGCCTGGTAGAGCTGTCAGCTGATAGATCATTAAACATTATGTAAGGTGATAGTTTGCTATGATTTTGCAGATAACTTGGGTGTTCAAAGAACTGTCACTGCTGTAACATGGTTACTTCTGTCCTCATTTATGTGAGCTGTGTTCAAATACAAAAGCTACAGATAGAATTGATCCCGCATGCTTCCTTATTTTAACAAAAAGTAATATTCAGTCATAGATAACTAAATTTATTTTAAAAGCCTGCACCTATATTATTGAGGACTGAAAGAAGCACAAGCTGGAATCAAGATTGCCGGGAGAAATATCAGTCACCTCAGATATGCAGATGACACCACCCTTATGGCAGAAAGTGAAGAGGAACTAAAAAGCTTCTTGATGAAAGTGAAAGAGGAGAGCGAAAAACTTGGCTTAAAGCTCAACATTCAGAAAATGAAGAACATGGCATCTGGTCCCATCACTTCATGGGAAATAGACGGGGAAACAGTGGAAACAGTGTCAGACTTTATTTTTGGGGGGTCCAAAATCACTGCAGATGGTGACTGCAGCCATGAAATTAAAAGACGCTTACTCCTTGAAAGAAAAGTTATGACCAACTTAGATAGCATATTGAAAAGCAGAGACATTACTTTTCCAACAAAGGTCCGTCTAGTTAAGGCTATGGTTTTTCCAGTAGTCATGTATGGATGTGAGAGTTAGACTGTGAAGAAAGCTGAGCGCCGAAGAATTGATGCTTTTGAACTGTGGTGTTGAAGAAGACTCTTGAGAGTCCCTTGGACTGCAAGGAGATCCAACCAGTCCATTCTGAAGGAGATCAACCCTGGGATTTCTTTGGAAGGACTGATGCTGAAGCTGAAGCTCCAGTACTTTGGCTACCTCATGCGAAGAGTTGACTCATTGGAAAAGACTCTGATGCTGGGAGGGATTGGGGGCAGGAGGAGAAGGGGATGGCAGAGGATGATATGGCTGGATGGATCAATGGACGTGAGTCTGAGTGAACTCCGGGAGTTGGTGATGGACAGGCAGGCCTGGTGTGGTGCGATTCATGGGGTCACAAAGAGTTGGACACGACTGAGCAACTGAACTGAACTGAACTGATTCTTTCTTTAATAATTCTTATCATTTTTTTCTAACTTACACTGCATTTAGCAATTGAAAATAATAATAATTGGAATAATAATACAAAATTGAAAATTCTACAATTTTGAAAATTCAGAAAATGTAGATGTTTTTGATCACAGGAACTTTAAAAAATTAATCTAATTATATATTTTTATTATAGACTGAGATGATAAGTAGAATATTTTAAAATATAATTACATAGCATATTAAGAAAAAAACGCTGAGGGGGAAATAAAATGGGAACATGATTTCAAGGGGAAAGGGCACGTGACATGTCTGGTAAAGAGCCATCCATATTTGTGTACATGGAAGATGATGAGCTTCAAACTGCTGTGGTATGTTTCAGGTTCATTTGGTACATTCAAATCAGTAACTTTATGGCCTGTTTTAAAATATCAATTTCTAAAATGCACAGGAAGTTAAATCCTTTGAAGTATTTAAAATTATGATGAAAAACTTTAGATATGACTTTTAAAAGATAAGAGTGATACATGAATTTTCAATATTATTCTTGGATGAAGAGAAATAATCAAGGACCACTGCTGCTGCTGCTGCTAAGTCGCTTCAGTCGTGTCCGACTCTGTGCGACTCCATAGACGGTGGCCCACCAGACTCTGCCGTCCCTGGGATTCTCCAGGCAAGAACATTGGAGTGGGTTGCCGTTTCCTTCTCCAATGCATGAAAGTGAAAAGTGAAAGTGAAGTCGCTGAGTCGTGTCCAACTCTCAGCGACCCCATGGACTGCAGCCCACCAGGCTCCTCCGTCCATGGGATTTTTCAGGCAAGAGTACTGGAGTGGGGTGCCATTGCCTTCTCCGATAGAACATACGATACTGGGTCAATGGCAATGTTTTAATCTAAGCCCATCAACTTCTTTATGTTTCTGACAGTTTCTTAGATAGATTTGAAAATTCATGCTTAGAGGGTCTTGGGGAAAATTTGTGTAGGAAAGAACAAATGAGTAGAATAAGACCAGTCCTGATTCGGTGCTTGCAGAAAAGGAGAGCATAAAATTCAGTGTGATCATGAGCTCATAGAGTTAGGTTGAAGTCTAAGAAAAAGGGAAAATTCTGTTAGCAAAATGACCTTTAAAAGAGTTTCAACCAACTTTCATACTAATCGGGAAAAAAAAAAAATCCATGGTAACACAATTATGGGGACAAAGCAGCCTGAGAGATGGACATTTATTTAGGGAAAAATATTAAACTATTTGCATTTACAAGGAGATAGGGGAGGCATAAGAAAGTAAAGAAATTAGACCTACATAATACCCTATACTGGAAAGTAATATCTAGAGACCATTATTTAATTATAGATATTAGTTTGGGTTTCTAAAAAGGAGGACAGAAGAATAGTAAAAAAGAAATGTGCATTATGAAAACAGTGATAAATGATTAAAAAAAAGAAAAACAGACTATAGTGTGGTAAAAGAGGGATTTAGTAGAATATATCCCCTCTCTGTTAAACAAGAATAAAAATGGGACCATCAATTATGACAGGAAGGATAGAGGGTTTGAATTGGGGGGGGAGGAAGGTTTAGTTTAAGCATGTTGATATAATTAATGATTTGCTTTCTTAATTATATAGTCAACAAATTGTTAATGAGTACTTGTTTGGTACACGCCCTTTGCCAGGTGCCAAGGGGATATGTGAGTGGGCAGTGGGGTTCCCTACCCACAGTTTGTTCATAAGCCTCTAGAAAGCCAAAGAGCATATACATAAAAACATACAAGGCAAAGCAATATGTTGTAATAAAACTAGAATTCCAGTGAAGGGAAAAATTATTTCCAACTTAAATTGAGATGAACAAATTCATTTATTTACTTAATTTTTCAATAAATATTTAAGTGACTGGAATATAGTCAGTCAATGCAGGGCTATACAGTGAATAAAATAGACCTTCCTCATTGAAAACCTTGTGCTTCTTGGGTTTCCTGACAGTATATTTCTTGGGAAATTTATGGGTTTTTTCTTAATTCTGAATCATGAGAAAAATCAGTAGAGAAATTAGGAAAATGGGGTAAATCATTGAAATTCTCCTATGAGAATTAAAACTTAACAGTCATCACAGAGACATTACTGTTCGAATGAATGCTCATATGTCAAATCAAAAACAAGAACAGGAAATGCTTACACACAGAGTTGAAGGTTAGGGTGAACATTTCCAAGGCTGGAACAGAGTACTCGGGGAAAAAATTGGTTGTGATCTAATCAGCACGTCTAGCTTTCATCTGTGGCCCTGTGTTAAGTGTGTGTTCCTGCTCAGTCTGATACCAGGAGAACTCATTTTGCAGATAACATAATTGATAACTTTATACATATAGTATACTTCATACATGGGCTTCCCTTGTAGCTCAGCTAGTAAAGAATCTGCCTGCAATGAGAGAGGCTTGGGTTCAATCATATTTCATACAAATCCTATGAGTGATAGTCCAAGAAGTAACAAGTTCTGGGGCAAATGAAGTGGCAGTTTCCACTTGTGATTCTGTAAAGCTTGCTAGGAGATTTGAACGTTACATTATTTGAATTCAACTCAATTAGGTTTACTGATGTTATTCAAATGTTCAAATATTTCTTAAAGGAATACATTTCCCAGGTTACAACTACCCAATTGGTGATGGAAACCTGCAGCTTGAGGGCGGAAATAATTGCTGCCCATCTCTGTATTGATATCTTTGACCAGTCTTTCTGTACTTCCCAGCACCCTATGGTTCAGTCTCCATTGCTGTGGAATCAGGCCCAAGGGGCTGCAACTTAACATTTCATCTTTGCTTTCTGTTGCTCACTGCTGCCCCCTTTTCACTAATCCATGCTGTCATCACTTTGTCTTGGCTTAGTGGGTAAAAATCCTCCTGCTATGCAGAAGATGTGGATTCGGTCCATGAGTCAGGAAGATGCCCTGGAGAAGGAAATGGCAATCCACTCCAGTATTCTTTCCTGAAAAATCCCACGGACAGAGGAGCCTAGCAGGCTACAGTCCATTCGGTCACAAAAAGTCAGACATGGTTGAGCAACTAAACATACATACACACACACACACACACACTCATCACTTTATGCCTTCCCAGCCAGAAACACCCACATGCTTACTGACCTCTCCTTCCTCTCCCTGGAATGCTGCATTCTCTTTCTGGCCCAGAATTGACATCTCCCTGTCTCAAGTTTCCTGAAGTCCTCCATGCCTGACCTGTAAGTCCCAGTGAATACAGCCAGCCTTTCCACAAAGCCTTCCTGGATCCTGCAGTCCAAATTAATCCCTTCAGTCTTCTCATGGCTATGATTTCTCCCCTTTACAATGCATGCAGTTTCCTTGTAACTTCTTAATACCCTTTTTTGACTCCCCACCAGATACTAACTGCTTGGGGCAGGCTTTATCCCTCCAGCTGGCGTAATACCTGGCAAAGAGGAGGCATTTGGACAATGTTTGTTGAAGGGAGTGATACATGTAATTACTGAACAAGATGACATTGACAAATTGACTTGCAGTGTTTGGCTGGTCTGGACATATATTAGCTGATGACAGTCACTTTGTTTTTAAGACACTAGCCTTCTTGCCTCCAGAGACCCCAGCTGAACAAGGATATAGAATAGGGTTCAGTGACTGCTTGGGGGTTTGGAGCTGGCAGCAGAGTCTTGATGTTAGCGCTGACTTTTCAACACCCCTTCTGAGCTTCTGCTTCAAGGGACACTACATTCTTTATATCTGGGCACATCCAGCTGGCACATGGTGCTGTTGCTGCTGTTTGCCAGCAGAGCTGACTACAGTTCGAGAAGCAGGGCTCCAGGTGCCTTCACAGCGTTAGTTTCACTCACCTAGCTTGTGATTGCCTTGTTCCAGCTTGGTACCCCCACTACCAACTTGTGAGCCTTACTGTGTCTGAGTTGGCCACAATCAGCTGTGCTGTGGTAGCTGTCCCTCTGGGCCCAGATGCCTGGCCTCATCCCAGGACTTTGTTGCTGGGGAGCTGGGCTCTCTGTTTAATCTTCCGGAGGTCTTGCAGGCGATGCTGAGCTCAGTGCTCTAAGGGGCAGTGGTGTAGAATAAGCAGAACTAGACTTCAGGAGTGAATCATGTGCAGTTGTAGCTTTACAGACTGTGAGTCTGAGCCGGGCCTTGACACTGAGTGAAACCACACTGTCACTGCCTACTTCCCTCACGCATTCTTCCTGACGTGGCACGCAAGTTCCTTATAGATTAAGGGATCAATGAACAGCATGTGGCCTGAACAGCCACTTCAGCTAAGAGCTTTCAGTTCTATACTGCCAGTGAAATTCTTTGGCCATGTCCAGGTTTCTCTTGATGTGGATTAGACTATAATTTTTCTCAATTCTGTGACTCGGTATCCATCCAGATACAGGTATTTAATTGAATTATTTTTTATTTAGATTTTAACTAATAGATATATTGGATTATCTAGTAAAGTTAACATAAAATATCACACATGTAAACCTTAATGTAAAAAGATGATTTCTATACGTCACACAGGAAAACCTCAGTGATAAGAATCTCCCTTCCTTGCTCTGCAGAGAAAAGGAAGACACAAGGGCATCAATACCGAGTGGGCACTTTATATATTGGGTTGGCCAAGAAGTTCATTTGGAAAAACCCAAAGAACTTTGTGGCCAACCCAATATATCATTTTACTTATTACAGCAGTAACATGAGGTAGGGGGTGTAATACTTATTTTAAAAATAACAAAACCAAATCTCAGAACTTAAAGATGACAAAGTTGAGTCTCACTCAGATGGCAGGAGGAGTCTATATTCAAGCCTTGGGTGGTCTAGCTCCATGTGTGTGTCATCACCTCTCCTTTATGATTGCAAAGTGTGCTCATTATTTGAGGATATTTATAGGTATATTTCCCAGAAATCTACTTTCTGCTCTTAACTGTTGATTGATTCTTCAACACACCATGGGCTTCAGGTCCTCTGTGATTTGGGTGAAGCTGTTTTCTGTGCCTGAAAGTCAAATCTGTTCATTTCTCTTGCAAACTCTTCTCCCCATGTGAGCTTTTCTTTGAAACTTTCTTTAAACCATACCCCAGTTTTTCCTTCATAATTTTATCTCTTGGATTTAAAAAGTTAAGAGAAATGTACACGTTTTAAACAGTGAAATAATACAAATATTTATAAATAGGCATCTATCCCCGACCTGTCTTCCATTTCAGTCCCTTTCTGAAGTAATACATTGAAAACAAAATTTCAAACTTAAGAAGTGTAATGACCATATTGCTCTTTATCCAGAGTCACCAGTTTTTAAACTTTTGCAGCATTTGCTTTATCATCCTTGCTCTCTTTCTCCTTCAATATATAGAAATATTTTTTATTTTCTGAAACATTTGATAGTAGGTTGTGTAATTCATGCTACTTTATACCTTAATAATTTAGTTGTGATGTGTATTTTCTAAAACCATGGTCATTAGTCACTGTTTCTTTTTAGCTTCTTTCAATCTTAAGTTTGTAACAGTTACCAGTCTTCATTGTCTATTATATTATTTATATCTTTAGATGTAATTAAAATTATATATTATGATGTATGAATACCAGACCACCTAACCTGCCTCTTGAGAAATCTGTATGCAGGTCAGGAAGCAACAGTTAGAACTGGACATGGAACAACAGACTGGTTCCAAAAGGAGTACGTCAAGGCTGTATATTGTCACCCTGCTTATTTAACTTATATGCAGAGTACATCATGAGAAATGCTGGACTGGAAGAAACACAAGCTGGAATCAAGATTGCCAGGAAAAATATCAATAATCTCAGATATGCAGATGACAGCACCCTTATGGCAGAAAGTGAAGAGGAGCTAAAAAGCCTCTTGATGAAAGTGAAAGAGGAGAGTGAAAAAGTTGGCTTAAAGCTCAACATTCAGAAAAAGAAGATCATGCCATACGGTCCCATCACTTCATGGGAAATAGATGGGGCAACAGTGGAAACAGTGTCAGACTTTATTTTTGGGGGCTCCCAAATCACTGCAGATGGTGACTGCAGCCATGAAATTAAAAGACACTTGCTCCTTGAAAGAAAAGTTATGACCAACCTCAATAGTATATTCAAAAGCAGAGACATTACTTTGCCAACAAAGGTCCATCTAGTCAAGGTTATGGTTTTTCCTGTGGTCATGTATGGTTGTGAGAGTTGGACTATGAAGAAGGCTGAGTGCTGAAGAATTGATGCTTTTGAACTGTGGTGTTGGAGAAGACTCTTGAGAGTCCCTTGGACTGCAAGGAGATCCAACCAGTCCATTCTGAAGGAGATCAACCCTGGGATTTCTTTGGAAGGAATGATGCTAAAGCTAAAACTCCAGTACTTTGGCCACCTCATGAGAAGAGTTGACTCATTGGAAAAGACTCTGATGCTGGAGGGGTTGGGG
The DNA here is from genome assembly GCF_014754425.2 of Oryx dammah. Lineage (NCBI taxonomy): Eukaryota > Metazoa > Chordata > Mammalia > Artiodactyla > Bovidae > Oryx > Oryx dammah. Next base: position 38,898,245 of record NW_024070213.1, on the reverse strand, counting down.
GCAGGAGGAGAAGGGGACGACCCAGGATGAGATGGCTGGATGGCATCACTGACTCGATGGACATGAGTCTGAGTGAACTCCGGGAGTTGGTGATGGACAGGGAGGCCTGGCGTGCTGCGATTCATGGGGTCACCAAGAGTCGGACACGACTGAGCAACTGAACTGAACTGAACTGAACTGAATGTTATTGTATGTTATTAATGTGATATTTGTTATAATAATGTATACTATGTTGCATAAATATAATATATAAATTATAATATATACATATAAATTATAATACCAATATATAATCAAATTTATATTATTTAATTTATAACATGATTTACATGTATAGCATATTATATTAAAATTTATAATATAAATAAAATAATGAAATATATATAAGTACAATAATATAAGAACATCTGAATATAAAATAGGAATTTATAATGTATATAGTATGTTTGTAATTATAATATATGTATGATATTGAAAATATGTTATATGTAATACTATATTATGGTAGATTATGAGTTGTGTTATGGTCAAGAAAGGTTAAAAATAAAGTTAAGCATGAAAATCTTGCCCCTTTCTTCCTCTCTATCTGCTTCTTTAAAATTACTGTTAAATGTTTAGGATAACCAGAAGTGATTAGTCATATATCAGAAATTGAAGAATAATGTGTTTTCTAATTTACTGTTTCTTTCATTCCTCTAAAAACAAATACATTGCTGTTATGGGTCTCTGAGAATGTGGTTTTCTAAGGTTTTTATGTTTTCAAAATTTGTAGGTGGCTGGAATTGTTGGCAGAGCTGATGTGTTGGCATGCCTGCTGTTTCTTTTGGCCTTTCTCTCCTATAATAGGTATGTATGGCTAAGAATGCCCTTGTCTGTGTTTACAGTCATGCTCTTCCCTGGGAGTTTCTGCTGTGTGTGTGTGTGTGTTTGTGTGTAGCTTCTGAGCTCCTTCCTGAGAGAGGAGGGAAGCTTCTTGGCTGTGAGATAACCATGAGCTTCCTGGAGACTTGGCATAGGAAACTGTCTCTTAGCCAAAGACTAGGCTGTTCTGTTTTCCAGCCATATTCTGAACTATGTCATAGCCTCTTAAAAGGACTGCTTTCCCAGTGCTGGGAAGATAAGCTCTAGCTTCTTGATTTCTCTTACTGAGAATAGAATTTGAAATCAGCTCTGAGCCAAATTATACTGGGTATAGCCCTGTCTTCTATTTAACTATGATTTGTTTAATTTGTCCTTTTCATTTTGGTCTTAGTTTTTTTCCCCCTCTTTATTATACTCATTAAAGGAGCTTAAATCTTAAAATGACAAGGCTGAATTGAAAGTACTATTTCTCAACTGTGATTTTCTAATTTGTACATCGTTTCATCAAAATACAGAAGCTTCTTGCTTTGTGAGACTGAAAAGCAATAAAACAATCTCCCATTATATTGCCCCTTTCCCCACAAGATGATCAGATTCTCACCTGAGTTGTGACATAGCCACATAGGCAAAGGGGTGGGTTAAAAATAAGATGTAATATAAATGGAATATTACTCAGCCATAAAAAGGAATGCATTTGAGTCAGTTCTGATGAGGTGGATGAATCTAGAACCTATTATACACAGTGAAGTGAGTCAGAAAGAGAAAGATAAATATCATATTCTAACACATATATACAGAATCTGGAAAAATGGTACTGAAGAATTTATTTACAGGGCAACAGTGGAGAAACAGACATAGACAATAGACTTATGGACCTGGGAAGAAGGGAGGAAAGGGTGAGATGAATATAAAGAGTAACATGGAAACTTACATTCAGTTCAGTTCAGTTCATTTCAGTTCAGTTCAGTCGCTCAGTCGTGTCCGACTCTTTGCGACCCCATGAATCGCAGCACGCCAGGCCTCCCTGTCCATCACCATCTCCCAGAGTTCACTCAGACTCACGTCCATCGACTCTGTGATGCCATCCAGCCATCTCATCCTGGGTCGTCCCCTTCTCCTCCTGCCCCCAATCCCTCCCAGCATCAGAGTCTTTTCCAATGAGTCAACTCTTCTCATGAGGTAGCCAAAGTACTGGAGTTTCAGCTTTAGCATCATTCCTTCCAAAGAAATCCCAGGGTTGATCCCCTTCAGAATAGACTGGTTGGATCTCCTTGCCCATATGTAAAATAGATAGCCAAGGGGAATTTGCTGTATGGCTCAGGAAACTCAAACAGGGACTCTGTATCAACCTATAGGGGTGGGGTTGAGAGGGAGGTAGGAGGCACGTTCAAAAGGGAGGGGATATATGAATACCTATGGCTGATTCATGTTGAGGTTTGACAGAAAACAGCAAAATTCTGTAAAGCAATTATCCTTAAATAAAAAAAAAAATTAAATCTTAAAAAAAAAAAAAGAATGTAATGGGGGTGGTGACTCAGTGGCTGGCCCAGATAAAGGGGGACAGTGAACCATTGCCCTGCTTCATGGAGTGATGCCTAGTTAAGGATTTATAAACCTTGATCGTTGGGTCAGTTCATTGGCCTATAATCTTACAAAACACAGTGACTGCAAGGAACACAGTTCTAAACCAGTGGTTCTCCATATGGGAGAAATTTGTCCATGTTGTCCCTAGGGACATTTGCAATGTCTAGAGATATTTTTGCTCACCTGGCAAGTGAGTGGAGGCCAAGGATTCTGAAGCCTGTACGACAGCCCTTGTAATAATCATCTTCCCTGAGCTGTGCTGAGAATCCTTGTTGTAAACCAGCTTAGACCTTGGATCAAGGATGAACTGAATTAAACCTTATAAAGTTTTGGTTTAAGAGCAAAACCTTTTCTTAATATAGGACCAAGCTTCTATCCTAGCTTTGTAGCCTCCCACTGCATTTCATGAGTGTGTGCTTAGTAGCTCAGTCGTGTCCGACTTTTTGCGGCCCCGTGGACTGTAGTCCGCCAGGCTCCTCTGTCCATGGGATTCTCCAGGCAAGAATACTGGAGTGGGTTGCCATTTCCTTCTCCAGGGCATCTTCACAATCCAAGGATCGAACCCATGTCTCTTGGGTCTCCAGCACTGGCAGGAGGATTCTTTACCACTGTGTCATCTGGGAAGTCCCTCATGGCATTGCTAGTTATATATGAGTGTTGTGAAAATATTAAAAATGTAAACCCAAATCCAACAATTGTTTCCTGTTTGCTCTGGTGTTAGAATAAGATTAACAATCACTTTTGAGTGTGAACTTGATCTCTCAGGTCTTTTCTATGTGTTGATAAACAGGAATGTGAGTGGGTCTGCAGCCTGCCTGTACCTGTGTGATAATAAGCCACATTGCTACAGCTTTCTGTTGTGCAGGTCATTCGCACTTCAAGTAATTTAACCTGTCAACCAGCTTTGGAGAAAAAGCCTGTCTCCTACAAATTTGGAATATAATTTAGGCAGTTGTTCCAAGACATAACAATAATGGTGAGACGTCACAACTGCAGATGGATTGTCCTACCAAGGAGAGGGAACAATTTGGTGTGTCACCTGCGGAAGGAGCTGTGAGGTTTCTTGCTGGGGAGTCGATTCTGTTTTCTAAGGTTAAAAAAGACTTTACAGCAACTGGAGGGTTTTAGAAAATCCCTGCTGGAAATTATGCTGAGAAAGAAAAAAAGTTTTCCCTAAATATTCTCATGGAAAACATACTTAAAACTTCAGATTAGAAAATAATATAACATTGTAAATCAGCTATTCCTCAATTAAAAAAAAAAAAAAAACAGATCATCCAGAAGAAAAGAAAAATACTAAAACATCTATATTTTCATCACATTAATGATGATTGTGTTTTGGTATCTGTCCAGTGTTTTATTTGTACAGAAACATATAAAACACCTTCACAAAAAAAATAATAATGATGATGATAAACACAGGATGAGGCACAGGGAGGCATTGATCTGCCCCTTGTTACCTTGTTAACAACAGAGCTGTGATCTGAACCCAGGAAACCTGGCTCCAGAGTTCAGGCATATGGCTTATGTTATTCACTTAATATGTATTCACCTAAACGTCTTTACATGTCACTAAGTATATCTCTTGCAGAAGGTGATGGCACCGCACTCCGGTACTCTTGCCTGGAAAAATCCCATGGACAGAGGAGCCTGGTAGGCTGCGGTCGATGGGGTCGCAAAGAGTTGGACACGACTGAGCGACTTCCCTTTCACTTTTCACTTTCATACATTAGAGAAGGAAATGGCAACCCACTCCAGTGTTCTTGCCTGGAGAATCCCAGGGACGGGGGAACCTGGTGGGCTGCCATCTATGGGGTCACACAGAGTCGGACACGACTGAAGTGACTTAGCAGCAGCAAGTATATCTCTATATACTAGCATTTTAAATGCTTCTTAGTGTTCCTCTGTTATATGCCATATTTTACCATAACTTATATGCTTTTATCTAAGTACCAAATTCAGCATTGTCAGTCATTTACTTTTTCCCACCTTTGCAAATTTTATTCTTAAAGATATCTTTGCTCATCTATTTAGAATAAAATGAAATCTGTGTTGGATCTTACCTTTAAAAGGTGGCATTTCTTAGCAACCCATATTTCTTCTTGCAGTAAAACCATCTCAAATTTATTTTTCAGGAGTGTGGACCAGTGTTGTGTTGGGGAAAGTTTCCCTCCCACCGCTTCTCCCTTCTTCCTGCTGCTTAGTCTGTTTCTGGGAACCTGCGCAATGCTGGTGAAAGAGACGGGCATCACGGTGTTCGGCGTGTGCTTGGTTTATGATCTCTTTTCTTTATCCCACAATCATGATAAATCGTAAGTCATGTCAAAGTTTGGCTGTCAAGCAGTGTGTGATGTGCAAAGAAAAATTACTTAAATCAATAGTTTTCAAATTTTCATTAAGCAAATAGAGATACAACATTTTGTTAAATGTAACCTCATCTTGGGGGTTTTCCTGGTGGCTCAGTAGTAAAGACTCCATCTGCCAACACTGGAGACACAAGAAATGCAGGTTTGATCCCTGGGTTAGGAAGATCCCCTGGAGAAGGAAATGACAACCTGCTCCAGTATTCTTGCCTGGGAGATCCCAAGGACAGAGGAGCCTGGTGGATTGCAGTCCGTGGGGTCACAAAAGAGGCAGACATGACAGAGCGACTAAATAAAAACAAACCTCACCTTAGACCATAATATAATAAGGCTTATGTCCATAAGACAGTTGCATTGTATGTGTTCAGACTCTTCACGCTTGTGTCATTGAGGATTATAAAGTTTTTGTGAGCACCAAATTTGGAATTGAAAAGTACCTATGCTAATTGCAAGTTTATATCACTAGATTGTTTTGCTTGTATAATACTGAGAAATCTTGATTCACACAGGAGAGTGGTTACAAATGGTAACACTTTGTTAACAGCTTGCCTGGAATCTCTGCATTCACATAAGTGCTATCCTTCAAAGAACACTGCTAAATTGGAGTCTGTTTACTAGCTTGAGGGGTGTTGTATATACCTAAGTTTTGAATGGGGCAGTGGGGGGGGGGCGGTGGGATTGGGGGGAGGTTTGGAATTCCACAACAGACCAGTCTAAACCATACAGGAATAATTAATTGCATATCATATTCAAGTTAAAGAACAAGTTTATTTAGTAGCCTGTTTTCATTTAACAAATTTAGGAACTTTCATATTGTCCTGTGGGTTATAGATGATAAGAGTGACCAAGGCGTTTTAAAAGTTCAAGCACATACTGTAATTTTCTTCCTCAGGATTTACTAACAATTTGACATGCAAACCCCATTTTTCAGTAATTATAAGGTCCTTATTTATTCTCTGGCCTTGTCTGGAAGAATTTTATCTTTAAAAAAAAATCCTGCCTTTTTATCCCATTCCCTACCTCTTTATACTTCTTGACACAAAGATAAAAGCAGTGCTATTGCATGTCAACAAGCTGAGATGAGTCATTAAATTCTGATCGCTTTCCTGCCTGGGCGTACTTGGAGATAATTTAAATAGATTTTAGTACTCTGTTAGCTCTCTGCGAATCTCAGAGGCATGTAAAAGGAAGGGGCCTAGTTATCATTTTGACCCAAGCTTAAACCAGGAAAGCCAGAGGACCTCCCCTTGGCTTATATGAGTCCTCTTGACCCACCGCAGTAATTGCATTGCTGGCCTTCCTAACAGCTCCTCTGGCTTTCCCCTTGCTTCTGCCTCCTTTTTGTGTGTACCTCCTTTGCTCTGTGACAAGTGACTGGAGATCTTCCCCTCTGGTCCTGTCCAGAGATATTTTAACCTCATATCGACTGAAAAAAAACACCCACACAACTTGAAAGTTGAGAATTGCGTTTTATTTGGGACAATTACTGAGGACTTATAACCTGAGAAAGCCCCTCAGATAGCTGTAAGGAAACTGTTCCATAGAGGTGAGGGAGGAACTAGGATGTATGAGCTTTTGCTGCTGGGGGGAGAAAAAAGCCTATAGTTGAAACTCGAAAGAGTGCTAATCACAAAAAATCAGACATCTCAAGTTAATGATTTAGGGCTTTTCAATATATTGAAAGATGCAAGGTCTGGGCTCATGAAAATTTTTCCTTTGATATGCATGTCAGCTGTCTAGGGTCAGTATCCTGTTTTTCTCCATTCTGAATTCCCTTAGGGTACACCCTGGGGACAGCTTCGGTGGCTGATAACTTGATGGCAGGCAGCATTCTTTTGTCTATACTCATACTTGAAGTCTTACCTCCTTTGGTCTTAGGACTCTCCAACACATGGTTGCTTATAGTCTCTTCTTCATCTGGTCACTATTGAGCTAGGCATTTTTCAAAGAGGATAATTATCTCTTTTAGTCTTCTAGTGATTTTGTTGACCTTCACCATACCAAACTGCTGGAAGTTCTATGAAAAAATAATAACTGTTGATATGTAGCTTGGAAGTTGCATAGTTCATAGTTTATGGGTTTTTTTTGTTTTAGTAACTTTTAGCTCTCACAACAACCAGCATCTCTGCATAGATGAAGGCGTTCATTCTTTCCTGCATCATTTTATCCACCTGTTTAATGCATTCCCATTTTGTGCCTGGCCACAAATAAGACAGATAAGATTCCTTCCCACAAAGGGCAGTGCTAGGGGAAGACAAACATTATGTAAGTAATTACATGAGGACCTGAGTATAGTTGTGAACTTGGTAGGAAGGAACTGAGAACAGGTAACAGGGATTCAGTTCGGTCCAGTTGCTCAGTTGTGTCCGACTCTTTGCGACCCCATGAACCGCAGCACGCCAGGCCTCCATGTCCATCGCCAACTCCCGGAGTTCACTCAGACTCACCTCCATAGAGTCAGTGATGCCATCCAATCATCTCATCCTCTGTCGTCCCCTTCTCCTCCTGCCTTCAAACTTTCCCAGCATCAGGGTCTTTTCAAATGAGTCAGCTCTTCACATCAGGTGGCCAAAGTATTGGAGTTTCAACTTCAACATCAGTCCTTCCAATGAACACCCAGGACTGATCTCCTTTAGGATAGACTGGTTGGATCTCCTTGCAGTCCAAGGGACTCTCAAGAGTTTTCTCCAACACCACAGTTCAAAAGCATCAATTCTTCAGTGCTCAGCTTTCTTTATAGTCCCACTCTCACATTCATACGTGACTACTGGAAAAACCATAGCCTTGACTAGATGAAACTTTATTGACAAAGTAATTCTCTCTGCTTTTGAATATACTATCTAGGTGGGTCATAACTTTCCTTCCAAGGAGTAAGCAAGCGTCTTTTAATTTCATGGCTGCAGTCACCATCTGCAGTGATTTTGGAGCCCCCCAAAATAAAGTCATCCACTGTTTCCACAGTTTCCCCATCTATTTGCCATGAAGTGATGGGACCAGATGCCGTGATCGTTTTCTGAATGTTGAGCTTTAAGCCAACTTTTTCACTCTCCTCTTTCACTTTCATCAAGAGGCTTTTTAGTTCTTCACTTTCTGCCATAAGGGTGGTGTCATCTGCATATCTGAGATTATTGATATTTCTCCCGGCAATCTTGATTCCAGCTTGAGCTTCTTCCAGCCCAGCGTTTCTCTTGATGTACTCTGCATATAAGTTAAATAAGCAGGGTGACAATATACAGCCTTGACATACTCCTTTTCCTATTTGGAACCAGTCTGTTGTTCCATGTCCAGTTCTAACTGTTGCTTCCTGACCTGCATACAGATTTCTCAAGAGGCAGGTCAGGTGGTCTGGTATTCCATCTCTTTCAGAATTTTCCACAGTTTATTGTGATCCACGCAATCAAAAGCTTTGGCATAGTCCATAAAGCAGAAATAGATGTTTTTCTGGAACTGTCTTGCTTTTTCCGTGATCCAGTGGATGCTGGCAATTTGATCTCTGGTTCCTCTGCCTTTTCTAAACCAGCTTGAGTATCTGGAAGTTCACAGTTCATGTATTGCTGAAGCCTGGCTTGGAGAATTTTGAGCATTACTTTACTAGCATGTGAGATGAGTGCAATTGTGCCATAGTTTGAGCATTCATTGGCATTCCTTTCTTGGGGACTGGAATGAAAACTGACCTTTTCCAGTCCTGTGGCCACTGCTGAGTTTTCCAGATTTGTTGCCATATTGACTTCAGCACTTTCACAGCATCATCTTTCAGGATTTGAAATAGCTCAACTGGAATTTCATCACCTCCACTAGCTTTGTTTGTAGTGATTCTCCCTAAGGCCCACTTGACTTCACATTCCAGGATGTCTGGCTCTAGGTGAGTGATCACACCATTGTGATTATCTTGGTCATGAAGACCTTTTTTTGTACAGTTCTTCTGTGTATTCTTGCCACCTCTTCTTAATCTCTTCTGCTTCTGTTAGGTCCATACCTTTTCTGTCCTTTATTGAGCCCATCTTTGCATGAAATGTTCCCTTGGTATCTCTAATTTTCTTGAAGAGATCTCTAGTCTTTCCCTTTCTATTGTTTTTCTCTATTTCTTTGCATTGATCACTGAGTTATGCTTTCTTATCTCTCCTTGTTATTCTTTGGAACTCTACACTCAGATGCTGATATTTTTTCTTTTCGTTTTTGCTTCTCTTCTTCTCAGAGCTATTTGTAAGGGCTCCTCAGACAGCCATTTTGCCTTTTTGCATTTTTTTTTCCTTGAGAATCGTCTTGATCCCTGTCTCCTGTACAATGTCACGAACCTCCATCCTTAGTTCATCAGGCACTGTATCTATCAGATCTAGTCCCTTAAATCTATTTCTCACTTCCACTGTATAATCATAAGGGATTTGATTTAGGTCTTACCTGAATGATCTAGTGGTTTTCCCCACTTTCTTCAATTTAAGTCTGAATTTGGCAATAAGGAGTTCATGATCTGAGCCACAGTCAGCTCCCAGTCTTGATTTTTGCTGACTGTATAGAGCTTCTCCATCTTGGCTGCAAAGAATATAATCAGCCTGATTTAGGTATGGCCATCTGGTGATGTCCATGTGTAGAGTCTTCTCTTGGGGATACCTGGTCACCAACAGTATCTCTTGAGTGAAGGCTATGCTCCAGGAACGGGACCCTGACATTTACAGGTATGAAGTCACTTATTGCTAACAACTGTTATCATTGTTTCACAGAGCAGAAAGTACAGGCATAGAAAGTAACCTCTCCAGGGTCACCCATCCCTGATTTAGACTCTGTCTGTGTAACTTCAGAGTCACAGGGTTACCCCTGAGTACCTGCCTCCATGGGGCACATGTGACTGGGGCCAGTAACCTCCCAGGGAGTCTGCAGCTCAGAACCTGGGCTCACATTAGTAGCAGCATATGAGCTCAGAGGATCTGCCTGTATTGGAGGTCTTAACTCATTGAGAATCTCACAAAATTGTGTCTCCTTTTCCCAGAAATTCTTATCTGCTAATTTAGAATAAGGGCTTCCTGGGTGGTGCAGTGTTAAGAACCCATCTGCCAATGCAGGAGACATAAAATATGCGGATTCGATACCTGGGTCGGAAAGATCCCCTGGAGGAGGGCACAGCAACCCACTCTGGTATTCTTGCTGGGAGAATCCCATGGACAGAGGAGTCTGGTGCGCTACAATCTATAGAGTCATGAAGAGTTGGACAGGACTGAAGTGACTTAGCATGCACGCATCTATCCTTTTGGAATCTGAATTTAGGTTGTTTCCCCTTTTTTGATTATTATATACCATGCTGCAGTCAAGCTTTGTGTGCACATACCTGCAGATTTCTCCAGTGCAAAACCACAGAAGTGAGGTTGTGGGCCCACATATAGATATACATTCACTGTATTGATGTGGAGCCATTCTCTTGAAATAACTGCAGCAGTGGATGACAATCCTCTTGTTCCACCTTCTCCCCATCCCTGAGTAGTGTCAGACTTTTAAATTTTTGCCCAGCTAATGTTATGGAATATATCTCAGAGGATTCATGGAAGAACATATGAGAATATGTTGCATGGATCATCTGTGAACACAATTTTCCAAGATCATAATAATATAAATCCCAAATATCCCTTCAGCTAAGTTAGGAGAATTCAACTTATGTTTATTATGAGAGAAATGTATGAGGAGGATGAGAAGTGAAGAGTGTCTGTATGTGTACTGGTGACCACATAAAAGGGTTGAATCTACATCTTCTCTTGTAATGAGCCAATATGACAAGTTCTAAAATTGGAAATAACATTATTATTTCATGTTATTTTTAAAATATTGTGATACATACCAGAAACAGAAGAGCTAAAATGTTCGTATTTGCTTCCAAGGAACAGGGCTTGGGGAGGGGACAGGGGACTGCTGTTCCTTGTTGCAGGTCTTGTTGCTCCTTTTGACATTGTTTCCTCCTCACAAATAGGAGCAATGGGGTCATCCATCAGTGCAGCCCACAGCAGCCTGGAAGCTCCCTGACAGCACACCCTCTCCGGGAGAATGGGAAGCAGCAGCGGTTCCCTCACAAAGGAGCTTGGGGTGGCTGCCATGCCATGCCGTCTGAACCCAAGAGCAGTGGATTCCCCGTGTCTCCTGGAGCTGTGTGGTCCTTGATGAGGTACTGGACTGGGCTCCTTGACCTTGTGTGTTTTCACCATCCAGCATTACCTGTTGCAGGGGGATCACTGGAGAAGTGAAGCGTGGAGTCATTTCTTTGTGACACCCCCACTCTTGTTACCCTCCTTTCTTTTCCCTTCCCCATTTCCCTTCCTCCTCCTTCCTTCCTTCTCTTCCCTATCCCTGGCCTTCCCTGTGTCATATCAGATAAGAAGGGAGTAGCTGGAAGAAGTAGAGGCCCTACTGACTGCTGTTATTTGGAAGAAGAGATGAGGCTGTGAAGCCTCAGTTAAGCAGTACAAGGGAAGAGCCCTGCATATCAGAGCGCAGGCTCCTCAGTTTTCTCTGGAAGGAGAGCTCTGCCTTCCCTTGCCCTGACTCCCTGCTTTTAGTGTGTGATAATGAAAGGTTGTTGTTGAGCTGTGAAAAATGCCGGGATTCATTTTTGGCCTTGGATCAAAAATGGCCTCTGGAGGAGAGGAATTCAATCCAGGGCCAGTGACAAGGCTTGATCACTCAGAGCTTTTGTATATTAAAGTTTTATTAAAGTATAAAAGAGAGAGCTTCTGACATAGACATCAGAAGGGGGCAGAAAGAGTGTCCCCCTGCTAGTCTTTAACAGGAAGTTGTATACCTACTCACAGGCTGCTAATTAGAGAAAGGAAATGTCTCATAACTCAGAGAAGGGCACCAGGCCCCTCACCCACAACATGCATTTTGAGTTAGCATGGGCACAAGGTGAGTCATCTTGGCCATAAAATGATTGACATGAATCTTGAAGAAAGGAAGGTTTCCAAGCAAATACAGTCTCATTAACATAGATCAGGAGAACAATTGTATGAGTAAAACATACTGCTGTTTTGAGCCATTATCTGAGTCTTAGGCAGAAGCAACTTGAGGAAAGACAGAGTTTAAGGTAAATACATTTTTCATTAACATAGCTTAAGAAAAACATTTCCATAAAAAAAAACAAAACCTGCATTAGTTACCTCAAAGTTTGAGAAAAGTTAAGTTCAGGTGGAACTAGGTGTTGTCATGGCAACACAGAATTTTGAAAGAAACCTCCTTTTAATTTTCTATAGAGAAGGAAAAAAAAAATCTGACACTTGTAGTTTGCTTCCTCCTGCCACTTAAGAGAGACTAAAAAATGTCTGACACCTCCAGCTTGTTTCCTCCGTTTGGGGGCCCCTGGCCTTCCTGCCTGTTACCCTCTCAATAGGAATTTATTACAGCGCAGGTGTATGAGGTAGCCCAGGGGACACTGCCTCTCAGGGATGTTTCTGAGGGTTCAGGAAGATCTTCTTTAAAGTACAAAATTTTCTCGCTTTTTAAAAAATCTTTTTGACCTAGCCATGAAAATTATCATAGATTTATCGGAACAGGTACTTGGCTAAATTAGCTTGCCACTAAAAGAAGGAAATGGCAACCCACTCCAGTATTCTTGCCTGGAGAATTCCATGGATGGAGGAGCCTGGTAAGGCTACACTCCACGGTGTCGCAAAGAGTCGGACATGACTGAGCGACTTCCCTTTGAAAATAACTCAAGCCATGGGCAAGTAAGAATTTAATAAATATGGAAATTTGACTCATACTGTTAGCACTTAAGTAGCAGATTGCTATTCTTATTCTTCTCTATAGTCCCAGACAACTCCCTCTTTTCGGGTGTCTTTGTTTCCAATTAGTCCTGCCTTTACCTGTCTCTTAGATCATACTCCACTTATTCATTGATCAGCAAAGATCTACTGAATGTCTGCCGTGTGCCCGGCATGTTGCAGGCAGGCACCAGGGCTGTACTGGGGTTTAAGGAGGACAAGATCCTTGCCCCTAGATAGCTTTCCTTCCAGGAGAAGAGACACTAAATAACCAACAAGAAGAGAACAGTGTGGTGCAGAGTGGTAGGTGAGCCTGGCTGGGGCGAATTCCCATTGATTGGTCAGGGAAGGTCTCTGAATCCTTGTGGATGAGAGGAGGAGCTCACCCTGCTCAGATCTGCACAGAGGGTTCCGGCCTTGGGATAATTAGCAAGTGGGGATGGGAAGGGGAATGGGGAAAGGGGGTTCAGGGGGTGGGCAGGCCTAGATGATGAAGAATGTTTTGGCCATGGGAGCGAATTTGGATTTTATTCTGAGTGGAATGGGGAGACTTTGGAGGGTTTTGTTGTTGTTTGCTTGTTTAATGTGGCAAGATGTGGTTATATTACAAATTTTCAGTCTTGTTTCTTATAGTGCATTATTTAGGGGCAAGAGTAAAGCAAGGAGATTTTCATACTGACTGAGGGGAGAAAAGAGGTCTTGGCTGAGGGTGATGAAGCCTGAGATGTAGGCATACGGTGGATTTTGGAGACGTTTTGGATATGGATCTAACAGGACTTGCCAATTTAGGGTAATGGGGTGAGGGAATGGCAGGAATCAAGGGTGTTCAGGTTTCTAGCTTCAACAGCTGGGTGGGTGGTAGTGTCAGGAACTGAAAGGATAAAGTCACAGAAATGCATGAAATTCCTGAGCAAGAAAGAAGAGTGATAAGCTGTCAAAACCTTGAGTCTTTAGTACAGGGCATGAAAGAAAAGAGGGCAAAACATTTGGGGAAATTGTAAATTTTTTAAGGAAGGCAAAGGAGAAAAAAAGAATAAATAGATCATTGGAGACTCTCATGAAGGGACAGAAGGCAGGCTGCGGTGTGACTGACTTCCACCAGTCGGACTGTGTACATACAGTGACTGAGTTCCATACAGATCCGACTGTATAGGCTTCTGCTCTCAGTTGTATTCCCAGATCCTCTTATAGTGTCTGGTTAATTGTAGTTGTGCAAGTATTTGTGAAATGAATAAATTAATGGGTAGATGGTAAGAAAGTATTGAAAGTAAGCAAAAATAGAATATTTTAGTCAGAGAAGGCAATGGCACCCCACTCCAGTACTCTTGCCTGGAAAATCCCATGGACAGAGGAGCCTGGTAGGCATAGTCCATGGGGTCGACAAGACTAGGACAGGACTGTGCGACTTCACTTTCGCTTTTCACTTTCATGCATTGGAGAAGGAAATGGCAACCCACTCCAGTGTTCTTGGCTGGATACTCCCAGGGACGAGGAAGCCTGGTGGGCTGCTGTCTGTGGGGTCGCACAGAGTCGGACACGACTGAAGCGACTTAGTAGCAGCAGCAGCAGAACATTTTAGTAAATTTGGCAATAAAGAAATGGGGCAATAAAGAAATGTTAACAGACAGTTAACATGCCTGTTAACTGCAGGCATGTGAGGTTTTTGTTTTCATTTTATTTTAAATTTATTGGATGTGTGTATGTATCTAAATAACTTGTAGAGAATATAGAGGTAAGTGCAGGAACAAAAAGGAATACGATGAAGTATGCATACCAGTGGTGTACTGGTGATGCTTAATCATTGGCTGTCCAAAGAAAGTAAATCCCCACTTGTGTTTACAAATTTCCGTGTAACTCCTACCATGGCTGATTTCAATCTACAAACGTGACGTAGCTGAAACCAGAGCTGGGAGAGGTGTGCCATAGCCCACCATATTGAAGCATTTCTACTTCCTGATAGACTGTAGATGTAAATAATCTCAGGAGCATAGACAGAAGTAAAATGAAGGAAACTGATTAGAAAATGATATGATTTGTGTACTTATTACCTTTATTTTTAGCTTGATTTATTTAAGGTTATATAATTCATTTTATTATTAAAGATATATACTATTATAATTGATATAAATATAAAATATATGTACATATAATTTATTACAAGTTATATAATTTAATTTTAAATAATGGCTGTATTTAATAACTGGCTTACAAAATTCCTGAACATTTAATAGTCATTTCTTATAGGAAAATGTGAGCTCCAGTACTCCAGTGAAGAAGGTCCTTCAGGAGGGGGAGAAAGCTTTACATCTGTTATCTATCACTACGTACCAGGAAGTGGGCTAGCCCCTCCCACGTGTTATTCCATGCAGCCATCACGACATTTGTTTAGGGTAAATCTTATAGTTCGCTTATCAGGTGGAAATGGAAGATCTTAGAGAGCTTAAATTGTCATTTAACACATTTACATAGTTGGCAAGTGGTAAAGTCAAGATTGGAATTACAACTGCACAGCCACTAATCCTGTGCTTTGCCTGTTTGCTGTGTTCTGTAGAATCCCAGGTGAGAACTTGGCTTTGGGGAGGAGGCAGGACAATGGTGTGATGCTCTGTGCTGCTGGCCTCCCTGCTCATCTCTCAGGGATAGAAGATTCTTGCAGCCATCCGTGGGTCCACAAAGGAGGGCCTCTCCTGACTGGCTTTAATATAGTATAGTTGGTGCTTATACATTGAATTAGGTGATATGCTTTTAACAAATTTTATTTTTTTTAACTCTGAGCCCCAGTCTATTTAGAAAGAATGATGCTTGGAGAGCCGTACACAATACAACTGGAACTGGGTCAGGATCTTATTAAGTCAACATGTTTGTGAGCAAGAAGGACCATTATCCTTCCTTGAGAGGAAACTTGTCATATATTTTCCTTCTCTGGAAAGGAAAGGTATCATGTATTTGACTATAAATTTGATTAGTATCAAAATTAGTTTTAAAAACTACGCTTGTCCTTTTTTCAGAAGGTGATCAGGTAAAGAAAATAAAAGCTCAAAGAGGCAATGTTATCTTAGTTCTGAAGATCTCTGCGGATAGTGTTTAAATCATAAATCCTTCACTTACCAGGTCCTGGATAAGTTATTTTAACTCTGTGAGCATCAGTTTTCTCATCTCCCAAAAAGGGAAACTAATTATAACATCTTACTCTCAGATTGCTTGTCAGGACTCAGAGCTATAGTAATAAGCAGGCAATAAGTCTGTAAATAAGTGCCTGGCACACGGTGGCCATTTGGTGTGGCAGCCAGCAGCATCATTAGTAGTAGTTCAGAATTATAGATATTATTATTCCTTAAACACTGAAATGTGACTTTCTAAACACTGAAACTGGTGAACTTGCAGTATACAGGCAAGGAATGTGTTTTTATGGAATTTGTTTTTCTTGCTAGTATGTATTTTCATTGCATGGATGGCATCAGGCTGTCAGAAATTAGTCTACATACACTCAGATAAAATGTATTCAGAAGTTAGCAAATACAGGGGGACCATCCCCACCCAGGGAAAAATTGTACTGTAAGTCATTTATTTAGTTGCCTGTTTTTCTGTATGGCTTAGTGATTGTCTTATAGGTAGCAAGTGGCAAGTGCAGTGAACCTAGGACTTAGGGTAGACACTCTGGAATCAGATGAAATTTCAGTTGATTCCATCTTTTGCTCAGTTGCTCCAAGTGAAGTAGGAAATGTAAATCTTCCTTCTCCCACCCTCTTCATTACATACAGTTCATTCACACGTGAATATCCTTTCCCTTTCACCTTAGAAAACTCAGTGAATTCTACCTGAAATCTTATTCTCATAACTCACATCTGTTTCTATGACTATACGTAGTCATTTTTCTTATATAGACCTGATATTTAAATGACAGTGATTGCGATTGGTATTGAAAAGAGTTCTTGGCTCAGAGCTGTCTTCTTTATTCCGCTGCTCTGTGACATCTGTCATGAATCATTCATTCTGTCAGTATTTACCAAATGCCTCCTATTATCAGGCACTGTTTTGGGTGTTGAAAATATATGATAGTGAAGTGAACAAAGCCCTGCTCTTATGGAACTTAGCTGGATGATGATCATGGTGTTTTTACTTAAAATGGGCTCGTTTTCGATCTTTGTGAGTAAGACAGTGGTTAGATTTTTCACTTCAGTGTGTTTTAAAAGTCTTTATTGTATTCCTTGCACAGAGGCCTGCAAATAAAGACAAGTTTAGGACTAGAGAACAGGTTGTCACTAAAGTGAAACTGTAAAGTCATTAAATTCAGGGGAATTAGAAAGGCATATAAATATTTTGCCCTTCACTGATGGGATGGATTACTGACCTTTTAAGTGTTGTTTTAATACTTTGCGGTTTCCCTGGTAGCTCAGATGATAAAAAACCTGCTTGCAGTGCAGGAAATCTGGATTTAATCCCTGGATAAGGAAGATCCCTCGGAGAAGGGAATGGTAACCCACTACAGCATTCTTGCCAGGAGAATTCCAGAGAGAGGAGCCTGGTGGGCTGCAGTCCTACTTCTGTAGACACGGCACTGTACTCTTCTTCCCTGAAGTAAGAAATGTTTTGTAGATTAAACTCCTGAAACCGGATTTTGAATTTTCCACACATTGATCTTGTGAGTAGGGCAAAAGTGTTTCAGATCATTATTAATAGCCTCATGTCAGCTTTGAGAAAAACTTAGTAAGCTAATGCAATGAGATTTTCAGGTGACAGCAACAGATCTATGTTGAAAGCCATCTGTATTACTTGTGAATAATTGGGCTCTCCCCCCAACCATTTTACACACTTTTCTGGCTGACTGATCTCAGGTGAGCCATTTTCAATTTCATTCAGTTACTGCTTTAATAAATGAAATAACCAAATGAAAGAGGGGTGGAGTTAACTAATAGACCTACAGGGAAAATACCTCCAACAGTAAAAAGTGAAGTTTGTAGGTTCATATTGAGAAATCCCCTTTCCTACTTTAAAATCTCTTAATGCAAGTATAAACCTAGTGAGGAACCCACCTTAAGAATGCAGACACCTCACGGAAGTAGATTTGAACTCAGATCCTACTTTATAGAGACTTGGTGAATTCTTCCACTGCTGTTGATCATTTTTCCTCATTTCCTTTGCCTAGTTTAAAGGTGAAATCTTTCACTGCTCTTCATTTTTCCTCATTTCCTTTGCTTTGCTATGGAATTCTATGCCTTCTTCAATGGTGTAAGTACTTCTGTCTTCAGATGTAGTTCTTAGGTGGCTGCAGCCAGATCACTATGACTTATTTGGCACGTGATGATAGTGGACCCAAGAAAGAAGTAACTCCCAGGCTGTATTTTATAAAGACACTGACCAGATTAACTAGCCTAACTAATGTCAAAGTTATTTCTTATTAAAACAACTTTATAACTGTTTACACTCATGATTCTATCTTTTGTATATAATATCCAAAGGATATCCTCTTCTTACCTTTGTTCCATACACCCCTGAACTTTTTCATAGTTTGTCCATTTCTTTTTAATGTACTGAGCTGACTGTAGCTTTTACTGAGACTCTATAGTGGCTTCTGGTGTGACTGAACTGCAGACAAGCTTAGTGGCTAGAAAGGGTCTAGAGAAGGAAGGTGGGTAATGGCTGCAGGCATTTGTCCTACAGAGAAGGACACATTTTACTAGGAAGGGTGAACAGTGCTGTTTTGATATAGGAATGATGGAAATAGTGGAAAACTTATATTTAAAATCTTAGATAAAAAAGTTATTTTTCAAATGAACTGTCAGTGTTATCAGGCTTCTTAATTTTGAACTGTTTATTGATACAGTATCATTAATATGTCTTTAATGTTCTTTGGGGGGTTAATTTACCAAAGCTTGGCTCCCAAGTTCTTTTAAAGCAGTTTTTCTTGAATATGGAATTTACCAGAGAGGTGTTCATTTCTGTGCATAGAGAATTAGAAAAGAATTTTTTCTCTTTTTGTTTCCTAACCACTAGTTGACGGTGATGTTATTCCTTCTGAACCAGACCCAGAGTATAAGGGAGAGTAGGAATTACTTTGATAATTTTGTCTCAAAGCTTATTGAAATTTGCTTTGATTCTTGAACTGAACTCAGCACTAAAATGAATCATTTCAATAAAGTGTCTCTTGGCTTCATTCAGAACATAGCGCTAAAAGCTTCTTCCAAATAAATCACATTCTAAAGAGGCAAAATTCCTTTTAATTTATGGATAGCACTTGGTAGAGCTCCTAACTGCTGACAGACCCTGGTCCATTCTGCTAAATCTTGACTGGGTACCAATTCTTGGCAGTCTTCTATCCCCTGTGAATTTGAGTCAGTGGATGATAAGTTCTTTCCTTTCACAGTGGAGAGCAATCAAGCTTGGGCATCTGCTTTCCAATTGGATGCATGGGGACATATGTTGAAAGAGAAAACTCTCAGAATGTAGGCATTTCTGGTTGGCATCCAGTTGTCTCACTGCCTCAGTAAGCTCTTAGAAGAGGATGCCAGGCCTCATTTTCCATCAGCTCATCAGTCACCATATGGATACTCGATCTCTGTCCTATGTGGGTTAGAGCCTGGGTGACTTCAAGGGCATCTCTCTTCTTTTGCAGAACACAGGTAGGGCTCTTAAGGTACTGTAGGGAGTTTGCTGTCAGTTTCTTTGCTCTTTTAGTTAATGCAACTGTCATCCAGCTAAATTTTTTAAAATTTATCTTTTTTAATGTAGCCTGCTGAGAGGTTGTAGAATGACTGCAATAAAAGCAGTATCAGTTCATCTTAACTTTGTAAACAGGGTGTACATAAATAATTCTTTCATAGGAACATTATTCTACAGCAGGCAGTATATCATGATGGTTTCAGGTAATTTGGTGGGATTTCCAGTTTGTTGTTCTGAAAATTGTCTGCCATGAGTTTTGAACTGGTACTATGTTTTCTAGATTAAAGGTGACAGAATTTTTAAAATGTAAATGCTTGGAAAAAATACAGAAAAAGTGCTCTATTGGGTTATTGTGAGGAACGATGAGTGAATACATGAAAAGAGCATAACATGGCTTTTAGTTGTGGCTTTTCATAAATGGTAGGGCTAGGACTTAGCTTTCCTGACCACCATGTTTTATGCCAAAGCCAGTGTGGAAGAATTACTGTTTAGAAATCTTTTTATAGTGATCACTTTTACTTTACCGTATTTATGAAAGTGGTATAGTCTTGATTTTATTTATGATATTTACTTTTTTTTTTTCTCTTTTTATGAGCTTACAGTACTTTAAGGGAAAATGATTGTAAAAGAGAAAAGCATTCTTATAGCAAAGATGAAAAGTTCATCAAAATTTAGCGGGAAAACAGAATGCCTGCGTTAACACATTCTTAACTGGTGCATACCATCCTCATTATAAGTTGTGTACTTAGAGTTATTATTAGTTTCTGGAACTAAGAGTGGACTTTTTTAATTAAAAAATTTATGTATTTAGAATTACTATTGAATAAAACATTACTTTAATAAAAACAATTCACTAGGTTTTAGATTGATGATCTTATAGCCATATAGGAAAATGTGTTTCATGTTGTAGATTTATGAATTTTTAATATTCTTTGCATTACTGAAACCATGATCTTTACTACTTTATATATAACCTAGAAAATGCATATTGATTTTGAAATCACTCTAAGCAACAGTCTCCACGAGGAGCCTGGCATTAAAGGTTTGCTCTTAATGATTTAACCTCTAAAAGTATCGGTAAAATGTTTAAAGGGAACATAGTATGGGTTTTTAGGGGATGAAGGCAATTCATATATAGTAATTTAGGAAAAAAAAAACCAACCACATGCAAACAACGAGCCAGAGTTGAACGGAGGGAAGGAATAATGTTTGTGTCTTATGTTAAGTGCTAGACATGCCTCAGTTCCTAATGAATAACCAATGTGTTTCAGTTTTCAAGTGGTAGAGCTTTTATTTCATGACAACTAAGTCTTTATCATAGATTTCTTTTTGTACTCTATCTTTGGTTCCCTTAAGTAATTTTCTCTTTATGAGTTTTGTGAGGAATGTCACTTTGTGAAAGCAATTATTCCATACTGCATTTATAATAAAATTTTTTTATTTTAAAGTTGTTTAATTATAAAACTGTACTTTTGGTTTTGATGTAGAGTCAGGGAGAAACTTTATATATAACCTCAATGAAGTTTGTTTCTCTTTTCTTTTAAAAATTTTTTATTAATATTTTTTTAAATTGAAGTATAATTGACTTACAATATTGTGTTAGTTTCAAGTGTACAGTAAAGTAATTCAGTTATACATACATATATGTCTATTTTGTTCAAATTCTTTTCCCTTATAGGTTATTACAAAGTATTAAGTATCTATTTTATATATAGTAGTGTACCCATCTGTTAATCCCAAACTTCTAATTCATCCCTCCCCTCCCTTACCATACTCCCTTATGGTGGATCTATTTCTGTTTTGTATGTAAGTTAATTTGTGTCATTTTTTTTAGATTCCACGTATAAGTGATATCATGTGATATTTGTTGTTTCTCTGTCTGACTTACTTCACTTAGTATGATCTCTACATCCATCCATGTTGCTGCAAATGGCATTATTTCATTCTTTTTTATGGTTGATTGACATTTCATTGTGTAAATATGTCATGTCCTTCTTAACCCTTCATCTGTTGATGGACACTTAAGTTGCTTCTATGTCTTGGCTATTGTAAATAGTACAGCAGTGAATGTTGGGAGAGCATATATCTTTTTGAATTATAGTTTTCTCCAGATACATGCCGAGCGGAAGTATTTCAGGATCTCACAGTAGCTCTGTTTTTAGTTTTTAAGGAACCTCCATACTGTTCTCCATAGTGGCTATAGCATTTTACATTCCCACCAACCCTGTAGGAGGGTTCCTGTTTCTCTCTTCTTTACAGTGCTTAATTTATAGCCACAATGGGCTAGGTAAACCTTTAAGATAAGTTGCAGTTGGATACCAATTCCCAGATATTTTTAAACAGAAAATACATGTGTGAAAATAGTCGATGACTAGTACATGATGAAGTGAACAATAAAACTCACATCACTGTGCTCGTTGTTTGTGAAAAATCTGAATATTGTATAATTGCTGAATTCTTCAAAAGAGCAGAACTATTTCCTAGGTTGTGCTGGATTTAAAGGAATGCATGGTAGTGTAAGTAGCCATGGCTTGGTTGGAAGTAAACTGAGCTCTGCTCTAATTCTGCTTTGCTGTGGTCCTTGGACCAGTTGTTTTACTTCCCTGGATGTTTGTTTTTCTTATCTGTGAAATGACACAAGGAAGACAGGTAGTCTCATGCCATTTGGTACTCTGGTCAAACTCTTATGAGGCTATGCTGTCACTTTTCTTTTTCTCTTTAATTGCTCCACTTCATTGGTGTGCATATACTTGGAACTTGTGTGGGAGTTGGAGGCTGACCCTGAATTGATATGACATAATGGTACCCCCTTATAAGTGACCAAGCAGACTGTGCAGGAAATTTCACTAATGTGCATTTTGCTATTTTCTTTTCCTTTTCCATCTTGAATTCTTAAATACTTAGGTCTTTGGAACTTTAGTCAAATGTATTGATGAAAAATATCAATATAAACAACTTTCTCAGTATTTTTGCCTTCAACCATCTTAGAGGTCATTAAAGCTGTGCATTCACAAACTGATAACTTGTGACTCTTCAGAGGCAATTGGTTGACTCATTTGATTAATAAACATTTATTAAACACTTACTGTATACAATAAGTGTATACAGATGTCATAGTGATCATTTGCTTACAAAGAATAAAATTTTTAAAGGAATTATTTAAACAAATTGCGGTTTTCACTAGAAAGATACATTGGACTCTAATGGCACCCCAGTCTGGTTATTGAGCCTAATTTCTGGACATAGGAACTGGCAAACTTAAAACATTTATTTTTTTTACCTTTTTTGGGGGCTTCGTGGTCTCTTTTTTGCTTTTTAAAATTCATGTTGCTTTCCTTTCCTCCTAAGTCCTTAAAGACTGACTTTTCTTAGGGCCACCTCAGTCGTGGCTCAATAGAGCCTCTCAGTTCAATACTCTGTACAAGATGGACTGGAATTAATGTGTTCTGGCTCCAAGTTCTCAAAAACAGAAATTCACATTGGCCCAGCATGGATAAGTTTACATCCCAGTGGGGAAGCCATGAAAATAAAAAAGATACTTACTGAGGGTGGCGGGTGTGCATACCAAATCATGGGACTCAGAATAGGCAACCTTAGTCAGCCTGGGAAGTTTTGTGGAAACTGAGTCTTTAACAGATGAGAAGATGAGCTAGAGAAAGGGAGGGTGGTCTTTCAGGCGTAAAGCACAGCAGGAGGGAGGACACAAGAGGCATGTACCTGTAAAGTGTGCATGAAGTGTTTGTGTGTGAGTGTGCAACTACAGACAGCTCAGAACACGATGAGTGCAGGTGAGGCTGGGAAGGTAGGCAGGAGTCCTGTTATGGAGGCGCTTGGGAGAGATGCCAAGGGACTGACTGGCCCCTGTAACAGAGGACAACCAGTGCAGGGCAGGCTCATCTTGTTTTTAGATTTATAGGTAAGAAAAGACTGATTGTAAAGCCGATTATGAAAGTATGAAGATTTAAAAATTCAAACTAGTTAATGTTAATTATTACACTTTTGAGAATTAAAAATGATAATGCTGAGATTTTTACCATAATTGAATCCTGAATCTATATATGTGAAAGTTCAGTATTTTCTCTTTGTCTTTTGCGATAGTATCTTATATAAATATTTTTTATACATTTTTGTAATTTTGGAAGAATTCTCATATTTAAGATAAATTAACACGTGACCTAAGAGTACATTTGCCCATGATAGGGAGAAACAATGCTATTTATACACACCTTAATTAATTGAAAACTTTTCAATTTATGATTTTCCTCCAAAGGACAGAAATTAATGAAAAACTTCATGGAGGTAATAATCTCTTTCTGTTATGCATTCAGTATGCTAAGCTTATAATTTTCACTTCCAATTTCTGATTAAAATAATGACTTCTTGTGTGTATTGTGCCCAAGCGTTTGCATTTTGTATTGGTGCAGATAATTGCTTTTCTACTTGGCAAAGAAAATGAGCAGATGCCAAATAAGTATCTTTTTCTGGCATGATCGATTGGTAGCTCTGCAACCCAATGTTGACTGTGTTTTCAGAAGTGATGTAGCAAGCACAGTTTAGCATTAGACTGCAGCTGTTACCTGTCAAGAATTCACTTGGCAAAGATAATTTCTGACCAAATCTATATATTAGACTCTTAGTCTTAGAGCTTGAATTTAAGAAAACAGTTTAGTTTTAACACAAAGAAAATTGTCTGCTAACTTGAAGGCCTCTATTGATGCAGTTTTCTCAAAGTGATTCTAGAGTTCTTACCTTGTTTACCTTTAATGATGGAACAATGGCATGCTCAGGGGTTAGGTGCATGGATCCTAGAGTAAGGAAAAGTGGATTTGCATTTGAAATTTACTGCCCTAAAGTGAAGAGAGTTGGACTGTGAAGAGGGCTGAGTGCCGAAAAATTGATGCTTTTGAACTGTGGTGTTGGAGAAGACTCTTGAGAGTCCCTTGGACTGCAAGCAGATCCAACCAGTCCATTCTGAAGATCAACCCTGGGATTTCTTTGGAAGGAATGATGCTGAAGCCGAAGCTCCAGTACTTTGGCCACCTCATGCTAAGAGTTGACTCATTGGAAAAGACTCTGATGCTGGGAGGGATTGGTGGCAGGAGGAGAAGGGGACAACCGAGGATGAGATGGCTGGATGGCATCATGGACTCGATGGACGTGAGTCTGAGTGAACTCCGGGAGTCGGTGATGGACAGAGAGGCATGGCGTGCTGCGATTCATGGGGTCGCAAAGAGTCGGACACGACTGAGCGACTGAACTGAACTCTGAAAAATACTCTGTGCTCCATCTACTAACCCCCTCCCCTCCCCAGCCCTTGACAGTCATTCATTTTGTTGTCTCCATAATAAGGTAAGGCAGTTTTCTTATTGTCTCCATGTTGGCTTTTACCTTTTCTGGAATGTCATGCAGTTGGAATCATATAGTGTGTAGCCTTTTTAGATTAGCTTGTTTCACTTAGTAATGTGCATTTAAATTTGTTCCATTTTCATCGTTTGATACTTTTTTTTTTTTTTAGCGCTCAAGTGATATTGTGTTGTCCGAATATACCATAATTATATATCCATTCATCTACTGAAGAACATCTTGGTTGTTTTCAAGTTTTGGCAATTATGAATAAGGCTGCTATAGTATCTGTGTGTAGGTCTTTATGTGGACATAAATTTTTAATTCTTTTGGATGAATACCAGTGAGTGCAACTGGTGGATCATATGGTAAGATCAGGGCTTCCCAGGTGGTGCTAGTGGTAAAGAACTCATGTGCCAATGCAGGTAGATGTAGGAAATGTGAGTTCGATCCCTGGGTTGGGAAGATCCCCTGGAGGAGGGCACAGAAACCCACCATAGTATTCTTGCCTGGAAAATCCCATGGACAGATGAGCCTGACACGTTGCAGTCCACAAGGTTGCACGGAGCTGGATATGACTGAGTCAACCTAGCATGCATGCATGGTAAGATCATAGGAAAAGACCCTGATGTTGAGAAAGATTGAAGACAGGAAGAGAAGGGGATAACAGAGGATGAGATGGTTGGATGGCATCACCGACTTGATGGACATGAGTTTGCCCAAGCTCCTGGAGTTGGTGATGGACAGGGAAGCCTGGAGTGCTGCAGCCCATGGGGTTGCAAAGAGCTGGACACAACCGAGCAACTGAACTGAATTGATAGTAAGATCATGTTTAGTTTTGTAAGAAATCACCAAACTGTTTTCCAAAGTGGCTGTACCATTTTGCATTCCCACTAGTAATTAATGAGAATTCCTGTTGCTCCATAATCACCATCGGCATTTGGTGTTGTCAGTGTTTTCAGTTTTGGCCATTCTAATAAGTGTTATCTCACTGTTTTCATTTTCATTTTCCTGATAACATATGCAAGGAGATCCAACCAGTCCATCCTAAAGGAGATCAGCCCTGGGATTTCTTTGGAAGGACTGATGCTAAAGCTGAAACTCCAGTACTTTGGCCACCTCATGCGAAGAGTTGACTCATTAGGAAAGACTCTGACGCTGGGAGGGATTGGGAGCAGGAGGAGAAGGGGATGACAGAGGATGAGATGGCTGGATGGCATCACTGACTCTGGACATGAGTTTGAGGGAACTCCAGGAGTTGCTGATGGACAGGGAGGCCTGGCATGCTGTGATTCATGGGGTCGCAAAGAGTTGGACACAACTGAGTGACTGAACTGGATTGAACTGAACTGTATGTTTTAGGTAACAATTTTCTACTAGTTTTGTCTTTTACAAATATTTTCTTCCAGTTTGTGGCCTGTTTTTTTATTTTCTTGACATTTTTCACAGGGAAGAAGTTTTTAATATTAATGAAATTCAGTTTATCAATTATTTCTTACATGAATTGTGTTTTTGGTGTTTTATTTAAAAAGTCATCACTATAACCAACTGTCATAATCTCAGTTTTCTCCTAGGATGTCTTCTGAGAGGTTCATAGTTTTGTGTTTTATACTTATATCTGTGGTCCCTTTGAGTTAGTTTCAGTGAAAGGTGGGAGATCTATGTCTGTATTTATTTATATTTTTTGCATGCAGATATTTAGTTGTTCCATTACTTTTTTTTTTTTGGCAAAGATTATCTTTGCTCCATCGTAGGCTCTTTTGTCGATCAGTTGACTGTATTTATGTGGGTTTATTTCTGAGCTCTCTATTTCATTCCATTGATCTACTTGTCTAATTTTTTTTTAATTAGTACTGTACTGTCTTGACAATTGTAGCTTTATTGTAATTACTGAAGTTGGGTAGTGTCAGTCCTCCAATTTTATTCTTTTCCCTCAGTGTTGAGTTGGCTATTCTGGGTCTTTGGACTCATATATAAACTTTAGAATCAGTTTGTCAGTATCCTCAGTATAACTTGCTGGAATTTAAATCAGATTGCATTGAATCTCTAGGTAAATTTCAGAAGAATTGAAATTTTCCTAATATTGAGTCTCCCTGTTTGTTAACATGGGCTATCTCTCCATTTATTTAGTTCTTTAAATTCATTCATCAGCGTTTTGTAGCTTTTCTCATATACCTCTTGTACATATTTCATTATATTTGTACCAAAGTATTTCAGTTTTTGGTACTTATGTAAATGGTATTGAGTTTCTAATTTAAAATTCTACTTGTTCATTGCTGGTAATGATAATATAGGAAAGCATTTGACTTTTTATATATTAATCTTGTACCCTGCAACCTTGCTATAATTGCTTATTAGTTTTAGGAGTTTTTTGTCAGCTCTTTCAGATTTTCTGCATAAACCATGATATCATTTTTTAGGTCATTAGTTTTTTACTTTTATTTTTTAGGAAAGACACTTTAAGTAATAAAAGCTGCTTTTCTTTTTTCCCTGTTTTTTGTCTGCGAGACTTAAAATATACAGGTAGACATGAAAAGTAATATAACAAACATCCATGCTATGTGTGGTCATATTTATTTCCAACCCTTTTTTGGCTTCATACCTAAGGAATGAAGCTGTATTGGTAGAGTTGAAGTCTATCTTAACACTATCTTTGGTCTCATTCCCTTCACTGTCTCCTCAGGGGCCATGCCTGTCCTGTGTTTTGTATATATATAGGATTTTTTTTTTTTTAATTACCATATCTATTCCACCTAAATTATATGTCAGCCTCTGGTTAATCTGGTCATACAGTCAGTTTTCACACAGAAGTGAATTAGAATATCTATGTACTACTCATACCAAGCTCCAGTTTCACCTTGGGTTGATCTCCTTAACTCATAGTCTATAATAGGCTTGGAGAATATCTGAAAAGTCTGGATAACCTAGGGAGTGACTCTTATCAATACTCATCTCACGTTTTGAGGTTTTACACCTGAGTTACAGGTATAGTCAACTTTCTTTCATGCCCATCAACTTATATACTAGAGTGTTTTATGAAATGTCATCACATTAATGAATGTAATTTCCCAAGTATTTATTGAACACCTTCTAAATGATGAGGTAACTGTTCTCTTATTGGATAAACTACTGAATTCCAATAATTAATCCTCCAGAATATACTGAGTATAATTAGTAATAACAGCTAACATTTATTATATTCAAACACTGGTTTAGAGTTTTATGTATGCTAACTCACCTAATCATGTAACAACGGTGTGCCATTTGACACCATGATTATCCACATTTTCCAGTGTGATAGTGGAGATACAGGGAGGATAAATAACTTATGCTACATCATTAGTGCAGAACCTGGAAACCACACTTCTGCAGCCTGGCTCCTGAATCTTTGCTCTTAAAACCAGTTTCCGTATTTTTCCTCTACAAAGAGAAAGCTGGTTTTGGTGAGAAATCTCATAAAACTGATCAGACAATGTAAGGATCGTACCTCCTTGCAGAAAGCTGAGTTAGCCATCATGAGGATCCAGCCTTCTGTGTGGGTCTTGGTATTTCCTTCTCTTTTGGCCTTTCCTCTGCTTACTTAATCTAGACTCAGTTTAGTTCTGGGTTTTAATGAGAGTATGGTGGCTATTTTATTGGTTGCTTAACAATTAGTTACTTTTAACTAGTATAGAACAGGCTAATTCTTATGATGGAACTGAAATACTTTTGAGAAGCAGAGCCCACACAAACAGATCTACCCAACTATGTTCTGACTATTTACTTAAACTTGGAGCTGCCCCCAAGGTTTCAGGTAATCCCCTTAATCACACTACAGATTAAAGTGCAAATAGATGTCTTGAGGCAGACGGATTCCTGCCTCCTAGAAATAGCTGTCAAAACAACTTCTCTTGTAAAAAGCGAAAGAAGAAGATAAAAATCTCAAGAAACCAATTATTGAAATTAAAATTGTTACTTTTTAAAATGAGCTTTGTGAAAAATTGCTAGTGCCAATCTAACATGAAAGGCATGGTAAATGTATATTCTTAAAGTCAAAAACTGCTCAGATTTCACTATCATGTGATTCGTAATGCATATATTTTCTACATTTGGTTTGTAGAACTGTCAAGATAATATAGTCTTCTGGCTTCTTGGTGCAGGCGCTCATCTGCTTGCTGGGCCAGCTCAAAGGAAGGGCGTGCCCAATATGAGGAAACTCAGGGGAGGGCCCAGCACTGTGGGAAGGGGTCAGAGGTTCAACCTCATGAAAAATATCAGAGCTTGCCAGTTATTCTTCAAGTTAGAAAAGGCATGTGTCCTTGTTAGAGACAGGCAAACACAGCAGGATGTTCAGGACAAACAAATCTCCCCTGTGGATGTCACCATTGTTCTTTCCTGAAGTTTAAGAGACAGGTGAAAATGTAAAAAGACAAAAGGCAGTACTGGAATAGGAAAGAATGAATCATACTTGAAATAGATGCCTTTTGTCTGCTCAGTGAAAGCAGACCTAACAACATGTATTTTAAGGAGCGTTTAAGTTCCTCAGTTAAGTGAAAGAGAACAGGACCTCTCTGCACTGTGAAAAGGTAGAGAGACTCCAGCAGTAATATCAGAAGCAAATTATTTTTCCCAGTGAAGTGTTGGTTATATGTCCTCAAAGGGAAATAAGTAAATAACTCATGTGCATTTATATTCCCTGGAAACTGCGTTGAAAAACATGGCCTTGGGTTGTTGAAACAAAGGAATGGGAAGCTTCTCAAGAAAAACAATAGTGATCAGACCAGTACTGAAGCAGGTAAAGAAAAGAACATAGTGTGGTGAGTAGAGAAAAATGATTGATGGCACAGAAACTGAGGAAGAGGCTGATAAGGAGTGAATAGAGGAGTAGATCATAGGAAATTCAAGCTCTTACTGAGGCATAAAGCCAACCTGATTACCAGGTTTTGTCAGGTTGCAGCTCAGAGAGGAGAAGGCAGAATGTGTTCAGAAGATGAAAATTTTTATCAAAATATGTTAATTCTGAAAGAAAAAAAAAAGAGACATGAATGTGGTAACAGTTGGGACTTTAGCTTAACTGTTTTAGAAAAGGCAGAGGAACCAGAGATCAAATTGCCAACATCTGCTGGATCATCGAAAAAGTGAGTTCCAGAAAAACATTTATTTCTGCTTTATTGACTATGCCAAAACCTCTAACTGTGTGGATCACAATAAACTGTGGAAGATTCTGAAAGAGATGGGAATACCAGACCACCTGACCTGCCTCTTGAGAAACCTGTATGCAGGTCAGGAAGCAACAGCTAGAACAGGACATGGAACAACAGACTGGTTCCAAATAGGAAAAGGAGTACGTCAAGGCTGTATATTGTCACCCTGCTTATTTAACTTATATGCAGAGTACATCATGAGAAACGCTGGGCTGAAAGAAACACAATCTGGAATCAAGATTGCCAGGAGAAATATCAGTAACCTCAGATATGCAGATGACACCACCCTTATGGCAGAAAGTGAAGAAGAACTAAAAAGCCTCTTGATGAAAGTGAAAGAGGAAAGTGAAAAAGTTGGCTTAAAGCTCAACATTTAGAAAACTAAGATCCTGGCATCTGGTCCCATCACATCATGGGAAATAGATGGGGAAACAGTGGAAACAGTGTCAGACTTTATTTTTTCTGGGCTCCAAAATCACTGCAGATGGTGATTGCAGCCATGAAATTAAAAGACGCTTACTCCTTGGAAGGAAAGCTATGACCAACCTAGAGAGCATATTAAAAAGCAGAGACATTACTTTGCCAACAAAGGTCTGTCTAGTACAGGCTATGGTTTTTCCTGTGGTCATGTATGGATGTGAGAGTTGGACTGTGAAGAAAGCTGAGCACCGAAGAATTGATGCTTTTGAACTGTGGTGTTGGAGAAGACTCTTGAGAGTCCCTTGGCCTGCAAGGAGATCCAACCAGTCCATCCTAAAGCAGATCAGTCCTGAATATTCATTGGAAGGACTGATGTTGAAGCTGAAACGCCAATACTTTGGTCACCTGATATGAAGAGCTGACTCATTTGGGAAGACCCTGATGCTGGGAAAGATTGAGGGCAGGAGGAGAAGGGGACGACAGAGGATGAGATGGCTGGATGGCATCACTGACTCGATGGAAATGAGTTTGGGTAGGCTACGGGAGTTGGTGATGGACAGGGAGGCCTGGTGTGTTGCAATTCCTGGGGTCGCAAAGAGTCGGACACAACTGAGTGACTGAACTGAACTGAACTGATACCATTAAAATGACTCTTAGTCTTTTGTATAAGGGATAAAAAAATGTGATAATAAGTAAGCAGCTTCCTAGAGAATGTTAAGGATTTCCCTCTGATTATTGCTTTTCTGTCAACCAAAGACATTCTCACAGTGACTGAATGTCAAGGGCAGTCCTGAGCCTGGTGAGGTTGACACTGCTCAGTGTGATTACCTTTGCGGCGTTTTGAGAAGCTGGGGAGGAGTGAGACAGCACTGGAGTCAGACATCTTGATTCTGATGCTCTGCCATGCATATCATCTGTGACCTGGCAGATTAATCTCTTTAAGCCTCAGTTTTATTCATATTATGTGACTAAACAGAAGCATGTATCTCATAGTGTTGTTTTCAGTGTTGACTAGATAACAGTACATGCCTAGCATTCTGTGTTAAATGATGTGCTGTTTGCTTTTGCTTTACTTATCTCATTTAAGCCTCATAAAAATATATCCAGATTAGTTTTATTATTTCCATGTATTACATGTGAAAAACATGGAGCTCAGAGGAAATAGCTTGTCAGGAGCAGCACATGTAGGCAGCATTTGAATCCAGGTCTTTCTTGCCCCGTGTTCCATATTCACTGCAGTGTGAAGGTTAGCAGATATTGGAGCATATTGGGAACCTACATTTGTGAGTAAGTGGTAAGGGGATAAGAGCTTGGTACTGGAGGCCTTTGGGTATAATGGGGTGATGTGGCTGGGTAAGAATTTGGTTCAAATCTCTGTTGTTGGATTGACTTCACACTGTGTTGAGAGAGCTGCATACAGTGCCTGTCTGAAGAGTGGCCCCCTCCCTTTGGTCAGGACAGTGCTCATTACTGACCAAATGAGTGCTGTATCACATCGCTCTACACCAAGACCTCTTTAACAGTGACACGCGATCTAGGCTAACAATAAGAACAGATTTAACATTAAACAAAAAAATCTCTTGATATGTGCTAAGCACTGTGAGAAAAGTGTTAAAATTTATTGCTTAGAGAATCTCTTTGAGACTGGTGCTGTTATTATCAGCATTTTATGGATGTGGAAACCCGGGTGGTAGTTAGCTGAACCAGATTTAGAACAGGATCTGTTTGACCCTGGAGGCAATTCCTGAAGCTCCCATCAGTTCAGTTCAGTTGCCCAGTCATGTCCGACTCTTTACGACCCCGTGGACTGCAGCACGCCAGGCTTCCCTGTCCATCACTAACTCCCGGAGTTTACTCAAACTCATGTCCATTAAGTCGGTGATGCCATCCAACCATCTCATCCTCTGTCATCTCCTTCTCCTCCTGCCTTCAATCTTCCCCAGCATCAGGGTCTTTTCCAATGAGTCAATTCTTCACATCAGGTGGCCAAAGTATTGGAGTTTCAGCTTCAGCATTGGTCCTTTCAGTGAACATTCAGGAATGATTTCCTTTAGGATGGACTGGTTGGATCTCCTTGCAGTCCAAGGGACTCTCAAGAGTCTTGTCCAACACGACAGTTCAAAAACATCAATTCTTTGGTGCTCAGCTTTCTTTATAGTCCAACTCTCACATCCATATATGAATACTGGATAAATCATAGCTTTGACTAGACAGACCTTTGTTGGCAAAGTAATGTCTCTGTTTTTTAATATGTCTAGGTTCATCATGACTTTTCTTCCAAGGAGCAAGCATCTTTTAAGTTCATTGCTGAAGTCACCATCTGCAGTGATTTTGAAGTCCAAGAAAATAAAATATGTCATTGTTTCCATTGTTTTCCCATCTATTTGTCATGAAGTGATGGGACCGGATGCCATGATCTTAGTTTTCTGAATGTTGAGTTTTAAGCCAACTTTTTCACTCTCCTTTTTCTATTATTAAGAGGCTCTTTAGTTCTTCTTCACTTTCTGCCAAAAGTGTGGTGTTATCTGCATATCTGAGGTGACTGGTATTTCTCCTGGCAGTCTTGATTCCAGCTTGTGCTTTATCCAGTCCGGCATTTCTCATGATACTCTGCCTATAAGTTAAATAAGCAGGGTGACAATATACAGCCTTGACATACTCCTTTCCCGATTTGGAACCAATCTGTTGTTCCATGTCCAGGTCTAACTATTGCTTCTTGACCTGTATACAGATTTCTCAAGAGGCAGGTCAGGTGGTCTGGCATTCCCATCTATTTAAGAATTTTCCACAGTTTGTTGTGAGAAGCTCCCATAATACCTTTGTTTTCGTGTTCATAGACTGATTGGCTTCAAGCCCATCTGTTTATCTACATCTCCCAATTCTTTCCTACTAGAAAGATTTATTTCAGCCAAATGGCTCTCTTATTTCCATGGAAATACACTTTGTTGCCATCATTTTCTTCTCTGGCCATTCACCTCTGTGCCTTCTCCTTTTCCACTCACCCAATAATTTCTTCCTGCCTTTGAATATCCTTTCCTGAGTAATACAGCTCTGCTGGTTGTCTCTTACCCAAAGGCCCATTGCATTGGTACTGCTTTACTGATTTTGCAGTTATCAGTGGCAGCCAAGTATTTGCAACATTTGTTATGTGTGCCCTTTTCGAAAAGATTTCAAAGTTTTGTGTGAAACTTTTTTTTTTTTAATCCCAACAGTGTTTAATACCATACTCTCTGCATAGATAATATTGATTAAGTGTTCTTCAGTTAGCCATCTGGGAAGCCTGAAAGAAAGAATATTCTGAGCAAATGAAATAATCACAGTACATATCTCATTTTAAGGAAATTAGAAAAAAGTTGCTTGAATATTGTAGTAGAGAAAAAAGAATGAGCAAAAGAAAATAGTACCCAAGATGGGATTTTCCTGGAGGTGCCCTGCAGGAGTCCGAGTTCCTGGTCAGGGAGCTAAGATTCTGCAGTGCCATGCGATGTGGCCAAAAATAAATAAATAAATAAAAATAGCCAAGAAAAACTGCATAGAAATAGAAAGAGTATGCTGGAATCACATGGGAATTGATATTCTGGTTTAGAGGAAAAATTAAATTAATTAACTGTGTGCCCCAAATCTTTAAATGTATAGTAAAATGTGGTAACGAAAGTGTCTGGAAAAATCTGTGTACATTTGTAGGGATACAATGCATTTTCCTTTTTGTATTTTAATGGATTCCAAGCATAAACATTTTTTCTATATTAATATTATTTGGTTATCTTCTTTCAAGTAAATGATAGGAGAAAATAAAATTAATATCAGATTCAGAGATTTTAAAACATTTTCTTTTAGTACTTATTTTATAAAGGGTCAGTTTCTTATTAGCTTTTTCTTTTATTTTTCTTTTTGTTCCAAGGACATAAGCTTTACTCTCCATTGCTTTGCTGTTATGTTGTTAAAAAATCCAGTTTGCTAGTTCAGTTCAGTTCAGTCACTCAGTTGTGTCCGACTCTTTGCAACCCCATGAATCGCAGCATGCCAGGCCTCCCTATCCATCACCAGCTCCTGGAGTTCACTCAAACTCATGTGCATCGAGTTGGTGATGCCATCTAGCCATCTCATCCTCTGTTGTCCCCTTCTCCTTTTAGACTATTATTCAGACTGTTCCTCTGTTGAATTAAATTCTCCTGTAATAGGAGTTAGAGTTCCCTGACAGAAAACTGCAGAAAATATAGATTTTCATTAATTTAAGTTTACTACTAACAGATTATTCCTTTCTCCAAATTTTCATTCATGACTGTCCTCAAGAATATGCAGAACCCACTCCTATTTCATTTAGTGTTAATAGAGATGGTCCTTGCAGGAGGACCTACTGTACTTATTGCATAAATCCATTGCATAAAGTAGGGAGTAAAAAACTCTTGTTTAATGCTAACAAATTCTAACAAAATACCAACAGAGTGAGAACCTTCCCTCTTTTTTGAACAAATACTAAATGGAATTCCTCGTTATGATTCTTCCCCCTTTTATATCCCAAGTGAGTCAGTACTAAGTTGACCTTTAAAAATTTAGAACCTAAGAAACATTTTTACAGGTTTATTGGCCTTTATTCAGATTTGGGAACGGCTAAAGAAGGAGCTGATGAAAAACCTTTGCTGTCATCAGGAAGTATTTACATGGTCTTAGAGCTAATCCCCACCAGCCTCTCCTGCAGGTGGCAATGCTGTCAACCACTGGTGGTCCTTCTCAGAGATGGTTCTAAGGGTAGAAATCTCCGCCTCCTAGGAAGTGTTTTCCACAAAATACATTTTTTTTTTTTAATAAGGCACGAGCCAGGATCTTTGTGAAGGGGATTTCCCATGGCAGATCATGGGAATTATGTAGCTTGCAATGGTTTGATATTAGGAAAAAGCTGCAAAACTCACCTTCTTCTGTTTATCTTTCAAGTCTCACTTTCTCAGGTAAAATATTTTCACAGCCTTTGATTTTATTAAATGAAAATAGCAGATTTGGATTCAAATCTGTAGAGCACTTGTTTTCACTGTGGCTTCCATGAGACTCTGATTCCCTTGTCTGGCTAATCCCCTACCCTCGTTGGGGTCTTGTTGACATGTCTGCTTTTGTAACCAGCAGGCTTTTGGTGTGCTCTGGGGCAAGTGCTTCTGATACAGGATTAAGGAAAAGAGGAAATTATATTTATCCATTTAAAAGATTGTCTTCTCTGTGTCAGTCACAGTGTGAGATCCAAAATATAACTTCCATGAGTGCCAGGACTGCCATTTTAGTTTTACCTCTGTATCTTCAGCCACTAGCATGAGTTTGGCTGGGCTGACATGCAGGAATAGTGATTGGATGAGACTTAGTGTATTGGTCAGAATCATACCAATAAAGAGATGACACATTCAAAATAGGATGATAGGGGGAGGATTATTGACAAAGCGACTGTTTTCTCAGGTGAGGGCAATAACATCAGAGGAGCAGTTATCACCCAGAACCTGGGAAGTGAGTGTCCTTCAGGAACGGTCACCTTGAGACAAGCCCCAACCCACCTAAGTGACCCTGGGCAATAGGCAGACATTCCTCTTAGTCCAGAGCTCCCTGCTGTGAACTGGAGGGGTCAGGCAGCTGACTGATATAGACCATACAGGCGAGCCTTCTGGGAAAGGTGGCTGGAGGACAAGTGGGAGAGATCTGGAGCACACAGATGAAATGCCCAGCCACTAAGATGTTCCTGATCCATCAGGGAGATAGAGGAGTAACCAGACATTTTAATGTAGTTAGAATAATATTTAAATTATTAATATTTAAATATTATTAAATATTTAATAATATTTAAATTATCTTATGTACCCTCACAAGATCCCTATGAGATAGGTATTGTGGTGATTTTTACAGATGATGGAAACTGAGGGATTAAGGGTTTAACTGAAGGTTTAAGGGTTTAACTGAGGGTCAGACTGCTAGTGAGCTGAGATTTGAACCTAAGAAATTTGTCTGTCAAGTCTGACCTTTGCTGGATTGCAGGAGTTAAGTAGTGTGGTGTGGAGCAGTACTTTCTTCCCAAACCTTGATGTACATGAGAATCTTTGGGGGCTCTTTAAGAGTAACTCCTGGTTCCACAGATCCTGCCACAGGGCCTGAGAACCTGCATTTCTGCCAACTGCTGTTGATCTGCTTCTGGCAGCGAGGGATGCAGGACCTGCAGTTAGACATAGAGTCCATGTCTTAAGGGTACGACTCTCAACCAGTGGTCTCTCTGCTCTTTCTTTTTCTGATGTGTCACATGAGCAGGTCGGTGATATTAAGGCCCAGCCAAAATTGTGAACCCCGTGCTGCCTGATTTCAGCCTGGAAGCTCCTTCCAGCTGTCCTGGTGTGGGTCTCCTGGTCGTGTCAGCCTAGGAGGCCCTGGAAAGGAGCTGGTGTGGCAGCCTCCTCTCCACAGGCTGAGTTCAGGTGACAGTACTTGACCTTTTGGCCACACAGGGCTCCATTCTTCACCGTTCCTTCCAGAACTGAGCCTCCCCCAGCATCTGGCACTGCTCCCTTTTGCCTCATGGGTTCTCATTCCTGTCACACTGATTAGGGCTGGATCTGTAAATGGAGCCTGATACTCATAGCACAACATTGTGTCATTTTTGTTGCTCCTGTAATTGGAGCCCCAAATTGTAATAGTCTGGCAAAGCCACCTCTAGTATCTGAATAAAGCTCCTTTATTCTTTTTAAAAGTGTTTCTACTATTGGGCATGCCTAAAAGATGCCTAACATTGTGTGGCTTAAATTTTAAGCAGAAGCAGTGCTCTGCTTGAAGCTCGTGATTTTCCAGTTCTTTTTCCTTTTGTAACTACTGGAGTGTGCCACAGCTGACACCAGCACCTGCAGATGGAAAGGGATAAACCCTCTCACTGTGTAGCATTCATAACAGTGTTTTGGTTACCTAGGTCCCCAGGTTTTCTACCTGTGATCTGGGGCTCCCATTTCTCTGTAATCCACAGCTGTATACACAATATGCACAACTGCAGACTTCATGCTTCAGAAAATCAGATGGGGCCGCAATGCTGAGCCCTTTTCTCTTTTCGTTTCCTCTGCTTTGATCATGTGGTGCTATAGCACACGTTCAGTAAATCATGCATCGAATTTTTCCAGGTGCAGAACTCCTGAAACATTATGTGTATGGTTTCTCCGTCGTATTTTGACAGTTGAGGTGATTTAATTGCCTTTGATGGTGCTCTCAGACTAATCAGGCTGGAGCAGTGGTGTTATTCTCCTGCTGTGCTCAGCAGCACCTTCTGGAAGGTTGCGGAGAAGGATGTTTGCTGTCCTGTTACCGTGTTTATGTGATTCATTTTCTCTTAACTGCATCTAGTACTACTTACAAGTCAAGTAGATATTTGGGAGGGATAATCATTATGTGTACATTTAATTTATCAATATAAACAAGTCTTTATGACTGTAGAATAATCTCTATATTAAGGATTTGGCTTTCTAATTTTTTTTTTTTTGATCTGTTCTTTGGATTGGTTTTATTTTATGCTGTTGTGTGTATGTGTTAATTGCTTAGTTGTGTCCAACTCCTTGCAACCCTATGGACTGTAGCTTGCCAGGCTTCTATGTCCATCGAATTCTCCAGGCAAGAATGCTGGAGTGGATTGCCATTCCCTTCTCTAGGGATCTTTCCAACAGGTATCAAACCTGGATCTCCTGCATTGCAGGCAGATTCTTTACAGTCTGAGCCACCAGGGAAGCCCCATTTTATGTTGTTGACACCCAGTAAATCATCCTGTTGTGGTTGGAGAACATCTTGTTGTTATGGCTAACACTTTACCAGCTACGGGATTTTTAGATCCTTGAAGAACAAGAGGTGCAGTAGTGTCAGATATCCTTCCAAAGCTTGTGATGAGTGTAGAGTGAAGGCAGGAAGGGTTCCAAAGCAAGTGCAGAGTCTAGGGCTGGCTGCCCTCCTGGGGGAGCAGTTGGTCTGCACCTCTGTTTCTGCGTTTGTTGGCCATTGCCTTATTCCCTCTTGAGCTTAAAGACTCAAACTTAGGTGGAAGAGAGCTTTATTAAAAATCTAAGGAGAGGTTTTCTGGGTTAATATTAAGGTTGGGAGATGGCATAAAATCTCTATTATTTAGCCAGTCACTGGTATTTACTAAGAAAGTAAATACTATGTTTAAATGTTCCTGGTGTTTATAAAGAGCAGCTTTCATGTTAATTGTTGTGACTTATGGTAAAGATATCCAAAACAGCTGGTGAACTGGTTGAGATAATGAGCAGGCAGAGATGAGGACAGAAACCTGGGATGTTTTCCTGAGACAGGCTGCTCCCCTCCACCCTCCGTAACTCTCTGTCTGTGGCTCAGCAGCTCAAAGTGCAGGCTGCAGCTCCCCCAGGTTTACGAGGTGGGTGGTGTCCCCTGGGACCGCATTGTTGTTTCCCAGAGCAGTGTTAGAGGAACTAGAACATGGTGTCTGCTTTTTAATTCCACTCAGGCTGAATATTTGGCAGCCAGCTCAGTCTAGCTGTGGAATTCTGAGCTTAGGTGGGTCTGTTTATAAAGGCTTAGGTCTTAAAGAAGTTGAGAGGCTAGCATGGAATTCTGCCTCCAGCTGACAGCCCGTTCTTTGGGGTCAGACGCACTTCTTTTGAAATGTCATTGGCAGAATTTAAAGTTTTGGATTTTAACAGTTGGTCTTAAATATCATGTTTTCCCCCTGGAAGTTAGCTCCAGTGATGACTTTGAAATGCTATTTATGGAAGATTAAATGCTTTAGCAAATAGGACACTACTGTGAAATGGCAGATCAAATAAATATCTTCCCAAAGTGACAAAAAACTTTATTACTGGAGCATCTTGTCTCTTTAGGGCATGTAATTAATTGTGAACCACACATAAATAATATATTTTATGGTGCTTTTGTCATTTATCTGGTTTCTGTTTTATAAACACAATTATTCACTGGTAGTCTTTCAATTCTGCCTTTATTACATGATCTGATAATTCAAAATGAGAAATTACTATATTAAGAACTTGGCAGAGATACAGCCAAGTTTTAATGAATTTTAGGTTATCATTTGTAATAAAAAATGTGAACTGTCATTTTAGCTTTTGTTGGTACACTTTTATGTAATCTTTCTATTTTACTTTAAAAGTTAACTTTTGATTAGATAATGAATTTTATTAAAATTTATTGAAAGAATAAGGAATTAATAATACAGTGTAACTGTGTGTGTAAGTCACTCCATCATGTCTGACTCTTTGTGACCCCATGGACTTCACAGTCTTCGGGTCAGAATACTGGAGTAGGTAGCTGTTCCCTTCTCCAGGGGATCTTCCCAATCCAGGGATCGAAGCCAGGTTTCCCACATTGCAGGCGGATTTTTTACCAGCTGAGCCACAAGGGAAGCCCAAGAATACTGGAGTGGGTAGCCTATCCCTTCTCCAGTGGATCTTCCTGACCCAGGAATTGAAGCGGGGTCTCTTGCATTGCAGGCAGATTTTTTACTAACTGAGCTACCAAGGAAACCTAGTAATACAATGGTTCCCATAAACTGGGCATCCTTCTTTCAACCCATTCTTCTCCCAGCCTCCTCAGAGGTAACATTATCCTGTATTTTGTGTTTATTTCCCCCTTTCTACTCTTTATGATTTTACCACATTTGTTTATATCCCTAAACAAGAAATTTTTGTAAATTGAATCATACTGTATATGTATATATATATATTACTAGGCCACTTGTGCTTTTTATGGTTAGCATTTTTGAGCAATGAAGTATTTTTTAATGAAGGTATCTACATTGTTCTTTTAGATATAATGCTACTGCATGCTTAATTACACTATAGGGAAATTATAACTTTTATATATGCACTGGGAAACCAATAAATTTGTATGGCATACTGTGTGGTATTTGCTTTTATTGTAGTGGTCTGGAATGAAGCCCCTAGCATCTCCAAAGTATGCCTGTGCCTGTAGGCTATTTGTTAAATGCTGGCTTTTTATTAAACATTATGTTTTTATGGTTAATCTTTGTTATTATCAGTAGCTATATTCATTTTCATAACTGTATAATATTCTGTATTGGTTCAGTTCAGTCACTCAGTCGTGTCCAACTCTTTGTGACCCCATGGACTGCAGCACACCAGATCTCCCTGTCTATCACCAACTCCTGGAGTTCACCCAAACCCATGTCCATCGA
Organism: Oryx dammah; assembly: GCF_014754425.2. Taxonomy (NCBI): domain Eukaryota; kingdom Metazoa; phylum Chordata; class Mammalia; order Artiodactyla; family Bovidae; genus Oryx; species Oryx dammah. The sequence goes on along the minus strand of NW_024070213.1, from coordinate 38,857,915 downwards.
GTTGGTGATGCCATCCAACCATCTCATCCTCTGTCATGCCCTTCTCCTCCTGCTTTCAATCTTTCCCAGCATCAGGGTCTTTTCCAGTGAGTCAGTTCTTTGCATCAGGTGGCCAAAGTATTGGAGTTTCAGCTTCAACATCAGTCCTTCCAATGAAATTCTGGACTGATCTCCTTTAGAATGGACTGGTTGTATCTCCTTGCAGTCCCAGGGACTCACAAGAGTCTTCTCCAACACCACAGTTCAAAAGCATCAATTCTTTGGCACTCAGGTTTCTTTTTAGTCCAGGCTTCCCTGGTGGCTCAGAGGTTAAAGTGTCTGCCTACAATGAGGGAGACCCAGGTTCGATCCCTGGGTCAGGAAGATTCCTCTGGAGAAGGAAATGGTAACCCACTCCAGTATTCTTGCCTGGAGAATCCCACTGATGGAGAAGCCTGGTAGGCTACAGTCTACGGAGTCACAAAGAGTCGGATATGACTGAACGACTTCACTTTCTTTTTAGTCCAACTCTCACATCCATACATGACTGCATTCTGTAATATTCTGTATAATGTTGTATAAATTGTGTAATGATTCTATCACTATTTATCTAGAATATGATGAAAAGAAATTCAGATTTGTAGTTTTTTCTATTGCAAATAATGCTTTTGTGAACATTTTTTGCATATGTAATGCATATATATGCACATGAATTTGAGTAGGTTACAGGGTGTAGGCCATTCGTATCTTCACCATTAATTAGGCCATTTCCCCCAAAACTGATTATAACAATAGATACGACATTCAGCAGGGTGTATATAATCAGAATGCTTTATATTTTTGTCAGCACTTGCTATTGTCAGACTTTAGCATTTTGCCAAATTAGTGTGTTGTAAAATATTGTCTCACAGTGTTTTAATTTTCTCCTAAATGCTAATGGGATTATTCTTGTATTTTTATGATTATTATTGGCTACTTTTTTTTCTGTGAAATACCTTTTCAGGTTTTTTGCCATTTTTTAATAGGGTGGTTAATTTTAATATAGTTAAATTTATCAATCTTCTCTTTTTATGCAAAACCATCTCTACTCTGAAGAAACAGAGAAATCCTTCTCTGTCCTGACATCATGAATATGTTCTATATTATTTTCTAAACATCTTTAAAATATAATTTTGACTTTTTATATTGTCTTCACTTCAGCTAAATCTTCTCCCCTAAATCTTATTTTTCATGTAAGTGATCAAGTATTTCAGTATGATTTGTTGCAAAGTCTAGCCTTTTACCATTGATGTACAAGGTCAACTGTTCTTGCCTGGAGAATCCCATGGACAGGGGTACCTGGTGGGCTATGATTCATAGGGTCTCAAAGAGTCAGACATGACTGAAGTGACTTAGCAGCAGCAACAGGACCAGGACTGTCACAAATTAAATTTCCACATATGTGTGTCTGTTCCTGGTTTCTTTGTTGTGTTCCTTTGTCTTCCCAATGTTAATACTACCTACTCTTAATTCTTGTAGCCCTAAAATAATTCTAATATCTGTCAAAATAGCTACTCTGTAATTCTTTATAGTTTTTATAAATCCCTCTGTCTACATACACATGTACACACCCCTTCAGTATTTGATCAGTTCTTTATTTCTTATTGACCTCAATCCTCCCATCTATAATCACTTTTTCACCTGAAAAATATTTCTTAGGATTCCTGAAATAAGTGATGGTAGCATACCCCTTTGAGCATGCGTGCTCAGTCACTTCAATCATGTTCAACTCTTTGCAAGCCCATGGATTCTCTAGGTAAGAATATTAGAGTGGGTTGCCTTGCCCTCCTCCAGGGGGAATGCCTTGCCCTCCTCCAGGGATGATCTTCCTGATCCTGGGATCAAACCTGCATCTCCTGTGGCTCCTGAATTGCAAGCAGATTCTTTACTGCTGAGTCACTGGGGGAGCTCTGGCATACCCCTTTGAAGTGAAGTGTAGTGAAAGTCGCTCAGTCCTGTACGACTCTTTGCAACCCCATGTACTAATACAGTCCATGGAATTCTCCAGGACAGAATACTGGAGTGGGTAGCCTTTCCCTTCTCCAGGGGATCTTCCCAACCCAGGGATTAAACCTACGTCTCCTGCATTGCAGGAGGATTCTTTATCAGCTGAGCCACAAAGGAAGCCCAAGAATACTGGAGTGGGTAGCCTATCCCTTCTCCAGTGAATTTTCTCGACCCAGGAATTGAACCAGGGTCTCCTGCATTGCAGGAGGATTCTTTACCAACTGAGCATACCCCTTTAGTTTTCTGTAAATTTTCTTTATTTCAGTTTAATTTTTAAAAGATATTTTTATCTCATTTATCTAAACATCTATCTTTCTGGATTGGGAGTTATTTTTTCTCAGCAGATTGAAGATAATATTCTGATGTCTAACTTCCATTGTTGATTGTAAGAGGTCACCAGTCTGTCACTCCTTTGCAGTATAATCTGTATTTTCCTTTTGCCTGCTTTTAATACTTTATATTTGGTCATCTGCATTTTCATCTTGATAGTTGAAGTGTGGATTTATTTTTATTTATATTGCTTGGGATATGTTAGGAGTCCTGAACCCATGGATTAGGCTTTTCAGCTATCTGTATATTTATAAAATATGTATGTGTGTGTGTGTGTGTTTGTGTATGTAGATGAATTTGTAGCCATTATCAGCTTAATTATTATCTCTACTTCATCTTTCTTATCTTTCCTTTTCCATCTCCTATTGTTAAACTTTCTTACTCCTCCATTTCGATTAAACTTGCTTTCATATATTTTTTGTCCCTTTATATTCTGGATACTTAGGTTCGATTCTACTGTACCAATTATCTTGTTATTTTGATTGTTGTGTTTGTAAAACTGTTCATGGAGTTTAATATTTCAAAAGATACTTAAAAACATTTTACTGAGATATAATGTCATGTATAGAAAGTGATACATATTTAATATATAACTAAGTCGGATTGAGAATAAATATTTACCTATGGAACCATTGTTGCCATCAAGTCCATGAACACCCACCACCTCCTTTATTATAGTTAGTCATTTATGTATGTGGTAACAACATAAGACACAATATCTACCCTCTTTGCAAATTTTAAATATACAATGTTCTATTATCCTTTTCCAGAAGTTCTCTTTAATTTTTCTTCAAATCTTCTTAGTCTTTTAAATCTGCTTTTTCTGCTTACAGTTATTTATAGATTCCTTAGACATTACAGAGCAAGAAAATGTGAAATACCTGAGAGTACCCACCTCGGACTACCGGGTACCATTTATACTGGGGGATATTCACAGAAGAGGAGTCCATGTAGATATGTTCATTCCCCCCTTGCCCATTATTATGCAGTATGCTCAGGGATCTAGCATGGAGAGTTATAAGACGATAGGAAAAGGAGTATGAAGCTAGAGCTGTGAATGTCTAGGCTGCAAGATTAGCATACTGCCACTCCTCTCCTAATATGATAAATGAATGGAGTTCAAACCTTTGGGTATAGCATTATGACAGGACTACACCTTGACCTTCATCTCTGTTCTGCCACCTCAGTATTCAAGGGTCAGGGGAATACCAGTTCCTCCTTTGGGCTGATGAGGAAGGAGTCTGAGGTCCAAGCCTGGTTCCCAGCTTGATAGCAGACCATTGGGTTGATCTGTAGCTTCAGTACTGTACCAGGATTGACCCTGAAGTCAGTTGTAAAAGGATTTGATTAAACTGCAGGGAGTCAGCCTTCAGGGAATCAGTCATAAGATCATTCTTACTACACACTATTGGCGTGTGTGTGTTCAGTCACTTCACTCATGTCTGACTCTGTGTGACCCTATGGACTGTAGCCCACCAGGCTCCTCTGGGATTACCCAGGCAAGAATACTGGAGTGAATTGCCGTTCCCTCCTCCAGGGGATCTTCCCAACCTAGGGGTCAAACCTTTGCATCGTGCATTGCAGATGGATTCTTTAGCCATTGAGCCACCAGGGAAGACCCAGTACTAACATACTGAGATACTAAGTGTATATCAGTCATCCTAGGATAAGTATTTTCCCCCCACATCTGGCGTCTCTGAAGTTGAGATGCAGCTTACAGTTATAGTTGTCAGTGTTGTTTTCCTCTTTGTTTTAAATAAAATAGTGGTGCATTTAAAAATGGATGGGTTTTTAGATCGATAAAATATGGAAGTTTATATTCTGATTCAGATAATTTTTATTTATGAAGCCTTTGTGGGGCTAATTTTGGCTTTTTTTCGCTGCAGGACCTCTCATGGATACTTGCATATTTTTGGTGATTTACTCTGAGCCCATCTTTCTTGAAACATTTTCTGTGTGAATACTTAGATGCCTGGGTTGCATAATCTGTATTTGCTTCATTTGCTTGGAGGACAGTACAAAACCCAGGAGTACTTTAAATTTCAACTTGTAGTTTTTCGGAGAATATGGTGATATGAATTCAAGCTGTGAAACCTTATGCTTGTCCATTTGTGATTATGAATTCTCAAGGGAGATTTTCTTCCCCTATTCATTGCCATTGTTTGTATCAATTAAGTTTCCTTGTAGTGCCCTTACCCTGAGAGCGCAATCCTTTAGAACCCCGGCTTTATGCAGGGGAAGAGTCCTTTGGGGCTTCCCAGGTAAAGAATCTGCCTGCTGGTGTAGGAGCTTCAGGAGCCGCGGGTTCAGTCTTTGCATTGGGAAGATCCCCTGGAGAAGGAAATGGCAACACACTCCAGCATTCTTGCCTGGAGAATCCCATGGACGGAGGAGCCTGGTGGGCTGCAGTCCCTGGGGTCACAAAGGATCAGATGTGACTGAGCACGTGTGCACAGAGTCCTTCACTGATTCCCCATCTTGGGTGGTCACTGGGTTATTTTCTTTTATTCTTATAGTAGCTATAATGCTAAGGACTAGAAAGTTCTACTATAATTTTGCTTGCAAATGCTTTCCTAGTCCCCTTACCCTTTTGATGTTCCATTCACACCTGATGTTTGGTCTCTGAGAAGTTCTTACTCAGCTCATCAATATATTTACAAACTAGCTTTTAAAAGTATTTTATCTGACTTTTTGTTTTTCCATGAGAGGATCTAACTTCCACACTACCAGAATGAGAAATTCACCTGTATCCGTTCCAAACTATGGAGACAGTGCGGACAGAGCCCTGTACTGTTTTACGTGGCAGCTCCATGGCTTTGAATCACAGTTTCCTGTTTGAAGGAATATTTGAATCTTGGAAATCCCATCTGCGATCTTGAAATTGGAACACTTTAAACACTTTGAGTTTATTTATGTTTGAAAAAAGCCCTGATGGGGGATATACATGGCACTGTGTAGCAAGGGAGATTCCTTTTTCTAGAGCAACAAATTGTAGCCATTCTAAAACTAAAATAACTTTTGTACGTTATTCCAATAGCTTATACTTATCAAATATAATCAAATACAAGATTATTGAAGCTATTTTACAGAAAAGCAAACTGATTTTAAGCAACAAAGTTTATATTTACACTTGTAATGCTTAATTACTGTGTAACATTTATAAACATATAGAAACATTTGCAGTTTATTATGTGTCAGATACTGTTTCAAAAAATTTAATACTCTGCTACCTCATTTGGTCTTTACAGAAACTACATCAGATAGGCACTATTATTATTCTTATTTTCTTTTTTTTTTTTAAAGTTCATCTACTTATTTTTAGTTGCACTGAGTCTTTGTTGCTGCACAGGGGCTTTCTTTAGTTGTGGCAAGCAGGGGCTGCTCTTCATTTAGGTGCGCGGGCTTCTCATTGCAGTGGCTTCTCTTATTGCAGAGCACTGGCTCTAGGTGTGGGTTTCAGGAGCTGCGGCTTGCAGGCCTAGTTGCTCCATGACATGTGGGATCCTCCTACACTAGGGATTGAACCTGTGTCCCCTGCATTGCAAGCACTCCCATCCACTGTACCACCAGGGAAGTACGATTCCCATTTTCTGGATGAGGAAACTGAGGCATTTATTCAAGGTTGCACAGCTAATAAGCAACAGAACCATGATTTGAAGCAATTTGAGCCAGCTTAAAACTGTGCTATCAACCATTCTGCTAAGCTGTTTCTCTGGTAAAATAGTAGAGGGAATTAAATTGTGGCTTTTAAATATGAAATTATATTTTTTCTGAGTCTGTTGTACATCTTGTAAATGGAAGTTATTGTTAAAATTGAATGCAGATTAAGCTTCGAACCCAAACTCCCACTTCTCACGATCATGGAGCTTCACGAAGTTTGTTCTTGTATTATGCCCCCTTCAGTTTTGCTGACTTTTCTTATCTGTGAGGTGCTTATCTTCATTATTTCTGGATTTATTAAGTCATATTTTAATTGGGGAGCATTTCACTTGAAAAGGCAAATTCATAAGGAACATAGTTTCGATATAATAGATAGAAGCACTTCTCTCCCTATTCTGAAGCTCAGGCTTGTTTTTCCTTGTGTGGGTTTTTTCCCTTGCCTCAGTTTATGGACTTCACTGACTTCTTCCTTGGGTGCTTATTTTTATTTCCTTTAGATTTATGGATGTATATTTTAATAAATCTTGACCACATCATTAGGCATGCAGTAGCAAATTAAAAGGAACATAGGCTTTATAACAGATATATGATGTATTTTTTATTGTTTAGGCTTTAATATATTTAGTATTTTTGAATAGCTGGATTGTATTCAGAAGTCTGTATGAAAGGATACAGAGGGGCATTTGGTGGAAAATGAGTCCCCTTGTTGTGTCTGTCTGCCCTTTATAGAATTGACCACTGTTACTATGTTATTACCATATTGTGGGAGAGAGATTTTATCTTCATGAAATCATTTTGTCCTTCTCAGTTTCTTAGACTTGCTTTAAGATGACTGCTCCCTACTTGTTTTGTTTTAGCATGTTGATGGTAATAGTGCATTGCCTTATCTTGTCCTTTTTTTTTTTCAATAATAGATTATCAGATATTATATTGTTATTCTTTCGTACTTATTTTCTTCTAGGTGTGGCTTTCTTTGCCCTTATGCTATATTGCATTTACTGAATTCCCTGAATCTTAAATTTATACAGTTTACAAAGGGAATATTTTAGCCATTATTTCTTTAAAATTTGTTTCACTACTATATTCTCTCTCCTTTTTCTCCATGGCTTCATTTATACTGATCTTAGATGTTCCATACTGTCACTGAGATGCTGTTCATTTTTATTTTATTCTTGTTCCTTCAGATTAGATCAATTTGATCAATTCTTTGGGTATATCTTCAATTTTACTCTCTTTAACATATCATTCAGCTCATTCAGACAATTTTTGTTTTATATCTTTGTGTGTGTGTAGGTATTTTAGTCATAGAACTTACATTTAGTGCTTAGATTTTTGATGCTTGGAGGGATTGGGGGCAGGAGGAGAAGGGGATGACAGAGGATGAGATGGCTGGATGGCATCACTGACTCGATGGACCTGAGTCTGAGTGAACTCCGGGAGTTGGTGATGGACAGGGAGGCCTGGCGTGCTGCGATTCATGGGGTCTCAAAGAGTCGGACATGACTGAGTGACTGAACTGAACTGAACTGAATATAATTTTGCTTAGGTGTCCTATTGGTTCATTAATTATGATAATATTTTCCTCAGTTCAGGTCAGTTCAGTTGCTCAGTCGTGTCCGACTCTTTGCAACCCCATGGACTGCAGCACGTCAGGCCTCTGTGTCCATTGCCAACTCCCAGAGTTTACTCAAACTCATGTCCATGGAGTTGGTGATACCAGCCAACCATCTCATCCTCTGTTGTCCCCTTCTCCTCCTGCCTTCAATCTTTCTCAGCATCAGGGTCTTTTCCAATGAGTCAGTTCTTTGCATCAGGTGGCCAAGGTATTGGAGTTTCAGCTTCAACATCAGTCCTTCCAATGAATATTCAGGACTGATTTCCTTTAGGATTGACTGGTTGGATCTCCTTGCAGTCCAGGGGACTCTTAAGAGTCTTCTCCAGTACCACAATTCAAAAGCATCAATTATTTGGCTCTCAGCTTTCCTTATGGTCCAACTCTCACATCCATACATGACTACTGGAAAAACCATAGCTTTGACTAGAGAGACCTTTGTTGGCAAAGTAATGTCTCTGCTTTTGAATATGCTGTCTAGGTTGGTCATAACTTTTCATCCAAGGATCAAGAATCTTTTAATTTCATGGCTGCAATCACCATCTGCAGTGATTTTGGAGCCCCCCAAAATAAAGTTTGACACTGTTTCCCCATCTATTTCCCATGAAGTGATTGGAACAGATGCCATGATCTTCGTTTTCTGAATGTTGAGTTTTAAGCCACCTTTTTGACTTTCCTCTTTCACTTTCATCAAGAGGCTCTTTAGGTCTTCTTCACTTTCTGCCATAAGGGTGGTGTCATCTGCATATCTGAGGTTATTGATTTTTTTTCCTGGCAATCTTGATTCCAGCTTGTGCTCCCTCCAGCCCAGCATTTCTCATGATGTACTCTGCATAGAAGTTAAATAAGCAGGGTGACAATATACAGCCTTGACATACTCCTTTTCCTATTTGGAACCAGTCTGTTGTTGCATGTCCAGTTCTAACTGTTGCCTCCTGACCTGCATACAGATTTCTCAAAAGGCAGGTCAGGTGGTCTGGTATTCCCATCTCTAAGAATTTTCCAGAGTTTGTTCTGGTCCACCCAGTCAAAGGCTTTGGCATAGTCAATAAAGCAGAAGTAGATATTTTTCTGGAACTCTCTTGCTTTTTTGATGATCCATTGGATGTTAGCAATTTGATCTCTGGTTCCTCTGCCTTTTCTAAAACCAGCTTGAACATCTGGAAGGTCATATTTTCCTAAAAAAGGGCATATTTTCCTAGCGTAATTATAATAACTGCTTTCAAATTCTTGTCTCCTAATAATACCTGGGTGGCCATGGACTGCTTTTTGTCTTGTATTTGAATCCCATTTTCCTGCTTTTCATATGCATAGTGATTTTGGATAGTATTCTTGATATTGGTAAAGACATCTTATAGTAGCAATTAGCATGGCTACACAAACTTTTCAACTCTTTTTTCTGGTATTGGATATCAGCTGAAATCTTTGTATCAATCTTATAGTCTTAAGGTCTGTTTGGAGTTCTGCTTTGCGTATGTACAGTGGCTGCCAGCCAGAAGTTTGGGCAGAAGTTTTTACACAGAATTTGGGACAGTCTTTTGGGATTCTCCTTCACATCATGGCTAGCTTGGTTGTCTTGGACTCTGTCCTCAGCTCTTCAAGCTAGTACGTCTGGGGCTTTCTGTCAGCATTTCAGCTGTTCTACCAAGTGGAGCTGGTTTTCCCTCCCTTCAGAAGAAGAACCATTAAAAAAAAAAAGAAGAAGAACAGGAAAAATAATACAGCATAAAAAAGTTCTATTCCCTTCTTCAAATTTCCCTCTGATTTCTGCCTGCTTTTGATCACTCTCTAGTGCCTCCAGTAGTTATTTTTGGTATTTAGTGCAAAATTTAAAGTTGTTTTTTGTGGGAACGTTGGACCAATACAGAGTACTCCTCGACTGTTAGAAATAGAACCTTCCTGTACTTGACATTTTAACTTAGAACATGCATAGTAATTAGGAAAACAGTGTTTGAGTGGGCTTAATTTATTGCAAGTGATATGCATTTTGTTATAGAGTATTTCTTTTCGTTATGTGCCTGTCATTACTTAATCAGAAATCATTTGCAAGTTCATCATTGTTTCCTAACCGAAGAGTAATTACTGGACCATTAATTTATAATAAAGCGTGCAAGCTTCCATTTATGGAAGGAATTATAAATCCCAATATGACAAAAGTTTTAAAATCCCAGTGTTTACGAATGATTTTGCTGCTATCAAATTAAAAGTGAGGGTTATAGAATACTACTACTTCATATCTAATATGAACATTTAAATTAGAGATTATAATTGCTAACTTTTTCAGACTCAGACCTTGTTAAATTTATTTAATTTTTATTTAGGAACACAGGGGCATTGAACTTTGATCATAAATAAAGCTAGTCCCATTTCCAGTGGAGTGACAATTGGTAAATAAACAGTGATGGGATTGGTAAAGCTGAGCCATCGCATTTGAGTTCTACAGACCTCATTCACTTTAGACATGTAGACTTCAAGTCAATCTACCAAAGCTCTTCAGGAGATGATTCTGGAAACGTATTCCTCATCAAGGACTGTATTATAAGCATTTTGATCCACTTACTATCAAAATTAATTTGGAAACCCATTCAGTCTCTCTACATTTAATTAGCATCTAAAATTTTTCTGCGTAAGTTTGCACCACTTACAAAGGGTGTAAAATCCCTGTTGTTGTTGCTCAGTCACTAAGTCATGTCCAACTCTTTGCTAAGGCTTGTTTGACTCCATGGACTGTAGCACACCAGGCTCCCCTGTGCTTTGCTGTCTCCCACAGTTTGCTCAAAATGAGGTCCATTGAGTCAGTAATGCTATCTAACCATCTCCCCCTCTGCCACCCCCTTTTCCTTATACGTTCAATCTTTCTTTCCCAGCATCAAGGTCTTTCCCAGTGAGTCATTTCTTCACATCAGATTGCCATCCCATATACTGACAATTTAAAACAAAATTATCAGTATTTTTAATGTGTCCAACGGAATATAAATGCTAAAAGTGATTTGTCATCTACCGTCATATATTTTTAAAACACATCATTAAGCTTCCTTTTTATCACTTGAAATTTTACATTATTCTTTTCACTTTGAATTCATATTTCCATTCCATTTGACATATAAGATCTCATTCTAAAGTAATACACTTTTATGTTTTTATTAATCACTGTATCATATTTCTTTGCAATAAAAATCTGCAAATATATTAATATGATTTAAAAATTTTCCATGTCCTTAATGTCTAAGTATTAAAACTGTATATTAGTATTATATTCAGTTTATCAAAATATTTTAAATAATGTATAAAGTAGCATAATATAGTAGTTGAAAACACAGACTCTTGAGTTTGAGTTTAAATCCTAGCTCTAATTCTTGTTGCTTTATGCCTTCAGTTGCCTTATCTATAAAACAGGGATTAATAGAATACAGGTATTATAAGGATTAAGTGAATAAATATATGTTTATATATATAAAATATAAAAATTTTATATATAAATATTTGTTTGTAGTGAACAAACAAGCAAATCTAGTGGAGGTGATGGAATTCCAGCTGAGCTATTTCAAATCCTAAAAGATGATGCTGTTAAAATGCTGCACTCAATAGCAAATTTGGAAAACTCAGTAGTGGCCACAGGACTGGAAAAGGTCAGGTTTTATTCCAATCCCAAAGAAAGGCAATGCCAAAGAATGTTCACATTGCCACACAATTGCACTCATTTCATATGTTAGCAAGTGAGTGAGTGAAAGTTGCTCCGTTGTGTCTAACTCTTTGTGACCCCATGGACTATACTGTCCATGGAATTCTCCAGGCCAGAATACTGGAGTGGGTAGCCTTTCCCTTCTCCAGGGGATCTTCCTAACCCAGAGATCAAACCCAGGTCTCCTGCATTGCAGGCGGATTCTTTACCAGCTTAGCCACAAGGGAAGCCCATGTTAGCAACGTAATGCTCAAAATTCTCCAAGCTAGGCTTCAACAGTATGTGAACTGAGAACTTCCAGATGTTCAAGCTGGATTTAGAAAAGGCAGAGGAACCAGAGATCAAATTGCCAGCATCCATTGAATCATAGGGAAAGCAAGAGAATTCCAGAAAAACATCTGCTTCATTGACTATGCTAAAGCCTTGGACTGTGTGGATCACAACAAACTGTGGAAAATTCTTCAAGAGATGGGAATACCATCTCACCTGCCTCCTGTGAAACCTGTATTCAGGTCAAGAAGCAACAGTTAGAACCGGACATGGAACAATGGACTGGTTCCATACTGGGAAAGGAGTACATTAAGGCTGTATATTGTCACTTTGCTTGTTTAACTTATATGCAGAGTACATCATGCGAAATGCTGGGCTGGATGAAGCACAAGCTGGAATCAGGATTGCTGGGAGAAATATCAATAACCTCAGATATGCAGATAACACCACCCTTATGACAGAAATCGAAGAGGAAATAAACAGCCTCTTGATGAAAGTGAAAGAGAGTGAGAAATCTGCCTTAAAACTCAACATACAGAAAACTTAGATCATGGCATCTGGTCCCATCACTTCATGGCAAATAAATGGGGAAACAGTGGAAACAGTGACAGACTTTTTTTTTAGGCTCCAAAATCACTGCAGATGGTGACTGCAGCCATGAAATTAAAGGATGCTTGCTCCTTGCAAGAAAAGCGATGACAAACCTAGACAGCGTATTTAAAAGCAGAGATATTACTTTGCCAACAGAGATCTGTGTAGTCAAACCTATAGTTTTTCCAGTAGTCATGTGTGGCTGTGAGAGTTGGACCATAAAGAAGGCTGCATGGCGAAGAATTGATGCTTTTGAACTGTGGTGTTGGAGAAGACTCTTGAGAGTCCTTTGGACTGGAAGGAGATACAACCAGTCCATCCTAAAGGAAATCAGTCCTGAATATTCATTGGAAGAACTGATGCTGAAGCTGATGCTCCAATACTTTGGCCACCTGCTGTGAAGAACTGACTTATTAGAAAGGATCCTGATTCTTGGAAAGATTGAAGGCAGGGGGAGAACAGCAACAAGAGAGGACAAGATGGTTGTGTCAAGCGAGTGTATGTTCCTCGATTCTTTGTCTCGTCACAACAAAGATTTGGAGTGATGGACATTAAAGCCCCCTCGGCGTGTCACAGCTCTCAGGTCTTGGATAGACCATGTTTTAGCTCTCAGGTCTCAAAGGGATCATGTTATAGCTCTTAGACAAATCAGTGTTACAGCTCAGTGTTACAGCTCTATTTTATTTAGAAGATAGCAGGAAAATCCATCTTCGAGGCGTGAGGGCACGTCAATCTAAAGACACGAGGAGAAGAACATCCCAGCGCCCAGGAGAGAGAGAGAGAGCTAGCTTTGGCTCTTCTATTTATATGTTTATCTCTCCTTGGGACTGTCCTATGTAAATTGGGCCAGCCAGCAGTGTGGTTTGTTTTACCTGAGGTCCTCACTCTGGTCCTCGGACCTTCTTTTGTTTCATTTTCGCGGGCTTTTCCCTTCCTTGTCTGTAGCCACTGCCATTTTGGACTCCTTTTCCCTGTTCTACCTACCTAACAGTTGGATGGCATCACTGACCCAATGGACATAAGTTTGAGCATCTGGGTGATGGTGAAGGACAGGGAAGCCTGGCATGCTGCAGTCCGTGGAGTCGCAGAGTCAAACATGACTGAGCGCCTGAACAACAACAAAGGGGTTAGTGTAATTTCTAGCCCCAAATTATAGCTATTATAAGGTGTTGCTATATTATTCTGTTCATACTTATTAAAAATCGAAAGTAAGGTATTATTGGAAATGCATCTCTTAAGGAGATGGAAATATCTTCTGAAATTATTTTACAATTAAATTCATATATTAAATAATGAAAATATTTGTTACCAGAAAGAATCTGGGTTCAGAATCATGGTTATACAACTTTTCATTTATATGCTTAGATGAGAAAATTTTATATATGAATGAGTAGATGAGATGAAAGGAGTCTTGATATATCAAAGTTTCTCAATTCCTTGAACTCTTTTTGGATTATGTGCCGAAAAATCACTTACTGATCTTTTATCAGATATTTTAAATGATCTTTCAATGAATGACTCCATTAGATCCTGCTTCAATTTGTTGAAAGCATTCAGCTGGAAACCAGTTCACTTGTAAAATGAGTTTTCTCCAGTCTTTATTGTCCTTTTCTTTTGCAACACAAATGCCAGCATTTCTAATTATACTTGTGTTGGGTGCGCTGAGAGGACTTACCATCCGGACAGTATACTATTCTGAAACAGGTACTGTTTCTTTTATAAAGAAGGAGTCAGAAGTAATGTGAAAGGAATAGTGGACCCCGAGAAACAGAAGTAGCATCTGGCCTTTAGTGCTTCTGAAGGGAATTAATCTTAGAGAGTCTTTGTGTACCCTGGTCTGTGTACCCCAGTTTAGAGATCATGGCTCCTGGGGCCATCCCCTTTCAGTAAGCAGTATGACCAGGAAATTACCCAGCCCAGCACCTGCATACCAGCTTGAGTTTCCCCTCTGGAACTTGTTGGTAGGTAAACTTTGGGGAGGGCAGGTCACTTCTGTGGTTCCTAAACTGCTCTGAAGATCCAGGCCCTTTTAGGGGTCTGTGAGGTCCCACCCATTCTAATGATAATAAAAGCAGCTTTTTGCCTTTTTTACTCTGTTGATATTTGCATTGATAATGCAAAGGCTGTGATAGGCAGAACAATTGGCCTTTTATCAGAGATCAAGACAGTGGCACCAAACTGTGACAGCGGTCATTGTACATACTGCTACACACTTGCAGTTTTTAAAAAAATGCCCTTTTCACTCAAGAATCTTCTTGTGAAGCAATATAAAGTAATTTTGTATTAAACATCAACAATGGAGTATATTTCTTCTTAATATTCTCTGTGAAGAGATTGGCAGCCTGCACAAAGCTCTTCTGCTGTGCACAAGAGAATGCTGTCTGGAGAAGTGTTGTGTGATTGTCTGAGTAGAAAGCCATACCAACTTCTCTTTTAAAAATGAAACATTATTTTTAGTAGAAAGACTTACTGACATGGTTATTCACACTCTATTTTTTAATAAGCACTTTCTCCAAAATGAGCAATGAAACCCACACGTCAAAGAAAACAACTAACAATATTTATTACTAGTGCATAAATTCAAATTTTCCAGCAGAAATCAAAATTTTTGAAAACTTTAAGCTGACATTGTGAGCCTAACAAACTTTCCAGTATCAAAAAGCTTTCAAAGATTGGTTGTGATAGTAGCAAATAGGCTTTTCAAAATATTGTATGATGAAATGTGTATAAACATTTTGAAAGTTTGTGTAATTCAGTGACCTAGTATTTTCCAAATGACCAATGCATGATATTATAAAATCATGCATATATTTGTCAGATTTCTCCAGAGAATTGAAAAATTGAATATATTTATACATAGCTAGAGATTTATTTTAAGGAATTGGCTCATGCAGTTGTAAGGGCTGGGTAAGTCTGGAGTTTGCAGGCTGGCTGGTAGGCTGGAAATTCAAGAAAGAGTTTGATGTAGTTCTGAGTACAAAGGTTGGAAAACTCAGGAACAGTTTTCATGCTGCAGTCTGGAAACAGAATTCTCTTTTTTTTTCTGGGGACCTCAGTCTTTTTCTCTTAAGTTCTTCAGCTGAATGGATGAGGCCCACTCACATCCTGGAGAGTAATCTGCTTTATTCAATATCTACTGATTTAAATATTAATCAGTTTTATAAGAAATGTTCACCAAAATCTAGACTGGTGTTTGACCAAATAACTTGACATCACAGCCTAGTCAAATTGGCACATAAAATTAACTATCACAGTCAGTGAAAAAGATTTATTCAGAGTTCAAGATAGACCAGTGAACTCTACATTGCAACTAAGCTCTAAGTAACTAACCTTTGTTGACTGATGTAGTATCAAAAGATACCCACGATTACCTAGAAAACTATGAAAATGCTCTTTTTCGAGATACACTTAAGGAAGGACAGACTGTCTTCCCATACTTCTACCCAAACAACATATAGCAGCAGAATGAATGTGGAAGGAAATATAGAAATTTAGTTTCTGTTCTTTTGTATTGAATCAGCCAGTTTAAGAGATTGCAAAAAGTATTTTTAAAAATTCTACTCTTTTCACTAATTTTTTTGTTTAGAAAATTAGATTTTTAAACTAAAATATCTTAATAGGCAATGGACTTGTTTTATTGCTGAGGATTAAAAATTAATTTTTATCTTCTTAGATATAAAATGTAAAAGTTTTTTTGTTTCTTCAGTAATTTTTGAATGAAAGGTGTCCTCAGGTAAGAAATTGTTTGATAATTGCTACTTTGATAAAAAGGAGGTGATAGGTTGGGAAAAAAAATAATTCTAATTAAGATAGCAGCACATTTGAGGATTAAACTTTTTTCAAGATGCTCACCTGTCTGAATACCTGATTGTTTAGTGAGTGTCTTTACATGAGTGATTTGTATGCCCCACAGTAGTGTTGGCAATGGTGCCGCCTGATGTGAGATGATGAGTCTGCTCTGAGATGGTCAGGCTGGTCAGTTGGGGGATTCTCTTCCAGGTGATATTTATTTGAGAATTCCATGTTCTGCTAGAGGTAGTGACCTCTCATGAAAAGCCTCCCAGATACTAGTGCACAGACTAAAACAGGGCTGCTTTGCAAAGTGGGTCCAAAAACATTTGCCAAGTGCTTGCAGAATGCCAGCAGCTTTTTAAGGTCTTGCCCGCAAGCCTCAAATCCCTGACTCTCTGCTGCTTCAGTCCTTCTCAGTCCTGCTCACTTCATTATGGTAATGTTAAAAATAAGGTACCATGTGCAGTTCATAGCTTGAGTTAAACTGGTGACAACAGTGTTCCAGTTCAATGTCTATAACTTTTGGTATTAAGAACATAGAGGATGATGTAGATACTAGTGACATATTTCAGAGGAAAGGAAAGCACAGTGCTAATGCATGGGAACTCATGGAAATCCATTAATAATCCTATATAGTGTTCCTTTCTAGATCATCACATAAAACTAGCTCCTGGGTAAAACATGTCTCCTTCTGACCTTGTAAAATATCCAACTTTCATATTTTCTTCCATAAGAATGATCTTTTAAGGGTTCAGGTGTGTTGTGCCAAGGCCATTTGAGTTCCAGGCTGATGACAAACAATGGGCATCAGCTTCATTTGGTATCTCAGTCACGTGGTTCCTGAGACATCCCTGAGATAGGAGTACGGTTCCGATGGCTGCAGAGAAAGAGCAGCCTGCAGACTAATTGGCATGCAGCGGAAGCACGAGCAGCCAAATGACTTACAAGGCATCAGCTGTGTCCTAACAGGCCTACTGATTCTCTGCAGACCCCAGCCAGGGGGTGCCGGCTGCGCTTGGAGTAGCTAGGTCTGGAAGCCAGCTAGCAGTGTGGCAGCTGCTTGATTCAGGAATGTTGTTCAGTAGAAATGAGAGAAACAAGTGAGAAAACAGAAATAGACACAAATTCTATTTGAGCAGAGATGGATAGAAACATGTTTCAGTGATGGGGTGCAGCAGAGCCCTGGCTGATCCTATCCCTCAGTCAACTCCTCTCAGCAACTCCTCTCAAAATACTCCTTTCAGGGTATTTTGCCCTCACGCGTAGATTATCTCTGTGATGACAGGGCAACTCCCTTTCTGTCACTGGATCGCACTTCTGGCTTTGTGCTGTCTCCACTGTGTCATTAGACTGTAGAAGAAACTTCGAGAAGCCCGCCTCACAGGTGAGTGTGCAGGAAAGAAGACTTAAATTTGTAAAAGCACTTTTTAAGACATGTGACTATAAAGGTATTATAAAATTTTTAAACACTTTTTAGAAGGCATGTGTGTATCTGACACAATGTGTTCCTGTTGTGACTGGCTCCGTTCGTCCGGCCTTTTAATTCCTGCAGAGGAGAGAAGGGCAGAGAAAGGTAGGCAGGCTCCAAGAGGTGCAGAGTTTCTCTGGTTTCTCTTCCACTTTTTTCTCTCTTTTGAAAGTCTTGAGATATTTCATTCACAGTTTTTCTTTTGAATGTACTTGTATTTTAAAAAGTAGAACATGGAAGTGACTTGTTCCTTACTTGTGTCTAATGTGGAAATATTTTATCTTTACTTCCTTTTTTCCTATTTCACTCTCCTGCCTAAATTAATTTCCTGACACACCAGGTATTGAATGTAAAATCTTTTACATAGATTCTAGATGGATGTTTGGTTTGGTATGGGGTGTGTCTGAGTGTTCTCTAACGTGGAAAGTATCTTGTCTTTAGAATGTATTCTACTGACCCAAGGTTTACAAAGGACCTGCCTGTCTGGGTCTACTGGAGTCTGCTTGGAAATGTTCAGTGTGGTCCTGTCCTGAGTGGGATTATGGGTAAAATATTACTAAATTAAGCATCTTTAACAGGGTCCCAGGGCATGGAGTGTGCCACTGCAGTTCTATGCAGCTTTGGCTTGTTTTCAGATTGTCAGAGGGGCCGGGTGGTTAGTAACCACTTTTGGTGGTTTCAGGTGGTCTCTGAAGTAACTTCCAAGCAAATTATTTGTTCCTATGATTTTCAGTGTCCATTTTAATTGGATTTGCTCTGTGTCTTTCATATATATATATTTAGCAAATAAAGTATATTAAATTGTTACCTTTCTTGTCTTTAATTATTCAGCCCTTAACTATACTCATTCATCCACTTATCTAATAAATCCTTAATGTACAGGCACTGTACAAGAGCAAAGCCTGTGTCTCCTTAAAGTAAATCAGGTCACCTTGTTATACAGTCATTATGCAATCCTGTATCCTTCCATTTCAGCTCTTAACACAGTCCTTGATTGTGTATTTGTGTGACGTCTACTTCAGGAAACTGAAAGCTCCCAGAGGTCAAGGCCTGTGTCTGCTTTCTGCTTTGGTGTGTCCCACAGTGCTGGGCACACTGCCTGGGCACATAGAAAGGTCTGGGGCAGTGTATGTTGAATGAAGACATCTTTGTGTTACTTGAGTGAGCCAAGTATCTGAACAGGTATCTGAACAGCTGTTTTCAACCTCTCTCTCCACTGTTCCCTTCCTCCCGCCCAGTGTTTGTTTGTTTGTTTGTTTGTTTGTTTGTTTGGACATAAACACACAGGCAGCATCATCAACAAAATTTCTATTTATGTATGTAACTAAATATATAGAAATGAAAGTTTGCCAAAAGCACCTATGTGGAATGTCATCTACAGAATTAACAGAATTGTCAGTGAACTGATTCTCGCCATACAGTGTGAAAATTATTTTCGTGGATGTCCGTCTCTGTGTAGTGTAAGATTCTTGGAGTGGGTGTTTTCAGGTGAAAACATTTGCTCCAAAGCCTGTTAAAGTACTTCCAGAATCACCCCCTTCACATTCCCACATTTCAGTGAAGAAGCTAAAATGTGGAAGTAATTACTCAAACTCCATCATGTCCTTAACAGCACTACCTCACTGGCATTGTGGCTCATTCACGAACCGAGATACACTTTTCTTTTCATTCCTTTAGAGCAGAGAGAAGATGAGTTTAGGACAGTTGGGCAGAAGAAAAATTCAGTGCCTTTAGATCTCAACATCTAGGGAACCACAAAGTGGAGTGTGTTAGTTTTGTTCTTGTCCCTGCCTTTAATGTCCCTGGCTTCTCTTTGGGAAATGCATGTCTCCCTTCACTGTGACCTTTTCCTTTCTGCAAGTCCCAGGTCAGATTTCACCCTCCCTAGGAAGCTCTTTCTGTGAATTCTGGTGGCATTGTTTGGGTACCACATGCTGACTTAATGCGGGGGTGACAAAATTCTCTGCCTCCCTTTGAGTCAACATCCCTGGTAGGTTGCTTGTATTTCTGGGACATTTAGGGAGAATTGTAGGAAACATATCCTGGGCTCCAGGGGAACCTGTGAAAACTAAAAAAGAGAGAAATGGTAATGAGAATCACAGTGCTCCTTTTTTATAGCATTTTATAGTTTATATGATGCCTTTTTTCCTGGCCAGAAGCAGACACACCTTCGGTATTAGAATTTCAGTAATGCAAGAAGTAGATCACATGATTATGATTCTTTGGAACCAACCTGCACATGCTGAAGTTTCTCTAGGACAGGCAGGATCTAGCAACCAATAACCAGAGAAGAGTTCCCTGAGTTTGGTCAGTGTACCAACTGTAGACTCCCAGGGTTTGAAGAGACCTTGGTGGTTGATCATACAGTCGGCCCCTCCCATAGGACCCTCTTCATCTGTGTTTGGCCTCTACTCTGAACACTCAGCAACCCTGGCCTCACTACTTCCTGAGGCTGCCCATTCCTCTGGGGTGAGGAAAATTTGACCCTTCTTCTACTAATAGTTCTGCACATATTTTCAGGCAACATTTTCTCCTCCTATATAATTTTTTTTTTTTTTTAAGGAGAAACGCTTTCCCATTCTTCAGCATTTCTTCATATACCAGTTTTCCATATTCCATATGCCATATCCCACAAACAAGTTTGCTTCATATACCAGTTCTTATTATTCTAGTATCTCTTCCTTAGATATGCTGTAATTAATGAAAGAAGTGAGATGACCAGAGTTGAATTCTTCTCCAAGAGGAATAGAACTTGCATTTTCTTCCTTATGGACTAGGATTCTGTTCATGCAGCTATTTTGGAGGAAATATAATGTTCCTTCTACTTTTCTGAGTTCTTGAATGAGGCCCTACAGTACCAGACAGGTTAATAAGAGAAAAGTAAAGGGAAGTTTATTAACACATACACCTCACGTATTTATGGAAGATATCCAGGGAAAACTGAGTAATTCAAAGCAGTTGCTTAGAATTGTGGCTTATATAGCATCTTCAACAGAGAACAGTAAGTTCACAGAGAAATGATAGAACAAAGGAAAGTAGTTTCAGGATTACAAGGGCAACAAACTGTAAGAAGGTAAATATACTGGAGAAAACTAATGGTGGAAAAAAGCTAATTAGTAAAGTTTGTTATATAGTTTCCTCCAGTGCTGTCTCCAGGTTGACAAAGGTCTGAAGTTGGGTCCAGTGATGAACTTTTGTCCTGGAGAGGGGATGAGTCATGGCTTTGAAGATTTATTTCCTACTTTTAGGCAGATAGAAGGAGAGCAAGGAACTTTGCTTGCATCTGCTGCTTCTCAGTTGCCTTCAGCTCAAAATAATTCTTATGCCAAATGGCATATTTTGGGGTATTATATTCTGCTGTTCTTTGTGGTCTACTATTAAGTCCTGAGGCCAGACACACAGATCATTTGAGGATTACTGTAAATGTACTATCAGCAACACCGTCCCCTCAAGATCTTCCATTCCTGTTAAGCTTCATTTTCCTTCACTTCTTCTCATTACCTATAAAATTATAAAGTCTTAAGTTTAGATACTAAAAAAATTGTGCTATTAAATTTCAGCATTTTAGATTTAGCCTCATTGAGATCTCTTTGAATTTGGATTTGATTATGGATTTTCATTATGGTAATTACTGCCATCTCTCCCTCAGCCTCCAAAGTGGCAGCATCTCTAAGAACTAGGGTGTTGAAGTCACCAGGTAGGCAATTTCCTTGTGATATGATTTTATCGGCTATACCCCTGAGATTCATTCCTTTTCCTTTTGACTTTTCATCAACAATTCATTTATTTGCTTGTTTATATTAGTCCTTCTGGTTGCATGGTTTGAAATTAAGCCACTTTAGTTTCTGATGCTACAAACCTGTACTTGGCATTACTTTCTATTGTATTTTTTAAAAAATATTTATTTCTATTTTTTTAGCTGCTTAGTTGCAGCCTGCAGGATATTCGTTGTGGTGCATGGACTCTCTTGTTGTGGTGTGCAGGCTCAGTAGTTGAGGCACATGGGCTTAGTTGCTCCAAGGCACGTGGTATCTTAGTTCCCTGACCAGGGTTTGAACCCATGCCCCATACATTGCAAGACAGCTTCTCAACCACTGGACCACCAGAGAAGTCCCTGCTGTTATATTTTTAATTAAAATAATTACTATATTTTAATAAAACATAGAAATATTTTCTCATCAACTGTCATGGTATTATATTTGGTTATATATAACCATTAATTGGTTATGAAAACCAAAAATTAATTTTTGATATAAATGGTTTTAACTGAGATCAATGAAATCTATAAAATTATCATTTTTAGCTGATAATCAGGTTATTATAACAATTATAACAATTCAACCTAAGTAAATCCAGGAGTCTTGGAAAAAAGTAATCGTGGCCACAGATTTAGTGTTCCTCAATGGTGGCAGGAAATATAAAAGGGTTTCAAAGAGATTGCATAAGTTTATGAAGAACTGAGCTATGAAAGTTTAAAGAGAAGATCTGCTAAAGGTAACCTCTAAAACTGACATCCAGGAGCATCAAACAAGGGGGCTGGTCTGGGCAATTTCTAGTCCTTCTCAGCAGAATAAGTTTTGATGATTGTACAGCTCTTATTGCTTCCTCATGGGTTTTGTTGGCAAAAAAAATGCAGCTTGGGGTCGAGGAAAATCTAATCCACTTGAGTGATGCTTTTGACAAACCAACCAAATTCTTTATCAAATTATTTTAAATCAATAAAGAAAAAAGCTTACCATATTTTGCAGGCTGAATTGGATGCTGCCAACAACACACAAAAAAAATGCTATAAGAATTCTTAAACCCATCATGGACATTTGCAGTGAAATCATTACTTTTTAAAAAGAATATTCTCCTGATAGTGACAAACTTCTTCTGGGCTTAATCGATTAAGAGAAAATTCTTCCCTTTTGAAAGAGGATTTTCTAGGTTACTTACTACGTTTGAGGAAAACACTGATTCCCTGAGGACCTCACATGACTCTCATGCTTTTGAGAGGCAGTTTTCCTGATTTTGTTTCTCCTCCCACAGGTTCATGTACATCCAAATCTCTGGCTGTTGGTTCATACTGTTGGTTTATTTTTTTAATATAAAAAAGAGCCACAGTCTTTCACTGCTTGGTATGTTTGTTGTTGTGGATTTCACTGAATGCATTGTGCTATGTTCTGGATATTGCTGCCATCGTGTGATGAAGTCTTAAAAGCCAAAAGAAAAAAAACAGGTGCACAAGCAATTCCCATATTAGAAAAACTGTACTTTATATTAGTAATATAGAAGCATTCTGTCTCATGGAGTAGAGATTGGAAAGTTTCTTGATTAATCTGTAGTCGAATCCAGGTTCTTGGTATGTCCTCCTTTGAAAAATTCAAATTAAGTTGCTTTCACCTTTACTATTTTCCTTGAACTGTATGACACATTTTCATGTCAAAGAATAAACTTTTTATTTAAAGATTAGATACAAAACTTAGAGAAAATCGTAAAATCATGACTAACCATGAAAAAGGCAGAATTGTATATGAACAAATACATCCAGATTGACACAGCATGAATATTTAGGGACGTTGCTTTGCACAACTGTTACCTGTCCTTTTATATAATTCCATTTAAAGAAAGTATTTCCTTAGTCACAAACCTAGTTTCTCCGTCTCCTCCCATTTCTGCCTGGGAACACAATATGGCATTCCTAAGTAGAGCATCTTGTGGGGTCCAGAATTAAAGATCCAGCTTGTTCAGATAAACTCTGAACTCCTGGTAGTCTTCCTGGTAGATTTATAACCCTACCTATCAAAAAAGTAAAAATTCTGTTTCCCATTCATCCTAATAAAGCCACAGGAGTTTCCTAGAAGGAATGCAGACAAGCCTGATTGTTCGCAGCTGGAGACTAGAGGGTGGTTCCAGGGAATGAAACTTTTTAACCCCTTCTTTCCTGCTTTCCCTCTTAATCTTATAGAGACTAGTCAGGGCTCCAAGGATGAGTAACAGAGATCATTCAAATTTTCATGATAGTAAGGGTCTGTCCATACTTTGGCAAGACTGTGGGGTGCTGATTTGAATTTGATAATATGGTGGTGATTAATACCAGATCTATATTTTAGGTAAGAGTGTAGGTGCTGAAGTACAACTGTGTTTACTGGATGAGGGAGTGTGTCAGATGAGACATTGAAATGGCAACTCTCCCTGATATTCTAAAGTTCTTCTACAATTTAAAAACATGAGAAGAAAGAGGACATTATTTGTAAGCATCTCTAGCAGAGATATGGTGGGACACATATGCTAGCTTATCTGTAAAGGTGGTTGTATAGACACTGCACCCCTTAAACATAAAGTTTTCCAGTTCCCCAACATTGTCATCATCCTTGGATACTGTCTGAGATGTGAGAGGGTGCTGTGGTGGACACTGGGAATGCAAAGAGGCTTATGGCAGAATCCAGGGAGGCAGGATATACGTGCTCACAGAGGTAAAGAATCCATTTAGGCAGGGGCTTGCTGAGTGATGAGGGAAAAAGTGAAACTCAGTGTGCTGTATAGACAGTGGAACCAGTACTCAGGCTGAGTGCTCCATGCCTGTGCTCTTGAATTCTTTCATTTCTTCCTTTGTTCATTTGACAAGTGCAGGGTGAGACCCTAGCACCGGTCAGGCATTGCTCGTGGTTCTGGGAATAAATCGGTAAACAAAGCTATGACGTCTGCTTGCATGAAACTTCTAGTTCTAGTTTTTATAGTGCGTGTGTGTGATTTCTCAGCAAGCTTTCAGTGTACTTCTGTAGACCTTTATGGTTTTCAGAAACCCTTTTACACCCTTTCATTTTGTTTTTCTTTAAATAAGAGTAATACTTCTTATGTATCAGTTATTTACAAAACTCTTTTATAAACTTCTTCAAGTGCAAATTAGAAACAAGGAAATTAAAAATTTAAACATTTAAAAATAAATAATGTTAATTTGCACAAAATACCCTTTCTGTGTGTTAAGGGTTTTTTTTTGTTTGTTTGTTTCCTTTCTGTATATCATTCTACCCAACCCAGCAGAATTTAAGCATCTAATCTAGTATGTTAATGATCCTAAGGAAATATTATATTTATGAACTTTAAAAGTTAAAGGTATAGATTGATAAAGTATAGTAAGTTTTCATCTTTTTAAATAAGAAAAGTAAATTGACAAATAAAAATGATGTTTTAATAGTAATTTTTATGTTTATTTAAATCTTTCATCTTAATGTATGTTATAGTATTTGACTTATGTAAATTAGGAGGCAGTCACCTGCTATCTTTGGAACAAAAGTGAGGCAGAAGCTCTAAAAGAAATTTAAGATCTATGACTTTATCTGTTTCCTTGGAAATGTGTATTGTGGAAGGCTTCAAGATTATCTGCAAATAGTGATGAATTTGGTGGTGTAATTGGGAGAAAAGAGAATAAAATTGGTGGTGGAGATTGCCCCTTTACAGACCAAAAGATTTCTTTTGATTTTCTTTTGAGTTTCTCAAGATTTTTTAAAGTTTAGATGGGGAATTTGCTGGTGGTCCAGGAGTTAGGACTCTGTGCTTCCACTACAGGGGGAACAGGTTCCACCTGTGGTCCTGGGACTAAGATCCTGCAAATCTTGCAGCATGATCAAAAAAATAATAATAAAATTAAATTAAAAAATAAAAATTTAGATGAAAAACTATAGAAATGCATTACAGGATTAGCAAGTTCCTTGTTTAAATGTAGGGTAGTAAAGGTTGACTGTTTTTGACTTCTAGACACATCCAAAAGTTAGGTTTATTAATAAAAAGCTGTTGGCTCATTTTAAAAACATTTAATAATGTTATTCTTTTGTTCTCTCCTTTCATCCCCATTAAAGCAGTAGAACTCTGTGCTCATGTAAACTGCAGTGACTCAGATCTAGATGTATGTGACTGGGCCATCCTTTCCCCAAACACAAACTAATACATATATAAAAGACTGAGATAACAGTGCTTCTGATCCTGAAGGCTGTGATAAAATGTTGAGATAAAGAGCAAAATTTCTTTTTATATTGCTCCACAGTTAATTAAAATATTTTATTTCAGTCCAAGCTGTATTCAAATATGCCTCTTTGGAAAAACACCATTGGAAAGTTATAAGAACCACAGAAAATAACTACTATCAGTAAAAAGGGAAAATTTGAAAAGAACTAAAACCATGGGAGAATATCTGGCTCATATTTCAGTGAATTATATTTGTCTCAGTCATGGAAAACCTTGCTTCATATTTTCCCTTTAGGCCAAAGTCAATGTCATCATAAAATCTACTACCAGAATTTAGGTTGAAGATATAGGTGGAAAAAAAAAAGAAACTACTTTCCAGTCAAAACTTAATCAGTAAGGTGGTAAAACTACTTTGTTTTAATGTGGGTATTGTTAAGTTCTTTAAAAGACTTTTAAATTAATATTTAGATTATGTAGTATAATGAGTAGATTGTGGCTTTCCTAGAAAATACATCCTCATTCAAATCCTGGGAACCTGTGAATGGGACTTTGTGAAAAGTGTTGCTCAGTTGTGTCCAACTCTTTTGTGACCCCATGGACTGTAGTCTGCCAGGCTCCTCTATCCATGAAATTCTCCAGGCAAGAATGCTGAGGTGGGTAGCCATTTCCTTCTCCAGGGGATCTTCCTGACCCAGGGATCGAACCCATGTCTTCTACACTGCAGGCAGATTCTTTACTGTCAGAGCCACCAAGGAAGCCCGTTCATGAAATGGGTCCTTGCAAATCTATCTTCAGATGAGGTCATCCCAGATTATCCAGGTGGGCCCCAAATCCCATGATAAGCATTCTCATCAGAGACCGAAGAGGAGAAGGTCCTGTGAGATTGCAGTGGCAGAGCTTGGAGTGATGTGGTTGAGAGCCAGAGAAGACAAGGAATGTCGACAGCACCTGGAAGCTGAAGATACATGAAGAATTCTCCCCCAGAACCTTCAGAGGGAGACTGGCCTTGCCAACACCTTGAATTCAGACTTCTGGCCCCCAGAAATGTGGGAGACTAAACTTCTGTGGTTTTAAGCCAGCAGATTGGTGGTTATTTGTTGTCACAGCCACAGGAAACATACGTAAAGCGTTAACCAAGATTCACTGAGTAGCAATGATGTGTTGTTAGTTGTGATACAATCCATTGAAAACTGTCTCTCCTGCAAGAAACTTTATACAAGATTAGTGAGTCAATGGGATGGACCATTACAGCACGATGTGAAAAGGTTTATCACAAAGGTAGGAAGGTACACATGGGAACACGGAAAGAATACTGCCATTTTTCTGAAAAAATGCCGAATTTAGGTCACCGGCAAGCAATGCTTCATTTTAAAATGAAAGTACTTTTTAAGCTATTCATAATATATGTTAATAATATGAAAAATGTTTATGTTATTATATAAATAACCTACAGCTTTGAATTTGATGAACTTATAAACTGGGGTATATATCCCATATGAAGGGGATATTTCAATCTGCTCTATAAATACTAGGAGAACTAAAGTGTAACATCCAATGTGCTATGAATCTGCCTGGGCATTTTAACACCTTTTTGAACTCAGGTTGTCAGATTTTGTTTTTTTCATATATTTTTTTCAAATATATCTCTAAATTTATAATGGAATTCACTGAATAGACACCTGTCATTGTAGTATTTATCACCATATAAAAATTGATAGAGTATTTTTAAAGCTTTATTGAGGCATAATTTACACACTGTAAAATTCACCTATTTTAAGCATACAGTTATAATCTTTTAAATAAATTTGTTGAGTTGTGCAGACATTACTACAGTCTAGTTTTAGGACATTCCCACCTCCCCAGAAAGACCTCTTGTGTTTATTTGCAGTCAGTCCAGTTCCAGCCCCAGGCAACTACTCATCTGCTTTCTGTCTTTGTGAGTTTACCTTTTCTAGACATTTACATTAATATAATAATAAAATAAATTTTCCTTTGTATCAGACGTCTTTAATGTAGATAATATTTTTGAGGTTTTTCCATTTTATAGCATATTTCATTATTTCATTAGTTTTTATTGTTGAATAGTATTCAGTTGCATTTTGCTTATAAACATCTTGTTTATCCATTCACCAAGCAGTGATTATTTGGATGGCTTCCTTTTGAGTCATTATAAATAATAATGCTATATACGTCTGCATACAAATATTTATGTGGACATATGTTTTTATTTATTTATTTATTTATTTATTTGGAGTAGTAGATAAATATCTAGAAGGGAAATGACTGGGTTATATAGTAATTTAATGTTTTCATTTTTGCAAAAGTGTTTTACAAACTGACTGTGCCAGTTTACATTTCTCACTAGTAATGTAAGAAGATTTCAGTTACTCTACGTCCTCAGTGATACTGTATTGTCTGTCTTTTGATTGTGGCCATCCCAGTGGCTGTGAAGTGGTATCTCATTTTGACTAATGACTAATGAGGTTGACTGTTCCTTTAAGGCTATTCAGGTGAACTTTGGCTCTTAACCTCTGTCATTGGTCTTTAAGACTCAGTTTTGTATTTTTTTTAAACCAAGAATGCCTTAGAACACACAATAGGAAAAGATATAAGAGAAATTGAGGAGAAAAAATGAAATAAGAGAGATGGTGAGAAAGGAAATGGTAATAGATACATGATTATGGAAAAGGAAAAGAGAAGGAAAAGTATATTAAAAATAACAAAAAAATTGTTGTTTGGAAAGCCAAGTCATATTATAATGGTATCAGTGAAGATAAAAACCATATGAGCACATTAGGACCATTGGTAATAGTCTGAACATTCTCTGTCTAGGGTAATGACAGTGTTATTAATTTAGATCAAAATGTGCTCAGAAACTAAGAGTTCTTTTGAGTTATTATCCATTACGCTTGTCTGTTTTGCAAAAAGAGCATTCTCATTTATTCATAGCTTCTTTCCTTGATGTATTAAGGCCTTCTTCTGTTACAGCTTTCCCTTTAGTGAACCTGTCACTTTTGGACACAGTGTTAGGCTTTCTGTGGTCATTGGTGTCCATCTGAGCTTCGTAGTGTCGAGCCTGAATAATCTCGAATTTCATGTCCTTTCTTTCCACTAACACGAATGCATCTGGGCAGCCCAGTTACTCTTGCTTTTTTCTCTGCCTCTGCTACCTTCATCAAAGACCCAAGTACGTGATTTGGCGGGCATGGGGTTTATTTTTACTTTTAGGCTCAGGAGGTGTTAACACATAACGCAAACTCTCCTGTGAATACAAACACTTTATTGATTGAGAATAGTTTCTTCAGTTTTAGCTTTAAGTGATGGCCAGTTCAAAAGTAATGGTGAATGAGTAATCCAAAACTTAGCATTTTCATTTTAGCCAACTGTTTAATCCTGGTCTCAAATGTAGTATGTAGTTAAATAAAATGTATATTCACATTTGAAAGACTTCCTTAAAAAACTCAAAGAATAGCAGGAAAACACACATACTCTTCAGTGTTTAATTTTGTCACCAAATTAGCAGTACTTGATCTTCACAGTTCATTATATATGGTTTTAATAGACCAGAGCTTACATATATAAATGAGTGGCATATATTTTCAAATAAATGATCTTGGCTTTAAACCTGTTTCATCCATTTTGCAATTCCTCTGTCTTATTTTGAACTTTCCATCAGTGCCAGTTTATGAACCAAATTAAAAAACTTATCATCTCATTATTGTCACACTTTTTATATAAATGTGAAAGCAATATTTCTTAAGTAATTGAGAATAAATTGAGAACTTATCTCATGTATTACCTGGTGCTTGGTTCAGCCAGTTTTGAGATATGAACACATGTTTTCCTTCCATCTCATCTCATAAGAAAAGCAATATAAGTCAAATGACGTATGTACTGATTCTAGCAGTTACTTGCTGAGTCTATTACTGTCTTTAGAATTTGGTCCCAGGACCTTTTTATCCCAATTACTAGAAAATTCTTTAAGAGGCTATAAGATGAGTCACTATGCATTGTGATGATAGACACATTATTGTCTTTATGGGAGGGATTGGTTTCATAAGAAATGCATTCATTCTGTTTTATCTGTTAGGTTATCTTTTAGATTATCAAGCAGGGCCAGCCTTGATATATGTGAGTGGCTGTTGAGAGATGCAGTCTTGTTCAAGTAAAGGGCTTGGTTAAATATGGGTTGATTGATACTATTATCAGTTCAGTTCAGTTCAGTCGCTCAGTTGTGTCCCACTCTTTGTGACCCAGTGAATCGCAGCACGCCAGGCCTCCCTGTCCATCACCAACTCCCGGAGTTCACTCAGACTCACGTCCATCGAGTCCGTGATGCCATCCAGCCATCTCGTCCTCTGTTGTCCCCTTCTCCTCCTGCCCCCAATCCCTCCCAGCATCAGAGTCTTTTCCAATGAGTCAACTCTTCACATGAGGTGGCCAAAGTACTGGAGTTTCAGCTTTAGCATCATTCCTTCCAAAGAAATCCCAGGGTTGATCTCCTTCAGAATGGACTGATTGGGTCTCCTTGCAGTCCAAGGGACGCTCAAGAGTCTTCTCCAACACCACAGTTCAAAAGCATCAATTCTTCGGCGCTCAGCTTTCTTCACAGTCCAACTCTCACATCCATACATGACCACTGGAAAAACCATAGCCTTGACTAGACGGACCTTTGTTGGCAAAGTAATGTCTCTGCTTTTCAATATGCTATCTAGGTTGGTCATAACTTTTCTTCCAAGGAGTAAGCGTCTTTTAATTTCATGGCTGCAGTCACCATCTGCAGTGATTTTGGAGCCCCCCAAAAATAAAGTCTGACACTGTTTCTGCTGTTTCCCCATCTATTTCCCATGAAGTGATGGGACCCGATGCCATGATCTTCGTTTTCTGAATGTTGAGCTTTAAGCCAACTTTTTCACTCTCCTCTTTCACTTTCATCAAGAGGCTTTTTAGTTCCTCTTCACTTTCTGCCATAAGGGTGGTGTCATCTGCATATCTGAGGTTATTGATATTTCTCTCGGCAGTCTTGATTCCAGCTTGTGCTTCTTCCAGCCCAGCATTTCTCATGATATGCTCCTCATATAAGTTAAATAAGCAGGGTGACAATATACAGCCTAGACATACTCCTTTTCCTATTTGGAACCCCTCTGTTGTTCCATGTCCAGTTCTAACTGTTGCTTCCTGACCTACATACAGATTTCTCAAGAGGCAGGTCAGATAGTCTGTTATTCCCATCTCTTTCAGAATTTTCCACAGTTTATTGTGATCCACACAGTCAAAGGCCAAATTTGCCTGTTACTTCAGGTGTTTCTTGACTTCCTACTTTTGCATTCCAGTCCCCTATAATGAAAAGGACATCTTTTTGGGGTGTTAGTTCTAACAGGTCTTGTAGGTCTTCATAGAACCATTCAACTTCAGCTTCTTCAGCATTACTGGTTGGGGCATAGACTTGGATTACTGTGATATTGAATGGTTTGCCTTGGAGACGAACAGAGATCATTCTGTCATTTTTGAGATTGCATCCTAGTACTGCATTTTGGACTCTTTTGTTGACCATGATGGCTACTCCATTTCTTCTGAGGGATTTCTGCCCACAGTAGTAGATATAATGGTCATCTAAGTTAAATTCACCCATTCCAGTCCATTTTAGTTCGCTGATTCCTAGAAAGTCGACGTTCACTCTTGCCATCTCCTGTTTGACCACTTCCAATTTGCCTTGATTCATGGACCTGACATTCCAGGTTCCTATGCAATATTGCTCTTTACAGCATTGGACCTTGCTTCTATCACCGGTCACATCCACAAGTGAGTATTGTTTTTGCTTTGGCTCCATCCCTTCATTCTTTCTGGAGTTATTGCTCCACTGATCATTGGGAACCTGCTGACCTGGGGAGTTCCTCTTTCAGTATCCTATCATTTTGCCTTTTCATACTGTTCATGGGGTGAGGCCACCCAAGACGAGCGGATCATGGTGGAGAGGTCTGATAGAATGTGGTCCACTGGAGAAGGGAATGGCAAACCACTTCAGTATTCTTGCCTTGAGATCCTATCATAGTCAACAACATTTTCAAGAAAACAGTTGTTACTGTGAGATAGAGATGTGAAGTTTCAGGCAAGGTCATACCATTTCCTTGGTAACTGAGCAAGCTGTTGGTTAATGACTGACTTCAGAGCAGACAGAAAGGGGTACATTTACTCATTTATTCATCATAACAATCCTGGAAGATAATTATCACTTAATTTTAAAACATTCAGCATTTCATTTATGTTTCCAGTATTCAGGGAAGTATTAAATATCTCTGTTCCTGAGTTTTCTCAATCATGTATGTTGTGAGAGTTGTCACATTTAGATAGCAGAGAGAAGAAATTCAGGGTCCAGGGTCAGTCATATTGTATATATTTCACTAGGGAAAGGGTGTTTTTGGTAGAAATTCAACTGCATATATTAAACACACACACGTGCTGTGGATTAAGCAAGATAGTAGCTTATTTTTCTTAAATTTAAATGAAGTCTAGAAGTAGGCACTTGTGCCACAAAGTTGTCTAATTCTTTTTGTTTTGCCAAGTTTTTTGAAGTTCTCTGTTTTTCTTCTTCTTCTTTGGTCATACTGCGTGGCTTGCAGGATCTTAGTTCCCTGATGAGAGATGGAATCTCTGCCTGCTGTGGTGGAAGTGTGTAGTCCTCACCATTGGACCACTGGGGAATTCCAGAGGCCTCTGTTCTTTGACTGCTAGGTTATGGGACCCACTATTGTAGTCTAAGGGCTTCTCTGATGACAGCTAGTAGAGAATCCACCTGCAATCTGGGAGACCTGGGTTCAATCCCTGGGTTGGGAAGATCTCCTGGAGAAGGAAAAGGCTACCCACTCCAGTATTCTGGCCTAGAGAATTCCATGGATTGTATAGTCCATGGGGTCTCAAAGAGTCAGACATGACTGAACGACTTTCACTTATAGTCTAAAATAGTTGCTAGCTCTCTGGCCATGACATTCATGTTCAAGGAATCAGGACCGATGCACATAGGCTCTTCTCTGCTCCTTAAGAAGATTTCTTAGAAGGTCCTCCTAACATTTGTGCTTATGTCTCATTAGTCACACGCCACACATAAGGGAGGGAAGTGTTCTTCTTTTCGTTGGTCAGTGAGTCTAATAAAACTTGTTGCTGTTACTAAGAAAATAGGGAGAATGGGTACTAGATGGAAGGGTATAATCAATCATAAAATATAGCTCTTATTTTCCTGCTTTTTTACTTAGCAGCTTTGTCAACTTACTGAGCCTTCGTTTTCTCATCTATGAGGTGAGGATAGTCATAACCTCCATGGGTTGTTATGAGTAAGCAGTAAAAGAGACTGCACATGCAAAGCACTACTAGGTAGCTGCTCTATCCTGTAACTGGCGGCACCTGACTTAGGAAAGGCCCAGACTTGGAGCTCCTGATGAGGGGCCACACTGGCTGCGTGGGGACATGGGTAACGGAGACCTGGCAGCACCGAAGCTGGAAAATCCATGGACAGAGGATGCAAAGAACTGACTCATTGGAAAAGATCCTGATGCTGGGAAAAATTGAGGACAGTAGGAGAAGGGGGTGACCGAGGATGAGATGGTGGGATGGCATCACCAACTCGATGAACAGGAGTTTGAGTAAGCTTTGGGAGTTGGTGATGGCCAGGGAAGCCTGGCGTGCTGTAGTCCTTGGGGTCTCAAAGAGTTGGACATGACTGAGCGACTGAACAACAACCACCTTAGAAGTGGAAGTTGGGCTTTTTTGTCTTTTTGTATCTTGTTGTTCATAATTTGCCCCAACAGCACATTCATGTATAGTTTTGTTGCATTTTGTTACTCAAGGAGATGCTTTTCAAGGTGCAAGCACTGCAGCAAAAGGTCCCAGGTCCTAGTTTTCTCAAGTTGATATTGTGAGAATCCTAATCCGGGGAGAGATGGTTTGATGTGTAAAACCAAAGCTCAGGGATAGTGCCTGGCAGGAGGTACAGGTTGGAGAGCAGATATGTGCCAGAGAAGAGAAGGGAGTGGAATTTCCAGTCGCTCAGTCTTGTCCGATTCTTTGCAACCCCATGGACTGTAGCCCGCCAATCTCCTCTGTCCATACGATTTTCCAGACAAGAATACTGGAGTGGATTGCCATTCCCTTTCCAGGGAATCTTCCCCACCCAGAGATAGAACCCAGGTCTCCTGCATTGCAGGCAGATTCTTTACATCTTAGCCATCAGGGAAGCTCACCAGAGAAGGGAGTGTCCTGCTAATTCAGCGAGCCCAGTTTGCACATTTCTTCTCAACTCCATTTTAATGCTATCATGTGGACGGCTTGAACTAAAATCGTGGAGGCAGTGTTTACACCACATAAATCAACAAATGATAGAACTCAAGTCTTTCTGTCCACATTCTCACCTTTCCACCAGAGCAGTGTACTGATCGACCACTATTGGGAGGCATTGGCATGTCTGTAAAATCTAGTTGTGAAACTGAATGAAATCATTTAGTGATTGTGTTTATTAATTTGCCAATGAAATACGGTATAGTGAAAGAAGTCTGGGTGTGGCATTATTAGAGGTGGGCAGAAGAAAGGGTGTAGAAGAGTTTCAGGAGAAATGGAGAAATGTTTAGGGGGAACCCAAGGGTGTAGAGATTTCTAAGAAAGATTGATGAATACTGCCATATATAGGCAAGATGTTCCACATGGGTTAGCCCAGCAGTCTCTAGCCTTTTTGACATGAGGGACCTGCTTCATGGAAGACAGTTTTCCATCAGTGGGGAAGAGCATGAGGGATGGGGTGTAATGTGAGCAATAGGGAGCAGCTGTAAAACCTGCTTACCGTCTGCTGACCTCCTGCTGTGTGGCCCACTTCCTAACAGGCCACAGAACAGTACTGGTGTATGGCCTGGAGGTTGGGGACCCCTGCATTAGACTATTAGATTGTTTGAGGACTTTAGTAGAAGTTTTAGCTGAGTGACTTGAGCAGATGGCAGATGGTGCTTAGTAAAATTCAGTAGCTGTGGATTGGTCAATGGATAATAATGGAGCTTTGGGAGCTGAGTAAAGTGGACCTTTTTTAAAAAAAAAAAAAAAACCAATCCTACTGTATAACATAGTCTATAGTTTTAGATCATAATAAACATGAAGTAAAAGAATGGTTTGTTCACTTTCTGTAGGTGCTGTAAAGTGAAAGGGTTAGCCGCTCAGTTGTGTCCAACTCTTTGTGACCCCATGAAGCTGTACTGCTTTGCTTATAAAGGAGGGAACTGATTTAGAAAGTTTGAATTTGCTAGATTTTAACCTTGGAATTGTGATTCCCCATCAATGTTGTCAGCATATAGAGAATAACCTTTAAAAACCATTTTCAATAATTATTCTCGTTTACCAAGCTTCTCAGTAGTATTATTTGCTATATTGCCTTCAAGACTTCTTTGTCTTTTTTTGTTGACAGTTTTGTTTCCAATTTGCACTTCTAAAAATAGTTGTCAGATTTGTGAAAGTTTTTCTTGAGAATCATAGGTGCATAGAATGAAATTTTGTTCCTTTATTTTTTTTTAACAAAAACAAGTCTTAATTTAGGTGGCAAAGCAAAAATTAGTCTTTAAGCATAAAGATCTTCATGCATTGCATTGTTTTAATATTGTGTCTTCCTGGAAAGTTTTTCTTTCTAAAGTAAATTTGGAAATAAGGAATACTATCCCATTGCATTTGAATAGAGAAGCACAGAAAAAATTACATAAAAATAAATAAGGCAGTTTTAAATTCTAGAATAGAGACTGTTCTGTACCGTGCCTGGGAATTGGTTTCCTGAATCTCAGTGCCAACAAAATAGCCCTAGTTGATTTATTCTGATGTTGAATGATACTCTCAAAAATATCACTGAAAATCTTTTCCTTGAGTTGAACTAAGTTTCACTCATAGTATCTATGAATACATTTTAGTTTAAAAATAAAAGTGTATATTGCGAAGAGATGATCTTTTCATCCTATGCCCAATTACTCTTTTTAAAGAGTAGTTACTCCAAATGGCAATGGAAAGTACTGTTTATAATCGAAAGGAAAAAAAAATTTCTGGAGTTTTATTAAAAATAGCATGACATATCTGAACAAAACAAGGGACTTGTTAATACATTCTCTATGTAACTATTGAGATGGAAATTTCTCTGTGTTCACTATAACCTGTCATTTGTAATAACAGTATTAGAAAATGATATGATCCCCTTGTCCTGTGTGTGTGCGTATGTGTGTGTGGCATGCCTTATGCTAAGTGTGCTCACTGTATTTTCTTTCTTAATCCTCACAAGTTCAGCTCAGAGCTAGGAAATAGCAGAGTCAGTATTTGAATACAGGTCTATGTCTCTAGAACCAGTCACACCAAGGTGTGTATGAGCAGTGTATCTTTAGCAGAGTGAGAAAATGGGTAAAAAAATAATTAAACAAATGAAACATTTCTTAAAGACCAGAGTCTGATATATCTTAACATTAGAAAGTGAACAGATATGAATTTGTTCAGAGCAATTTAGGACTAATGTAGGGTTAAAAAGAAAGACAAGGCCATCTTTTTTTTTTGGTATAATTGTAATATTTGGATGTGATGTATTGAGTATACATTCTAATGAGAGAAACTATATATATCTGCTAAGATGAGAAAATATGGCTGAAATTTTTTAATATTA
Organism: Oryx dammah; assembly: GCF_014754425.2. Classification (NCBI taxonomy): domain Eukaryota; kingdom Metazoa; phylum Chordata; class Mammalia; order Artiodactyla; family Bovidae; genus Oryx; species Oryx dammah. Next base: position 38,821,875 of record NW_024070213.1, on the reverse strand, counting down.
GTTTTGCTCAAACTTTTAAGAATTTACAAACATTTGAGGTTCAGAATTTCTTTTTAGCCTTCTTTTTCTCTAACTGCTGCTGCTAAGTCACTTCAGTCGTGTCCGACTCTGTGTGACCCCATAGACGGCAGCCCACCAGGCTCCCCTGTCCCTGGGATTCTCCAGGCAAGAACATTGGAGTGGGTTGCCATTTCCTTCTCCAGTACATGAAAGTGAAAAGTGAAAGTGAAGTCGCTCAGTCATGTCCGACTCTTAGTGACCCCATGGACCGCAGCCTACCAGGCTCCTCCGTCCATGGGATTTTCCAGGCAAGAGAACTGGAGTGGGGTGCCATTGCCTTCTCCGCTTATATATAGTAATAAAACTGCTCTGGAAATCCCATATTTTACTTGGAAAAAGAATAAAAATGAAAAATTGACTGGATGTTTCTTTTTCTAACCATTCCATCACACCAATACTGTATTTTTTCTATTTAAAGTGAAAAGAAATTAATTATTTTCAGTTTAATAACCAACTAGCTACCCTGTTAGTGAAAACATTGCAGTTTTTTAATAGTTAGGAGAGGTTATTTGCAAGCTTTGCTTTTTTCGGGTATGTTAAATTCTTTTTATCTCTCATCTTTTGTTGGACTTTCTGCTTTCCATGAACTTAAATTATGTAAAAGAAATGATTGTACAGTACATTCAGTGGCACTTTTCAGTAACATCCTGGCGTGAGAGATTTTATATATATATATATATATATATATATATATATATATGGACATGTTTAGCTGTTGAGGTTTATGTGGAGTTTGGTGAGTATCATTTAGGCTCAGACATTTGAAGGTTTTCTTTAAATTTCTTCTCTGGTATAGAATAACCATGCTTATCTCAATTTTACACATCTTCTCTCTTCTATTTTTTGCGGGTCTTAGGTTGAGTTTCTGAATGCTTTTGGGAAGAGTGATATAAATAATTTTGACTTGGCTTCTTGGAAGTCAAAGTTTCTACTGATTTCAGTTGTAAACCATCTGGGCAGTTGAATCCTAAATCTGGTATATTAAGGGAAGGAAGCCAGGAGTTCCGAAGATTCATTTGCTGACAGCAGTAAGCAAATCCAACTTGTACTAAGCTTCTCAAAATAAATTAACTGCAGATGCTGAATCTGTGATTTTTTAACACCTGTCATGCGTGAGTGAATGAAGTCATTCAGTTGTATCCGACTCTTTGCGACCCCATGGACTGTAGCCTGCCAGGCTCTTCTGTCCTTGGGATTTTCCAGGCCAGAATACTGGAGTAAGTTGCCATTTCCTTTTCCAGGGGATCTTCCCCACCCAGGGATGGAACCCATGTCTCCTACATTGCACCAGATTCCTTCTGCTCCTTTGTCTGAGCCACCAGGGAAGAACACCACCTGTCATACTTTGAGCTTAATGCTCTTCAGTGAGGCAGCATGACACAGGGAAACAGACATGGACTTTAGAGTTAATTTGATATTTCTAAAAAATTTTTTTTGTTTTAAAATACATATAAGAATAACAGGAAGATCCAAAGATAATGCAAAGAGCTCCCTTTTACCCTTCACCCAGTTCAGTCAGTTCAGTTCAGTTGCTCAGTCGTGTCCGGCTCTTTGAGACCCCATGAATCGCAGCACGCCAGGCCTCCCTGTCCATCACCAACTCCCGGAGTTCACTCAGACTCACGTCCATTGAGTCGGTAATGCCATCCAGCCATCTCATCCTGGGTCGTCCCCTTCTCCTCCTGCCCCTAATCCCTCCCAGCATCAGAGTCTTTTCCAATGAGTCAACTCTTCGCATGAGGTGGCCAAAGTACTGGAGTTTCAGCTTTAGCATCAGTCCTTCCAAAGAACACCAGGGCTGATCCCCTTTAGAATGGACTGGTTGGATCTCCTTGCAGTCCAAGGGACTCTCAAGAGTCTTCTCCAACACCACAGTTCAAAAGCATCAATTCTTCGGCACTCAGCTTTCTTCACAGTCCAACTCTCTCATCCATACATGACCACTGGAAAAGATTACACTGTAAATAACTAAAGTACAATATTAAATCTAGGATTGACATTGATGCAACGTGTATATAGTTCTAAGTCATTTTATTGTATCTGTAGATTGATACAAGCACCATCACAATCAAGGTACCCAATTATCATGTCAATACAAAGATGTCTATTATGCTGTCTCTTATAGTTGTACTTACCTTCTACCCTACCTCCAACCCCAAACCCCTGGCAATCACTAGTATATTTTTCATCTCTATAACATTGCCATTTGGGGAACAGTCTACTGTGAAATTGTGTAGCATGTGGCCTTTTACGATTTTTCTTTTTAGCATAATGTCTTTGAGATCCATCCAAGTTGGTGTGTATATCAATAGTGTGTTCCTTTCTATTGCTATGTAGTATTACATGGTATGGATGTATGGACTTACTAGAGTTTGTTTGAGCATCATCTGTTGATGTTCTAATGTCCATCTGTGGTCAGTGGGAGCTTGCTTCAGGTTGGTTCCTCTGTCCTTTTGATGTGGCCTCAGTTGTCTTCCCTGATGTTCCAGACATTCCATGTTTATCTTATCCATTTTCTACACTAGTCATTCTTCCAAGTGCTTTTGGTTCTTCCAAGATGGGAGTGATGTTTAGGACCAAAATTAAGGCTTTTGCAGTGCTCATTGCTACTGAATAATTAGTGTTTCTAGGACTTTCCAGTGGCAAGTTCTGTCAAAATCAATTATCTTTCAAATATGAAACTAGGTAATGAGTTCATCCTGATACTTTTGATTCACATTTAGAACTACAAGGATTTTGACCTCACCTCACCCATGGTGCGTCTCTGTCTCCCTCTCTGCCACTGAAAATTTTAGTTCCTAAGGACATAGCATAATTATGTATTAATATTTGTTTTGCCCCACATTATTCACATGACAGTCTCAAAACAACAAAACCAATGTTACCTTGGACAACATGATCATTAAAAGTAGTTTGTGAGTTTTTAATAATTCTCTTTGTTTTTCAAGTATATGTATGAGATGTGTGGGCTTCCCAGGTGGCACTGGTGGTAAAGAATCCACTCCCAGTGCAGGAGACATAAGAGACATGAGTTTGACCCCTAGGTTGAGAAGCTCTCCTGGAGGAGTTCATTGCAACCCATTCCAGTATTCTTGGCTGCAGAATCCCATGGACAGAGGAGCCTGGTGGGCTACAGTCCATAGAGTTGCAAAGAGTCAGACATGAGCGAAGTGACTAAGTGTGCGTGCATGAGATATATACAGTAAAAGTGGTGTTTTAGACACACTTGATATAGTTCCTTTTGTAAAGTTATGGCTCATTTGTTTCATGCTGCTTTTGATTTTTAGGGTTTTTTTTTTTTTTCCTTGCCTTTGATTTTGTTTTATAATCATGTAAACACTCCTCCTGAATCTACAAGGCAGTGTCCATTCAGGGAGATCTGTCCAATGTTCTCTACCCCATTGCCTCCCTCCATCTGTAGGTAGCTCTTTCTTCTCTTTTCCTCCTTCATCTCCTTTTCCTTCTCTTTTCAGTTTGCTTTTGCTCTAATTTAAAATAAATATCTTTCGTCCATCTTAAATAAATGGTAGCATATTTTATAATTTTTTCTCACTGAATAATATATCCTAGAGATTACTCCGTAGCACTAGGTTACAGTAATCACTATGAACTTTAGTTATTGAACATTTATTATGCTGTAATAGCTCCTTTTTTTCTAAAAAAGGCAGAGGAACCAGAGATCAAACTGCCAACATCCGCTGGATCATGGAAAAAGCAAGAGAGTTCCAGAAAAACATCTATTTCTGCTTTATTGACTATGCCAAAGCTTTTGACTGTTGGATCACAATAAACTGTGGAAAATTCTGAAAGAGATGGGAATACTGGACCACCTGACCTGCCTCTTGAGAAATCTGTATGCAGGTCAGGAAGCAACAGTTAGAACTGGACATGGAACAACAGACTGGTTCCAAATAGGAAAAGGAGTCCGTCAAGGCTGTATATTGTCACCCTGCTTATTTAATTTATATGCAGAGTACATCATGAGAAATGCTGGACTGGAAGAAGCACAAGCTGGAATCAAGATTGCTGGGAGAAAAAGCAATAACCTCAGATATGCAGATGACACCACCCTTATGGCAGAAAGTGAAGAGGAACTAAAAAGCCTCTTGGTGAAAGTGAAAGAGGATAGTGAAAAAGTTGGCTTAAAGCTCAACATTCAGAAAACGAAGATCATGGCATCGGGTCCCATCACTTCATGGGAAATAGATGGGGAAACAGTGGAAACAGTGTCAGACTTTATTTTTGGGGGGCTCCAAAATCACTTCAGATGGTGATTGCAGCCATGAAATTAAAAGACGCTTACTCCTTGGAAGAAAAGTTATGACCAACCTAGATAGCATATTCAAAAGCAGAGACATTACTTTGCCAACTAAGGTCCGTCTGGTAAAGGCTTTGATTTTTCCAGTAGTCATGTATGGATGTGAGAGTTGGACTGTGAAGAAGGCTGAGTGCCGAAGAATTGATGCTTTTGAACTGTGGTGTTGGAGAAGACTCTTGAGAGTCCCTTGGACTGCAAGGAGATCCAACCAGTCCATTCTGAAGGAGATCAACCCTGGGATTTCTTTGGAAGGAATGATGCTGAAGCTGAAACTAGTACTCTGGCCACCTCATGTGAAGAGTTGACTCATTGGAAAAGACTCTGATGCTGGGAGGGATTGGGGGCAGGAGGAGAAGGGGATGACCAAGGATGAGATGGCTGGATGGCATCACGGACTCGATGGACGTGAGTCTGAGTGAACTCCGGGAGTTGGTGATGGACAGGGAGGCCTGGTGTGCTGCGATTCATGGGGTCGCAAAGAGTCGGACACAACTGAGCAACTGAACTGAACTGAATAGCTCCTTAAGAATTACTGATGTAGCCCAAATGATTTCACTTTTGTCTGCTCTTTAGCCTTTAATTGTCATTCCTGTTTTGAAATTTCTATCTTATCATATTTTTAACTTACTTTTAAAAAGTTTGTTTAAATAATAGAATTTATTGACTTCTCTCTGATTGTAAAATATTTTCTATTAACTGTTGAAAGGTTTTGAACTATGAAGAATTATGGAGAAGAAATTAAAGGATGCATAATATCATGTCCAATGATAGCCTCTATTAATATTTTGCTACTGCCTTAATCAGACTTCCTTGGTGACTCAATGGTAAAGAATCTGCCTGCCAATGCAGCAGATGCAGGTTTGATTCCTGCATCAGGAAGATCCCCTGAAGAAGGGAATGGCAACCTGCTCAGAATTTTTGCCTGGAAAATCCTATGGACAGAGGAGCCTAGCAGGCTACAGTCCACAGGGTCGCAAAAGAGTCTGACATGACTTTGCAACACGACTAAACAACAACAACCATAACAGTTGTCATAGACTTGGTGGCTTAAGCTATAGACATTTATTTCTTACAGTTCTGGGGGCTGGGAAATCGAAGATCAAAGTGCTGGCATATTTAGTTCTTGGTGAGGGCTCTCACTCATTTGCAGATGGTCATCTTGGCATGTCTTTTCTTATAAGGGAACTAATTCTATTATGAAGACTGCACTGTCATGACCTAGATACCTCCCAAAGTCTTTTCCAAATACCTTCACGCTGGAGATTAGGGTTTCAGTATGAATTTGGCGGATTATGAGCATGCAGTCTGTAACAGCTTACCAGTCTTTTGACCTTTTAACAACTGAATTCATATTGTATAATGCTGCTTGTTCTTTTATTTTTGGTCATGTTCTCTTATTTTTATTTAAGAATGTATAATGAGTGTTTACACATCTCTTTAAATATTCTTCTAAATGTAATTTTAAATAATTTAATGGTATTATTCCCTTACATGGCTATGCTAAAATTTATTTAAGCATTCCCTTATATATAGGTTGTTTCCAGGTTTTTACTAATAATTCTTTCTGTGTGCCTCTGATTTGAATGTGATTACTAAAGGTTGAGGAAATGTTTTAGGCTTTGATGCATGATGCCAATTGCTATTCAGAAAAAAAGTGCTCAGGGTTATATAAATTATCTCTCATATGAGAAATCCATGATTTTGTGTGTCTCATAGTAGCCAAGCCAACATGGTATTCTGCTCTTTTAAAATTTAGCATTTATAAAAAAGAGACACTAGTATAAATCTCTCAGAGTGTCTCAAATTTGTTTTCAAAAGGTGAATCTATAGATCTCTCTTTGCTTGTGAGATGATTCTCTGTTGCTGATTGGTGAGCAGCTTACCTCCATACTGTGCACTGGCAGCTTTATATAGTCCAGTAATTACAGTAATTACAATTCCATTGACTGTACATATAGGGGACTCTGTACAGTTTTAGTGATTGCTAAACTCTTGTTTCCTTCTGTCCTCCTCTCCTTTTTGTTGTTTTTAATAAAATGATACTATAAAAAATAACTTATATTGGCTTATCCAAGCAGAAAAGATTTATCTGACAGCTAGAAAATGTGGGTGAGAAAACTCTAGTTCTCATGTTTTCGGAATTAACAGTTCAACCAATTAGTAGATATCTTCCACCAGAGAAACACTTCTTTTTGATTAAACTCTTACTCATGACGAATAGCAAGTCATGAATTAAGACTCTGTGTGTGTGTGTTTGTGTGTGTGTGTGTTTGCATGTGTGTGTCTAGAGCAAAGGGGAAAAAAGCTAATTTTTTTTCCTTTTAATTTTGCAGAATTTGTGGTTTGGTTACTCCTTAACATTTTATTCTACTGTACTCTACCAACCTGCTAGACAATGGCATATGGGATGACCTTCTACTCCGGCTTTCCCAAGGCATTTCCATGTTGAACCCTGAATGTCCTATGTCCCAGCAAGCTGCTCAGTACTAAGAAGATTGAACTGGTTGGTCACGCTTGATGACAATCCAGTTTCGTGTATGGAAATCTCTTGGATTGGGAAATGTTATGCCGGACAATTTTCAGAAAGCTTATAGCTGAGCTTAAACTTAGTTTAGGAGAGAAAAAATGTATTTGTTAAAATAACAGTCTCAAATTGGGCCCTGATGTCTGTCAGTATGGTTTGTAAAGTGAGTATTATATAATTAGGATTCTAAATATTTCATTTTGATGAATTGAATGCCTACTGTGCAAAACTGTGCTAAATCTGCCTGAAAACTTAACTGAGACAGAAAAAAACACTATTTTTAAAATTGAACATTAAGTTACTTTGCACATGGTTTGATGACTAGAAATATAGCAACGCTGTGATAGTATGGCAGTGAGAAAATGAAATTGGCTGCAAAGAAAATGGAAACATGATATTTAACAAGTTGTTCTGGAAGTCATTAGGACAGTGAAGCTGTTTCAGTTCAGTTCTGTTCAGTCTCTCAGTCGTGTCCAACTCATTGCAACCCCACGGGGACTGCAGCACACTAGGCTTCCCTGTCCATCACCAACTCCTAGAGCTTCCTCAGACTCACGTCCATCGAGTCGGTGATGCCATCCAACCATCTCATCCTCTGTCATCCCCTTCTCCTCCTGCCTTCAATCTTTCCCAGCATCAGGGTCTTTTCCAATGAGTCTGTTCTTCACATCAGGTGGCCAAAGTATTGGAGTTTCAGCTTCAGCATCAGTCCTTCCAATGAATATTCAGGGCTGATTTCCTTTAGGATTGACTGGTTGGATCTCCTTGCAGTCCTAGGGACTCACAAGAGTCTTCTCCAACACCACAGTTCAAAAGCATCAATTCTTCAGCACTCAGCTTTCTTTATAGTCCAACTCTCACAGCCATATGTGACTGGATCAGGGCTGCTGCTAGTCAATAGTGAAATTTATACTAAGTAGAGAGAGCTGTGCGGGCATGAGATGTGGTGGGTGGATGATGCTTTAGTCAGGACACTGTTTACTGTTTGGGGCCAATTGGGAAAAGGCTACCTTCTCTAGGGCAGAGGCAGTCAGTATTGGAGCACGCAGGTTGTCAAACTGAGCATGAACTGGATTTCAGTCCTCTCAGCCCCTCAGTTCCTCAGCTGGCTCCCTTGTGCACGGACAACCTGCATTTGAATATTTACCTTCAGTATCCAAGCTGAATTAAAGGAGCCCCATGAACAAGAAGACTGCTAAAAGCCAGATTAAAACTTTGTATTCTTTTTCACAGAACTAGAACAAATAATTTCAAGATTTGTATGGAAATACAAAAAACCACGAATAGCCAAAGCAATCTTGAGAAAGAAGGATGGAACTGGAGGAATCAATTTGCCTGACTTCAGGCTCTACTACAAAGCCACAGTCATCAAGACAGTATGGTATTGGCACAAAGACAGACATATAGATCAATGGAACAAAATAGAAAGCCCAGAGATAAACCCACATACATGGACACCTTATCTTTGACAAAGGAGGCAAGAATATACAATGGAGTAAAGACAATCTCTTTAACAAGTGGTGCTGGGAAAACTGGTCAACCACTTGTAAAAGAATGAAGCTAGATCACTTTCTAACACCACACACAAAGATAAACTCAAAATGGATTAAAGATCTAAATGTAAGACCAGAAACTATAAAACTGTTAGAGGAGAACATAGGCAAAACACTCTCTGACATAAACCACAGCAGGATCCTCTATGATCCACCTCCCAGAATTCTGGAAATAAAAGCAAAAATAAACAAATGGGATCTAATTAAAATTAAAAGCTTCTGCACAACAAAGGAAAACATAAGCAAAGTGAAAAGACAGCCTTCCGAATGGGAGAAAATAATAGCAAATGAAGCAACTGACAACTAATCTCAAAAATATACAAGCAACTCCTGCAGCTCAATTCCAGAAAAATAAACGACCCAATCAAAAAATGGGCCAAAGAACTAAATAGACATTTCTCCAAAGAAGACATACGGATGGCTAACAAACACATGAAAAGATGCTCAACATCACTCATTATTAGAGAAATGCAAATCAAAACCACAGTGAGGTACCACTTCACACCAGTCAGAATGTCTGCGATCCAAAAATCTGCAAGCAATAAATGCTGGAGAGGGTGTGGAGAGAAGGGAACCCTCCTACACTGTTGGTGGGAATGCAAACTAGTACAGCCACTATGGAGAACAGTGTGGAGATTCCTTAAAAAATTGCAAATAGAAATGCCTTATGACCCAGCAATCCCACTGTTGGGCATACACACAGAGGAAACCAGAATTGAAAGAAACACATGTACCCCAATGTTCATCGCAGCACTGTTTATAATAGCCAGGACATGGAAACAACCTAGATGTCCATCAGTAGATGAATGGATAAGAAAGCTGTGGTACATATACACAATGGAGTATTACTCAGCCATTAAAAAGAATACATTTGAATCAGTTCTGATGAGATGGATGAAACTGGAGCCGATTATACAGAGTGAAGTGAGCCAGAAAGAAAAACACCAATACAGCATACTAACACATATATATGGAATTTAGGAAGATGGCAATGATGACCCTGTATGCAGGACAGCAAAAAAGACACAGATGTGTATAGCGGACTTTTGGACTCAGAGGGAGAGGGAGAGGGTGTGATGATTTGGGAGAATGGCATTGAAACATGTATAATAACATGTAAGAATCGAAATGCCAGTCTATGTCTGATGCAGGATATGACATGCTTGGGGCTGACGCGCGGGGATGACCCAGAGAGATGTTGTGGGGAGGGGGGTGGGAGGGGGGTTCATGTTTGGGAACGCATGTACACCTGTGGTGGATTCATGTCAATCTATGCCAAAACCAATACAGAATTGTAAAGTAAAAATTAAAAATAAATAAATAAATTAAAAAAAAAAAAAACTTTGTATTCTAGGAAAATATCTTGCTCTCTTCCACAAAGGAGGGAGATAATAGAACTTGAGAGAAATGAAACCCTTTCTTATCCTTATCTTAGATGAACCTCACATTTTTTTTGTAGCCCTGAATGATAAGTCATAGGGTCTTGGTATTTTCAGCTGAGTTGTGGTCACTCATAATGGTGATGACTTTGGGTGCCTTTATGATCTGGGCACTCTGTTGACCGTCTTATATACCTCACCTCATTGAAATCCTGCCCTCAACCTTGTAAGGTAGAAATTATGATGAGTATATTATGGCTGAGATACCCAAGGCCTAGGGTGCCTTATCTTTTAGGTTTACCATGCCCCGTAGCCCCTGTAATATTAAGAGTGCATTACTTTGAGAGCTTAGGGCAAAAGACTCAGAGAGATCCTTCTGCAATCAAGGCATTGTACACAGAGATAATGAAAACCTAGCAAACTGCTATTATAACATTGCTTTCTTAATGGTAAATGGTTAGTTTTGAAAGTATAATTAAAATAAAAATAAATGTAATATGTGAATATATGTATGAATTATATGGCTGGGAATGGAGTTTCTAGTTTCTTTCATGACTTTTATACTTAGGCTTCTTATATTATGTTTTAAAATGGAACTGTTAGATCCAGAAGGATATTAAGAGAAAATTTTAAAAATTACATAACTAAAATAAATATTCATTTGAAAAAATATAGGCTTGATTATTATGGATTCCTAACTTATACAGTAAAAATAGACATTTTATGCAAACATTAAGACTCTGACAGTTATCTGAGTAATGATTGTTTCTATGTTATGTGTACTCAGTGCTAAGAACCACCGTGATTCATATTTTTACTGTGAAATTATAGCTGTCTCCTCAGGAACGTTTAGTGTGCATGAGCTTTGGAATTTAAAAACAAAACCAAATTACCCAGAGGTGAAGCATTAACTTTTTGAATTTTTAATAAATATCCTGTTATGTTCACTTCAATGTAAAAAATGGAGTTCCAAGGGAAATAAAGCTTGATTCCCCCAAAATGAGATTCTTGTAGGAAAAGTGAATTTTTGAAGATGTTTGCCCAAATCATGCAGGAATGACTGACATTCACTTTTTGCTCCTTGCAAAGCTGACAGTCAACCCTCCTGCCTTACATATGAAAGGCTTGAGGAGTTGGAGCCAGAGCAATGGGCTGTCTCTGGATGTTTGTTTCTCTCCTCCTGTATCAACACTGCTTATGGCCCTGTGAATGGTGGTGTGTTTCCTTAGGCCACTTACTCTGCTGTAGGCCTTTGACCACAGTAAGGGCAACGCTGCAGGGAGGTAATCTATTTCAGGAGAAGCTGTGGTCTGCAGGAAGCCCAGGCTGCCAAATGTCTTCCTTGGCCTCTACATGAACTCAGTGCATAGAACCTTGTGTGCTTGGGAGCTTCTGGATTTGCTGCTGTTATTACAGGTTGCTACAGAGCATGTGCATGAGGACTGGGGAGGAGTGATGAGTAAGTATGCAAGGCCTTAGATGGAAAGCTGGATTGGAGAAAGTGGCCTTGTTAAGGTCCTCTCCCTACCCTAAATCTAAGCTGCCTGGATCTGTAAAACAGTACCCAGCCTAAATTACTTCCCCAGTTATACAAGCTTGCAAGTGGGATAAAGACCTGGTTGAGCCAGCCTGTCCGAAGTTCTACATGGATGGAACAGTAGAGGAGACACCAAGAAAGGATACTGATGTGCATCACAAGGTAGCCTCTACTGTTAGCAGTGGTGGCCCTTTTATGTTCTGGGTGCCTAGGAAGCAGGTCAGAGTTGAGACTATAGGAAGAGGTGGTCTTGCTCCAGGTACTTAAAGAGCTCTGGTGACAGGTGTGGTAACACCAGGTAGGCAAGCTTAGGGGAAAGGGAGTTGCCTGGGTGAGATCTTTTTGCCCATATGTGTCTCAGCAAAAGGCAAATGGAATCAACATCAATCATATTTAAATATATTCTGCTGTTCAAGTCATCAGGGTTTTATAGTTTCAACTTAACTTTTCTTTATTCAGATTTCAGACACTTGACTTTGAAACACTGAGGAGTGTACCAAGTAGAGGAGTAGGGGCTCCTTTGCTGTGTTTTCAGGGAGACCTTGTGCCCAGAGCAGGCTGTGTTCACTCCAGTCCCTGTGCAGCAACACAGGCAGTTCTCCTCTTTGCCCCTGCTGCCTTCCCCTACCCTCCCATCTTTGGTCCCTCTAGATCCAGGTCAAGTTCACCTCTTCCCTGCATCCTCCTTTCCTTTCCAAGTCCATGTTGATTTCTTCATTTTTTCAGCTCCTTTAGTCCTTTATCATGTGAACTGCTCATTGAGGCTGTGAAGAAAGTACAGAAAGGTTGGTATAATGATGGGATGTGGGCTAGAGAAACAGGATGCATAGGTTCAAGCCACAGTTCTGCTAATCACTGACTTTATGATCTTCAACAAGTTCATTCACTTTTTTGTGCCACAGCTTCCCTGGTGACTCAGAGGTTAAAGTGTCTGCCTCTAATGCGGGAGACTTGGGTTCGATCCCTGGGTTGGGAAGATCCCCTGGAGAAGGAAATGGCAAACCACTCCAGTATTCTTGCCTGGAGAATCCCTTGGACAGAGAAGCCTGGTGGGCTACAGTCCACGGGGTCGCAAAGAGTCGGACATGACTGAGCAACTTAACTTTCACTAACTTTCACTTTCCCCATCTATTAATAGAAAATGAGAATAGATATAGCACCTGCTTCATAGTTGTTATTTGTTTTTGTGTGTGTGTTTAAAGAATTAATACATGTACTTATGACAATTTCTAGTTATACACATAAATATTAGCTGTTATTTAAATGTTAAACATATGTATTTATTTCTTTCATACATTGATTCTAGTGTTCATTATTTACCTTGTTAAATTGAATATTGCTGGGAAGAGGGCTCAAGATGGCAGCATTGAAAGATCCTGAACTCAACCTCCTCCCATGGAAACAACAAATCTATAACCACATGTAGAATAACTCCCTCTCAAAGGGACCAGAAAACTTGATGAACAGAGTCTCTATAATAATAAAGGGTGAAAGGACACTTGGATTCCCTGAGGACCCAGGGATCCAAACTCCACATCAGGTGCCCCAACCCTCTGATTCTGTACAGGAAAGATGAGGCCCCAAACACCTGGCTTTGAAAACCAAGTGGGTATACATCCAGGAAAGCCATAGAGCTACAGGAAGTGGAAATCTGCTTTACAAGGGCTTGTATATAGATTCATCTAATAAAAAAACCAGTGTAAAAACACTAGATTTAAAAATGTGTGGGACATAGGTAAGGGCTTCCCCTGTGGCTCCACCTGCAATTCAGAAGACACAAGAGACCGGGGTTCAATCCTTGGGTTGGGAAGATCCCCTGAAGAATGTCATGGTAACCCACTCCAGTATTCTTGCCTGAAGAATCCCGTGGACAGAGGAGCCTGGCAGGCTATAGTCATAGGGTTGCAGGGTCTGACATGGCTGAAGTGACTGATCACATACACACACATACACACACACACACACGAAAAGAACCCACTTACTAGACTTGAAGCATCTGCTGGAGAGGAATACTCCCTGAGAACTGAGCCAATGGTGGGGATCATTTTTTGACTTGAGGCTACCTTGCTAATACTTCCATTGGCAGGTACCGTTTTGGAAATCACCATCTAACCTGTTAGCACCAGTGCACAAGCCTTGCTAAGAACCCCACCCACCCCTGCATCTCAGCCAAGTCTCATAGTCCACCAGGCCCTGCAAATATTTGGAGAGCCAGCCCTAGCCACCAGCATACCGCAGCAGCAGCCATAGCTCCACCTCAGCTGAAGGACATATAACCCACATAGGGGACATCCGTTGAATGGGAAGATTTAATGTTTATAAATATATATGCACTCAACCAAAGGATACCATGATGTATACAGTTAATAATAACAGAGTTAAGGGAGAAATTGAAAGCAATAAATAGTAGTAGAGGACTTTATAACACTTCATATACATTAATGAATAGATCATCTGGACAGATAATCAATAAACATCAAACTAAATGATACATTAAATCTCATTGACTTAACTAGGTATATAGAGAATTTTCCTCCTAAAAACAACAGAGTATAGATGCTTATCAAGTACATATGGAACATTCTCTAAGAGAGATTACATGCTAGATAACAAAACAAGTCTGAATAAATTCAAGAATATTGAAATATCAAGCATCTTCTCCAACTACAATGGTATGAAATTGGAGATCAATCACAAGAAAAAAATGGAAAAAAACACAAATCTGGAGATTAAGCAATGTGCTACTGAATAACCAAGAGATCATCAAAGGAATCAAAGGCAAAATAAGAAACCTAGAGACTAAAGAGAAATTCAACATATCAAAATCTGTGAGATGTAGCAAAAGTGGTTCTCAGAGGAAGGTTCAGAGCAAAACTTTCTTCAAGAAACAAGAAAAATTCCAAGCAAACAATCTAAATTTACACCTAAAGGAGCTAGAAAAGGAAAAGCAAATGAAGGAAATAAAGATCAGAGTGGAAATAAATGAAATAGGGTCTTAAAAAATAGAAAAGACCCCCCAAAAAAAAAGGAAAGAAAGAAAAGACCAATAAATCAAAGAGCTCTTTTTGAAAAAAAATGAACCAAATCAATAAGCTATTACCTCGATTAACCAAGAAAAAGAGAGTGGGCTCAAATGAATAAAATCGGGAATGAAAGACAAGTTACAACTGATATCACAGAAATACAAAGGATCATAAGAGACTACTACAAGCAATTATACACCAACAAACAGGACAAAGTAAAAAAAAAAAGGATAAATTTCTATTAACATATAGTTCTCTAAGACTGAATCATGAAGAAATAGAAAATCTGAATAGGCCAACTACCTAACAAGGAATTTTAAACAATAATCAAAAAGCTCCTAACAACATATGCCCAGGACCAAACAGCTTCACTGGAAAATTCTATTATACATTTAAAGAAACTTTAATGCTTATTCTTCTCAAACTATTCCAAAAAATTGAAATGGTAGAAAACCTTCCAAATGCATTTTACAGAGCCAACGTTATCCTAATTCCAAAAACAGACAATGACATCATTTTTTTAAAAAAAGAAAATTACAGGCCAATATCTTTGATGAACATAGAAAACTCCTCAAGAAAATATTAACAAACCAAATCTAACAATATATTCAAAGGATCATACACCATGATAAGGTGGGATTTATTCTAAGGAAGCAGGGATCATTCAACATATCAGTCAACATGATATACTGCCATAACAAAATGAAGTATAAAATTATATGATCATCTCATTAGTTGGAAAAAAGCATTTGACAAAATTCAACATCCGTTTATGAGAAAATCTTTCAACAAAGTGGGTATAGCGGAAATGTGCTTCAACATAATAGAGCCCATATATGACAAACCTATAGCTAACGTCATACTCAACAGTGAAAAGCTGAGAGTGCTTCCTCTAAGATTAGAAACAAAACAAGGATGCCAACTCTTACTGCTTTTATTCAACAAAGTATTGGACATCCTAGTCACAACAGTTATATAAGGCATCCAAACTGGAAAGAAAGAAGTAGATCTGTCACTGTTGCAGATAATGTGAGTTACTAAGTCATTGTCCAACTCTTTTGCACCCCCATGGACCGTGTAGCCCACCACACTCCTCTGTCCATGGGGTTTCCCAGCAAGAAGACTGGAGTGAGTTGCCATTTCCTTCTCCAGGGGATCTTCCGGCTCAGAGATTGAACCTATGTCTCCTGCACTACAGGTGGATTCTTTACCGCTGAGCCACTGGGGAAGAAAATTCTAGACTGCGCCAGAAAACTTTTGGAACTAATAAATGAATTCGGTAAAGTTACAGGATACAAAATCAATGTACAGAAATCTGTTGTTTTCATACACTAATAATGAACTGTGATAAAGGGAAATTAAGAAAATAATTCTATTTGCAATTGCATCAAAAATAATTAAATATTAGGAATAAGTTTAATCAAGGAGATAAAAGACCTGTACACTGAAAGCTATGATACTGATGAAAGAAATTGAGCAAGATACAAAATATGGAAAGATATTTCATGTCCAGAGACTTCAGGAATTAATATTATTAAAGTATCTGTATTACCCAAAGCAATCTACAAATTTGGTGCACTCCTTATCAACATTTCAATGGCAAATTTCACAGAACTAGAAAAAGTAATTCTAAAATTTGTATGGAAACCCAGAAGACCCCTATTAGCCAAAATAATGTTGAGCAAGAAGAACAATCCTGGAGTTATCACACATCTTGATTTCAACCTATACTACGAAGCTATATTAATCAAAACTGTAAGATACTGGCACAAATACAGACATAGAACAGTGGAACAGAATTGAGAGTCAAGGAATAAACCCATTCATCCATAGACAATTAATCTACAACAAAGAGCAAAGAACAACATACAGTGGAGAAAGGACAGTCTCTTCAATAAGTGATGTAGGGAAAACTGAACAGTCACATGCAAAAAAATCAAATTAGACCAGTATCTTACACCCTGCACAGAAATCAAGTCAAAGTGGATTAAAGACTTGAAGGTGAGACCTGAAACTATAAAATTCCCAGAAGAAAACACAGGCAGTAACTTCATTGATATTGGTCTTAATAATGTTTTATGAATATGATTCCACAGGCAAGATAAAAAATAAACCAAATAAAAGATACATATACAAAATGTAAAATAAAACAAAACAAAAAGTAAACAGGACTAAATCAAACGGAAAGCCTTTGCATAGTCAAAGAAACTATCATAGAATCAAATAGGCAACCTACAGAACAGGAGAAGATATTTGCAAATTATATATGCACTAATGGGTTAAGATCCAAGATATATTAAGAACTCGTAAAACTCAACAGGAAAGCAAGCAACCCAATTAAAAAATTAGACAGAGGATCTGAATTGACATTTTACTCAAGATGACCACAGGCACATAGAAAAATCTTCAACATCAATAATTATCAGGTAAATGAAATCAAAATCACAATGAAATATCACCTCCCACCTATTAGAATGACATACAAAAAGACAAGATATAGCAAAATGTTGAAAAGAATGTGGAGAAAAGGGAGCCCTTGGTGCAGCCATTATACAAAACAGTATGGAGATTCCTTGAAATAATTAAGAATAGAACTGCTATATGACCCACCTATTCTGTTTGTGGATATTTATCTGAATATCACAAAAATATTAAATCAAAAAAATTGATGCACCCTTCTGTTCATTGCGGGCTTCCCTTGTGGCTCAGACGGTAAAGCGTCTGCCTGCAACGTGGGGGTCGGGAAGATCCCCTGGAGAAGGAAATGGCAATCCACTCCAGCACTCTTGCCGGAAAATCCCACGGATGGAGGAGCCTGATAGGCTACAGTCCATGGGATTGCAAAGAGTCGGACATGACTGAGCGACTTCACCTCACTCTGTTCATTGCAGTGTTTCTTACACTAGCCAAAATATGGAAGCAATCTGAGCATTCAGCAAATACTACTCAGTCATTAAAAAGAATGAAATCCTGCCATTTGGACCTTCTTGAGGGTATTTTACTAAGTGAAATAAATCAGATAAATAAAAGACAAGTATGATTTCACTCGTGGAATTATTAAAAAAAAAACAAGCAAAAAAGAAAAACAAGCATAGATACAGAAAACAGATTAATTGTATCAGCCAGAGGAGAGGAAGAGTTGGAGGGTAGGGGAATGGGTGATGGGGGTCAACTGTATGGTGATGGATGATAACTAGACTTGTAGTGGTGATTACTCTGTAGTGTATACAGATGTTGAACTATAATTCAGTACACCTGAAACTTACATAATACAAATATTGTTGTTGGAATAACTTGTCATTTTTCATAGTGATATAGTTGTAGCAGCCTTTTTGTTAATTTCCTAAATTAATCCGGTATCTTCTGGTATCTTGATTTAACATCCTTTAAAACATGTAATTGGTATGTTTGTACTTCTGAGAGTAGTTTTTGAAATTTAAGCATACCCCTTGAAGGTGAAAACAGGTTTAGTTGGCAATGATTAAAAGGTAGCAGAGTTGGAGGTAAGGTCACAGGGTGAACTTTCTATCCTGAATCTTCTTGCTTCCTATGTGTGGGACCTTGGGACAAGTTACTTGACCGTTTCTGCCTTAGTTTCTCCCTGTGAGAGGAAGATATTGAGAGTTTACAACTGATAGGAGTGTGCTAAGGATTATACACATAAGAACTATGCACAGTGAACCTTCACTACTATTATTGTTATTGTTAACAGAATGTGTGTTTCTTCAGTTTACCAGGACAGTCCAATAGCAAATACTGCTTTTCACTAGCTTAACTATACTTGATTTATCAGCCCATTTTTTCTTAATTGTTGTTTAGTCTCTGAGTCGTGTCCGACACTTGGCAACCCCATGTACTCTAGCCTGTGGCTCCAGATTTTCCAGGCTAGAATATTGGAGTGGGTTATCATTTCCTTCTCCAGGGAATCTTCCCAACCCAGGGATAGAACCCAGGTCTCCTGTGTTGCATCTGTTGAGCCACCAGATAAGCCCCATCTATCCCAATACAGGGGATAAAACCAGAAAGTATTATTATAGTTTGTTTTTAATCTTTTTCTTAGTGTAAAAGTTTACTTGTGTATCTGTACAAACATGTATTGCAATTAGCAGTGATTTCATTTCCATGGATTTCTTAAAGACTGCAGTGTGCAGCAAGTTTAGAGGATGGGAATAAGAGACAACCTGTAGAAAATGTTGCCTTTCAGCCTCATTGGAGAGGGGACCACAAGCACAGCTAAAAGGCATAGAATCAGGCATCAGGAAAGTCAGTTCTGGTTTGGATTCACTAGGTCTCAATCCGTAAGAGGGGGCCAGTGCTGTCTGTTCTGCCAACTGCATATGGATCTTTCGAGGATTAACTGTTAGACTGGATTGAAAAACCTTTTGACATAGAAAATGCCATAAAAATATTTAATACGCTTCTGATGCAGGAGGAAGCCAGTTCTGACACCATGTTGGACATTGTTTCTTTGACTTGCTTTTCATTGCTTTTGTTGTTATAGTCGTATTTAACAGCTTGTCTGGAGGACCCTGCGCCTCTGCCTGACTGTAAATTGCCTCTGTTTAGCTCACAGAGAGAGCAATTGCCCCAACCTACCTGGTGGCTCAGACAGTAAAGAATCCACCTGCAAGGCCAGAGACCTGGGTCTGATCCTTGGTTTGGGAAGATCCCCTAGAGAAGGGAACAACATACCCACTCCAGTATTCTGGCCTGGAGAATTCCATGGACAGAAGGGCCTGTCAGGCTACAGTCCATGGGGTAGCGAAGAGTCAGACATGACTGAGTGAATTTCACTTTCTTCACCTGTGAATAGAAGAGATTAACGCACCCCTTCCAAAGGCTGGCTGTCCATTCCCTGGGAGATGTTTGCAAGACTGAACACCCTTTCACTTAACTTACCCACTGTCTCTCCCTCTCTATTTTGCTCCTCTATAGAATGCTATTGGTTATTGATGCTTAGAGGATGCAATTTATGGGTTCAAAGAGAGTGCATCAAAGAGAGAAACTGAAGACTGCTTAAATTTCTTTTGCTGTTTTTGTTAATCTTTTCATCTCTTCTAATGTGAGCTAAGTCTTTGTGACTTTGATCAACTGTGAGATCTTTTCTTTGTTTGTTTCAAAGAGAATCAGGATTTCTTAACTCCTGAAAATCTTCAGATTCAAATTCTTTTTCTTTCTTTCTGCTTTTGGTCATATTATGTGACTGTGGAAAATTCTTAAAGAGATGGTAATGCCAGACCACCTTACCTGCCTCCTAAGAAACCTGTATGCAGGTCAAGAAACAACATTTAGAATACCGGACATGGAACAATGGACTGGTTCCAACTTGGGAAAGGAGCACTTTAAGCTGTATATTGTCACCTTGTTTATTTAAATTATATACAGAATACATCATGCAAAATGCTGGGCTGGATGAAGCACAAGCTGGAATCAAGATTACCAGGAGAAGTACCAATAACCTCAGATATGCAGATGACACCACCCATATGGCAAAAGGGGAAGAGGAACTAAAGAACCTCTTAATGAAAATGAAAGAGGAGAGTAAAAAAGCTGGCTTAAAACTCACCATTCAAAAAACTAAGATCATGGCAACCAGTCCCATCACTTCATGGCAGATAGATGAGGAAACAATGGAAACAGTGTGGGACTTTATTTTGGGGGCTCCAAAATCACTGCAGATGGTGATGGCAGCCATGAAATTAAAAGACACTTGCTCCTTGGAAGAAAAGCCATGACCAACCTAGACAGTATATAAAAAAGCAGAGACATTACTTTGCTGATAAACGTCTGACTAGTCAAGGCTATGGTTTTTCCAGTGGTCATGTATGGATGTGAGAGTTGGACTGTAAAGAAAGCTGAGCACTGAAGAGTTGATGCTTTTGAACTGTGGTGTTGGAGAAGACTCTTGAGAGTTCCTTGGACTGCAAGGAGATCCAACCAGTCCATTCTGAAGCCCTGGGATTTCCTTGGAGGGAATGATGCTGAAGCTGAAACTCCAGTACTTTGGCCATCTCATGCGAAGAGTTGACTCATTGGAAAACACTCTGATGCTGGGAGGGATTGGGGGCAGGAGGAGAAGGGGACGACCAAGGATGAGATGGCTGGATGGCATCACGGACTCGATGGACGTGAGTCTGAGTGAACTCCAGGAGTTGGTGATGGACAGGGAGGCCTGGCGTGCTGCGATTCATGGGGTCGCAAAGAGTCAGACATGACTGAGCGATTGAACTGAACTGAATTGAACAGATGACCAGATCTCTTCCCCAGCCTCCCCTTCAGGGATCTCACAAATAAACTGTGAGAATAACATAGCATCTAAAAATGATCACAAGGAGTCGACAATCCTGCACACAGTGCGGGATGGTGATGACTCTAACCACCTTTCTCAATGATCAACTGAGATTACTTCCCCTTTTCCCCTTGAAAGTCTTTCATGGCCACACAGAAACTTCAGAGATGGTTTTGGGTCATGAGTCCACCTTTCCCCCAGATTGCTGGCTTTTTGATTAGAGCAACTATTTCCCTTCTAACATCACTCACTCCTTGTATCCAGATCTGAGTTTGGTAACAAAGTCACCAACCCATAAACTTGAGGGTAAAATGAATGTTGATTATTTTAAGTCATTGAACTTTGTTAACATAGAATTATTGTGTTAATAGATAGCTAATATATCATAGCAAGATGATCAATAAATGCTTATGGACTCAAATAAAATTTTAAATACACTTAGATGCCTCTTCTTTGTCTGTATTTTCCTTACCTTCCAGTACTAGACTGGATACAAAATAAAAACTCACAGCTTGGGATGTAGACAGCAAGTTGAAGGAGTCCTGGTGGTTTACATGAGACTACTATATTAGATTTTCCAGTTCTTCTCAAAAACCTCCTAATTTTTTGCCTAAACAACATCAGCAGTGGCAAACATCTCAGCTATAAGTCCACGGGACTCTCAAGACTCTTCTCCAACATCACAGTTCAAAAGCATCAATTCTTCGGCGCTCAGCCCTCCTCACAGTCCAACTCTCACATCCATACATGACTACTGGAAAAACCATAGCCTTGACTAGACGGACCTTAGTCAGCAAACTAATGTCTCTGCTTTTGAATATGCTATCTAGGTTGGTCATAACTTTTCTTCCAAGGAGTAAGCGTCTTTTAATTTCATGGCTGCAGTCACCATCTGCAGTGATTTTGGAGCCCCAAAAAATAAAGTCTGACACTGTTTCCACTGTTTCCCCATCTATTTCCCATAGAGTGATGGGACTGGATGCCATGATCTTCATTTTCTGAATGTTGAGCTTTAAGCCAACTTTTTCACTGTCCTCTTTCACTTTCATCAAGAGGCTTTTTAGTTCCTCTTCACTTTCTGCCATAAGGGTGGTGTCATCTGCATATCTGAGGTTATTGATATTTCTCCCGGCAATCTTGATTCCATCTTCTGCTTCTTCCAGCCCAGCGTTTCTCATGATGTCCTCTGCATAGAAGTTAAATAAGCAGGGGGACTATATACAGCCTTGATGTATTCCTTTTCCTATTTGGAACCAGTCTGTTGCTCCATGTCCAGTTGTAACTGTTGCTTCCTAACCTGCATACAGATTTCTAAAGAGGCAGGTCAGATGGTCTGGTATTCCCATCTCTTTCAGAATTTTCCACAGTTTATTGTGATCCACACAGTCAAAGGCTTTGTCTGTTAGTTACGTATTATTCATTTCTATTTCTTTGATCTAAGTAAAGAACCAACAGATCAGGCAAAATATTCTGTGATCAAAAATTTGAAAGGTGTGTTTGGGCTAGAGTTTAGTTAAAATATAAATTTGCTAAAGTAACAAGACAAAAAAAGACCTCCTGCAGAGAGATCTTTCCCTTAAAGAGCCCTTTCCTGAAAAAATAAAGCAGCCCACAGCTTTGGATGGCTGGTTGTCCTAGTCTCAGCTGAGATCTCTCAGTGGGATTTGATGACTGAGTAGCTATGGAGGGTAACTTCAGGAAGAAGACCCATTCAGCTCTGAATATTTGAACATGATTAACTAAAGAGGTAGATGTTAGTAGGTAGAAATTTTGCAGTCAGAAAAAATTAGGGCATGGGGAGCACAATTTAGAACATTTATTTTGTATAGTCTTGATCTTTTGCTTTTATTTTCCTTATATCAGAAATTGTTAAAAATGCAGAACTTGATAATGCTACAACCCGACTAATGTTAAAGTATATTTTTAATGTGCAACAGCAAATTATCAAAGGTTTACATAAAGTGAAGGAATCATCTTTTTGCTTCACCTTAATATTTGTTTCACCTTTATCACTTGGTGTTCCTTTTAAATTGTTTCAGTAATTTTTCTGTTTTTCTTTCATTGTCATCTTTGATGTCATCAGTTGGTGAAAGCATCCAAGGATCACAGTATTTTGGACCTGAAAGGGACCTTGAAACCATTTAGTCAACTATCACTGATGTAGGAAGGAAATGAAGCCCCTGTGGATTTGTACCAACTAATGTGAGAGAGTAGCTGGAAGCACAGAGATAGAATCCTAGACTCTTGCTTCCTATGCTAGTGGTTTCCTCAGTGGTTCAGTTTTGTTGGCATGTTCTCTGTCTTTGCAGGGAAAATAGTGGAGAATTTAACTGAAGTTGAAAATTATCAGTGATGATATTTGCATAGTTCCTTGTGTTTGTAAGGTACACTCAGCTATATTAGCCTGTGATTGAAATGAGTAGCTGAGGTAATCTGATATTATGGTTAAGTATTAGTTCTAATTTTTCAGTATCTTCCTCTATTGAAAAGGAGTTATAATGTTCTTCCTCAAGGAATTCTTGAAATTACAAAGAAATTGTAAAGGGATTAGTATATTTATAACACTTATGTTTGTGTCTGACATATTGTTTACTATTTTTACTATTGTTAATATTTCTGGTTGTTTGGTTCTAATTCACAGGTATTGTGGACTAAGGGGGGAAAATTCTACTATCCAATTTTTATGGTAGGAAGGAGAGGGAAAGGAATTGCAGAAAATTCAGCTCTCTGTATGAACTTAGGACTCTCAGCTTCTGACCTAGTGTTTACCAGGAAAGGGGACCATGTCATTTTGGCTCATTTTCTCATTTAATTTTGGTCAACAGCTGGAAACGGAGATCTTGAAAGGTCATTTTTTTTCAACCACTGTTCTCTGTATCATCCTAGGCTTTGTTACATTTTAAGACTAAATTATTTGCTACTTTTTTTGGAAATAGAATTTTTCATGGAGGAAGAATTTCCAAACAAAGGGGTTCTTTTAAATATATCTCACTGAACTAGCCATCCTATTGAGCTTTCAGTGAAACAAAATACCAATTACCTAAGTTTGACTTCTAAAACCCTGTGATTTGTTTCATAGACAGGAAAGTGCTCCTAATTTTTCCACTGTGTTAAAATAAACAAGCAACAGGGGGAACCTGAGAAGTGTAGTTTCTCAAAACAGGCCAATCCAAGATGGGCTTTTTCATTCAGATGTGTTGCCACTTCAGCCCTTTTCCTTCCCACTCTGTCCATTCCTTTGCCTTCCTGCTGCCAATTATCCACATCCTGTCAAGGAATAGTAGAAATATCCACAGTTGGTCTTTGTTGAATTGGTCTGAAAATGATAGTGATGGCAAAACTAAGGAAAGGCCCAGAACAGTGCTTTAACCTTTTTGGAATCACAGACCCGAGCTGACACTGAAGATCAAAGCCAAGGACTTTGCCTCAGAGAAATGCACAGATGCAAACATACGTGAAATCTCATGTTCAGTTTCAGGAGGTAATAGACTCTCTCAAGCCCATTTTAGGGTGGAAGAGATCATCAGTGTTATAAAAGCTGACAGTATCCCTGACCTTCCTCCTCGCCTGCTCTCTCTTGGGGGCTAAAGGAGACTAAAGTGCTTGGGGGTGCATCCAGTCCAGAGCTTGCTAAAAGGTGACTGTGAATTGCTTTTTGGAAAAAGAAAACGAAAGCAAGAAGGAAGGGCTCTGCCTTGGAGTGATACTGTTTCCTCCTTACAGAGCCACTTGGACACATTTAGCTGTTATAAAATGGGAAGCACATGTATTTTGTAAGGAGTTCAAGTTAGACATTTTTTTGTGAGATACTAACCCACTCAGGTCTCACAAATGAAGCTTTCTTTTTGTAGAACATCCTTACTGTGTGAAGATAACACATTCATATACAGATTTTAAGAAATTCTTGAGGCGGATACCTTTGAGGAAAAATTAAACTAAAAAAAGTTAAAAAAAAAAAAAAGGTGAAAGGGGGCCAGGGAAATAAGGACGAGGTGGGAAATATTTGCTGGATTATGTGGTTTGCTTTTTTTTCCCTACAGTTTGTACTTTAAAATACAGAAATTTGTCTGTAGGCGAAAAGGATTTGCTTTAGTTGTCCTGGGGAATTTTGTTGACAAGTTCCTCTTCCTTCCTTTTGATCGTCTTTATTAAAACCAACCAATCACATGTGTTCTGTGTGGACATACAGTGCTTCCAGTTTGTACAAGTGGCAGATGCAGGCTCCACGTAAGTTGCTGCCCCTAAAGAAGTGGCATTCTCATTACCTGGTTTGGTTCCAAGGGTCATAGGCACATGAAGTAAGTTTCCGTTGCATATTCATGAGCTCTGATCTGACCACTGATGCTTAATAACTTTGTTTTTGTCCTGTTGTTGTTTAGTCACTCGGTCCTGTCTGACTCTTTTGCAGCCTCATGGACTGTAGTCTGCCAGGCTCCTCTGTCCATGGGATTTCCAGACAAGAATTCCAGAGTGGGTTGCCATGCCCTCCTCCAGCGGATCTTCCTGAGCCAGGGATTGAACCTGTATCTCCTGCATTGCCAGGCGGATTTTTTACTATTGAGCCTCTGGGGAAGCCCAATAACTTTAACTTTGTTACGTTGGATAAATTACTTAATCTCATACAACCTTAGCATCTTTTTTTTTTAGGGGTAAAATATTTGTGAGATGTTTTGTGGATGAAAGACATTGTCCCTCTCAAGTTACATTCAGTAGGCAAATGAACTCTTATTTTGTTTAGGATCATCCTTGTAACTAGGGTCATCATATATTAATAGTTGCCAGAATGCCTCTGTTATTTGGGGTTAGATAGGATAGTAATATATAACTGTAGCTAACTGTACTAGATTGTATTCCCTGTATTAATGTACAACTTACTATTCTTTACAACTTTCCTATGAAGTAGACACTACTCCACTTGTCTAAAATCTTCCATACAGAAAGAAGCAGAGCTGGGGATTGAAACCTGCGTGGTGTGTTCCAGAAACCATGCTCTTAGTGGCTATATTTTCCATCCTTCTTTTGAGCAAGAGCCTATTCACATTGAAAAGAAAACGTTACATGTAGTGGACTCTGACACTTATTTGATATGCTTTTTCTTTTCTGTTTCAGGTATCTGACAGCAAGCAGCAATAGAAATTTCCTGCTTACCATGAGGCCCTTCTTAAAAAGGGCCACTTTGGTCATAAGTTATGTAAGTATATATATGGTTTTGAAATATCTAATAAGAAATATTTTACTTTGACTTAGAGATATGATCCAGATTGTTTAATAGAATCAGCAAATGAGCCTAACAATATGATCTTAAGATCAAACAGTTTACATACAATAAATGTTACAAAGCCTTGGAATGTAAATATGGAAGCATTCTAGGGATATGTGAGTTCAGTGACACCAACAACATGAACTGTACTTTGTGAGTCCTTTTTAGGATGCTGGTGCTGAATTGTTTCTGCAACACAAACCTGGCTGTATCAATAATCCGTTCCTGTATTACAAAACACCTAAGATGTAGTGGCTTAAAACAAAACCACCATATTAGCTTCCCTAAATGCTTTAGTTTGGGTCACATCCAGCTGGCTGGTTCTTCTATATTTTTGGCTGGGGTTACTCAAGCAAGTTTGTGCAGTTATGAGTCAGAGCAGGTAACCTCTCTGTGATAACTCTTCCTCTTAGGCCTCTCTCTGTGGCTACTCTCTCTAGTTAGATGGACAGGATCTTTTTACAACCTGACAACTGGATTCTGCTGCTGCTCAGTCGCTTCAGTTGTGTCCCACTCTGTGCAACCCCATAGACGACAGCCCACCAGGCTCTGCCATCCCTGGGATTCTCCAGGCAAGAACACTGGAGTGGGTTGCCATTTCCTTCTTCAATGCAGGAAAGTGAAAAGTGAAAGTGAAGTTGCTCAGTTGTGTCCGTCTCTTAGCGACCCTGCAGACTGCAGCCAACCAGGTTCCTAATATTGCAAGACCTGTGAAGTTTCCACTAGATTCTTTTGTTCAGTACAAGTCACAAGACCAGATTTAAAGGAAGAGGAAGTTGACTCCACTCTTGATAGGAAGAGCAAATAGAAGGTGCATTCAGAAAAGATAGAGGTTCTTGGTCCTGATCTTCAGTGACTATCACATTGGTCATATTCTTACACAGTGTAATGCTTCTATTCAAAGAAATTAGGAGATCAGTCTCTTTTGCTGTTGCTGTTTTTCATAAATTGTAAGTCCAGATTTATAGTAAAGTTTGATAGGAAACTTATGAAAATGTTTTTGAATTGTAATATTAACAATTAATCATATTTTAAATCAATCATATTTTAAATCAATCATATTTTAAATCAACCTTAAGGCATGTTTAAGCACTGCAGATGGTGACTGCAGCCATGAAATGAAAAGACACTTGCTCCTTGGAAGAAAACCTATAACCAACCTAGACAGCATATTAAAAAGCAGAGACATTACTTTGCCAACAAAGGTCTGTCTAGTCAAAGCGATGGTTTTTCCAGTAGTCGTGTGGATGTGAGAGTTGGACTATAAAGAAAACTGAGTATCGAAGAGTTGATGCTTTTGAAGTGTGGTGTTGGAGAAGACTCTTAAGAGTCCCTTGGCCTGCAAAGAGATCCAACCAGTCTATCCTAAAGGAAATCAGTCCTGAATATTCATTGGAAGTACTTATGCTGAAGCTGAAACTCCAATGCCTTGGCCACCTGATGAGAAGAACTGACTCAATGGAAAAGACCCTGATGCTGGGAAAGATTGAAGGCAGGAGGAGAAGGGGACGATAGAGGATGAGATGGTTGGATGGCATCACCAACTCAATGGACATGAGTTTGAGTAGGCTCTGGAAGTTAGTGAAGGACAAGGAAGCTTGGCATGCTGCAATCCATGGGGTCGCAAAGAGTTGGATACAACTGAGCAAGTGAACTGATCATTTCAACTGAACTGAAGCAAGAAGGTGTGCAAAAACTGAATGAGTTGGAGAGCTTTGATTGGACAATTTCAGCAAGAGGGGCAGAAGGTTTCTCCAAAGAATGCCCCACTATCTTTGCATAGAATAAAGACAATTCAACTTTCATTTCAGAAGTGATTTGTATCTTTGTGGTGTTTGGGAATGCAAGAACTTGACAGTACTGCTGTGATGCCCTGTACTTCCTGCTATAGGGCAGTTAATTCACTTAGGCAGTTAACAGAGAGGTAGAAAGCTTTTCATAAATCTCTTGAGTCTTAATTGCCTTCAGTTCAAAACTACCTATATGCCAAAGTAGCATATTTTGGGATGACATATTCTGTTACCTCTCAGCAGTTTAGGGAATTCATATTCTTTCAGGATACTTTTCCTGTTACTTTTATAGTTGACATTTTCCATTGCAATATCTTTAAAATTTCAAATTTAGTTTATGTGAGTGTTAATTAAAATGATTTTTAATTTCTTCTTAGGCATTATTTACTGCTGATATGCTTTTGACTGACACTATATGTTCACTTTAGATTTTTGGATTTGGGGTCACTTATATAAAAAAGCATTCATGAAATAAGTCAGTGATATTCCTTGGAAAAACTCCAGCCTTAATTCCCTCCTCATATTAATCTTTTAGCTTTTAGTGAAGCAGAGATTTCCCTCTGACTCTGACAGACACAACATAATTGGTTCTACTAAAATGAGAATTATATTTAGAAGGTCTGTGTGGGTGAATTCTATAAACAAATGTCATCCCTACTGAAGTGTCTTTGGCCTCTGGTTTTCTCAGCCCATCTTTGGAATGGGATAGCATCATTCAGTGATAAAATTCCATTAAGTGACACAAAAGTTGTTTTTGGGGGTTGTTGAAATAACTCTGTGTGGGTAGTCTGCTTCAGAGCATTTGAGGGTTGGAACATTTCCAAATGTGTTTATTCAGGACACAGAGGTATCTTCTACCACAGCTGAAGTTAAGTTTCATGGGGTTGTATGAGAGCAGTGGTTAAGACACAGGGCATTGGAGACCAGTGACTTGAGTCCAACTCCTAGATCCTATAGTTTATTAACTGTTAGATTCTGGGCAGATTACCTTT
This sequence comes from Oryx dammah, assembly GCF_014754425.2. NCBI lineage: Eukaryota > Metazoa > Chordata > Mammalia > Artiodactyla > Bovidae > Oryx > Oryx dammah. The sequence continues at coordinate 38,793,150 of NW_024070213.1, read as the reverse complement.
AAGCTTCAGATTACTCATCTTCCTATTGGACTGGTAGGCCTCAGGTGGAAGGATCCTTATAGTAAGTCCCCTACATATGAATGAGTTCCATTCCAAGAGCATGCTCCTTAAGTCCACTTTTTTGTAAGTCCAACAAAGTTAGCCTAGGTACCCAGCTAGGCTATATAGTACTGTACAGTGATAGGTTTATACTTTTCATGCAAATAATACTTTTAAAAAACACAAAAAATAAGGGAAACACTTTTAATCTTATAGTACATTGAAAAGTACAGTAGTACCATACAACAGCTGGCATACAGGGGCATTGAGTGAACAGGCAAGAAGAGTACTGCCTGGAGGAGGGAGAGGAGGTGGAAGATGGTACTGTACTACTGATTTTTATACAATACTATACAGTTGTTTATTTTAAAAGAATAAGAACCAAATATAAGTTTAGATTATCCTAGTGATTATATATTAATATTCCTAAAGAGTGGCTTCCCACGTGGCTCGGTAATAAAGAATCCACCTGCCAATGCAGGAGACATGGGTTCGATCCCAGGGTCAGAAAGATACCCTGGAGAAGGAAATAGCAACCCACTCTAGTGTTCTTGCCTGGAAAACCCCATGGACAGAGGAGCCTGGCAGGCTACAGTCCATGGGGTTTCAAACAATTGGACATGACTTAGCAACTAGAAAACAAAAAAAGTACACAAAAGCACAACCACTCATGGAGGATGCACACACGTGACATGTACACCAGACATGTGAACTAACTTATGTGATTAGACATGCAAATGCATGTTCACATCCTTGAAATTTCACAACTTGAAGGTTCTTACGTAGGGGACTTTGTTGTTGTTCAGTCACTAAATCACACCCCACTCCTTGCAACCCCATGGACTGCAGCACACCAAGCTCCTCTGTCCTTCATTTGCTGTTGGATAGCAATGGATAACACTGACAGATGTTATTTAGTTTTGTGTGCCTTTCCCTCGTCACCTTCATTGTTTTCTCTCCCCTCTACCTATTTCCATCTTTTCTACTCATCTTCAATATAGAATTTTGTAAAAATGCTCACTAAAAAATGTGTTTGTAGGACAAAATATTTGTAAAGCATCTGAAAGTGTTTTCCAGAAAAGCAGGGCTTATTTCCAACAAGCAACAATTTTCTCAGCGAATCTTCCTTTTTCCAAAGGTGATCATTGTTCTGTACTTTCGTCTGTGGATAATGGGAGGATCTATGCCCCTCTTTTCAGAGCAGGATAATCCAGCTTCATTTTCGCCTTACATTCTTACAAGGTCAGTAGAAGTGAATTTTTTTAACTTTACTTGGTATTTATCTGATTGTTTTAAGTAATCTTAAATGATATATTGGCTTTGCATTTTAAGGAAAGAAAGGTTGTGTTCTAGTCAGGGTGTATGGAAAAAAGTAACCACTGTTTAGACATTTGGAATTCTTTTCAACAAATGGTGCTGTTTTATCAATATTATTATAATTTTGTCATTATTATTGTTCTCATATTGGTATCAATTTTATTGAGCACATAATAATAAATATCTATTGAGTGTCTCATAAGGCAAACATTATAGAACAAGTACTGAGAGGTGTTTAGAGGTTAACTGGACATCATAACTATTTGTAAGATTGAAATCAGTGGGAAAGTTGAAAGTAACAAATAGAAATGAGCAACAATTTTTGCTAAGATACAGTCAGTTATATATAACCATTTGTCCTTATGAGATTTAAGATAGGGGAGTAAGAAGTGATGATGACCAGTGGATTTTGCTCATTTTAATTCCTTATCCAAACTGCTGTGATATACTTCTGAGGCTCTCAGATATAATTATATTTGACAGTTTTCATAACATTTCTTGAGGATGTATTATTGCTATAATATTTGTACATTAAGGTTCAGTTGAGTTCAGTTCAGTCGCTCAGTCGTGTCCAGCTCTTTGCGACCCCATGAATCGCAGCACACCAGGCCTCCCTGTCCATCACCAGCTCCCGGAGTTCACTCAGACTCATGTCCATCGAGTCAGTGATGCCATCCAGCCATATCATCCTCTGTGGTCCCCTTCTCCTCCTGCCCCCAATCCCTCCCAGCATCAGAGTCTTTTCCAATGAGTCAACTCTTTGCATGAGGTGGCCAAAGTACTGGAGTTTCAACTTCAGCATCATTCCCTCCAAAGAAATCCCAGGGCTGATCTCCTTCAGAATGGACTGGTTGGATCTCCTTGCAGTCCAAGGGACGCTCAAGAGTCTTCTCCAACACCACAGTTCGAAAGCATCAATTCTTTGGTGCTCAGCTTTCTTCACAGTCCAACTCTCACATCCATACATGACCATAGGAAGAACCATAGCCTTGACTAGATGGACCTTTGTTGGAAAAGTAATGTCTGTGCTTTTGAATATGCTATCTAGGTTGCTCATAACTTTTCTTCCAAGGAGTAAGCATCTTTTAATTTCATGGCTGCAGTCACTATCTGCAGTGATTTTGGGGCCCCCCAAAATAAAGTCATCCACTGTTTCCACATCTATTTCCCATGAAGTGATGGGATCGGATGCCATGATCTTCATTTTCTGAATGTTGAGCTCTAAGCCAACTTTTTCACTCTCTACTTTCACTTTCATCAAGAGGCTTTTTAGTTCCTCTTCACTTTCTGCCATAACGGTGGTGTCATCTGCATATCTGATGTTATTGCTTTTTCTCCCAGCAATCTTGATTCCAGCTTGTGCTTCTTCCAGCCCAGCGTCTCTCATGATGTACTCTGCATATGAGTTAAATAAGCAGGGTGACAATATACAGCCTTGACGTACTCCTTTTCCTATTTGGAACCAATCTGTTGTTCTGTGTCCAGTTCTAACTGTTGCTTCCTGACCTGCATACAGATTTCTCAAGAGGCAGGTCAGGTGGTCTGGTATTCCCATCTCTTTCAGAATTTTCCACACTTTATTGTGATCCCCACAGTCAAAGGCTTTGGTATAGTCAATAAAGCAGAAATAGATGTTTTTCTGGAACTCTCTTGCTTTTACCATGATCCAGCAGATGTTGGCCATTTGATCTCTGGTTCCTCTGCCTTTTCTAAAACCAGCTTGAACATCTGGAAGTTCACGGTTCATGTATTGCTGAAGCCTGGCTTGGAGAATTTTGAGCATTACTTTACTAGCGTGTAGGATGAGTGCAATTGTGCAATAGTTTGAGCATTCTTTGGCATTGCCTTTCTTTGGGAATGGAATGAAAACTGACCTTTTCCAGTCCTGTGGCCACTGCTGAGTTTTCCAAATTTGCTGGCATATTGAGTGCAGCACTTTCATGGCATGATCTTTCAGACTTTGAAATAGCTCAACTGGAATTCCATGACCTCCACTAGCTTTGTTCTTGGTGATGCTTCCTAAGGCCCACTTGACTTCACATTCCAGGATGTCTGGCTCTAGGTGAGTGATCACACCATCATGATTATCTGGGTCATGAAGATCTTTTTTGTACAGTTCTGTGTATTCCTGCCACCTCTTCTTAATATCTTCTGCTTCTGAACATTACTGTTCTTAAATTTTCATAGTTTCATATACTTTTTTAATATTTAATAATTTTCATATTAGTAATTTACCTTCTGTTTTTTGTGTTTGCAAAGACATAAATCTTAAACCTTGACTGATAGCATATATATAGTTTAGCTTATTTGTATCTCATAGGTATAGGATATTGTTGAATTTTGTTTTTATAAAGCCAAGCAGTGATTTCTGTTTTATTTCACTTAACTTCCCTTATTTACTTCATATGTTTTAATTGGTAAATTTCCAGGATCTTGCATTTTATATCTTTCTTTAATGTTCTTAGTGTTTTCTACTTTTTAAAGAATATTTTCCATTCATAAAAGATACCTTCCAATTTGATTGATCCTTTTTTATAGTAAATATTGTGTTACAATTGCTTTCATTACTTGCAATATCTATTTGTATTAAAAAATCTTGAATATGCTTTAGAAACCATATGGTATACAGCCTTGAGTGTTGACTTAACCCTTTGAGGTAATCTGCTGCTGCTGCTGCTGCTAAGTCGCTTCAGCTGTGTCTGACTCTGTGTGACCCCATAGATGGCAGCCACTAGGCTCCTGTCCCTGGGATTCTCTGTCCCTGGGATTCTCCAGGCAAGAATACTGGAGTGGGTTGCCATTTCCTTCTCCAATGCATGAAAGTGAAAAGTGAAAGTGAAATCGCTCAGTCGTGCCTGACTCTTAGCGACCCCATGAACTACAGCCTACCAGGCTCCTCCATCCATGGGATTTTCCAGGCAAGAGTACTGGAGTGGGGTGCCATCGCTTTCTCCGTTGAGGTAATCTAGAGGCTTATCAATTGTTGTTTGTTTTATATTTTTCAAAAAATTATTTAATTAGTCCATTTACTAAGCTTGACATCTCTAACCCAGATTTTTATTAATTTTGCAAGCTACTTGTCCTTTTTAAGGTTTCTCTCACTGGCTTTCAATATCTCCAGAGTTCCTTGTCTGGGTATTTTTAGCTCATTGATAAAATGTTTCAGGTTCTGCAGCTCCTTCAGTAGCTATTTACTGCCTTTAAGAGAAAAAAGCAACTTTGCCAGATCCTGTTCTTGCTTATGGCTCCATTTATTTCCCTTAGCCCTCTATTGGTCTCCCTCCAAGCTTTCTTGTCTGATGAATTTAAGTGGTCATTCTTTATAGTTGGATGTAGCCTATTCATCTGGAGACTCAGCATACCAGTGTCCAAAAGCCAAGCTTCACGAAGGAGATAGACAGACGAGAGCTAGAAAAGATTGCTGTCAATTACCAACCAATCATTTCATTCGTAGCTCTGTCCTCAGCAAACACATACCTGCCCCACAGTCCTTGGTGTCTGGACAAGATGCCTTTGGTCTCTGGCTCACTTGTCCTCCTGTCTATACCATCTTAGCTGCCAGAGTAGTCAGGTTGCATTTTTATTCCTGCCAGTGGTAAAAAAAAAAAAAAATTCTTTGGTGGAACCGCTGGCAGATTTAGGACCTTGGGGGCCGTCATTCACTAGATTCTGCCTTTCACTTGCAGGGTATTTACATATGTTTTCCGAGGCAGCTGATATACCTTTCATCCAGGACTTTCTGTCTGTGAATCCATCTGAGTTTATCTAAGTTTATCTCAGTCACTCAGCTGTGTCCAACCCCTTGTGACCCCACAGACCTGCCAGGCTCCTCTGTTCTTAGAATTTTTCAGGCAGGAATACTGGAATGGGTTGTCATTTCCTATTCCTGAGGATCTTCCCAGTGTCTCCTGGATTGAAGGCAGGTTCTTTCCAATTGAGCCACTGGGGAAGCCAAGTGACTCCTCAGACAGTTCAGTAAGTATAAAGTGATAGAACACCTTTATATTATTTATCTTAAAACAAACAAACACACACATATCTTTTAGTTCTTGTGTTTCATACTTAAAATACTCTGGGACATTTCAGTGATAGTTGCTATAAATGGCCTTTCACATTCCTCTAAGGTAGCTGTATTATAACGGATTCTTTTGAACATCCAGAAAATTGTCTTTAATATCTTTGCTGAGTAAAGTTTGTACACTGCTTGCATAACTGTTTGACTTCTAGTACAATAATGATTTTAAACTGGGTTATCTTAGTCTGTTTCCAGTTCTCTTTTTTTTCTCCCTCTTCTCATCAGCTGTACAATTTAGCTATGACTTGGCTCGCTTTGTGAGTCTATCTTTACCAATTAGAGGATTGTCAGTCAGCTAAGTCTCATTAATGCTTTACCTCTTTTAGTGGATTTGTAAACTGAATAACTTTTATAGCATCTTTGCTTCCATCTTGCAAGGATGAAAGTGAAAAGTGAAAGTGAAGTCACTCAGTCGTGTCCAACTCTTTATGATCCCATGGACTGTAGTTTCCCAGACTCCTCTGTCCATGGGATTTTCCAGGCGAGCATACTAGAATAGGTTGCCATTTCCTTCTCCAGGGGATCTTCCCAACCTAGGGATTGAACTCGGGTCAGGAAGATCCCCTGGAGAAGGGGATTTTAATAACTTCATTATCAGGTGAGAGTTTTCAAACTAGTTTTCTCATCCCTTAATAATTTGTGAAGTTAATGATTACAGATAGTTTTTAAAGTATCCTAAAAGCTTTTAAGGGTTGCTTGGTCAACTCTTTGTTTTCTGGTTTCTTTCAAATGACTTCTTGTGACTTAAGTTATAAGATTCCTTCTCTTTTAGATGATCTGTTTCCATGCATTAGCTAAGAGGAAATACCTGCCATTTTCTGCCTAACAAAACTGATATTCTAAATCATAGTATACTCTTGGGAAACCTTTGTTAAGAAAAAAGTATCTAAGACTTGGAAAAGCAAAGCATGACTGTGGCATTCACTGTGATACAAAGCATTGGCTAACAAACCTAGAGGAATCCAACTCTGGTTGATTGCTACTTACATTCACTGTATTTTACAACCCTGTTCACTTAGAATTTTATGTATAGAAATCTGACAGGTGTGATTATTTCTTTTCTCTCTAGTAGAAAATAAAATTTCAAATGTTAGTTTTATTCTTTGCATATAATTTGCCAATCTCATTACTTTTTACTTTTTTATGAACTGTGAAAACTTTCTGAAATTTACTTTGTATAGATACATATATATTTATGTTTCTGGAGTTCAGTTCAGTTCAGTCTGACTCAGTTCAGTTCAGTTTGCTCAGTCATGTCTGACTCTGTGACCCCATGGACTGCAGCAGACTAGGCTTCCATGTACATCACCAACTCCTGGAGCTTGCTCAAAACATGTCCATTGAATTGGTGATGCCACCCAACCATCTCATCCTCTGTTGTCCCCTTCTCCTTCTGCCTTCAATCTTTCCCAGCATCAGGGTCTTTTCCAATGAATCAGTTCCTCATATCAGATAGCCAAAGTATTGGAGCTTCAGCTTCACCATAGGTCCTTCCAATGAATATTCAGAACTGTATTTCTTATATAAACTCAATTTATATCTGTATTTAATAATAGCTTTATTGAGATATCATTTATATGCCATACAATTCATCTATCTCCAATGTACAGTTTGGTCATTCTCAGTATACTTACAAAGTTTAGTGCAACCATCACCACAATCAAATTTAAAGCATCTCCCCAGAAAGAAACCTCATATCCATTAGCAGCCACTTCCCATTTCAGTCCAGTCCCCCAACCCTAGGCAACCACTGATCTATTTTTATCTCTATAGAATTATCTCTGTAGAGTTACTTATTCTGGACATGAACCAGTGAAATTATATGAAATGTGATCTTTCGTACAGACTTCTTTTACCTAGGAAAATGTGTTGAAGATTCATCATGTTATAGCATACATAGATAAGTATTTTTTTTAATTCCACAGTAGTATGCCATTGCATGGATATATCACTTTTTATTTGCTCATTCATCTGTTGATGGACATTTGGTTTGTTTCTACTTTTTGGCTGTTACATATACTGCTGCTGTGAACATTCATGCACAAGTTTTTGTTTGAATATAAGTTTTCATTTCCCTTATATATGTAGTTAGGAATATAATTGCCAGATCATATATGTTAACACTGTATTTTACTTTCTGAAGTACTGTGATACTGTTTACCAAAACAATCTCTACCAGTAGTATATGAGCATTCTGGTTTCTCTACATCCTCTTCAACACTTGTCTTTTGACACTGTTTTTGTTGTTGTTAATTTGATTATAGCCCTACAAGTGGCATGAAATGGCATCTTATTGTGGTTTTGATTTGCATTTCCCTGGTGAGAGTGACATAGACAACCTTTGTATGTGCATGTTAGTCATTTCTATATCTTCTTTGGAGAAATGTCTATTCAGATCCTTTGACCAGTTTTTAATAGGGTTATTTGTCTTTTTGTTATTGAGTTATAATAGTCTTTATGTATTCTAAATGTGATACTTATATAGTCTATATATATGATTTATAAACATTTTTTACCTTTCTGTGGGTTGTATCACTTTCTTGATGACAAAAGATTTTAACTTTGAAGCAGACACACACACACAAAATGCTTTGAAGCACGAAAGATTTTTAACTTTGATGAAATCCAATTTATCCATTTTTTGGTTGTTGTTCCTTATGCTTTTGCTGTTATATCTAAGAAGGTTTTTGCCTAACTCAAATTCTTTTTTAAATTGGCTTTGTTAAGTGTCTGATTCCCTAATTAATACATTATGTAAATTTTTAGTCTTCAATGTGCATTTGTACAGGATTACGTTTTTAATATTTTATTTATTTTTATAATATAATTTATTTATTTTAATTGGAGGCTAATTACAATATTGTATTGGTTTTGCTATACATTGACATGAATCCACCACAGGTGTACATATGTTCCCCATCATGAACCCCCCTCCCACCTCCCTCCCCATACCATTCCTCTGGGTCATCCCAGTGCACCAGCCCCAAGCATCCTGTATCCTGCATCGAACCTAGACTGGCGATTCATTTCTTATATGATATTATACATGTTTCAATGCCATTCTCCCAAATCATCCCACCCTCTCCCTCTCCCACAGAGTCCAAAAGACTGTTCTATACATCTGTGTCTCTATTGCTGTCTTGCATACAGGGTTATCATTAAGTTCAGTTCAGTTCAGTCAATCAGTCGTGTCCAACTCTTTGCGACCCCATGAATCGCAGCACGCCAGGCCTCCCTGTCCATCACCAACTCCTGGAGTTCACCCAGACTCGTGTCCATCGAATCAGCGATGCCATCCAGCCATCTCATCCTGGGTCGTCCCCTTCTCCTCCTGCCCCCAATCCCTCCCAGCATCAGAGTCTTTTCCAATGAGTCAACTCTTCGCATGAGGTAGCCAAAGTACTGGAGTTTCAGCTTTAGCATCATTCCTTCCAAAGAAATCCCAGAGTTGATCTCCTTCAGAATGGACTGGTTGGATCTCCTTGCAGTCCAAGGGACTCTCAAGAGTCTTCTCCAACACCACAGTTCAAAAGCATCAATTCTTCAGCACTCAGCCTTCTTCACAGTCCAACTCTCACATCCATACATGACCACAGGAAAAACCATAGCCTTGGCTGGACAGACCTTAGTCAGCAAAGTAATGTCTCTGCTTTTCAATATGCTATCTAGGTTGATCATAACTTTTCTTCCAAGGAGTAAGCGTCTTTTAATTTCATGGCTGCAGTCACCATCTGCAGTGATTTTGGAGCCCCAAAAACAAAGTCTAACACTGTTTCCACTGTTTCCCCATCTATTTCCCATGGAGTGATGGGACCGGATGCCATGATCTTCGTTTTCTGAATGTTGAGCTTTAAGCCAACTTTTTCCCTCTCCTCTTTCACTTTCCTCAAGAGGCTTTTTAGTTCCTCTTCACTCTCTGCCATACCATCTTTCTAAATTTCATATATATGCATTAGTATACTGTATTGGTATTTTTCTTTCTGGCTTACTTCACTCTGTATAATAGGCTCCAGTTTCATCCACCTCCTTAGAACTGATTCAAATGTATTCTTTTTAATGGCTGAGTAATACTCCATTGTGTATATGTACCACAGCTTTCTTATCCATTCATCTGCTGATGGACATCTAGGTTGCTTCCATGTCCTGGCTATTACAAACAGTGCTGCGATGAACATTGGGATACACGTGTCTCTTTCAATTCTAGTTTCCTCAGTGTGTATGCCCAGTAGTGGGATTGCTGGGTCATATGGCAGTTCTATTTCTAGTTTTTTAAGGAGTCTCCACACTATTCTCCATAGTGGCTGTGCTAGTTTGCATTCCCACCAACAATGTAAGAGGATTCACTTTTCTCCACATCCTCTCCAGCATTTATTGCTTGTAGACTTTTGGATAGCAGCCATTCTGACTGGCGTGAAATGGTACCTCATTGTGGTTTTGATTTGCATTTCTTCTTTGGAAGGAATGATGCTAAAGCTGAAACTCCAGTACTTTGGCCACTTCATGCGAAGAGTTGACTAATTGGAAAAAACTTTGATGCTGGGAGGGATTGGGAGCAGGAGAAGAAGGGGATGACTGAGGATGAGATGGCTGGATGGCATCACTGACTTGATGGACGCGAGTCTGGGTGAACTCCGGGAGTTGGTGATGGACAGGGAGGCCTGGTGTGCTGCGATTCATGGGGTCGCAAAGAGTCAGACTCAACTGAGGGACTGAACTGAACTGATAATAAATGATGTTGAGCATCTTTTCATATGTTTGTTAGCCATCTGTATGTCTTCTTTGAAGAAATGTCTGTTTAGTTCTTTGTCCCATTTTTTGATTGGGTCATTTATTTTTCTGGAATTAGTTGCAGGAGTTGCTTGTATATTTTTGAGATTATTCTTTGTCAGTTGCTTCATTTGCTATTATTTTCTCCCATTCTGAAGGCTGTTTTTTCACCTTGCTTATGATACAGTTTATGTTAACAGCAGTTCAGAGGTCATTTAGAATTTGGCTTTATATTTTTGACTTTTGTGTGTATCCAGCCAACAAGATAGATCCATACAGAATGGAGGTGTCATCGTTATTTACCATATGCTGCCAACAAACCCTTAATCTTTTTCCTTTTCATTTTATCCCAGGCATTCAGATTGTTTGGGGATCATATTAATCATATCACAGGAATTCTGTGACTGATCAATGACTTTTCCAGTCAGTCTGTTGAGATTGTGTGGATCAGCTAAATGACATGACGTTGAATTGTACATGTTTCTGCTTTTGACTTGAGAAGAAAAATATCATTATAAATTGAAGAACAGGGAGAATATTGTATTTTGATTGCCCAACTTTCTCTTGACAAGCAAGTTAAGAAAATTTTGACCTCCCATCCCATGTGGAATTTCTGTTGTAACAAGAGCTAGAAGTTTTCACCAGAGGTAGAAGGAAGTGAATGGAGACAAAAGCCTTGTACTAGAATGGAAACAATGGAATAGGTTAGCAATTTGGGACACCTGAGATTAAAAAATTTTGAAATTGGATTTGAATGTAGAAAGGGGCTAAAGCCCAGGATTGCAAGTGAGTTTAGAGTAGAAGTCCCAAATTAAAGATTAAACCAAGAACAAGTGTGTGTGGGGAGAGGTGGAGGGTGGGACTGAAAGCCTGAGTGATTACGTAGATCTGTGGTGTCTACTACTAGAGCCACGTGAGGCTACCAGCTAGTCTGAATTGAGATATGCTTTAAGTATAAATCAAATGTGCACAAGATTTTGAAGGCAAAATCCTGCAAGAATGATAAGATGCAGAACATCTCATTAATAGTTTTATATTGACTATATCCCATTAAATATACACATGTTGAAATGATATTTTGAGTATATTCTTGAAACAAAATATACTATTAAATTAATTTGGCATGTTAATTTCCTCTTTTTGTCATAGCTAATAAAACATTGAAAATATACACACTTTATTATATTTCTATTGGATAGCACTGGCCTAGAACAAGCGCTGTGGTTCTTGGCCTAGCCCTTAAAAGGATGGGTAAGCTGGCGAGTGGAGTTAGACACAGCCTACTCTGCAGCCTTTCTCTGCCTCTGATTTGGCTGTATTTCTCTAATCTGCCAACATCTGTTTTACTCAGCTGTTTCTGAGTAGTAGAGATTTTGCACTCTGCCTTTTGGTGTCAAGACTGACTTAGTGCCATCTGAAAAAGAAGTCCTTTAGGGACCAAGACTATGGATGCTTATGTCGCTTCTTATAAATTATAATACCACCCAAATTTATGCCCTGGTTACAACTGTCCTGGGCTTTATGATTTTACTCCAGACAGCTTGCCAAACCTGCATGCGTCTCAAAAACACTTGTGAATCATGTTGAAACATCAGTGCTTGGGTCTGGTACCTGAAGATTCTGCTTCTGTAGTTATGGTGGACTCACATTTGAGGAGTGATGGAGTAGGTCTCTGAGCAGCTTGTTCTGTCAGAGAATTGTCATTTAGCACAGGATTTACTCATATGTTTATATGTGTCTCTTTAGAAATGTGGTGCTTTGACTTTCAGTTTTGTGACTTAACACACTTTTGTAAATCTTGGATTAAAAATAAAAACAAAAGCCTGAGTTAAGTAAGGCTTCTGCATTGGGCTACAGCCTGCAGAAGAGAGAATGTTATTTTCACTATTAAGGCACCTGCCTGCTGCCTAGTAACAGGTTTTCTATTTTACTTGATTCAAAGGAGACAGAACATAAAGCGGTATATCCTTAACCAAAGAACTATGGGCTTTCTAATATTGAAAATAGTTGTCTTTCAAATCCAGGAAACAGATAAAATTGGATTTTTCAGTGAATTTAAGGCCTCCTATCGGCATCATGTTTTTTTCATGAGATGTGATTCTGGATAACCAGGTGAAATATATCCATTTAGGTGGGTAGATCTGTTTCTGCAGCTTGGCTACACAAGAAAAAGTATGCATTATTTTGTAGGAAGACATTAAGATATGAAATAATGAAATTAAGATAGAAGTCAATATCATCCTTCAAAAGAAGCTTTTTTTTCTGTCTCCATTTTTAGTTGGTAATTTCAAACAGGCATGAAACCTTAGGTTTTGATAGTTACAGCCTTAGTGCATATGCCTTACAATGTTTATAGTCCTTTAAGTCCCTAACATGGAGACTAATAATAAACTCTGAACAAGTGAAATTTTAAGTTATTTTTAAAAACAAAACAACTGTGTGCTTAAAGAGAGGTAGGCAAGAGGCGTTGTTCTGTTCTTGCTTCAGCAACTAGCCGTGTCTCCATACATGAAATGAAACTGAAGTTATTCTGATTTTTAAAACAATAGTTTCTGAACTAGAATGAATATCAGAATCACCCTGGGAAGGATGCTAAAAATAAGACTTTCTGCTTCAGGTTCCAGAAATTGTTTGAATAGGTATAACATTGGGTGAGATAATTCTGTGTTTGATCAGCACCTTTGTGGTGGTGGTGGGGTGAGGTGTTACTCTTGAAATCTTCAGGTATGAACTGTGTCCTCTGTAACTAAAGAGCTCTCTACAAGGTGGGTGTTGTCCCATCATATATTTTGTATTATTTTCTTAGAAAAATAGCTTGGAGATGAAAGAGATGATCAAAGTCACTGAGTGTAGTTTCCCCAACTGAAATGACACTGTGTAATAGTAATTCCTCTAATTTGTCTTGGACCCTAGGAATTAAGGGGAGAGAAACAAGGAAGAGGAAAGAGGAGGGAGTCAGAAGGGGAGCCTGTGGAAGTGGGAAATTCTACCTATGGACTAGGGAGTGGGGTTGAAAATGCTGGATCACTTGTTGACACTTTTCTGCTTCAAGAAAAAACACAATCCTTTAAATTTACTTATTGTGTTTACATTATAATATTAAATCCATGAGAAGCTGATAAAAATTAGGATGAATCTTTTGTTTTTTGCTAACAATGGAACCTAAAGGCAAAAATTGCTTTTCATAATGAATAAAATGCCAAAGCCGAGCTTTAAAATTATGGATCCTGTTTCTTGCTGTGTGATGCTCTGACAAACATTTCCATCAGTTCAGGCATCTGTTTGCTGTGCTATAGAGAAGACTGCATACTGGTTTAAGTTTGTCAGCCCTGCTTTGACTAAAATTTAATGGCTTGGGTTTTTTGGTATACAAACTCAGGTTCTTCCAGGTGGCACTGTCCAAGGAATAAGTCAGAACCTCAGACAGGTGTTTCTCCATGAAATGCCAGTATTTGACAATCATGTTTCCATTCAGTTTTCTGCATTGTACGTAGGCCAGAAAACCCTGCCTAGTATGCAGGGTCTCCAGAGGGTCTCCTGCAGTGAACTGGGCAATCTGCCTCTCTGTAGCTATTTCCCTCCTGCAAGAATGAGGGTAACACTCACCTCATAGAGAATGAGTTGGATCAGATAACCCTTATATGCAAGCACTAGAAAATGCTGTACATGCTTAAAGTATGTTCAGTGTAATTGGATATATTTCATTAGTAGACCACCAGGATTCTGTGTGGAATATGGAACCTGCGCCTGATGTAACATCAGCAGCTCATGTGCAGGTTGTTTAACCTGCTGTTTATGCCTGTGCTTAATGAGAAGAAGTATGTTGGGTCTGAAATAAAGATGTTAAATGCTTTATAGAGAGAAACAGACTCTAGATAAGAAATGAACCCAGTATTTATTTTGCACAAGGAATTACTTAATTTTTGGCAGATAAATGAGTAAGAAATTGTTACTGACAGCCTTGGATGTTGAAATTGATGTTTTCTGCTCTGAGGAGACTGTCTCTGTTAATAAGATAATTGTTTTAATGGTGCATTAAAAAGATCAAAGAGACTTAATGACATTTCAGATTCACTTTATATAGTTTGTCATGTAACAGGAGTTCTCATCTGAAGTATATTTATCACAGTTCAGTTCAGTTCAGTCGCTCAGTCGTGTCCGACTTTTTGCAACACCATGAATCACAGCACGCCAGGCCTCCCTGTCCATCACCAACTCCCGGAGTTCACTCAGACTCATGTCCATTGAGTCCGTGATGCCATCCAGCCATCTCATCCTCGGTCGGCCCCTTCTCCTCCTGCCCCCAATCCCTCCCAGCATCAGAGTCTTTTCCAATGAGTCAACTCTTCGCATGAGGTGGCCAAAGTACTGGAGTTTCAGCTTTAGCATCATTCCTTCCAAAGAAATCCCAGAGTTGATCTCCTTCAGAATGGACTGGTTGGATCTCCTTGCAGTCCAAGGGACTCTCAAGAGTCTTCTCCAACACCACAGTTCAAAAGCATCAATTCTTCGGTGCTCAGCCTTCTTCACAGTCCAACTCTCACATCCATACATGACCACAGGAAAAACCATAGCCTTAACTAGATGGACCTTAGTCGATGAAGTAATGTCTCTGCTTTTGAATATACTATCTAGGTTGGTCATAACTTTTCTTCCAAGGAGTAAGCGTCTTTTAATTTCATGGCTGCAGTCACCATCTTCAGTGATTTTGGAGCCCCCAAAAATAAAGTCTGACACTGTTTCCACTGTTTCCCCATCTACTTCCCATGAAGTGATGAGACCAGATGCCAGGATCTTGTTTTCTGAATGTTAGCTTTAAGCCAACTTTTTCGCTCTCCTCTTTCACTTTCATCAAGAGGCTTTTTAGCTCCTCTTCACTTTCTGCCATAAGGGTGGTGTCATCTGTGTATCTGAGGTTATTGATATTTCTCCTGGCAATCTTGATTCCAGCTTGTGTTTCTTCCAGTCCAGCGTTTCTCATGATGTACTCTGCATATAAATTAAATAAGCAGGGTGACAATATACAGCCTTGACGTACTCCTTTTCCTATTTGGAACCAGTCTGTTGTTCCATGTCCAGTTCTAACTGTTGCTTCCTGACCTGCATACAGATTTCTCAAGAGGCAGGTCAGGTGGTCTGGTATTCCCATCTCTTTCAGAATTGTCCACAGTTGATTGTGATCCCCACAGTCAAAGGCTTTGGCATAGTCAATAACGCAGAAATAGATGTTTTTCTGGAACTCTCTTGCTTTTTCCATGATCCAGTGGATGTTGGCAATTTGATCTCTGGTTCCTCTGCCTTAATGCAAAATAAGAAAAAGTAATCCTAGCCTAGTTTTATGATGATGCTATGGGACATGTGAGGGGAGTGAGTGCCTTTACTCAGATTCTTCTCACTCCTGGATGGTGTCCCAGGATCCAGCTTTGCCCAAGATGCTAAGGGGGCCACATGAGGGCGGAATCTTCAGTCTGTGCCCTTTAGCTATAAGCCTGGACATGTAGAAGCCTAGCAGGTATGCTTGCCTCAGGTCAAAATAAAATAATCAAATTTAAATATTTTTAGATTTTTAGGCATTATTTTACTATCAGACTAAGACCTATTTCTTTAAAGAGCTCGGTGCTGGGGAGATAACTATAAATAAGACTCAACTCTGTCCCTGAGAAGTTTCTGTTTCACTGGAAAGTCAGGCATGTTAACAGGAAGTTACAGGAGACGTGTATGCCCCGAGGCTGCAGGCATTCACCTAGGGGACTCCAGCCTGGCCCTGGGAGGGGGCAGTGACAGGGAACACTTATCAGGAGAAGTGGCATCCTCACTGGGACCTGAAGGTTCAGGAGTTAGAGTTCAGCCAACCTGTGAGAATTGATTCCAAGAGACGAGGTGACCCAATCAGCAGCTGGTTTCAGGACTTTGAAACCTAAGAGTAAGGCGATTGGCCACAAAGACTGAAGTAACAGATGCGTGATGGCAAGAGTTTGAGAGCTGGGCAACCCTGATGGCCACACCCAGCCTCAGTTATGAGAAGCATGAATGAGGAGCCCAGGGGTAGAGGGAGGAGGTGGAGCAAAGACTGAGAGAAGCAGGGCAGCCATGAAGAAGGCCTGGTGCCTAGAGAGGAGCCTACCTTGTAGCCACTTGGTTCTGGTTCCTAAGAAGTCTGGTTTTATTCTTAATTTCTGATCTTTTGATTCTTACAAGGATTGTCTAGCATTTTCTACTCCGTTGACACCAAGGAGCTAGGAGATGAGGGCCATAGACCAGCTTCTACTCCAGTCATTCAGCTGGGCTTGCCTTGTGACTTTCTGTCCCAGCCCTGTGTGCTGGGGGTCAGGACATGCTTCTGGTCACCCCATCCTCATCTATAAATGGTTTTCCTTGATTTTCCTTTCTTTTGTGTCATCTGTTTTTGTTCCACATCACCCATGATAATGTTCATCCCTGTTGCATTTATTGTCATTGCTGGATAGATTTCCATTCAATGAATTTATAGCAATATAGGTATTGATTTTATTGTGGATGGACATCAGTTTGAAACTGTTAATATATACACATGAACACACATCATGGAATATTACTCAGTCATAAAAAAGAATGAAATAATGCCATTTGCAACAAGATGGATGGACCTAGAGATTATCATACTAAAGTGAAGTAAGACAGACAGAGAAGGACAAGTATCATATGATACCACTATGTGTAAAATATAAAAAAATAAATGATGCAAATGAACTTATTTATAAAATAGAAATAGAGGCACAGACATAGCAAACAAACTTATGGTTACCAAAGGGGAAAGGAAAGAAGGGATAAATTAGAAATTTGGGATTAACAGATACACACTACTATATATAAAATAGATAAACAACCAAGACCCACTGTATTGCACAGAGAATTATATATACTTGTAATAAACCATCATGAAAGAATCTGAGAAAGAATATATATACACATAATATATGTATGTATAAATATATATACATCAAATCAGTTTGATGTATACCTGAAATGTAAATCAACTATAATTCAATAAAATTTAAAAATAATAATAGTACTGCTGTGAACAATGTTGTAAATGTCTTTTGCTTAAAATATATGTATATCACTGTTGGAATAAACTTAGGAGTAGAATTGCTGGATCCTAAAGTAGGCATTTATTTTACTTTCATGAAACTGCCTGAACTTCTCCAACATGGTTTAACCAATTCACAGTAGTGTTTCAAAGTCCCAATTTTCCCACATTCCCACCAACACTCAACATAAGTATTTTTCATAATATTTTTCATTTTAGCAGAGGCAGTTTATCATTTTTCTATTACTCATCTTAATCCTATACTCTAGTTTATTCATGGGCTTCCTTGATGGCTCAGATGGGAAAGAATCTGCCTGCAATGCAGGAGACCTGGTTTCGATCCCTGGGTTGGGAAGATCCCCTGGAGAAGGGAATAGCTACCCGCTTCAGTATTCTTGCCTGGAGAATTCCATGGACAGAGGAGCTTGATGGGCTACAGTCCATGGGGTCCCAAGGAGTTGGAGATGACTGAACACCTAACACTTTCTGCTGCTGCTGCTAAGTCACTTCAGTCGTGTCCGACTCTGTGCAACCCCATAGACGATAGCCCACCAGACTCCCCCGTCCCTGGGATTCTCCAGGCAAGAACACTGGAATGGGTTGCCATTTCCTCTCCAATGCATGAAAGTGAAAAGTGAAAGTGAAGTCGCTCAGTCATGTCTGACTCTTCGCAACCCCATGGACTGCAGCCTACCAGGCTCCTCCACCCATGGGATTTCCCAAGCAAGAGTACTGTAACACTTTCTAGTTTACCCATATTTTTAACTGTCCTCAGAAAGTCATATTCATTTACAATTTGAAACCATTTTTATTTGTGGTCCTGCATGGATTCTCTGTCTGCTGTCTGTCCACCTATTTAAGTTCTGCATAGATTATAGGAGGGCATTCCTTAATCCTCTGTTTTTCATTACATTTCTTAGAGCTCCACTGAAATTTGGTGTCTGTATTTCACTATTTCCCAACCATGTAATGTGTACATGTCTTCTCACCACTGATGCTGTCCATGTGGAGGACAGGGGCTAGCTCTGATTACCCTTCAGTACCGCTAAAAATGCCCAGCGTAATTATTCAACATTTATTGAATTTTCTTGAGGGTCTCATATTCATTGAGAACTTAGTTCAGTAAATGGCTTTCTTTGGCTCGTCTTGGAGAAGGTTATAAGCAGGAAAAGATGCTAATGATGGTAATAAGCAGGTTTGGCCTAGAAAGGCCTGTCGTTATTTCTCCACAGTGAAACTGTGGAGACCCTTTTGAAGCATCAGTGGAACAGAGGAATCATGAAGATGAAAAGGACAGTCTGGGGAGGGGTAGGACAGATCACCAAGATCTGGAGGGCAGAGGCAGAGTCAGAGGAAGATGGGGGTACTCCATTGTGGAGGTACCATGGTTTACACCTCAGCTATTTAGACAGTGTTAGCCTGTGCCTTAACTGAGAAGATGCACTGTGTATACAGTGGACCCAATGACCTGTATTTATGAAATGATGGAGGATTTCATAAATGGAAGAAAAAGGATCCTTTGAGCAGAAACATTTTATATAAAACAAGCAACTGCTGTACATTTCTGCTTGCAGTGTATGATTTTTTCAAATGTACCTATCACAGGCATCTTACTAGAACAGGGAAATATGTTAGGCTTATGATATTTCTTTGCCAAAAGGTTTTTTCAAAGACAAAGAACAGATTCTATGTGTATTTTTTGCACTTCAGTTCAGTTCAGTTCAGTCAGTCAGTCGTGTCCGACTCTGCGACCCCATGAACCACAGCACGCCAGGCCTCCCTGTCCATCACCAACTCCCAGAGTCCACCCAAACCCATGTCCATCGAGTTGGTGATGCCATCCAACCATCTCATTCTCTGTTGTCCCCTTCTCCTCCTGCCTTCAATCTTTCCCAGCATCAGCGTCTTTCCCAATGAGTCAGCTCTTCGCATCAGGTGGACAAAGTATTGGAGTTTCAGCTTCAGCATCAGTCCTTCCAATGAACACCCAGGACTGATTTCCCTTAGGATTGACTGGTTGGATCTCCTTGCAGTCCAAGAGATTCTCAAGAGTCTTCTCCAACACCACAGTTCAAAAGCATCAATTCTTCTGTGCTTAGCTTTCTTTATAGTCCAACTCTCACATCCATACATGACTACCGGAAAAACCATAGCCTTGACTAGACAGACCTTTGTTGACAAACTAATGTCTCTGCTTTTGAATATGCTATCTAGGTTGGTCATAACTTTCCCTTCAAGGAGTAAGCATATTTTAATTTCATGGCTGCAGTCACCATCTGCAGTGATTTTGGAGCCCAGAAAAATAAAGTCTGACACTGTTTCCACTGTCTCCCCATCTATTTCCCATGAAGTGATGGGACTGCATGCCATGATCTTCATTTTCTAAATGTTGAGCTTTTAGCCAATTTTTCACTCTCCACTTTCACTTTCATCAAGAGGCTCTTTAGTTCTTCTTCACTTTCTGCCATAAGGGTGGTGTCATCTGCTTATCTGAGGTTATTGATATTTCTCCCAGCAATCTTGATGCCAGCTTGTTCTTCCAGCCCAGCATTTCTCATGATGTACTCTGCATATAAGTTAAATAAGCAGGGTGACAATATACAGCCTTGATGTACTCCTTTTCCTATTTGGAACCAGTCTGTTGTTCCATGTCCAGTTCTAACTGTTGCTTCCTGACCTGCATACAGGTTTCTCAAGAGGCAGGTCAGGTGGAGCACTCTTTTTTTTTTTTTAATAAAAAAGAAGGTTTATATTTAAGGAACACTAGTTCCATTAGATGCTGTTTGATGCCAGGTCCCCAGTGGCCTCACCTTCCCTTTCATATATTTCATCCTGAAACTTCTTCATTCATTCCTGGCTTATCAATTAAAATATATGACTAAATTGTTTAAGCTGAATTCCCAGCTTTTTGTGCTGTATATTGCATTTTGTTGACCAGATATTCTAGTGAATTTCCTCTTGTGTGTAAAATTCATGGCAGAAAATTGATAAATAATTCATTTTATTTTTGTTCCTGTTTTAAAAAAGAAAACCCAGCAGGCAAAGATACCAAACAGATTGTTTTATTTCTGAAATTTTAGCAGAAATAAGCAAGATGATTAGTTTGAAATGTAATTCACAGTCAATGAGTTAAAAAGAAATACATCAGTTGCTAATTACAGCCAGCACAACTAGCCTCCAAAAATGTAATTAGCTTTTGGCATGATTCCAAGTGACTTCTTTATACCTAAATTTGCAAAAATTTTCCAGTGCTATTTCAGGTTTTCAAATAGTATTTAAGGAGTCTCCTTGCAACATTGATTTGAATTCATATGCACAAAAGGTAGGTGGATGCCTCAGAGTTTCTGGAGATAATGTTTAAGTATTACGAAGGTCAATCCCATTCCTGTGTATATATCACAAAAAAAACCAAAAATACTAAGTTGAAAAGATACATGCACCCCTGTGTTCATAGAAATATTATTTCCATAGCCAAAATATGGATGCTACCTATGTGTACATCAAAAGGTGAATAGATAAAAATAAAAAAGCTGTGGTATATACATACAGAGCTTCTCAGGTGGCACTAGTGGTAAAGAACCCACCTGCCAAAGCAGGAGACATGAGAGACTCAGATCTATCCCTGGGTCAGAAGATCCCCTGGAAGAGGGCACGGCTGCCCACTCCAGTATTCTTGCTTGGTTAACCCCATGGACAGAAGAGCCTGGTGGGCTATGGTCCATAGGGTTGCAAAGAGTTGGACAGGACTGAAGTGACTTAGTGTGCACACATCCATGCATATACCTACACTGTAATATTACTCAGTCGTAAAAAAGAACAAAATTGCATTTCACAACAGATTAGATGGGCCTGGAGAGTACTATGCTTAGTGAAATGTCAGACAAAGGAAAACAAATACTGAATGTCATCACTTATATGTGAAAACTAATAAATAAAGTAAAATATAGAGTATAATGAAACAGACTCACAAACGTAGAGAGCAAACTAATGGTTGCCAGTAGGGAGAGGGAAGGGGAGGGGCAATTTAAGGGTAGAAAATTAGGTACAAACTACTATGTGTAAAATAAATAAGCAGCAAGGATACATTGTATAGCACAGGGACTAAAGCCAATATTTTATAATAACTTTAAATGGAGTATAATCTACAAAAATTTAGAATCACTGTGATGTACACTTGAAACTAATATATTATTATAAACCATACCTAACAAAATACCTAACAACTATACCTAACAAAAATAAAGAAGGATTAAGTTAATAGTCTTGAGTCAAGTTAATGGTTTTGACCTTCCTAGTATTACAAAAAGGGGAAGATTGTTTTTTTTTAGTTCCATGATTTGCTTTTATTTCTAAATCTATTTTTGTTATAATCTATATAAAAAGTCAAAATTGAGCATTTAAAAATTATATAAGTAACTATATTGAAAAGGGAATGGCAAACCACTTTAGTATTCTTGCCTTGAGAACCCCATGAACAGTATGAAAAGGCAAAATGATAGGATACTGAAAGAGGGACTCCCCAGGTCAGTAGGTGCCCAATATGCTACTGGAGATCAGTAGAGAAATAACTCCAGAAAGAATGAAGGGGTGGAGCCAAAGCAAAAACAACACCCAGCTGTGGATGTGACTAGTAATAGAAGCAAGGTCCAGTGCTGTAAAGAGCAATATTGCATAGGAACCTGGAATGTCAGGTCCATGGATCAAGGCAAATTGGAAGTGGTCAAACAAAAGATGGCAAGAGTGAACTTCGACATTCTAGGAATCAGCGAACTAAAATGGACTGGAATGGGTGAATTTAATTCAGATGACCATTATGTCTACTACTGTGGGCAGGAATCCCTCAGAAGAAATGGAGTAGCCATCATGGTCAACAAAAGAGTCTGAAATGCAGTACTTGGATGCAATCTTAAAAATGACAGAATCATCTCTGTTCGTCTCCAAGGCAAACCATTCAATATCACAGTAATCCAAGTCTATGCCCCTACAAGTAATGCTGAAGAAGCTGAAGTTGAACGGTTCTATGAAGACCTATAAGACCTTTTAGAACTAACACCTAAAAAAGATGTCCTTTTCATTATAGGGGACTGGAATGCAAAAGTAGGAAGTCAAGAAACACCTGGAGTAACAGGCAAATTTGGCCTTGGAATACAGAATGAAGCAGGGCAAAGACTAATAGAGTTTTGCCAAGAAAATGCACTGGTCATAGCAAACACCCTCTTCCAACAACACAAGAGAAGACTCTACACATGGACATCACCAGATGGTCAACAACAAAATCAGATTGATTATATTCTCTGCAGCCAAAGATGCAGAAGCTCTATACAGTCAACAAAAACAAGACCAGGAGCTAACTGTGGCTCAGATCATGAACTCCTTATTACCAAATTCAGACTTAAATTGAAGAAAGTAGGGAAAACCGCGAGACCATTCAGGTATGACCTAAATCAAATCCCTTATGATTATACAGTGGAAGTGAGAAATAGATTTAAGGGCCTAGATCTGATAGATAGAGTGCCTGATGAACTATGGATGGAGGTTTGTGACATTGTACAGGAGACAGGGATCAAGACCATCCCTATGGAAAAGAAATGCAAAAAAGCAAAATGGCTGTCTGAAGAGGCCTTACAAATAGCTGTGAAAAGAAGAGAGGTGAAAAGCAAAGGAGAAAAGGAAAGATATAAGCATCTGAATGCAGAGTTCCAAAGAATAGCAAGAAGAGATAAGAAAGCCTTCTTCAGCGATCAATGCAAAGAAATAGAGGAAAACAACAGAATGGGAAAGACTAGAGATCTCTTTAAGAAAATTAGAGATACCAAGGGAACATTTCATGCAAAGATGGGCTCGATAAAGGACAGAAATGGTATGGACCTAACAGAAGCAGAAGATATTAAGAAGAGGTGGCAAGAATACACAGAAGAACTGTACAAAAAAGATCTTCACGACCCGGATAATCATGATGGTGTGATCACTCACCTAGAGCCAGCCATCCTGGAATGTGAAGTCAAGTGGGCCTTAGAAAGCATCACTATGAACAAAGCTAGTGGAGGTGATGGAATTCCAGTTGAGCTGTTTCAAATCCTGAAAGATGATGCTGTGAAAGTGCTGCACTCAATATGCCAACAAATTTGGAAAACTCAGCAGTGGCCACAGGACTAGAAAAGGTCAGTTTTCATTCCAATCTCAAAGAAAGGCAATGCCAAAAAATGCTCAAACTACCACACAGTTGCACTCATCTCACATGCTAGTAAAGTAATGCTCAAATTCTGCAAGCCAGGCTTCAGCAGTACGTGAACCGTGAACTTCCTGATGTTCAAGCTGGTTTTAGAAAAGGCAGAGGAACCAGAGATCAAATTGCCAACATCCGCTGGATCATGGTAAAAGCAAGAGAGTTCCAGAAAAACATCAATTTCTGCTTTCTTGACTATGCCAAAGCCTTTGACTGTGTGGATCACAAGAAACTGTGGAAAATTCTGAAAGAGATGGGAATACCAGACTACCTGACCTGCCTCTTGAGAAATCTGTATGCAGGTCAGGAAGCAACAGTTAGAACTGGACATGGAACAACAGACTGGTTCCAAATAGGAAAGGAGTACGTCAAGGCTGTATATTGTCACCCTGCTTATTTAATTTATATGCAGAATACATCATGAGAAACGCTGGACTGGAAGAAGCACAAGCTGGAATCAAGATTGCTGGGAGAAATATCAATAACCTCAGATATGCAGATGACACCACCCTTATGGCAGAAAGTGAAGAGGAACTACAAAGCCTCTTGATGAAAGTGAAAGAGGAGAGTGAAAAACTTGGCTTAAAGCTCAACATTCAGAAAACGAAGATCATGGCATCCGGTCCCATCACTTCATGGGAAACTCCTGGAGTTTACTCAAACTCATGTCCATTGAGTCGGTGATGCCATCCAGCCATCTCGTCCTCTGTTGTTATGGTATTGCAAATCTAGAAAATATAAGAGACTGAACACAACTTGCAGAGCAATGTCAACATGTGGCTTGAATATTAAAAGTTTCTACATAGCATTTGCATCTACTCCATAGTCAAGCTGCAACCAAATATAAGATAAGAAAGCATTCCTGTGGCAATTCTGTTACCTTTACCACCATGTAAAATTCATTTTTATTTTGAAAATATTAAGTACAAAAGAAGAGAAAATAGTGTAAAGAACCTGCTGCTGCTGCTGCTGCTAAGTCACTTCAGTTGCATATGTGCAACCCTGTAGATGGCAGCCTACCAGGCCCTGCTGTCCCTGGGATTTTCCAGGCAAGAACACTGGAGTGGGTTGCCATTTCCTTCTCCAATGCATGAAAGTGAAAAGTGAAAATGAAGTCGCTCAGTCATGTCCAACTATTAACGACCCCATGGACGGCAACCCACCAGGCTCCTCCATCCATGAGATTTTCCAGACAAGAGTACTAGAGTGGGGTGCCATTGCACATACCCATTATCCACTTTCAACAATGATAGTTCATGTCTAATATTATTTCACTCATATTCCCACCCAGTTCTTCCCCCTTGTTTTAGTCTATAATTCTGAAGCAAATCCAAGTCATCATGTTATTTTAAATGTGTATATTTTATGTGTATTTCTATAAGACAAGAACCTTTAAAGAATAGAACTACAGTACTGTCACCACACTTACAAATTAACAATGATTCCTTGTTAGCATGTCTAATCAGCATTTCAATTTTGTCTGTCTCATAAGCAGTTATTTTTAAGAGCAGTTTGTTTGAATTCACAGTTAAACAAAATCTGCATTTTGTTTGATATGTCTCAAGTCTTTTGATTTATTTGTGCCTTCTCCCATTTTTTTCTTTGCCACTGCAATGTATTTGTTGAAGAAACTGTCATCATTTGTTCTGTAACACTCTGAATTTAGTGGGTTGCTTCCTTGTGGTATTATTTAACATGTTCTGGTGTTTTCTGTATTTGATATAAACTAGTAACACAGGGCTTGATTAGATTTAAGTTTAATTTTTTTTTTATTTGGCAAGACCATCTTATAGATAGTGATGTGCATAATCCATCAGGAGGACATCAAGATGTTAGTTTCCCTTTCTGTGATTTTAAAATTATTTAATAAGTTCCTGGCACCTGATATAACCAGATCATCCATTATAAAATACCCCATCAACTTTTCATCTAATAATTTCAGCAGCCATTTATAATCTTTGCCTAGATCTATTACATCAAGAAGGAGATACTGTTTTTTAAAGTAATTTATTAAGAGCCGGAATGTAACTAAGTGACACAGCTGCATAATTTTCCTGCTAAGTTTGGTGGCTGAACATTCTTCTTTAAAGCCAAGTCATTAAAAAGCTTTACTGAGCTAAGAAGTAAATAACATCAGCTTAGAATCTCTATGAAAAGAAGCCTTAAGTGACCCAATCATCTTTCTATGAAGTTGGCCTTCTCATAGGCCCAAACCTAAAAGGGATATGGTGACTTTTTTGTTTTTATTTTTGTTAAATAACAAAGCATGGACTTCGTTAAACCACATGGACTGTAACCCACCAGGCCTCCTCTCTCCATGAAATTTCCCAGGCAAGAATACTGGAGTGAGTTGCCATTTCCTTCGCCAGGGGATCTTCCCAACCCAGGGATCGAACCCACGTCTCCCACATTGTCAAGTGGGTTCTTTACCATTGAGCCACCAGGGAAGTCCCTTATACTGCATTGTCTGTGCATTAATATTTTATTTAAAATAACAACATAGAGGAGAGTTTTGAAACACCACTGAAACATCTGATGCATTTCTCTGCTGGGGTTTGACAGTGAAGACAGTGAATAACCCCCATCACTGAGCCTCTCCTGATCATTGTTAATGGTTTTTCCACTGCCAACCTTGGAACAAGAGGAGGGAAGGAAAGGAGATATGTTGAGAAGGCCTGGGAAGGGTGTTTTAATCCAGAGCTACTTAATTGAAAATTTAAGGTGAACTTAGGGCTTCCCTGGTGGCTCAGAGGTTAAAGCGTCTGCCTCCAATGTGGGAAACCCGGGTTCGATCCCTGGGTTGGGAAAATCCCCTGGAGAAGGAAATGACAACCCACTCCAGTATTCTTGCCTGGAGAATCCCATGGACAGAGGAGCTTGGTGACTCTTGGACTCCCAGAGGAGTCTACGGGGTCACAAAGAGTCGGACACGACTGAGTGACTTCACTTTCACTTTCACTTTCACTCAGCATTGGATTTGGCCCATCTGAGATTTCCTTTAAAAGGACCTGGTGGTACGGGAGGTCTCTTCTTCACATTCTGTGCCTCATGACTCTTTAATTCTATATATCTTAGTTTCACTATTGGATTTTACATTCCTTAAGGACAAGGGATTTTTCTAGGTCTTTGGTTTATTTCCATATAGAATGTTAAAGATGAACCCAACTGGACATGAGTTAGAGTAGTAAGAGCACACTTTATTGAGTAATTCCTGACAGGACAGGAGCTGAGCTCCATTCTGATTTGCACAGAGGTGACTAAGTGCCTTAAAGAGAGAATGGTGGGGGTGAGGGGTTTGCAAACTGGTGCTTGGCTGGGTCAGAGAAGTAAAACATTACAACGGACTGATCCTCTAAGTGCATTCGGGCTGTATCTACTGGCTGACAGTTATCACAGTTAGGATTCTGTCCTCCAGCAGCCTGGGAGCCAGGCCCCATGCTCCTGGTGATGACATTTTAAAGGAACAACACTCCCGGGTCCTTGAGAACAACTTGTGAGTTCTAGGACATACATATTCCTAGTCGTAAGTGCTTTGTAGTAAATGCTCTAGGAAATGAAGGTTGGGGGCCTTTTGTCATGGTTTGGCCAGAAAAGAAGTAAATTCTCCAGGCAATGATGATCTGTCTTTCTCAAGCTGTATTTTAATGCCAGGGGAGGGGCTGGGGTCATCCTGGGGACATGGCCTTCTGCTGCTAGAAGCCATACGAGGGTTCAGTCATCCTTTAGTGCAGAGACGTGGATGGAGTTTGCTGTATGCTGGGGTTCTGCAGTTCTCAAGGGTCTTGAACACTACTTAATGATTTGTGTAGACTGAACAACAAACTTAAGTAAATTCCATTTCCTCTGTGCAGAAAGGAAGGGGGTCAGTTAGGATGTCTTCTGCTTTACCTTACTGCCTAGACACAGCCAGGAAACAGGAGTAATATCTCCATTCATTATTTTCCTTCCTGAGGTCCACCTGGCTATTCTTATTATCAGGGACAACTGTATGTCCCTCCTCTTGAAGGTTAGCCCCTGGATTTGTGAGAGACTTTGTCTCCCTACTACAGGTATTTTGATTTTTTGAGACAGTTCAAAATGGATCACTCTGTTTTAAATGGTTAATATTTGCATATCTAGTATAGGATTTGGGGCATTATTAAAAAGAGACAATTCAAATGTCTCTTACTCAGGGAATTGTACCCAACGAGGCAGCATTTCATGTCAAAAACTTCCATCAAACTTTTCTTTTATACCATTTATCTCAGTTGTTATGTATGTATTTATATGATAATTTAAAAAAATAGGCCATGGAAACTCTGTCTTCATCATTGAAAGGCCAGCAGCTAGCACAGTGACTAGCAGCTGTTAGATATATTCCAGAATGGTCAACTTCATGACTAAATGAATGAATGGCCTTCCATTTACCTTGTCTTTTTATAACAGTTTTAGCATAGAGAGGCTATTCAGTAGAAACATGGTGAATGAATGTTTTCAGAATGTCATGGATCTCGAGTTGTGTTTTAGTGATTCTTCTTCTCTTTGTAGATTCCTTACTTATTCCTACCTCTTGGCCTTCAACGTGTGGCTTCTGCTTGCACCTGTTACCCTGTGCTATGACTGGCAGGTGGGCAGTATTCCTCTGGTAGAGACCATATGGGACATACGGAACGGAGCTACCATCCTTCTGGCAGTTGTGATGGCCTTACTGAGTCTTCATTGTTTAGCAGCCTTCAAGGTAATTTTATTAACATTCAAATGAACACTGCATTGGAAGAGAGATACTCTATACTCAGTAATGCTTTTTTCCTCCAAGAGAATGTGGGTCTAAATTGAATTTATCCTTCTGTCTAAAAAAAACTTTATATTTAAAAATTTTCCAGAAAGGCAATATATATTTTGAAGACTTTAATGGGGTTAGGAGACCAAGGCTATCTTAATTATATACCATATTGTTTCCACCAACTGTGTAGAAATTGCATCTGAAATTTAATGTTCACAAATGAGAAATTTTTTTTTCCTGCAGCAGTTGACTATTTTTTGATGCAATTGTTTTATTTCATGTTATGATAAGTGAGATATTGATAACATAGTTGTAAGTACTTAAAATCTGGTTAAGACTCTACTTACATTAATGAATGCCTGCCTGACTTGGTTGGGTGATTCTCATTTCAAAAAATACTACTAAAAAGCTTTATTAATAGTTTTATTATTGGAAACTTGGAAAAGTATTGGAATATGGAAAAATTATTAACTGTAACATTTAAAAATGATCAAAGATGGCAAAGAACTCAAAAATATTTACTTATTAAAAATGGCTACAGCCTTGGGCAAGATGCTTCTTGTCTGAAGATGTTCCCATGCCCCCAGGGCAGATGTTAAAAATCCACAGGTTTACTGGCTGAAGGTGACTGATTTGGTTGGGAAAATAGCAGCACAGCTAAAAATTTAAGGGGGAGATTTTGGAGGCAAGAGAACTATAGAAGGGCTGAGATGATAACACTCTCCACACATTCATGGATGACTGCAAAAACAATTAGTGCATGTAGGATGCCCTAAAAAGCACAAGCAAAATTGAAAGCCTGGGGAGGCTTACTTATTTGCTGCAAATTTGAATGAATTCTTTAACCCATATACAGGTTGGGTGGCAGAGGGTAGAAATTTCACTGGCTTGAGTTGTCTATGTTTGATCTCTGTTGAAATCATTGGCTGATCTCAAAGATATGCTGGCACAAAAGATAGTCCCCCAGAGATTCAGGCAAAAGAAAGAAAGAAACCCAATGAGCAAAAATTTCAGCTGTCTACGGATTTTTCTACTTGTGTCCAGGCAAGTTTATCACATATTAAAACAGGAAACCATCAGATTTCAGAAGAGCAGAATAGAATAGAGTTCATGGACAGAGGAGCCTGGCAGGCTGTAATCCATGGGGTTGCAAAGAGTCGGACACTACTAAGCGACTGAGCACACAGCAAAAACAGCATAGTGTATGGCATACTATATATGGTAGTGTATGGCATACTATATATGGTTTTTAATCAGAATACTGGACATGTAAAGAAATAGGATAGTGTGACCCAAAGTCAGGAAAAAACAGTAGAAAATGAAATAGAATTCAGATTCCAAAGTGTAAGTGTAAGTACATTCATAAAAGCTTAATTGATTTTTGACAGTTACTAAGGTAATTCATTGGAGAGGGAAATGGTAACCCACTCCAGTATTCTTGCCTGGAGAATCCCATGGACGGAGAAGCCTGGTGGGCTACAGTCCACGGGGTCGCAAAGAGTCGGACACGACTGAGCGGCTTCACTTACTTCACTTAAGGTAATTCAATGGGGAAAGGATAGTCTTTTAAATAGAAGATACTGAAATAACAGATTAATCCTTACCTCATACTATACATTTAGAAAGTATTTTTCAGTGAATCATAAGTGTTAGTGTTAGTCACTCAGTCGTGCCCGCCCGACTCTTTGTGAGTCTATGGACTGCAGCCCACCAGGCTCCTCTGTCCGTGAGATTTTCCAGGCAAGGATACTGGAGTGGGTTGCCATTTCCTTAAGAGTTAAGCAGAACCAAAGATTCTAAAAGGAAATAGAAGAAGATCTTTGTGAATTTGGGTTCAACAAAGATTTTTGTGATATATAAAGTGTAAATTATTTTTTAAGAGTTGGTAAATTAGACATCATTAGGGTTAAAAGCTTTGTTCCTCAAATGATAATGTTAGTTAAATCAAATGGCAAGCTACAAATTGGGAGAAAATATTTGCTGGGATATTTAAAGAGTTGTGAAAATTCAATAAGAAGAAAAATAGCTCATTTAAAATGTTCAAGAGATACAAATGGAAGGAAAAGATATACAAAGGTTAATAAGCACATGAAAAAATGCTTGCCATCATTAGTCATTAGGGAAATTCAAATTAAAAACACAAACAGAGCTACTCTACATCCTCTAAAGTAAGTAAGTAAGTAAAGTCACTCAGTTGTGTCCGACTCTTTGTGACCCCATGGACTGCAGCCCACCAGGCTCCTCAGTCCATGGGACTAGAATAACTATAATTAAAAAAATTCAGAATACTAAGTGTTGGCCAAGAAAGGGGGGCAACTGGAGGCCTCATGTATTACTGGTGAAAATGGTTCAGTCACTTTGGGAATATTCAGCAGTTTGTTATTAATAAAAAGTTAAACATAAAAACAGACAATTCTACTCAGTATCTACTAAAAGGAGATGGAAACTTCTGTCTATACAAATGGCTTACAAGTAAGTATTCATAGAAGCTTTATTTGTACTAACTGAAAAATAAAAATAATCGAGTGACTTTACCTTGTAAATGGATAAACTTAATGCAGTAAATTATTGAAAAATTTTAAAGGAACAAATAATGCACTGATGCATAAATCAACATAAATGAACCTCAAATACTAAGTGAAAGGAACCTGGCATATAAGATCATATAATGTTTAATTCCATTCATATGAAATGTCTGTCATTATAATTTTACCTTTCCTAGAGTTTTGTATGTCTAGAAAAGGCACAATTATAATGACAAAAAAACCTGGGTTTGGGGATTGACCATAACTTTTGAAGGAACTTTTTGGGGGTGTTGAATGCTTTCTAAAATTTGACTGTTGTGGTTATTGAACTACATACATTTACCAAAACTCACCAGAATATACGTATAAAATGAGTGGATTCTATTGTATGTGAATTGTATCAATAAAGCTATGTTAAAAAAAATACTAAAATGTTGCAAATAGATTAAAGATTGAAATGAATACATAACTGAAAATAAAATATAAAACATACTATGTGATCCTAAAAGTGTGATGAAAAAGTCTCTGTTTTTTTATTTGAGGTGAAAATTGCATGACATATAATTAACCATTCTAAAGTATACAGTATTGTGGTACTTAGTGTGTTCACAGTCTTGAATAGTTCACTGGTCTATTTCAGAGCTCTTTCATAACTTCATTAAAAACACCCATGCATATTAAGTAGTAACTCCCAACACTCCCTACCCCATCCCCTGGTAACCTCTAATCTGCTTTCTGTCTCTGTGGATTTGCATATTCTGGATATGAAATAAATTATACAATAACTGCAAAAATATAACATGTAACCATTTATGTCTGACTTATTTCACTTTGCATAGTATTTTTGAAATTCATGCTAGTTATAGTGTGTATCAATACTCTGTTCCTTTTATGACTGAATAATATTGGATTTTGTATTATTTTGTTTAAAGCATGGACTTCCTTGGTGGCTCAGACCGTAAAGTGTCTGTCTACAATGCGGGAGACCTGGGTTCGATCCCTGGATTAGGAAGATCCCTTGGAGAAGGAAATGGCAATCCACTCCAGTACTCTTGCCTGGAAAATCCCATGGACAGAGGATTCTGGTAGGCTACAGTCCATGGGGTCGCAAAGAGTCGGACACGACTGAGTGACTTCACTTCACTTCATGTTTAAAGCATGGTGGGCGTGAAGAAGGATCTCCCAATAGTTTGGTTTGCATTTCCTTAATGGTCAGTGATGACCATCTTTTCACTTGCTTATTGGCCATCTGTGTATCTTTTTTTGGAGAAATGTCTATTCAACTCCTTTGGTCTTTTTTTAAAAATTTGGTTGTATTTTTGATGTTGAGTTATAAGAATTCAGAATATGAAATTCCCAACAGATAGATGATTTGGAAATATTTTCTCCCATTCTTTAGGTTTTCATTTCACATTGTTAATAATGTCCTTTAATGTACAAAAGTTGTTTTAATTTAATGAAGTCTGATTGCTTTCTTTTGTTATTTATTACTTTTGGTGTTAAATTTAAAACTCAGTTATCACATTTGAGGTCATAAAGATTTCTGACTTTGTTCTCTTCTAAAAGTTTCATAAGTTTTAGCTCTGATATTTAGGTTATTAATCCATTTTGAGTTAATTTTTAATATGAGCACAAATTTCACCTTCGTGGTAAAGCCTACCATAACTGCTCTGTTTAAAATGCAAACATATACCCTCTACTCCACATCTTATCTCCCTTTCACTAAACTTTTTCTTCACTATACTTCCAATTTCTAAAAAGTTATATAACTTGGTGATTTTATAAAATGTGTTTCCTCCAATTAGAGTAGTAAGCCCCATGAGGACAGAAATTATTTTCTATTTGGTTTAATGCCATGTTTCTAACACTAAGAGTTGCTACCTCCAAAATTTATTATCTAAATTTTGTGGTTATCTAAATGAATAAAACCATAAAAAGTTAGCAACTCTATTTATATTTTGGTATGCAGAACCTTTTTTTTTTTTAAGGTAAACTATATCTAAAGCCTATAAAAAGACCATACTCAATACCAGTATGAAGTGTTAGAGGGTCAATATAAGGTTTGTTTTATTAGAGTCTGGCCTTTGTGGTTTGACATGCCTGCTATATTGGTATTGATCTGCAGGAGCAAATATAGTAGAGTGCTGGACCAGTATGTCAAGAAGGGTTTTTCTTGGCTCCCTCCCGACTAATTAAAGGGAGTGTTGCATCCCCACAGGCTGTCATCTTGGTCATGTTATGTTAGAGATGCACCTTCATGATGGCAATAGAGCCCTACACACACAGGCAAGCCTTGGCTGTCCCCAGAGTATCTTTGATAACATGATAAATGAGTAGAAACTTCTCTGTTGGAAGGCTATTAGTCCTTTTCTTTCATGAAATTTGTTCCAAAGTCACTTTCTTGCATCAAGAAAAACATTAGCAAAGCATTCAGCTGTGGTGATAGTAAAATTTATCTCTTCTGTGATGGCTTTCATCTTGAAAATTCTTTGCAAAGATTAACTGAAGCCTCTGGCAATTCTTAGAGGCTACTTGCACTTTCTACATTTTCTTCTTTCAGAGCTTGGAGACAGAGGTTTGGCATCTAGCTTGTGTTTATGTGGCCTGGCCTCTCTGTTCTTGATCGACTTACACATTGGCAGGTCTTAAAATCAGATTGTCCTGCTAGTTAGTAACTTCTTAAAGTAGGGATAATCCTATTTATTCTATGTCATGATCAATTACTAAGGACATGATCCTCAGGGCTTTGACTCATGACAATAAGCAGTAGAACCAAGATTTTATGAAAAAAGAGGTACTGCTTAAGGATATTCTTCTGTGCTAAAAAGGATGAAATGTTTGTGGTAATATCAGCAAAATAAACCCAACTCTCTCTACCTAGAATATTTCCAAATGATGTGTGTACTATATTAATGTATTGCAATTATTTTATAATCCCTGACTATTCCTCTTGAGAAATCTATATGCAGGTCAGGAAGCAACAGTTAGAACTGCACATGGAACAACAGACTGGTTCCAAATAGGAAAAGGAGTACGGCAAGGTTGCATATTGTCACCCTGCTTATTTAACTTCTATGCAGAGTACACCATAAGAAACACTGGACTAGAAGAAACACAAGCTGGAATCAAGATTGCCAGGAAAAATATCAATAACCTCAGATATGCAGATGACACTTTCACCCTTATGGCAGAAAGTGAAGAGGAACTAAAAAGCCTCTTGATGAAAGTGAAAGAAGAGAGTGAAAAAGTTAGCTTAAAGCTCAACATCTAGAAAACGAAGATCATGACATCCGGTCCCATCACTGCATGGAAAACGGATGGGGAAACAATGGAAACAGTGGCTGACTTTATTTTTCTGGGCTCCAAAATCACTTCAGATGGTGATTGAAGCCATTAAATTAAAAGACACTTACTCCTTAAAAGGAAAGTTATGACCAACCTAGACAGCATATTAAAAAGCAGACACATTATCTTGTCAACAAAGGTCCGTCTAGTCCAGGCTATGGTTTTTGCAGTGGTCACGTATGGATGTGAGATTTGGACTATAAAGAAAGCTGAGCGCCGAAGAATTGATGCTTTTGAACTTTGGACTTGAGAGTCCCTTGGACTGCAAGGAGATCCAACCAGTCCATCCTAAAGGAAATCAGTCTTGGGTGTTCATTGGAAGGACTGATGTTGAAGCTGAAACTCTAATACTTTGGCCACCTGATGTGAAGAGCTGACTCATTTCAAAAGACCCTGATGCTGGGAAAGATTGAGGGCAGGAGGAGAAGGGGACTATAGAGGATGAGATGGTTGGATGGCATCACCAACTCAATGGACATGGGTTTGGGTGGACTCTGGGAGTTGGTGCTGGACAGGCCTGGCCTGCTGTGGTTCATGGGGTCACAAAAAGTTGGACACGACTGAGCGACTGAACCGAACGGACACACATCAACAAGGAGGGAAGATTGGAAAGTGATTATTTTCTCATTGACAATCTTGCCTTATTCCCCAAAGTACTTGGAACAGGAGTAACTTATGAGAATAAATACAGTATGGCAGAGCAAGAGGAGATGGCAAACTTTTCTCTCTTTTTGCTGAAGAATTAGGTATAAATATTTGAGCCCTTGTCATATAGTCTGTCAGAACTATTCTCCTCCATCACTGTTACATAAATTAGCTGACCCCTGGTATACTACCATAGATTCACATGGTTGAACTAAAACATGCTTTTAGATTTCTGGAAGTTACTTTTCATTTAGCTTAACCAAACAGTATGTTAAGGTATTATTGTGTCAGGTAGATCACTGCAGAATAGCTCTTCTAAATTCCAGAATAGCCATTATGAAGCCTGGTAAAATAAGCATCATGTTTTAATATACCAAATGGTAAAATAACATTGAACTTGAGGAATGAAGATTGCAATTAATGGTGAATGGCTCTGTACCAATACTGTTGAGTATTTTCCTTTTCTTCTCGCCTACATTTCTCTTTTCAGTTCCCATTCTCTGAAAACTTCACATTCTCCATCCTTTTCCTGTCCTGAATTTTTGCAAATCCTCCTCATACTGTTACAGGTCCAATCTTTCCAGCCCATTTACAGCCCGCCCGGTTTGTCCTGCTCTGGGACCCCTGCCGGCACTCTGAGAAGAGGTCCTGTGGTGTCTTGCCATGGTCCATCTGTGTATGACCACCAAGACTTCGGGAGAGTCATTGTCTGAGAGGTCTCTTTGTCTTCTCTTTGTCTTAAGTTTTGCAGCCTAGTTGATCCAGCCTCTTCTTCCTGCTTTCAGTTGACTTCTCAACTTGCCACTTTGTACCCATAGTGATAACATCCTACTACTTGGGTGACAGTTTTCCAAGTTAGTTGTTCAGTCACCCAGTCCCATCTGACTCTCTGCAACCCCATGGACTGCAGCACGCCAGGCCTCCCTGTCACTCACCTCACCTAGCGAAAGGTGTTCAAGTCAGTACCTGTCGTTAATTTGGGCCATGCTCTGAAGCTCAGATTTCAGCTTCTGTCACTTTTCTGATGAAAGTTGGAAAATGAGGTGCTTACTGCTTCCTCAGATATGATGTTGAAAAGTAGAGAAGTTGAATTTGCCCCTTATTTTAAAATGAAACACATTCAAAGTTCCATTGCTGCTGTCTCTTCCCACATGTTTTTGCCTTCCCATCGCTGCTTTGCCTCATATGATACAAATTGTGACTTATGTTCAGTCATTATAATTTCATCTGGTAGTCTAAGTTAAATTTGTAACGACCATCTTCAAGTGGGAGCCAGTCTCCTCCAGGTTGGAGGCAGACCAGGTGTGGAGGAGTACTGCCCCAAGTTCCGGACCCAGAGTCCCAGGGCTGGGATGAGAGAAGGCTGCAGAGCAGAGTGAGTAGTGGTGACCTGAGTCAGGTCGGGCTGTGCCCCTGCCATCTGTGAGCTCACCTTGTTTAATGCTGTTCTTACACCGTAGTGTCAAGCCATTGTGAATCTGAACCAGGGCAAGCCATGCTGCACACTCAGCACGGTGGCCGGCATGTGGGGAACACTGAGTACCTGGCAGCTGTTCTTTTATTCCTTGTCATCATCACCACCATTACCATCATCCAGAAATCATCACCGTTCAAAGTCAGGAGCACAATCAGGGCTCTTATTTCCATTTTGTAGGAATAACCAGACTTGAACAAAATGTAACCCAGTAACTGCTTTTTAAAAATTATATATATTTCAACTTTCAATTATACTTTAGATCATCAAAAATATTTATAATACTCCTGCAGATTGATCCTGCCCTCCCACCTCCCCCCTTTCTCCCATCCTAGGTAACAGAGGTTAAATTCTTAGCCTAAGATCTAAGAGTAGAAACATACTTGAAGATTTTTAATGATTAAGCATATTTTAGAATTTGGAAGTAGATATGTTCAAATATACTAGAAAGGCAGAATCCTAACATAAAACTATTTAGTTAAAAAATGAATGTTAAGGAGAAGAAAATAGTGACAAATATCACTAAATTATTTACAAATGAACATTGGAGTCATCACTTAAACCTCCAAATTATAGAAATATTATAGATTTTAAAGATATTTGAAAGTTTACCAGAATAGGCAAGATATAAGAAAAGAAGCATTTTCTTTTATTGTTGTTTTTAAACCCTGTTACTGTCATTGCTAGATTTCTCCATTCCACTCAGTCCTGGGTATTGAAACAAAATAGCCATTGGAACTCCATCATTTTATTCAGTGGCTACCTGAAAATCAGAGATCCCTGGGCAAAGTCTTCCCAAGGCGTTCTTTGTTGTCCATTACTAATACCTCACCTGGGAAGTCCTTTCTCTTTGTAATGTATCTGCACCTCAAGCATATCTTTCTCATATAGGACACAGTTCAGTTATAATGCTCTGCTTGGCTTTTGATCTGGCCTGGCAGGCGTTTTTTCATATCATTAAATAATTTGTTTTATTCTTTGCCTTCACGGGGCAGTCACATTTACACAAGTCACACTCTTTAATAAGAAAGTGACTTACTTACCCCTCTGATGTTTATACCTTAGTTGGAAACCTCACTGAAATTATTAATGAAAGATTTAGATAGTTGTGTAATGGGAAAAAGGAGTTTCAGACATCAGTAACAGTTTTATTTTTCTTGATTGTATGCTTTATGATTCTCAGCATGATTTTATAGTCTATATTATTATTTGCTTTTACTCAGAATAATTGTCACCTTTTAAGTGATAATCTTAATTTTTAACACATCCTATTATTTCTTTTAACTTAATGATTCATACTGCCATAAAAGCAACTTATTACCACCTAGCCTCGCAATGCTTCTGATTGTTTTAAATACTTTAAAAGGTCAAAAGATGTTTTTGTAACTCCTGGAGTCATTCTGTCCTTATTATTTCCATTGAGAACATGACATTTCTATTTAAAGGAGCCCACTGTTTCCATACTGTTTCAAGAAAACCATGAAATATATAATTAGGATGACCTGAGATAAAAGCAGCTAAAGTAAGTTTCTCTAAACAGAAAACCCATTGAGAATCGCTTTTTGTATTAGAAGATAGAAAGGAGGCTGAAGTGACTGAGAGCCAGATTCTGTAGGTGGTTTGCTCCAAGTTCTATGCACAAGGAACTTATAAAGGGATGGCAAATGTGATAAATGCAACCTGGGGAGAATCATTCACCCCATTAAAAAAAATAAAAATAAAATGCCTTACTTTGGCATATGCTTTGCCTAAAGAGGCAGCATAGAGTATTAGAAGGAAAACCAGTTTTTCATATGAGCTTCTATGTTTCTATATTTACATTATACACATTAAAATGTTGACAATAGGGTCTTCAAACTTTTTTTCTCACCTAAAATGTAGTAAGTGAAATAATATATAGGGTACCTGGGGTTGTTTAGCAAGGAAATTGCTATGTAAATGCATTTCCACATGGTATTTCAAACCAATATTCTGAAATTTAACTCCTGAACTTACTCTTTCATTGTTTCCCTGACAATTTTCCGCCTCTGTACGTTCTACTAGTTGCCAAAGCCAAAATTCTTGGGGTTTTCTTGTTGCCTCTCTGTCTCGCTCTCTAATATCACATCCAACCCATCAATAAATCTGGTCAACTCTTGTTTCAAAGTAAATCCAGAATCTGACCATTTCTCACTGCCATCACCTATCACCAAGCCATTCTCTCACCTATATTGTTGCCTTAACCTAACTAGTTGGCCCGCATCCACCCCAGTGCCAGTGGTCCATACTACTCTCAGTACAGTGACCACTGTGATACATTAAAACACAAATTAGATAATGCCCTTTTTGTACTTGAAATCTTTCAATGGCTCCATCTTTTTCTCAAAGTAAAAGTCACAGTGGTCAGTATAGTGGCCTAATGCTCTTGTCCCACCCCATTGTTTTTCTTGTGTCTTGAACTCATGTCCTCCTATGAAATGAATACTGTGGTGCCAGAGAGCCTAGAACAGTGCCTGGAAAATACAGAGAAGATGGAAGTGATTGACTGCTAAATTCTTTAAGTACTTGCCTATAAGCACATTGCCCAAAGGGATTATAAAAGAAGGCAGTAATATATTTGTTGAATGAATGAGTAATCAGTGATAGTGTTATACCAAGAGACTCATTGCTGAGGATGGAAAAGTTATCAAGAATACCTTGAGGAAGAAAATTAATTAGAGGAGGTATCCTTGATGTTCAGGAAGTAGCCTTGATGTTCAGGCGCTTTGTGTATCTCATGGCAGAGGCCAGGAGTCTGCGCAGCATGACTAGCTGCAGTTAGCAGCTACCTATATACAGCTGTGTGTTGGAAATGGAAACTGGTCTTAAAAGCTGACAAGGTATTCAGAGACAAGCAGAATAAATTTGTAGGTCCAGGATGATGTGTTTAGAAAAGAAAAGCCTAGAAGAAATGATAAGTTGAAGTATTCAGTATTTAATTTATTGATCATTCATTGGTTTCAAACAATATGCTGAGTATGGACAATAAAAATAGAAGAAAATCAGATGGTAAACATTCTGCTTGTAGTGCAGGAGACCTGGGTTCAATCCCTGGGTCAGGAAGATCCCCTGGAGAAGGAAATGGTAACCCTCTCCAGTATTCTTGCCTGGAGAATTCTATCAAGAACCTGGTGTGGGCTACAGTCCGTGGGGTGGCAAAGAAACAGACACGACTGAGCAACTAACACTTTTTTCAGAAAAAATTTGTAGGTGAAGGATGGTGTGTTTAGAGAGGAAAAGACCAGAAGGAATGATAAGTTAAAATATTCAGTTTTTAATTTATTGATCATTCATTGATTCCAAACAATATGCTGAGTATGGAAAATAAAAATAGAGGAAAACTATTTTTACCTTGAAGAGCTGTTTTCTCCACTTTCAGTCCATTACCCCACCTCTGAGAGAATTATACTTCTAAACACAGACGTGCTTCTCCACTGCCAAGTAACTTTCCTATTCTCAGGATTTTTCCTGGTAGAAGCCAAGGCTATGCTGATAGATGACTTGATAAAGTTCTTTAGATGTGTAGTGATTTTTTTTACATGGAAAGTGACAGTCAAGTATTCTACATCTACAAAAGATAAATAACAGAAAATATGTTTCACCTGTAGTGTGAAGGCTCTAGAAGAGATGTAGGGAAGATTTCTGTTTGGCAGAAACTTGTTGTGATGATCTGGGGGACAAGTTACTGGTGGTACAGAATCTGCCTGTAATGCAAGAGATGCAAGCTCGATCCCTGAGTCAGGAAGATCCCCTGGCGAAGGAAATGGTAACCCACTCCAGTACTCTTGACTCGGAAATCCCATGGCCAGAGGAGCCTGGCAGGCTACAGTACATGGGGTCGCAAAGTTCACACATACACACACGCACACACAGAAACTCCTAATATGGAAGCTTTTCTTTTTAACTTCATTCTGCTTGAGCAATTTTTACTTGCATTTCTCAAAATGTGTTCTATCATCATACAGATCATTAAGTAAGGTTACTCTAAGTAAAGATTCTGCATTTCAGAAACACTTAGTTTAGAGAAGTTAAACATATTTTTCTCTACTGAGGGACTTTATAAACCCCTTTACCATGTTATAAGCAGCATTTTGAGTTTCTAAATGGGATATATGTAGTAAGTGGCATTTCTTAAATTTATTTGAATTTGGAGTCTTTTTTAGGGCTTTCCTGCAGGACCAGTGCTCTGAGGGCATGTTTTGGGAAATATTGACTTGGAGATATCAGGGTGGGTGGCTAAGTGAATTCTGAGAGTCCTTTCTTGGGCAGTGTTTGAACACTTTCTTGCTGCCATATTTGTACTGTCAAAAACAATAGCCACCACCACAGCATTAACAAAACCATTTTCGTATTACATTCCCTTTAGCAATACCATCTGTGAAAGGATTCCTTTGAGACCCTTCCTTTTAGAGGTATAGTTTCTAAAAGTCAACAGCAAGGGAGAGGTAAGGCCTTCAAACAGATTCCTGGAGCCTTGATTTTCATCAGATTGAAGTTGTAGTTAGATTTGTGGCAGTGACTATCATTTCTAAGGGTGATGATGAGATGTGGACACTGCATGGCCATCCATCAGATGCCACCATTTGGGGAAGTGAGTATCACGTCAAGCAGACAGTTTCCCAAGGGAGACCAGAGTAATGTGGCATGTATCTCTGCACATGTGCTCCTTGTAACTGGAGCAGTTTTAAAAATGTATCTTTATTTGCTTCACTGTAGTTTTGTTTTTGTTTTTTTAGTTATTTAATTGAAGGATAATTGCTTAGCAATATTGCTAAGTTAGTTTCTTCCATATGTCAACATGAATCAACCATAGGTATACATATACCCCTCCCTCTAAAACCTCTCTTCCATCTCCCACCCCATCCCAACAGAGCACTGGATTTGAGCTCCTTGAGTCATACAGCAAATTCTCACTGGCTATCCAATTTTATATATGATAGTGTATGTTTCCATGCTCCTCTCTCCATTCATCCCACCCTCTTCTTCCCCTCCTGTGGTACAA
Organism: Oryx dammah; assembly: GCF_014754425.2. Lineage (NCBI taxonomy): Eukaryota > Metazoa > Chordata > Mammalia > Artiodactyla > Bovidae > Oryx > Oryx dammah. Next base: position 38,751,886 of record NW_024070213.1, on the reverse strand, counting down.
GTTTGTTCTCTATGTCTGTGTCTTTACTGCTGCCTTGCAAATAGGTTTATCAGTACCATCTTACTAGGTTCCATGTATATATTGTGTTAAGTGTTAAGATGCAGTATTTATTTTTCTCTTTCTCTTACTTCACTCTATGCTGTTGTTTTTAAAAGAAGGTGCTTGACAGAAGACTGTGTACCTTACCGGAGTGAAAAGTGAGCGGTTCTTCCTAAGAACAAAGCTCCTTTCATTGTCGGTTCTTGTAGAAAGACTGGAGGACAGAGAAAAGACTTCCTGGAGCTTCATGAAAAGCCAGTGTGTGACTGTTTGATGATAAATGGTTGCACTTTTGGCAGAATTTCATGTAAAACTTGTGTTCATTTTTGTGTCCTGTATGGCTCCTATTGCCAGAGGCCAGAGTATTTATAGAAGGGCCTGGCAACTTTCAATGGCCAAATTGGCCTAGTCAGTTTGTGCCCTGTCCCCTGGCATTTGCTATTAAAAAGTGGTTAACTGGGAACAACATTATTAATGTCAGCCTCTCTGGCATTGCATTGAACATTCTCTCCTTCCAGGGCACCACAGTTCCTTTTGATGTGGGTGACTCGGGCCAGCGAACTCTAGTGTTCTGCCTGTTGCAGAGGTACTCACTCTGTCAGTGTCTTCACTTGGGGGTTAAAACACTTTTACCCTTTGTTTGGCCATCTGAAAGATTTCTTCTTTTATCTTGTAAAAATTTCCCAAGGAGAAACTGACTCTCAATCAGTGACTAGGGGGTGGAATTCTTACTTTTATGTCAAGATTCATATAGGTCCTATGCTGCTTCTCTCTTATCTGCACTTCAGAGATTCATGCTGTTGCGGTTTAGTAGAAAGGAGGCCTTATTGAAGCAATGATAATAGGTGTTGAAATGTCTGAACTTAGAAAATTACAAGTACTTGATACTGTATTAAAACCTCAGGCCTCTGTTTCCATCCTTTGTTGCATTCATTAATCCATTAATTGCCCTTTTAGGCTGTGGTAGATAGGCTGTTCAGATGCACAGTTCAAGGTAAAGGAAGAACATTATTTAATCATGTCAGTTACTTGTTAAAAAAAAAAAAAAAACAGAGAGCTTTAACAATTTCTGATAAAGCAAAGTGATCAATCACACTTTTATTACTGTATGTTTCAGAAGCAGGAAAGTGGGTCTTATAAAGAGATCCAACATATTTTGAATACAGAAGATTCTTTGATTTTGGAGGAGTACATTGATGGATAGTAGGAATCATATCCATTATTAATAGCAGTTACTTCAGAAGCTCAACTGGACAAGTTAAAATTCACTTTTTTTTTTTTTTAGCTATTGAGAGAAGCCACTAACTTTCTTATTACTTTCACATTTGTAACCTTGAAGTAAGCCAAACTGCATTTTGTTTGATAAAATATGATGAATTATTATTGTCTTTAAGGAATGCTGCTGTAAAACCTTTGCATCTTTACTGTGTGGAACTATTTGGGGTTTTTGTGGTTTCTTCTCCTCATTCATTTTAGATTACAGAAGGGAGGGACTGTCCTCTGTGTGACAATCCAAAGTGGGAAGATTAATCATACCTCTGAGTGACTGTGACTCACAGTGTGAAAAAAGTAACAATCGTGTCTGTTTCTTAACAGAAAATAAGTCCATAGCATCCTGCTTTGAAAAGTTTTGGCAGAGGGACATCTTACAAATGTTTAAACAGTAGTCATAGGTAGAAGACCACTTCTGCCAGGCATGTATATTGCCATAGGAACAAAGTTATTTATAAAATACATCTAATTTATCCTCTGCCTCCATTTCCTTGTCATCAAAACTGAATTCATGCATGACTTCACTTGCAAGGTTAAATCCACCTTGGTTCTTAACTGAATTCTTAAAGAGGGAAAAAAATGGTTAATTGTTTCTGCCTCCCTCCTACCTAAAGTCACTTACTGTTACTGTTCTCCACAGAGAATTCAGTAGCATTACCTGAGACATTTTTGTTTCACTAGCCAGAGCTAGATGCAGGGAGCATGATGGAAGACCTGGACCCCTAAGTGGTGACCTTTTCCCCTTTCTACCCTGGACAAGCTCCAGGCTCAAGTGAGCCTCTGCTGACAGTTTTCTCTTCTTGGACCCACAGGGCCCGTGTGCAGTACACCACTCACCCTCCTCTGGACAGGGCCTCCCCTGAAGCCAGAGGTGTGCTGGGCATTCTTGGTGCCTCCTTCCAGCTCCTCCTTTCTTCTAAGTCCACTCAGATAGCTTTAGTCTCAACACATATGAACATATAGCTCTTAGGGCAACACTACTCTTTTGATTTTCCAAATCTATCCTCCTGAGCAAATATCTGGTATAAATATGAATATCACAGGTGTTACAAGAGTAAGTGGTTATCAGACAAAGAGAAATACCGCATGATACCACTTTATGTGGAATCTAAAAATTCAACAAACTAGTGTTTACCAATGGGGAGAAGGAAAAGGGAGGGGCAACACTGGGATAAGGAGTTAGAATGTACAAACTATTATGTATAAAATAAGCTACAAGGCTATATTGTACAACACAGGGAATATAATCAATATTTTGTAACTATAAATGGAGTATAAACTGTAAAAACTATGAATCACTATTTTATACACCTGTAACTTTTGTAATGGGTTTCCCAGGTGTCTCAGCAGTACGAGCTTGATCCCTGGGTTGGGAAGATCCCATAGGGAAAGGAATGGCAACCCACTCTAATATTCTTGACTGGAGAATTCCATGGACAGAGGAGCCTCTTGGGTTACAGTCCAAAGACAGACAGAACTTAGTGATTGAGCACAAGCATTGGCATGAACTTATATAATATTGACCAACAATTATATTTCAGTTAAAAAAAAAATTAAAAAAATTAAAAGTTAGAAAATGCAAAAAATAAGTGGTTATGACAGGATTACATTCTTGTAAGATTTATACATAAAATAGTTCATAGACTTGAACTCAAGCCAAACAACACAGCCAGCAGAACCAGCAGAAAATTGAATTAAAGATTAACTGAGCATGGTCTTGCTCACCACAACAAGACCTAGTTTTCTGTGAAGCCAGTCCCTCCCTTCAGGAAGCTTTCACAAGTCTCTTAGCTTCATCCATCAGAGGGCAGACAGAATGAAAACTGCAATCACAGAAAACTAACCAAACTTATCACATGAATCACAGCCTTGTCTGACTCAATGAAACTGTGAGCCATGCCTTGCAGGGTAACCCAACACGGATGGCTCATGGTAGAGAATTCTGACAAGAACTCTACTGGGGTTCCACTGGAGAAGTGGAATGGCAAACCATGTCAGCATTCTTACCTTGAGAACCCTGTGAATACTATGAAAAAGCAAAAAGATATGACACAGAAAGATGAACTCCCCAGGTTGGTAGGTTTCCATTATGCTACTGGAGAAGAGTGGAGAAGTAGCTCCAGAAGGAAATAAACAGATGGAGCCAAAGTGGAAATGATGCCCAGCTGTGGATTTGTCTGGTGATGAAGGTAAAGTCCAATACTGTAAAGAACAATATTGCTTAGGAACCTGGAATGTTAAGTCCAAAAGGTAAATTGAAAGTGGTCAAACAGGCGATGGCAAGAGTAAACACTGACATTTAGGAATCAGTGAACTACAATGGACCAGAACGGGTGAATTTAATTCAGATGACCATTATATCTACTACTGTGGGCAAGAATCCCTTAGAAGAAATGGAGTAGCCCTCATAGTCAATAAAAGACTCTGGAATGCAGTACTTGGGTGCAATCTCAAAAAACAACAAAATGATCTTAGTTTGTTTCCAAGGCCAACCATACAGTATCACAAAAATCCAAGTCTGCGCCCCAACCAGTAATGCTGAAGAAACTGAAGTTGAATGGTTCTACAAAGACCTACAAGACCTTCTAGAACTAACACCCAAAAGAGATGTACTTTTCATCATAGGGGACTGGAATGCAAAAGTAGGAAGTCAAGAGATACCTGGAGTAACAGGCAAGTTTGGCCTTGGAGTACAAAATGAAGCAGGGCCAAGGCCAACAGAGTTTTCTCAAGAGAACACATTGGTCATAGCAAACATCCTCCTCCAACAACACAAGAGATGACTCTACACATGGACATCACCAGATGGTCAATATCGAAACCAGATTGATTATATTCTTTGCAGCCGAAGATGGAGAAGCTCTATAGAGTCAATAGAAACAAGACCTAGAGCTGACTGTGGCTCAGATCATGAACTCCTTATTGCAATATTCAGACTCAGTTGAAGAAAGTAGGGAAAACCATTGTGTCTACCTAGGTGGCGCTAACAGTAAAGAACCCACCTGCCAATGCAGGAGACCCAAAAGATGTGGGTTTGATCCCTGGGTTGGAAGATGCCCTGGAGGAGAGCCCAGCAATCCATTCCAATATACTTGCCTGGAGAATTCCATGGACAGAGGAGCCTGGTGGGCTACAGTCCACAGAGTAGCAAAAGAATCAGACATGATGGAAGCAACTTAGCCACGCCTACAGGAAAAAAACACTAGGCCATTCAAGTATGACCTAAATCAAATCCCTGTTGATTATATAGTGGAAATGACAAATAGATTCAAGGGATTAGATCTGATAGAGTGCCTGAAGACAGAAGTTCATGATATTGTACAGGAGGCAGTGATCAAGACCATCCCCAAGAAGAACGAATGCAAAAAGGCAAAATGGTTGCCTGAGGAGACCTTACAAATAACTGAGAAAAGAAGAGAAACAAAAGGCAAAGGAGAAAAGGAAAGATATACCCATCTGAATGTAGAGTTCCAAAGGATAGCAAGGAGAGACAAGAAAGCCTTCCTAAGTGATCAATGCAAAGAAATAGTGGAAGACGGTAGAGTGGGAAAGACTAATCTCTTCAAGAAAATCAGAGATACCAAGGGAACATTTCATGCAAAGATGGGCACAATAAAGGGCAGAAACAGTATGGACCTAACAGAACCAGAAGATATTAAGAAAAGGTGGCAAGAATACACCTTTAGTGTATTTAGAATATAAAAGAACTATTAAAAAAAGATATTCTTAATGACCCAAATAACCACAGTGGTGTGATCACTCATCTGGAGGCAGATATCCTGGATTGTGAAGGCAAGTGGGTCTTAGGAAGCATGACTACAAATAAGGCAGGTGGAGTGATGGAATTCCAACTGAACTATTTCAAATCCTAAATGATGATGCTGTGAAAGTGCTGCACTCATATGGTAGCAAATTTGGAAAGCCCACAGTGGCCACAGGACTGGAGTAGGTCTGTTTTCATTCCAATCCCAAAGAAGAGCGATGCCAAAGAATGTTCAAATTACCTCACAATTGTACTCATTTCACATGCTAACAAAGTAATACTCAAAATCCTTCAAGCTAAGCTTCAACAATATGTGAACTGAGAACTTTCAGATGTTCAAGCTCTATTTAGAAATGGCAGATAAACCAGAAATCAAATTTCCATCATCCACTGGATCATAGAAAAAGTAAAAAAATTTCAGAAAAACATCTACTTCTGCTTCATCGACTATGCTAAAACCTTTGACTGCATGGATCACAACAAACTGTGGAAGATTCTTAGAGAAATGGGGTTACCAAATCACTTTACCTGCCTCCTGAGGAACTTGTATGTAGATCAAGAAGCAACAGTTGGAACCGGACATGGAGCAACAGACTGGTTCCAAACTGGAAAAGGAGTATGTCAAGGCTGTATAGTATCACCCTGCTTATTTAACTTATATGCAGAATACATCATGTGAAATGCCAGGCAAGATGAAGCACAAGCTGGAATCAAGACTGCCAGGAGAAATATCAATAACCTCAGATATGCAAATGATACCACCCTAAAGAGCCACTTTATGAAGGTGAAAGAGGAGAGAGAAAAAGCTGGGTTAAAACTCAACATTCATAAAGCATTTACAGGGATCATGGCATCCAATTCCATCACTTCATGGCAAATAGATGGGGAAACAATGAAAACAGTGAGTGATTTTATTTTCTTGGGCTCCAAAATCACTGTGGATGGTGACTGCAGCGATGAAATTAAAGGATGTTTGCTCTTTGGAAGAAAAGCTATGATAAACCTAGGCAGCATATTAAAAAGCAGACATCACTTTGCTGACAAAGATCTGTAGTCAAAATCACAGTCAAAGTTATGGTTTTTCCAGGAGACATATACAGATGTGAGAGTCAGGCCATAAAAAAGGCTGATACTGGGAAAGATTGAAGGCAGGAGGAGAAGGGGACAACAGAGAACAGGATGATTGGATGGCATCGCCTATTCAGCAGATGTGAGTTTGAGCAAACTCCAGGAGATGGTGAAGGACAGGGAAGCCTGGCATTCTGCAGTCCGTGGGGTCACAAATAGTTGGACATGATTGAGTGACTGAACAACATCAACTTCATAGTAAACAGGTGAATATTTAAAAAGGAGTTTAGAGCAACAAGCTACAGAGCATGTATAGATTTAACACTTAGAAGGTCTTTTTCCACTCAACTTATTCACTGTTTCTCTCCAGTCACTAGAATATGAATGCACTCTTATTTTCCTTAATAAGAAGAGCAATCTCATCATAATATTTGATTTCTTATGTCAGAAATAATCCTTATTCTTTTCTCAAGCCTTCTTAAATATAATTTTGACTTACAATTCAGTAACTAAAGAGCAGTCAAATGAATGGCATCTTCCCCTATTGTGGCTGTGGGCACAGATATGTCCAGAGGCAGGTTGTAGGGGTGAGTAGGTGGGCCACCTGAAAGTGTTTATTGAAATGGAATCCTTGACAAGGAATACACATTTCATGCCACACATCCTTCTTCATCCCTGCAAGCTGGAAATTTGTGTCAGTGTTTATGTAGCAACATGGCTCAGTGATGCCCTTTGTCACAGACCTCAGTGGTGAGATTTCTGGATCAGCCTAGCAATACCTTGCTAGGTAACCTCCAAATTGCTAGGTCTTGTCTTCTCTGTGTGTTTCTGCTACAAACCTAGGAAGAAGAAAAGTGTTGAAATCTCCCCCCATGTACACTCCCTTGACCTTGTCTTTGGATCCCAAAGCCCAAGGGATTGTGGGGAAAGACCAGGCTTTGGGCTGAATCAAACCTCAGTTTGAACCCCTTGATTTTCACTAATTGGATCAGTGTAGATGTGTCTTTAAGCCCTCTAAGCTTCCATTTCCTCATCTATATAACTGGGGATAATTACCTATCTTGTAATAATATCACAAAACATCAATGGGACAGGCTAAGTCAAATGTCTGGCATATGGTATTGCTTAGGAGTCTCTTGCTTTTCCTTTACCCTCTACCATTTGCCGCTTATCAGCTGGCTTTTGTTTGCCCTTCTGCATGAGCCTTTCCCATAGCCCATGTGTAATAATCTATATGTCGAACACAACCTTAGAAGGATTTTGTCTTGCTCCTACCTTTCATCTTGCTAGTCTTCCTCACAACTTTTTTTAAAAATACACAGCTTTATAGTAAGTACTTTTCCATTTTTGTTCAAAACCACAGATAGAAATGAAGAAAGTTCATTCTTTTCTTCTCCCATGTCTCCATGAATTCCTGTGATATTTTCTTTTGAATCAGGAAAAAGATTTCGTGAACAATATTTTTCTAACTTACTTAATTCCCTTAACTCCTTACTAGTGCTTGTTTATGAAAATGAATGGTGTTTTCATGCACTAGACTGGTGTTTTCCAATCACGCTTCTTCTAAAGTGCCTTTAAAAGATGTTTGCTTTTATTTGCCTTTGAACATTTAAAACACACTTACAGAGAATGTAAGGCACATTTCCAAATAAAGTTTAAATTAGTTTATTCTCACTTGAGTAAAACAATCTGAGTGCTTCAGTCTTCCACCTGATTTGATTCTGAAACAACATAATAGTGTGCTTTTGTGAGATAAGAAGTTTCAATCCCAGGAACTAGTGTTTGCAGGAAGATTCAGATGATTGATTAAAAGCAAATCAAACAAAAACTCTGCAAAAAAAAAAAATGAAGTATATAACCCAAGATCAGAAATCAGAAGTGTTGGTTTAGGAATGCTCTGATTTTAATCTCCCTTCGACTCTCCGCTCATCAGTGTGACTGGCAGAGCTCCTCGGTGAAGAAACCTTGGCATGGGACAAGCAGTGTTTAAATTGGCTCAGAGGAGACCGTGTACAAATCTACTTTTGTCTCCAAGGAGATATAATTTCTTCATTCATTTCCCCTTTTAAAATTTTTTTCCCTGAGCATTTATGAGTAAATTTTGGAGCACATGAAAATGAGGAAGTGATATCACCAGCTCGAGGCAAGTGTAGAATGTGTGTTGGCAGCTGTTATTGAGATCCTGAATCAAAGCTATTTTTTCCCCAGCTTGGCTTATTCTGTTGATTTCAGACCAGTGAAGGAAAAAATTGCAAGTGGTACCTTTCCACACTTATGTGTGAGATATGAATTGTGTTCATGTCATGGGCAGACTGTCCTTCAGCCTCTTGAGCATGTCACTGTGGTCTAACTTAGGGTCCCCGTTAACTGTAAAATCACCAAGGAGTTTGGCAGCTGTAACTGAAGCTCTGAGAATAAGCTTTCAAATTTTCTTATTCTCTTTAAGACTGTCCCAAGATTTCTCTCGATTCCTCCATTACTGATATGTTGATCAGATTCTAGATCTTGTTTGAATCATTAAGAAGTGGACTGTTGCATTTGATATAACAATAGCAGTAAAAATTCAAAACTTTCTCTTCTCCCACTATTGAGAGATTGGTCTAAATATCATTTGCCAGATAAAGCTCTCTCAGATTGGCATTTGTCTTCACTGTTTTTATACAACATTAGAATTTTTCTATAATCTCAATGGCCTCAGAAAATGGTGGTTCACTCAAGGGCTAAAACATACTGGAAGTACAATAGTGCAAGGATGGGACCAAGTCAGGAGTGATCTGGAGCTGGCTCCAGTTGTCTCATGAAAGCCAGAGTTCTGACTACTTTTCAGCACCCACACCTCTGCTACCATCTCTGCGCTCTTTCTCTGTAATCTATTAGTCAGAGCCCTGGCAGGAGACACAGTGCACAGCCAATGGAGTGACTGAAGGGTTTATGAAGAGACCTTTGCAGGCCTTTGCAGTGCCTTGGGCAAAGTGGAGCTAACATGCCAAGGGACACATACCAGACGGCCTGAAATGTCAAAGGAAGGAACTGTCACCAACACTAAGAGGATCCCTAGACCGGAGCTATGCCTGGAGTTAGGCAAACTGAGCCACTATCAGACAGATGTGGAGTTGTTGTTCAGTTGCTAAGTCATGTCTAACCCTTTGTGACCCCATGGACGGCAGCATGCCAGGCTTCCCTGTCCTTCACTGTCTCCCAAAGTTTGCTCAAACTTGTGTCCATTGAGTCGGTGATGCCATCCAACCATCTCACCCTCTGTCACCCACTTTTCCTTGCCCTCAGTCTTCCCCAGCATCAGGGTCTTTTCCAATGAGTCAGTTCTTCGCATTAGGTGACCAAAGTATTGGAGTTTCAGCTTCAGCATCAGGTCTTTCGATGAATAGTCAGTGTTCATTTCCTTTAGTATTGACTGGTTTGATTTCCTTGCTGTCCAAGGGACTCTCAAGAGACAAAATGTGGTCCCCTGGAAAAGGGAATGGCAAGCCACTTCAGCATTCTTGCCTTGAGAACCCCATGAACAGTATGAAAAGGCGGAGAAGGGAGGGGCTGTCCAATTCAAAGGAAAATATAGACAAGAGTGAAGATCAAGTAGAGAAGAGAGCAGCCCATGGGGAGGAAGGAAGTTCAACATACATTCGTACAGAGCTCAGACAGAATCCCATTGCCCCAAATAATCAAGCTGTTTCTGTCCTTCCACTTCTGACTTGCCCCTTCCCATGCTGGTCCCCAGTTAGTCTTCTGAGCCCAGCTCTCCATCCATTTCATGCAGTCTGTATTATCATCATTTGAAAGCATCAAAGGACATCTGTAGATTCAAAGCTCATGATGGTTTAAATAAGCCTGAGCCTCTGATTTGCTCAAGTGGAGACTCACTGATGCATTTCCTCTGGACAGTAATATAAGGAGCTGAGTTTTCAAAAAATTATTAAAATATACACAAACATCACAGAGAGAGCCCAGGTTTCCTCTTGCAGGAAGGAGACCTGGAGTCCTGTGCAGCTGTGAGGAAAATTTTTCACAGAAATAATGCAATGCATTTTTGCTGATTTGTAGTTGCAGTTATTTGTGAAGGACCCAGAGGTTTAAGCATTTGAGATTACAACAGGGATAATAATGCTAATCTCCATTGAACTGTTGTGAACATTAAAGAGAATTTTTTAAACTGGCATAAATGTGTTGCCTGCTACTGGGTGGAAATTTGAGAGTCACTTAACAAGAAAATGAGCGTAGCTCACTGCCCAGTGCCCCCAGCTTGGTACAAGAGATGGGGATTCAGAACAAGAGATGAGGCAGTAAAGTGCAGTCAGATAAAGCAATGGAGATTTCAAATGATTAAATAACTTGTCTTCCTCAATTAAAAAGAACTTCCATAATAATATAATAGTGATTATTGAGTATTTTAATACACTGAAATATTCACAAAATTAAAATTAAATTTCAGTCATGTGAAAGATGTCATTTTTCCTGAGCATGAAAGTCCCACGACCTTTCAAGAGCAGGTAGTAGTAGCAATGAATGGAATGAGAGAGGCATGGAAGGATGCCTCTGCATGCATGCATCCTGATTAAAAGTACCTGATTAAAAATGCTGTCGGTCAACTCTGGCAGGCAATCATAAGACAGTTTAGATATTCAAAGACTGAGGACTTCTCAACCCAAATTAGCACTGTAAATACTATATTTCGGAGGATGGCAAAAAAATGCAAGGTTTCCATAGTGAGAAGTCTCTAAATTGAACCCCAGAGATGTATGTGTAGCTTCTATCACTAATCTTTTCTTATTGCAACAATTTGGTGAATGCCAACTATGTTTGTTCAGGTATCTGGATAAATTTAAGTAGGATGGTGACTCCCATCAGGGAAGGCATAGTCTAACGGAGGAAGTAGACCCAAGAACAGATGAGAAAAGAGGGCCTCATATATAGCCCTGTCAGTTGTCAGCTTGGATATACCTTACTCCCAGGGCTGATGAGGGAGCTTTATGGTCATCAGCTTCCCTGAAAACTGATAAATTAGATGCAGACAGCTAGAGCCTAGAACTGCCAAATGCATCCTTAGGGTTGAAATATAACTGTGCTCTTTGTAGAACTGTCAGAACATGCTGAATGCACTGTTTTATTTCTCTGTAACCTGTTTAGAGGCGAAAGAAAATATGATAATAGGGATGACGGTGATAATTACTATAATGAGGCCTGTTCTCTGCTGCTCTGGGAGGGAGCAGACTATGGTGGAGGTTGTGTGGGTTGAATGAGAGTGGAGTTGTCTTCTCATGACCACTCGTGTGCACAATGCTGGCCACGTGCCTGTGCATCTGTGTGTGTGTGTGCACGTGTGTGTGTGTGCGTGTGTGTATGTGCTTGTGTATGTTTCCTCATCTGTGATTTGTTCTTTGAAAAGGAAACTAAGAGTAGGAAGCGGATGGGATAAACCAGAAGCCACTAGGCTAGGCTCAGATTTTGGAGCTGGGGCTTCTCTGAGGTAGTCTATGTTTCTGAGATCACTGCTTTTCCATTAGTAACTCCCGCAGATACATGGCTGTGCAATGGTGGCCGAGTGATTCTCTGGGCACCCTGACAGGTGTGTTAAGAGATTTTCATCTCTTTGCAGCTCAGGGAAATGCTTTTCTGTCTCCTCTCGAGCCAGAAGAAAATCAAGCCTAACACCCACCACAGTGAATCTATCACACATTTTTCCTACAGATACAGTAGGTATTGGTAAACTTTCTTTTGTTTAACTGATCAGAGAAGTAAATTAATTTGTCAAAAGTTGCACAGTTAATCAGACAAGTAACGTATTTTTAATGGCTATATTACTAGCTGTTTTAATTCTTCTGTCATTTTACTCCCTAGTATATTTGGAATAAATTTCCAGTGACCTCTTTCCTAGAAATGAATGCACTTCATGTACTTTGGAAAATTTTTCCCCCACTCATGTTTTGTTTGCATTTCATCTGAACCTATTAGGTTGAGATAAGCCATAAATTATTTAGCCAACTCTGTCACATCTGTGATCCACAAGATACAAAATTGGATTCCCTTCCAGTCTTTCTCATTCTAGGAAGTTCAGCCACATCCATGACATATTTTTCCCTAATTTTACAACATTCTGATTGGCCAATCAACTTGTAGTTTATATCAATATTTAGTATATTCTTGAATATGTTCTATCTCTCTTGACTGAATGGGGAGGAGAGAAGATTATCATCAGTTTGATTTGAGAGTCAAGAACTCTTTTCATAAATATTATTTCCCTTGAGATAAACAGTGGAACTTCATTGAGTTTGGGCACTGTGCCACTGTCTTAAGTTGAATGTTTTGAAAATAAAGAAAACATATAAGACAGCCCTTCTGGTTGCACATTCTGTGGAGTGGTGGCCTCTAAACTCACAACTCCAATGACATGGACCTTAACTGATCAAGAAATCTTTGTGCTGATCCAACCAACCCCACTGAACCATGAGCTGCACTTATGTCATTTTATAGCTGTGGCGAGGAAGGGCTAATTACTTGCCTGCTCAAGGTGACTAATGATGGCAGGGCCCCAACTTAAATCTGGACATCAGCTTTGGAACACTGACTTGCTTTCCCTTCTATGTGTGTGGGACCCTTAACTTGTTCCTAGTTGCCTGTAGGTAAAAATCGGCTCCACTCAGGGAATACCAAACCCTTATAATTCGTCACCTGCTAACATGCACAGGTTATTCTCTGCTTTGTATTTTCTATATCTTATGCCTGGAATGCACCTCACTGTGACCACTTCCCTCCTCTCCTAACACCAGCACATTTACCTTGTGAGTATTCACTACTCAGTCTTCAACCCCAGATTGTCCCCTCCACCAGGAAGCCCTCTCCATCCTCTCCCTGTCTCACACCCAGTTTCCTCTCTCACCTGGAACATTTATTCATTTATTAACTTATTCAACAAATGTTTCTAAACACTCACTAAGTGCCAGGCACTGAGCTGAGCAGAAACCACACAACTCTGAATACAGCTCAACAGCTCCTGTCCTCATAGAGCTTAGAGTCTGGTGGAGACATTAGAAAAATATGGTGAGCACACGGAAAAATATGTAATTACAACTGGGATGAGGGCCAGGAAGGAAAGAAAGTTGGTGCCTGGAGCCTACAGTCCCCAACTCAGCATCACCACTGCCTGCAGCAGTGGCACTCAGACTACCCACTTCAGGGGCGCCAGAACTGAGGGAGGAGATGGCCAAGGGAGCCTCTGCATGCCCGGGATACCCGCCTCCTCTCCATCTAGTGGCTCCCAGAGCCTCGGGCTTCTGCTGAGTAAAGGACATAAGCGTGTGCCACCACAATGAGGAAGGCCTTTGGTCAGGCAGCAAGGGGTGATACTGGGGGTGTGAAGGCAATGCCTCTTTCAGAGCTATGAGGGATGCTCACCAATAACTGCGATGAGGTGGGGAGGCATCTCATAGGGTAAAACACAATCCAGGGACATGGATATATCATGACCTGGTCAGAATTCCATCAGTCCCTCCCCTTGTCTTCATTCTGAGGATTAATTAATAGGGGATTTTACATTCTCTTTACAAATCTCTTTAGGAAGACACACTAATACTTTTGTAGAAGTATTTCAGTTTTTGAATAGTCCAAAAAAAGAAAGAGAGAGAGACCATCACATAGACTCAACGTTCATAAGGAACACTTGGGCAAGACACTCATTCTCTGGGGTTTATTTTCAACTTTGTCAAGAAATACTTGCCTTTGTCAACTTAAAAAAATAGTCACAACCTAAAAGTTGAGAGTTACGTTTTAATTGGTGGGAATTTTTAGGACTTTAAGCACAGGAGACAGTGTCTTATGTAACCCTGAGAGAATTGCTCTGTTGAAGCAGGGGGAGTGGGTGGGGGTGGGGGGCCGGTGGAAAGGGAAGTGAGGGGAAGTTGGTTATATAGAAGTTTGCAATAAAGGACAAGTAGTCTGAGCATCAAAAGTATTTTATGAATTAAAGAAAACCAGATAGCCCAGGTTAAGGAATTTAGCACTTTTCTATCCAAGGGAAGAGTCTGGGCTCATTGAAATCATTCCTTTCATATGCATCTCAGCTATCTGGGTCCAGTATTCTGTGTTTTTCACATCCTGAGTTCCTCAGTGCTCACTGTAGAGAGTGGCTGCAGCCTCATGGCTGCCAGATCACACAGGTATTTTCTTCCTTCCTGAGTGACCTTAAGGTCAGGGATTCACATTTTGAGGGCCAGAATCACTGATGTCAATATGAAGGAAATATTCCATTTCTCACCTTCATATTATAGGATTCTTAGGGTGTTTGTTCTTCATATAAACTTTAAATTCTTGCACTGAAATATACTTTGTAAACTGAAAGAATAAATTACGAAGAGAGTTTTCAGCTTTTAAATATAATGAACTTACCACTTCTTACCTGTGTTTTTCCTTCAATTTAAATGTACCATAGAATATATAAAATTGCATCCATTTGAGTTGAAAGCTTGTTATGCAAGTTTTTTTTCTTCTTTTTCTTTCATCTTTTAATTCTAAAGAGTATGGTTACTTTAGGTAAATTTAAAAAAAAAATGAGGTAATGACTTACAGAACCATTAATTGTTCAACGGAAATAGTCCAAATCACATTTGCTTACATGGAATTACTCTCAGAAATTTTATTATTCAGTGTATTGTAGTCAGCAAAACAAAGATTTTAATAAAGTCCAAGTAGCAAATGTCTCAAGATGCTTAAAATCTTTTACTTTGTCTACTTAAAATATTAGTAGTTTGTGTTAGGGAGTCTTATTTATGTTTTTGAAATGTTTTGTTTAGTATTTTGCAAATATTTAAAGTATTAGGCTATTTAAAATGTTTATAAGAAAAAGTTTAAAACAGTAATATGGAAAGTTCTATTTGGTTTTCCTCTTCAATTATTTTTTTAAATAATATCATCCAATACATACATATAGATTTGTTTTAAATGGATTTTCCTTCAAATGTGTCTATTTGGAAATACACACTACCTTTTACAGTGCCCATTACAACATATTGTTGGTAATAAATAAAACATTTTTGTTAGTTGTGACAAAAATCTTTACAAATTTTTTATATATAATATAAGAGGTATTCTGTCAGTTTAATGAATTATTGTAATGAATTTTTACTCCAAAAAATTTCATGGAATCAAGTAATTTCATGGAATCAAGCAAGTAAATGCTTACTAGCTTACTTTGAAAGATGCTAAAAACACCTCAGCTCAAGTGATCTCCCTCTCTGGTGCCCCTTATTTCACCATTTGCATTTCATTTCCTTCATGCTAAGATTTGCCTCCTCTGGTGGGCTTTGTGTGGGTTTTTTTCTTTGTTTATTCATTTGTTTTTAATGTGTTCTATTTTGAGAGGACAATAATTCTCCATGATGCCTTAGTGAGCTTTATCCTACCCAGCTGCTGTGCTCCCTGGAATGAGTTGCCTGGGGGCACAAGGACTCTGAAAGAAACCAGACCAAGTAGTGTTGCTGTAGGGCCAGCCCAGAACAAGGAGTAATGGTCACTGATTATGTTACGCAAATAGCAGATGTTCTGGGTGGCAAATATGTGTCAGGCAAACATGCGAATATTTCCGTGAGCCAGAGGTTTTAGCCTGAAGGCTTTCTCTGATGAATCAGTACACTGATCAAAAGGTCCACATTGGTCTAGTTTATTCATTCCTTGAGTAAGAACTTGATGGTTAAATGCTGACTGAAGTGGAATTAAACCCAGATTAATTTGTCCTCCACTGTTGTGTGTTTCAGAGACTGGAGCACAGGGAAGTTTTGGTGGGCTTGTTGTTCCTGGTTTTCCCGTTCATCCCAGCCAGCAACCTCTTCTTCAGGGTGGGTTTCGTGGTGGCCGAGAGAGTCCTATACATGCCTAGGTAATTACTGTTTCTGGTTTTCTCTTTACGAGACCAACACTGATGGCTCCAGAGAGACTGTTGTTTGTGTGTATATAACAGTTAGATCCTTGTGGAGCTCAGGTGTTTATTACATCAGCTTTAAAAACAGCCACAGAGGAAGCTGGATAAGAATATTGACCCGAGTATATTCAGGATTTTAGCAGCAATCATTTTACCGTAACTTCTTTGTTCAAGTATCTGTGCTTATTAAACATAATGAGTTACTTTCTAGAAATATTTGTTAATTTGCATAAAATTGTTAACTGTGTTAAGTAGCATGATTTTAATTGACTTCTATCTTCTTTCTCCCTCTTTCTTTGTTCTTGAATTTAAAAATAGAAACAATCTCAAAGAAACTTGTCCTTGAGAAAAACATTGGTTAAAAGTTATAAAGGGCCTTCAGACATGTATGACTACATAATGCCACTTAGCTTTGAATATTTGAACAGTGTGACGCTTGTCTGTTCTCTTGTCTTATTCAAATGTCAGCATTCCAAGGCCATGTTTCTCTCCAGAAGCCTGAAAATGTCCTTGAAATGGTTCTGCCATTTATCTATTGTGTGACCTTAAGCAGAACATGATTTTTTTTACACTCATTTTTTTTTTAAACTTTAGAACGTTATTTCTTTATTTTTATTTTGGCTGTGCTGGGTCTTTGCTGCCCCACATGGGCTTTATTGCCATGTGGCACGTGGGATCTTAGTTTCCTGACTAAGTATCAAACCCCCATCCCCTGCACTGAAAGATGCGTTCTTAACCACTGGACCATCAGGGAAGTCCAAAAACTGAATTTTTTTCTTTAACTTATAGAGCTTTATTTATTAATTTTATTTACTTTTATTTAAGCCGCACTGTGCAGCTTATGAGATCTTAGTTCCTCGACCAGGGATTGAACCTGACCCTTAGCAGTGAAAGTACAGAGTCCTAATCACTGGGCTGCCAGAAAATTCCCTCTCATTTTTAAAATGGATATTTTAATAAGCTTCCTAAAGTTAAGTGATTTTATGAATTATAAGTAAGAATGAACTTTTCTAAAAGGCAACAAAATAAATACAATAAACCAAAATATTATCAGGAAATTATTCATTCATATTGAGTTAGAAATTTGTTAACTTTAAATTTAATTTAAATAAAATTAATTTAAGTAATAAATAAGATTTAATTTCATTTATGGATATTGATTGAGAATTTTTAAATGCATATAATTAGAAATGAATTTCATAACCTTTAACTTCCCTCAAACTAAGTACCTCACAGCTTTTCTAAGACTTTACAGTCTCTTGCTTTGACTTGGTTAATGAAAAGGTGGCCTTTAATTTTCTTTGTGTCTACAGCACAATTTGGGAAGGAGATTATTCCTTGATAAGAACTACTTGATAAGACAAAAATACAGCACAATTTCTTTGCCTTCACAGCCTTAAGATAATAAGCTTATGAGGCTTTGTCAGTACTAAGGAATATGGTGGGCAAAGGCAGACTTTAGTGTCTGTTCTACATGTGTTTTTGCTTGGAGCAGCTGAGAGTGGCTTCAGTCAGGTTTTGTCTGCAGTACTTCTGATTCCAAGTAGAATCTGTATTCATTCTTCACTTAAGAGATATTCACAGAGCGCCTGTCCCAGGCATGCTCTACTAGATCTTAGGCTACAAAAATTAGTGAATCTCTGGGTTTTGTGTCCCCCCCCCCCCCCCAAAGATTTTAACTGCTGATTAAAAACAAAATGGCACCTTTCAATCTAAACACTTGATGGGTCTGGATATTTTTAAAAATAATATCACAGTCTAATTGTATCAGAACTTTTGTTGAATCCTTATTGTATAAGGATTCCACTAAGTGTGTTATATTTGTTTTCTCAGTTAATGCATGCTGTATGTGGTGGTTCAAGACATGTTCCTACAGTCATAGTGTGACGTGAGTGTGACATCCCTAGGTCTGTTTTCTCATCTATGTAAAATGAAGATAATGGCACCGAACTCAGTGAGATATTATAAATATTAAGTGAGATGGTTATATAAAAAACTATAAAATGCTTTGTATTGTACATGACTAGTAAATATCAATTGTTACTATTGTTGATATCAGCTTTCTGAGGTAGCTGATACCATTATACCCATTTTACAAAAACAATGCCTGGGCTCTAAGTTAAGTTACTTGTCCAAGTGATAAAGCTGCTGCTGCTGCTGCTAAGTTGTTTCAGTTGTGTCCAACTCTGTACGACCCCATAGACTGCAGCCCACCAGGCTCCGCCATCCCTGGGATTCTCCAGGCAAGAACACTGGAGTGGGTTGCCATTTCCTTCCCCAGTGTGTGAAAGTGAAGTCGCTCAGTTGTGTCTGACTTTTTGTGACCCTGTGAACTGCAGCCTTCTAGGATCTTCTGTCCATGGGATTTTCCAGGCAAGAGTACTGGAGTGGGGTGCCATTGCCTTCTCCAAGTGGTAAAGCTAGTAAGTGGCAAAATGGTGGATTATGGATCCTTGTCTACTGACCCGTCTGTCACCTTCCAGCTTACATTGCTTCTCTGATAGTAACCTCAGTATTCTGCTCAGTGGAAAAAGATGAAGAAAATCTGAGCATAGTTAAGTACTCTCAGCTCAACTCCATTTGGAATCAGCACTTGATACTTTAGGAGTCCTGAGATCTGAATCCTCAGCCATTGAGGTTCTGACTACATGGGCAGTGAACTTTTCTAATCCAAATACGAGAGAAAATTTTTTGAGGAAATGAAAGGCTGGAATTTTAAACAAGAGGTTAAATTTCATTCTTCTGGAAGAGAAACTTAGGTAAACATTATGAAAGAAAAAGTGAAATTTAGTTACTCAGTCGTGTCCAACTCTTTGCAATCCCAAGAACTGTAGCCTGCCAGGCTTCTCTGTCCATGGATTTCTGCAGGCAAGAATACTGAAGTGGATTGCCAATTCCTCCTCCAGCGGCTCTTCCTGACCCAGGGATTGAGCCTTGGTCTCCTGTATTGCAGGCAGATTCTTTACCATTTGAGCCACTGGGGAAGCCCATAATATTGTCATCAACCATGTGTAAGCTATCTTATTTAAAGCCAGGGGTTTCTCTCACCCCAGCAGGTGTGTCCTCCACGCACAGAATCATCCAGCTCTGGCCCTCCCTGTGCCGCCATGTCACAGCTAGGCCTTTCTCTGATTCCATTCCTTTGCTCCAAAATAGTCAAAGTTGCACCACTGCCCTTTTCCCATAAGGAATAAGCTGATTGGGATTAAAAGTTTGAAATATAAAGAAAATATCAATATTACCAACAGCACGTGCCTGCCTCTCAGAACTTATTTGAATTTTGCTGCATTGGGCAAACTTGATGCAAAGTCATCCAAAAATCAGTTTCAGGAAACTGATCTTTATTAAAAGATGGCTGTCCTTTCCTCTCCAAGTTCCTGTATCTATGCACTGTAGTGCTGATGCCAAGTCATCATCTTCTGAGGGTTTGTCTTTACTGCCCAGCGTCTCCTGTATTCAGATCCACATTATCGGTGTGTCCAGCCAGGACTCTTTCCCCTCCAAATCTATAGTCTCAGCAGATGCCAAGGCTGTGTGACAGGGAGGTGGTCCTGGAGCTGATGAAGGGGGCAGGTGACCAGGCCAGATACACAGCTCTGAACACACACCTGAGAGTTTAATTCTGATTCTGGGAGCCCGGGGTCAGAGGAAGCTGAGGAGTTTTTGAGAGACATTGTACTTCTCATGAACCCCAGCCTTCCTTCATGGTCGCTGTTGGAATGAGTACCACAAGGGAGCCATATTAATTATGGCACTGGATTTCCTTTTATCTAAAGCTGTATAACTGAGTCAGAAATCAACGTTTTTGTGGTGAAACTTCTGTACTATGACTTAAGAGTCTTAAGTAACTTCATTGGAGCTGGTTACCCATGGTGACAGTTTTCATGAAAATGAGTACTTTCTCCTAAAAAGATTTCACTCAGCAGAGACCAGCTGGCCCATCTCAGTGGAGGATGGTAGACAGTTGGGTAAGGAGCTGCTGGAATCTTCTTTAGGGCTACAAAGAATGTTACAGACACTGCAAGTGTCCCTTGGAAAGTGCCAGAGCACCGGGTGAAGCCAGTGCATTTAAGAAACCTGCACGCTGGCTTCCACGATGCTGAAGCACGTGTCCAAGCTTTTTTAAACACACGAGAATCCTCTCTGCATGGCTCTCCTCCCATTATTGAGCTCAACAAGAAAGAGCCATTCCCCACTGCATTCACACCCAGCTGCTTTGAGGAAAATATGCAGCATGTATTCTGGCCTTCTTGAAGATACAGACCATCATCTTTAATATAGAAATTCATCAATGTAGAAAAGCTGTGTTATCTCCAAAACTTTAGCCAACAAAAGGAAGATGAACTTAAAACTTCAATTGATAGGGGAACTTCCTGCTCACTGAATGTTCAAGTTAAGGATCCCATTCTGAGTTTTAAGATCCGATCCATGAACACTACAGAGGTCATGTCCACCCTCACTGAATCCTGGGTGGATCCCTGCAGCCCCAGGGGGCTGGTTTGGCCATTTTTCAAGAAAAACCCAGAATGAGTCATATCCACAGTTCTCTTTCATCCTCTGCCTCTCTGCCTAACAATGAACAAGTCACTTAAATCTTTTGGCTTCTGTTCTCCCTCCATCCTGACCTAGCGAAGATCCAAAATCTCACCTGCCTCTCACTTGCACTTTGAAATCTGTGGATAAAAGGAACAGAAATTGGCTATCTATTTAGCACACTGTTGTATGGCTTTAGGGTCAATGTTTTACCACCAAAAGCAACTGGAATAATCTTTTCTTCTGGTGATAAATGCCAATTTTATGGATATCTTTTTTGAACAGGCAGGGGAGTTCGGGGCTTAAATCATTCTTTCACAGAAGTTTTGATCTCTTGTTCTTATCTCAAGAGTAGCATATAATTTAATGGCTACTTTTGTATTTCATAAAAACCACTTTATAATGCTTCAAAGGACTAAAATTTCTTAGAATCAATGAAGCAGACATAGTTGTTGAGAGCTCTCAAATAAAATCAGAGGATATGATCAGAGATCCGTTCAGATGCCAGATTAAGGATGATTTATTTACTTTAGTGTCAAAGAGCAAATTCCGGAACTATTTTAAGAAAACATGTATGAGGGGAGAGGGAAGAACAGACAGGGGTAAGTGAAGGCAGAAACAAGAATGTGGACAGAATTGATCAAGAAAAACTGGGACCATGGAAGGAGAAGTTAAATAGATAACATGTGTTTGAGGGGAAAAGAGATCCTATTTGACCTGTGTAGTTCTTCAGCTAATGGACACATCAGACATGGAAAAATGGGGAAAGGTGGCTCTTTTCCATTTTCAGTTTTGACAAATACCTTCAAATCATACCTACTAATTCTAAAATGGAATTTGTAATCTTACACAGGTTATTTATTTCCCAGGATGAAAAATGAGACATGTTACCTCTAAAGGAACACTAGTTATCTGACATTGGGGACCCCTACTGATAAGCCCTCTATGCGTATGTACCTTCAGAGTTGCTGGAAGAGAGTGACGATTGAGAGTGAATCAAAGTTTTGCCAAATACTCAAATCAACAGAAAAATAATTTGCTTTCAATAAAATCTTATGTTAGCACATCCAGTGGAAGGAAGACTGACCTGGGAATCAACACACTGCCTGGCCATCCTGGGGATTACTTTCCTGTCTATAAAATCTGAGTGTTGGCCTTGCCTGGTGGTCCCCAAATGTTGCTTATATCTTCATGCCACAGATATCCCTGCCTATAGCCACACTGGGGATTGAGAGTGCAACCCTCCATTAATTTCTTCTCCCCCACTCAGCTCCTCCTTTTTGGACATTTTGCAGTTTAGGAAATCTAAACTCCAGTTATCAGGATGCCACATGGTCTTGAAGGTCCCTTTCAGCTCCAAAGTTCCACTCTTTGTGACTTGGAATAACCTTGGGTAAAGCATGAATTTTTCCTCTTAAGGTCTGAAACACATGTTTGTTCTGTATTGGAATGGGACTACTTGTGTCTGCTTAGTTTCAGCATGATGCCCAAGTAGGGAAAGGGAGACATGTCCCCTGAGGGGCAAGAAGAGGGGAAGTCCACCTGCCATGTGGATAGGCCCTCTGCAGGATCCAGCAGAGGGCACTGGGAGTTGGTCCGGGCAGCCCTGGTGTGGGGCCTCCTCATGAACTGATGGGGTGTCCTTGCTTAGCAGCAATAAGGACTACCTGCCAGGAGGAAATAGGACCCTAATCACTGAAGTGGGACAACAAGGGGCAATGTCAGATGCTCCCGTTCAAGCGGTGATAGTGCGGCAGCTTATCAAGAGAAGTTGCAGCCATGAGAACAGGTCAGATGTGTGCATATCCATATCAAGTCATGAGAAGAGAGTCAGGAATTGTGCTGAAGCCTAATATCTAAACCCAGGCTCAAAGCACAGGTCAGATTGCTCACAAGGTGAATGGTACTGAGTCCAACATGTTGAGTCCCTCTGCCGCCCTACATTGGGGTTTCAAAAGGCAATTAACATTGGCCTTCAGAATACCACAGGGTAGGGATGGGAAGATTTGACTCCAGTGTGTTTGTTTCTCTGCTCTTGCTGTGCCAGCATGGACTGTTCCATCCAGCCCCTTGAGACCTCAACTAAGAAGAGAGATGAGATCTAGAAGCTGGATCTTGTGAAGGCTACTCTCTGGAGCAGGGCCCAAGTAGGGAGGGTCCTGGGTTGCACCAGACTAGTGGTCAGTCACCAAGTCATCATGGGAGTGAGTGGGCTAGGTGACTGTCATGACCAGAAAGGAAGCAGTAGGACTTTGCAAAGGGACTCAAATGACTGTGTTACAAATCTAGAGACTGTGGATCACATAGAACAGAACAGTAGTGAGAAGGAGTGAGTGAGCTGAGAGGAGGTCAGTGTGCTCATGGGCTGAGGACCAGCTAGTCAATTCTGTTGTGTTCAATTAATTGTCCTCGGCTATTGGCACAAAGGGAGGATAAACTTGAACAGTCATTTGCTAGGCTGGCATCAAAGCCTTAATATTATAGAACCTTGTTAGGTTGTTAGTTATAAAAGATAAATGTTTATTTCTGAGTTTTAAATGGAGAGCAGTAAATGTCTTGGAAACCATGATTTAAAAGTAAAATTTGGAGAGTAGAATCTGAATTCAGATAAGACTGAATGGAATAATACATGTGCAAAATGTTTGTAAGCTATACTGGGTAATTGCAAGCCATTATTTCAGTCTACCCTGTACAAATGAGAAGACTGGGGGAACCAAAGTGGAAGGAAATCAATGCAACCTAGTATAGGCCTCTCCTTCCCTTGTGCTTTTCTTCCTCTTCCTTTGCTCTACAAAACTCTTTGTCTCTTTTCTAATCTCATGTGCTCAAAAGTAAACAACCCTAAAAAGAAAAAAGTTAATATGTTGAATCTAGACAAATGGTACAGATGAATCTATTTCCAGGGCAGGAATAGAAACTCAGATGTAGAAAACACACAGGTGGACACAGAGAGAGAAAGAGAAGGTGGGATGAATTGGGAGATTGAGATTCACATATATACACGACCATGTGTAAGATAGCAGGTGGGGGGCTGCTGTAAAGCACAGGGAACACTACTCAGTGCTCTGTGACAACCTAGATGGGCGCAATGGCTGGGGGAGGGGGGTAACAGGAGGGAGGTCCGAGACGGAGGGGATAGAATGCCTGTACACAGCTGACTAACTTCATAGTATAGCAGAAACTAACACAACAGTGGAAAGTAGTAATACTCCATTAGAAACAAAAAAAGTGAGCTCCCAGACACAGAGAACAGATTGGTGGTCCCCAGAGATGGGGTGTGAGGGGTGGGCAAAATAGGTGAAGGTGGGCAAAAGGCACGAACTTCCAGTTATAAGTTAAAGAAGCCCTGGGCATGTAATGTGTAGTTAATAATACTGTGTTGTATAACTGAAAATTGCTGAGAAAATAGATCTTAAAAGTTCTTATCACAAGAGAAAAAATGTTTAAGTACGTAAGCTGACGGATATTAATTAGACTTACTGTGGTGATCATTTTACAATATATAGAAATACCAGATACCTGACACTAGTGTATTACTCGTATCTCAAATTTTTAAAAAAGTGAGCAACCCTAGCTTATCAGGCTAGTGTTCTGAAACATAATACTGAAGGAAGTTATGGAATGTGCCTCTGGGAGTGGAAGGGAGACTAGCGTGAAGGTGTCCCACTCTCAGTGTCCTGCATGGTTTGCCTGGAGGATGTAAGTGGACTTAAGTATCGCTATTGCAACCTCCCCTCCATTAAGACTCCCTCGTCTTTATTAGTGAATCTCTTTCTTTCCTTGGTGCCTGGATTCTGTGCTGGGAAATACATCTCAAACCAGGGACTTCTTCTATACATTTTAGTCATCTTAAAATATCCTCCCTACTCATTTAGAAGCCCAGGTTGTCAGAGGTGGGACCACCATTTTGTACATCTGTGTCTTCTCATAATACCCAGAAAAATACATGCTTCATTAGAGTATTGTGTAAAATTAAAGAACATTGGATGCTCAGAGGTAGGGTCTACCTGCCAATGCAGGAGATGGAGATTCCATCCCTTGGTCGAGAAGATCCCATGGAGGAGAAAATGGCAATCACACTAATCTTCTTGCATGGGAAATCTGATGGACAGAGGAGCCTGGCGTGTTACAGACCATGGGGTCGCAGAGTCGGACTTGACTGAGCGACTCAGCATGCATACACCGACACGTGCCACAGCCTATGCAGTCAGGTCTGTGTTAGTATGGGGAAGAAACACGGGTATAGCAGCAGCTAGTGAGTTGTCTGGCCATTATGCTTTTGCTTCAAAAGTGAAGATGCTCGACTCCAGAATTTGGTAGTTTGTGGAAGAACTAGTGGCAGAATTCAGGTCCTAATGCTGAGTATACTGTAGGAGGTTTGAGAAGGTGGTTTTTCTGACGTCTTAGATGTAGATTCAGTTACTTTTGAGGTGTTTGGCTTTGACCAAAAGGCCTTTCAGCTCAGATGGAAAATTTGGATATGGCCACTTGAACCAAGCTGAGACGGAAATAAGCCAAGTGAAGGCGCCTGCAAAGGGAAACACGACACCCCAAATATCACCCTGGTGATAGTCATCTTTGGGTTCCACTTTGAACTGATGCATTTTTAAGTTCGCTTTTGTTTCCATGTTAGTTTTGTTGTCAAAACTTGGCCTCTGTTCACTGGTGCTGAATAGAAACACAGAGACAGAGTTTTGGGTGTAGTAGAACACCTGAGGATCGCAAAGTATACACATATGTAGCACGAAATGTGTTCAGAAACTTGATTTATTATGGGACTGTACTCTTTGCATGGGCTGGGAAGTTCTTTTAAATCATTAAATATTAAGACGATCATCTCTTCTATTAAATTACAGTACATGTTCTAGACCATTCAGATCAAGCCTTTACTCCCTTTGAGAGTTTTCAACATCAGTTGATTGAGCTTCAGGCTTTACAACGTTTATCCCTGTAGAGATCATCTTTACAGTTCCTTGGGAAAATGTGAACGTGCTGACTTTTGTTTTCAATACTGTATGAAAACAGGAAAAAATAAAACAAAATTTAGAAAATACAGCTCATTAAAAAAGAAAAGAGCAGCTTTTCTTGCCTTGCCAGGCAAAGGGGACCACAGTGGGCTAATGCCCTCAAGGCTGTGTGACCCACCCTGGAAGGGGTAGGGAGGAGTTTAACAGTGTTCAAGAACCAGAGCATGATCAGCTCGTGGACAATTCTTGAATTGACTTGTATCAAGGTGAAGTTTCAAGCATCATCAATCTTCTGGTTTCAACCAGTCTAGGGTCTGTGTTCTGGTGGTTAGCAGTTTTCATCTGGAGGGGGTCTGCTTCCAGTAAAAACAACTTAAGAATGTGTTTCAGACCTTTACCTATATATTTTAGGGAACTGGGAGTTGGGTGATTCTGCTGTGTGGCAGAATCATAGTCTAAATTTTTACCAGTTCCCTAGCCCGACAGCTCTTCTTTGTTTCTATATCTTCCTATTTCCCAGTCATTAACTCGAGTCAACATTTTACTTCAAAAGACAAGGACACAGGTGCTTTTACACAGTTTTAGTTTCTGATGCCTTCAACCACAGTGTTCAATCACACTTATGAAGCACCTCCTGTTATCTGCCCAGTACTTAGCCTGAAAAAAGGAATAAAACAATACTCTATCTTTAAAACCCACCTGAACTTCCAGTTAATACTTTATGTCTTATCAGAGTTGAATACAAAAGCTTCCTCATTATGCATTAATGCAACAAAGAGTTTATAATTTTCTTTTCCTTCACTTTCACAAAGATAGACACAATAGAGAAAGGTTTGATATGGGTCTAACGGAAGATATGCTTAGTGCTTTTTTATGTTTGAAGTCTATGGATGTTCATTGTTGTAAATACATGGTCACATGTATTTCACATAGGACCAGTGTACCTTATTTTCTGCAGTATTTTGTTCTATAAAAATGTTATGTGAATCATACCTTTCAGAAGCAAACAATGTTGTATAAAGTATTTTGAAGTTTTAAAGGTGTTCTTGTTGAATGCTCTTAAAAGACTTATAACTGGCCTGTAAATTAGACAGTTTGGGTCAGTCTGGAAATTATGTTTCTTAAGGTGTATTTACAGATCTACAACATATTTTATTGATGTAGTTCACTTCAGTTCACTCACTCAGTTGTGTCTAACTCTGTGCGACCCCATGAACTGCAGCACACCAGGCCTCCCTGTCCATCACCAACTCCTGTAGTTTACCCAAACTCATGTCCATTGAGTTGGTGATGCCATCCAACCATCTCATCCTCTTTCATACCCTTCTCCTCCCACCTTCAATCTTTCCCAGCATCAGGGTCTTTTCAAATGGGTCAGGTCTTCACATCAGGTGGCCAAATATTGGAATTTCAGCTTCAACATCAGCCCTTCCAATGAACACTTAGGACTGATCTCCTTTAGGATGGACTGGTTGGATCTCCTTGCAGTCCAAAGGACTCTCAAGAGTCTTCTCCAGTACCAAAGTTCAAAAGCATCAATTTTTCAGCGCTCAGCTTTCTTTATAGTCTAATTCTCACATCCATACATGACTACTGGAAAAACCATAGTCTTGACTAGACGAACCTTTGTTGGCAAAGTAATGTCTCTGCTTTTCAATATGCTGTCTAAGTTGTCATAACTTTCCTTCCAAGGAGTAAGCGTCTTTTAATTTCATGACTGCAGTCACCATTTGCAGTGATTCTGGAGCCCCCAAAAATAAAGTCAGCCATTGTTTCCACTGCTTCCTATCTATTTCCCATGAAGTGATGGGACCAGATGCCATAATCTTAGTTTTCTGAATGTTGAGCTTTAAGCCAACTTTTTCGCTCTCCTCTTTCACTTTAATCAAGAGGCTCTTTAGTTCTTCTTCACTTTCTGCCATAAGGGTGGTGTCATCTGCATATCTGAAGTTATTGATATTTCTCCTGGCAATCTTGATTCCAGCTTGTGCTTCATCCAGCCCAGCATTTCTCATGATGTACTCTTCATATAAGTTAAATAAGCAGGGTGACAATATATAGCCTTGACATACTCCTTTCCTGATTTGGAACCCGTCTGTTGTTCCATGTCTGGTTCTAACTGTTGCTTCCTGACCTGCATTCAGATTTCTCAAGAGGCAGGTCAGGTAGTCTGGTATTCCCATCTCTTTCAGAATTTTCCACAGTTTGTTGTGGTCCACACAGTCAAAGGCTTTGGCATAGTCAATAAAGCAGAAATAGATATTTTTCTGGAATTCTCTTACTTTTTTTATGATCCAGCCGATGTTGGCAATTTGATCTCTGATTCCTCTGCCTTTTCTAAAAGCAGCTTGAACATCTGGAAGTTCATGGTTCACGTATTGCTGAAGCCTGGCTTGCAGAATTTTGAGCTTTACTTTACTAGCATGTGAGATGAGTGCAATTGTGTGGTAGTTTGAGCATTCTTTGGCATTGCCTTTCTTTGGGATTGGAATGAAAACTGACCTTTTCCAGTCCTGTGGCCACTGCTGAGTTTTCCAAATTTGCTGGCATTTGCTGAGTGCAGGACTTTCACAGCATCATCTTTCAGGATTTGAGATAGCTCAATTGGAATTCCATCACCTCCACTAACTTTGTTTGTAGTGATGCTTTCTAAGGCCCACTTGACTTCACATTCCAGGATGGCTGGCTCTAGGTGAGTGATCACACCATCATGATTATCTGGGTTGTGAAGATCTTTTTTGTACAGTTCTTCTGTGTATTCTTGCTGCCTCTTCTAAATCTCTCTGCTTCTGTTAGGTCCAGACCATTTCTGTCCTTTATTGAGCCCATCTTTGCATGAAATGTTCCCTTGGTAT
Source organism: Oryx dammah (assembly GCF_014754425.2). NCBI lineage: Eukaryota > Metazoa > Chordata > Mammalia > Artiodactyla > Bovidae > Oryx > Oryx dammah. The sequence continues at coordinate 38,723,467 of NW_024070213.1, read as the reverse complement.
CTCTAATTTTCTTGAAGAGATCTCTAGTCTTTCCCATTCTATTGTTTTCCTCTATTCTTTGCAATGATCGCTGAGGAAGGCTTTCTTATCTCTCGTTGCTATTAACTCTAATTGATGTAATAGAGTACTAAATACACACGTGAACTTTAGAACACTGATACCTGTATTCAGTTCAGAGAACACATCCATGTGTTATTTCATTTACTCCGTGCAATGGCCTTTCAAGGTGATTGTAATACAAATAACTTCGCTTCATGGATCAAAGCCTTGTCATGGCAAAGGGGCATGCATAACTCAGCAAAGCTGTGAGCCATGCTGTGCAGGCCCACCCAAGACAAATAGGTCGTAGTGCAGAGTTCTTACAAAACATGGTCCACTGGGGAAGGAAATGGCAATCCATTCCAATATTCATGCCACGAGAACCCAGTGAAAAGGCAAAAAGATGTGACACTGAAGATAAGCCCCTGCCCCCAGGTCAGAAGGTGTCCAATATGCTACTGGGGAAAAGCAGAGGGGAATTACTAATACCTCCAGAAAGAATGAAGCAGCTGGGCCAAAGCAGAAACAGCACTCAATTGTGGATGTGTTTGTCAAGAAAATTAAAGATATCAAGAGAACATTTCATGCAAGGATGGGCACAATAAAGGACAGAAACAGTAAGGACCTAAGAAGCAGAAGAGATTAAGAAGAGGTGGCCAGAATACACAGAATTATATAAGAAAGGTCTTAATGACTCAGATAACTGCAATGGTGTGGTCACTCACCTAGAGCTGGACATTCTGGAGCATGAAGTCAAGTGGGCCTTAGGAGAGATTACTGTGAACAAAGCCAGTGGAGGTGACAGAATAAACATTAAAAAGCTTCTCAATTCCAAGCCTAGCACCCCTGGGATGCAGAGCTAAGGAAATACACAATAGATGCCTTTCTCTAGACTATGAGTAAACTTTCACATCCAGATACATTCCATCTTTGGGGATATTTCCCCATCCATCAAGTGTCTGAGATAATGAATAAAATGGCAGTAAACTGGGACACTGATGAGTCTGGGCCCATGGAACTGCCAGCTTCTGGGTTCAATCTGGTTTGAGGGGCCACCATTGACTCCTGTTGTTTCCTTTGCAGAGCATCAAACACTTGTTCTGGGGCCAAGGTTCCAGGGCTTTATTGTTTAACCATTTGCGGTCAGCATTCATGAGACCAGAATAAGATCTCAAGGTCAGATAAATTTCCAGATGGGGATTCAATGGATTAATGTGAAGTTAATCAGGGATGTGTTTCACTTAAACAGTCTAAAGTTGGGAATTTTTTAGAGTAATAAAAGAGAAAGAATATGTCTCTCTTGTATCATTAATGCTACTTATAGGTACACTCAGTGGGTAATTTAAGCTTGTTAAGTTAAAAGGTAGAATTTCAGTTCTTCCTTAACAGCTGAAAGATTCTCTTTGCTGCATATAATTATAATTAAACAAAAAGTGAAACTAAAGTAAATTTCACTAAATGCTTGGCCCAGTCATAGAAAATTGTCATCTCTCCAGGTTGATGTAAATGGGAAGGGAAAATGTTGTTACTTTTATCACTTAAGAACTTCTTCCACTTAAGATTCCTGAAAGTACATTTGTACTATTTGCAGGATGATTAACTGCTCACAAAGTTCTCAAACAACAGGTGTAAACATTTTTTTATTCTAATTTGAAAGGACAGACATTGTTGATTCAGATTTCCTATTCAGCTCTCTTTGGATTTGCATCTCTTAAGGGAGAGATTCAAATTTCTTTAGTTACTACAAGTGCTGCAGCTGAGCAGCTTGTCAATAAAATCCATTCAAAATTGGAAATACCTGTGGCCTGTGAATGAGAGAGTATTTCTATGCTTCCTTCTCTCGGACAGCTGTGGTGCTTCTCAAGTGTGCTTTGAAAATGCCTCTCTGTACTGAGCTAAGCCATTCCACAGCCAGCTGGGTTCTTGGTTCTCCAGGTTATGATGTTGTCAGCTGTCAGTTGTTTGCACTGACTCTTTTGGGCTCTCTGTGGCCATCTCTAGTCAGAGTCCACATTTTCCTTCAACAGGTTAGCCGGACCAAACTGGAGTCTGGTTTCATTTTCCTGGAGGCCAAAAAAGTATGTAGTTTCTCATTTGCTTGATTTTTCCAGTTTCAAAATGAGGGCTTTAGCTGCCCCAGCAATGAAGAGAGCAGTCGTACCCCCTGCAGCTGAGAGCTGCAGTAAAGCAGATGTTGAAAGATGAAATGTCATAATAGAGAAGCATCTTAATCTCTGATATTGTGTTCAGGTTCTTAAGAATGTGATATCCTCTGAGAAATTTGCAAACCTAAATGGAGATTATTTTATATGGCTTAACATTTCTTTAAACCATATGTCAACACAAAGACTTCTGAAAAGAAAATGACCGTGTTACTCGATCCCAAGGCCTGTGCTGAGTGGAAGGAGAGCTGCTCCCCCTCGTGCTGGCCGTAGCAGGGCTCAACGACAGGCCTATGAGTGGAATCTGGCCCACCGCCTGTTTTTATAAATACATTTTGTTGGAACATAGCCATGCTCATTCGTTTACATAAGTGTCAATGGCTGCTTTCCTGCTACAAAGATAGAGTTGAGTAGGAAGGACAGAGGCCATATGGCCTGAAATATTTACTCTCTGGCCCCTTACAGAAAAAGTATGCCAACTCCTGAATTACAGCTGAATGTTAGGGTCATGAGACTTCTGATCTGACTCTATTCCTAGCTTTTGGAGCTGTGGGCAAGTTATTTAAATTCTAAGACTCTTGAGAGTCCCTTGGACAGCAAGGAGATCAAACCAGTCAATCCTAAAAGAAATAAATTCTAAATTTTCATTGGAAGGACTGATGTTGAAGCTGAAGCTCCAATACTTCAGCCACCTGATATGAAGAGCTGACTCATCGGGAAAGACCCCGATGCTAGGAAAGATTGAGGGCAGGAGGAGAAGGGGACAACAGAGGACGAGATGGTTGGATGGCATCATCAACTCATTGGACATAAGTTTGAGCAAACTTTGGGAGATAGTGAAGGACAGGGAAGCCTGGTGTGCTGCAGTCCATGGAGTTGCAAAGAGTCAGACACAACTTAGCAACTGAACAACAACAACAACAACAAAAGCTTTAGTTTCCTCATTTATGAAGTCAAAGATACTGAAGACTAAGTTTTTTAATTAGATAATATATTTAAAGCCAGTACTATCCTTGTTCCAAGCCCTACAGATATAGTGGACAGGTCCACATAAAGCTCTTAGCACAGCACCTGACGCATACTGAACTGAACTGACTCATAGGAAACACTCAACAAGTGTGCAAACGTATAAAATAGTTCATTTGGCTGCTGTTATCTTAGTCATCCTTGTATTCTGCCTCGTTTCTCTGGAGTTTTGGGGATCCCAGTGTTTCCCTTCTCCACTGCTCTGCCAGATGGCAGCTCTGTTTCCTACAAGGAAACAGTTAAAGACCATTGAGATTTCGTGAACGGAGTGCTTGGGAAGGAAGTAGGCGAAGCTGTGTGATAAGGTGTGAGGAATACAGGCATCCACCAGTCAGGGCAGAACCCCAGTGTCAGGACAGTAGATGGAGTGTGGACTCTGGAATCCGGAATTTCTGGTGTTTTGTTGCATGAGCCATGTGACCAAATTTAGCAAATGTCCTCGTCTCTCTTGTTCGGTATCAGGAATTCAGTGCTGCTAACAGTGAACCCCAGGGATGTGAGGATGAGCTGACTTCATGCCAAGAATGTGCTCGGCACATCAGACATGCTCAATAAACATTGGTCCTCCATGGTGCTGCTTTCTGAAGGCAGCGGGAGAAGACAGCTGGTCTTGGGGACATGGGTGCCTTCAGAGTGCACCTCCTGCATTTCAGTACCTGGTCCACATGTCACCTTTTCAGTTAGGCCTTCCCTAACCATCCATATGAACAGCTCATCTTCCCCGCCTCAGCCTGGTCTGCGCCTTTTCTTTCCTACTTGATTCTTCTCTGCTTAACGTATTGTATTCTGTGTGATCGACTCTGTGTTTTTAGAGAAGGCCATGGCAACCCACTCCAGTACTCTTGCCTGGAAAATCCCATGGACGGAGGAGCCTGGTAGGCTGCAGTCCATGGGGTCTTGAAGACTTGGACATGACTGAGCGACTTCACTTTCACTTTTCACTTTCATGCATTGGAGAAGGAAATGGCAACCCACTCCAGTGTTCTTGCCTGGAGCATCCCAGGGACGCGGGAGCCTGGTGGGCTGCCGTCTGTGGGGTCGCACAGAGTCGGACACGACTGACGTGACTTCGCAGCGCAGCAGCACTCTGTTTTACTTGTCTGTTGGCTGTTTTTCCTTCCATGTGAGTTCTAGGAGGAGAGGAATGATTGTGTTATCCACTGTTATGTTCTTGGTGCCTGTAACAGTGGGAGATATATATTCTGTGTTTTACCTATAATTGTATTTTTAGTGCCCAGCATACTGCCTGTCATATACTGGTGAGAGAACAAATAAATAGTTGAGCAAAGTAAATGAGATGTATTGATTTAGGGTTTCTTACAGTATTAGTGTCTGACTCATATAGGATTTCTTTATATAAGCTCCCTTCGTTGTTAAAATATTCTGTAATAATTTATATTGTCATCTTAGGAAAAAAATTACTGAAATGTACAAGCTAAATGTTTGTGTTTTTCTGAGGCAGTCAGCAGGCAAGAAGCCTCTCTGTGGGTGCATAGATGATGGGAGGGATCATGTTCCATCCACCAGGCCAAAGCTTTCAGAGATGTGACCCCAATGTGCCAGAGTCCCACTCCAGGATTTTTCTTGTCTCTTGGGAAAGCCAGGCCACAGTCAGCATGAGAATTAGATCAATGAAGCTTGTCCTTGATGAGCTGCAAGCTTCCAGGCTCTAGAGTTGGCCTGTGAAAGGATTTTCCTTCCCTCAGGAAGGAAAGGCATAAGGACTTTTGCCAGAGTGGGGACTTACTAAGTGGCATGTTTCTGGAGACCAAACCCAATCCCTCTCAGGATCTGATAGTCCCCCAGGGACTGTCTCTCTCAAGCCTCAGGGCCCAAATTTGCAACATGGTGCCAGAAGGGTTATACAATGTTAGGAGGACGAGGGAGATTAGATTAGAGGGTCCAGTCAAGACCCAAGAGCATACAGGATGGACTTTTCTGGATGCATGAGCTGATGAAATCTAGGAGCAGGAGCCTACAAGATGAACCTGTGGTTCTCCACACTCGGGCAGAGAACTAGCAAATGTGCTGGTGGAGCCCACTGGAGCATTGACGTGGAAATGTTGTATCTGACAGGGAGGTTATGTCTGTTTTTCTATCATAGCACAGGCTCTGTTTGAAAGTTAGTTGCATGGGATGCAATGCTCAGAGGCCTCCATCACACTCTCAGACTCAGCTGCTTCTCCACTTTCTTTTGCAGCATGGGCTACTGCATTCTTTTTGTGCACGGACTGAGCAAGCTGTGTGCGTGGCTGAATCGTTGTGGTGCCACCACCCTGAGTGTGTCCACGGTGCTGCTACTGCTGCTTTTCTCCTGGAAAACCGTGAAACAGAATGAAATTTGGCTATCGAGAGAGGCCCTATTCAGGTATGACTAGAGGGATAAAAGTGAATCTCTTCCCGTTATTTCTTTGCTTATGTATTTGTTTCCAAACAAATCAGGTGACATGGATCTGGTGATATTTACGACTCCAGAAGTGTTTTTCAGTGAAGTTATAAATGGAAGATGTCCTTTTATTTTGGGTTTTAACTTCAGCTTTTTAAAATAGTATATTAGGTTTTATGGGAGCTCATTCTAAGTGAATTGATGAAAATAAGGATCACCGGAAACTTTGGGGGGAGTCTGTGAATTGAGATGGAAAGTCTTAATGATAAGCTGGGCTGTAAAATCAGCTATAAACAAAATGAAACAATAAGTCTAATTCCATTGTTCAGCTGAGTGAATGGGAAAGGTGAGTACACAGCAAGAAGGGAGAGAAATGCAGTACATTTTCTTTAAAATGTTTCAGAACATTAAGTCATGATCTGTGATCTAGTTGCTTTATTTTGGAACATTAATTGTGAACAGGAAATGGTTTCTCATCTCCTGGTAAGTTTTTATATGGTGTAGAAGCTGTTTCAGAATATAGTGAAGTGTTAGTCACTCAGTCGTGTCTGCCTCTTTACAACCATTGACTATTGCCATTGACTGTAGCCTGCCAACCTCCTCTGTTCAAGAGATTCTCCAGGCAAGAATATTGGAGTGGGTAGCCATTCCCTTTTCCAGGGGATCTTCCCAACCCAGGGACTGAACCCAGGTCTCCTGCAATGCAGGCAGATTCTTTACCATCTGAGCCACGAATATAACAATGTCCTAAATGTCTAAAGTATAAACATCCTTTGGGTCACTCATCATGCTGTGTTTCTGGACTTGATTTGTCTCATTGATGCCACAGCCCAGGCAACCTTTCCTGGGCTCCTGGCTCAGCCACACCTGACCTCCCATGAGTATTTCCCAGTCTCTAGGAGTTCCTAGTTTTTGCCTGCTTCCAGCTTCTGTCCTCACTTGTGGCCCAGTTGGCCAGTTCAGTCAATGTGCTTTTATTTGGTTCCCTGATCACCTGGTACCCTACACTTATTCTTTGGAGGCAAACGACTGAAAATGTGTAGCAGACTCGTTGTCTGAACAGTCTGTCTTGAGGGGACCTGAATACTTGCAAAGGAATGAATGGAGGGTAAACTTACCCCAGTTTTCTCTCTTCACATCACAGTTCCCAGGAAGATAAAGTCTTCTAACTGAGCCTGAACTTAAGTCATGTGCCTGCCTTTTGTCCCCCATCAGGGCACTGAGATGACAGAACTAGTCAAAGACTCTCCTCTAACTTCCATGGGGATGATGGGGGGGGAGTTGGCTTCCTCTGAGATAACACAGCAAAAGCAAATTCTCCAGGAAGTCCACTTCAAACAATATATCTGATTTTGCTACTTGGCAGTTTGACTTTTTTAATAGAAAAAAATGTAATTTGGCATGCATGTCTTTATTATTACATGTCATTTATTGTCATTCTCATTCTCATTGTCACCATCATTATTTCCATGGGTACTGTAGGGACCTGTTACTCTGGTTTTTTTTTTTTTTTCCTTTTCTATGAATTGTTTTTCATTTTTAGGCTGCAGAGCCTGTTTTGTTCCTGTCATATCCCAGACTTCAGTGCAGTGCTTACAGATGACAGTGAACTCGTTCCCTCTTACTGCCCAGTGCTGAAGTCTTTTTGTAAACACAAGGGCATGGAAGTTCAGGAATATAACTTCCTCCTGGTTTCTGTTGACTTAATTCATTTTTTCTTTCACTTTCAGTAGTCAGTGATTTTATGAGAAATGTTTAAATGGTTCTGCCCTATGTTAAACTTTCTTGAGTAAAGGTACTAAGAGTGATTGCATTTTATAATGATGTTTACTGCTTAATCAGAGCAACTCTGGGGATGGATTCTGGCAGACAGTGGTTTATCTCAAGGATAACAAGTTAGTGTTCAATCCCTATACAACTGATGCCAGCAGTTTTAAAAAGGGAAAACAAAATAGCAAAATACTCATTGACCTTGCATGCAGAGGCTTCTGGTTTTTTAGATGGGAGCATGTAGGAAGTGAGCAGTTGATTACTAAAACATTCCACATATGTACAGAAAGAAACTTTGTGTCTGAGAGGCCTTTGGTGATCAAATGGAGTTTTGTGTAATATGCAAATCAAAGCTATCAATAGGTTTTAAAAAGCTTTACCTATTATAATTTATATTCTGAGAAAACTTTTAAGAATCTGAGACTTCAAGTTTTTTCTTTTTCCTTCAAGACCAGATGTTTGTATATATTCATCTTTCCTGAGCAATGTTCAAATTAGTTGAACATTTACCAGGAATCTTTGAGTCATGATAGTATTAGTAGTTGGTGTTCCGGAATTAGGCTTTTTGGCTTTGCTCCAAATTCCACTGTTTAATAGCTATATGATCCTGGGTGAGTTACTCAACCACTTCATGCCTTGGTTTCTTTATTTTAAAATTTAGGAATTTGGGATTAACATATATATACTTCTTTATGTGAAACAGATAACCAACAAGGATCTACTGTATAGCACAGGGAACTATTCAATATATTTATTCAATATCTTGTGATAAACCATAATTTATGGTTTCCCTAATGGCTTAGTGGGGAAAGAATCTGAAGCCTGCAATGCAGGAGACACAGGAGATGTGGGTTTGATCCTTGGGTCCGGAAGATCCTCTGGAAAAGGAAATGGCCTGAATCATTTTGCTGTATGTACACCTAAAACTAACACAACATTGTAAATCATCTAAATTCCAATACAGAATTGTAAAGTAAAATTAAAAATAAAGAAAGAAAAGAAAAAATAAATTTCATTTAAAAAGTTTTTACTAAATTTTTAAAATTTAGAATAGTGATAGTGTCTATCTTCTGGTAGGGGCTTCCCAGGTGGCACTAGTGGTAAAGAACCCATCTGCCAATGCAGGAGACATGAGAGAGGTGGGTGGTTTGATCCCTAGGGAAGATCTCTAAGAAGATCCCTCCAGAGAAGATCCCCTGGAGGAGGGCATGGCAACCCATACCAGTATTCCTGCCTGGAGAAACCCATGGACAGAGGAGCCTGGTGGGCTACAATCCATAGGGTCACAAGGAGTCAGACATGACTGAAGTGACTTAGTACACACGTGCATCTTCTGGTGTATTTATAAGAATAAAAGAGTGTGTTAAAAGATGCCCAGGGCAGTGTGATAAACACTATGTTTATAACACTAAGGTTATTGCTCTGCATTTTGTTCTAGGACATGAGCGAGAAGTGGGTTGGGGGAGAGACTAGAGGAGCCTGAAGTCTGGATGGGAGTCAGACGCATGAGCACATTTTAATATAATGTAGCAGGTGGTAGGATCTTCCCTGGTGGCTCACTGGTAAGAATCCACCTGCCAGTGAGGGAGATATGAGTTCAATCCCTGGGTCAGGAAGATTCCCTGGAGAAGGAAATGGCAGCCCACTCCGGTATTCCTGCCTGAGCAATCCCATGGACAGAGGAGCCTGGCGGGCTACAGTTCATGGGGTTGCAAACAGTTGGACACAACTTAGCAGCTAAACAACAAAGCAGCTGGTAAACAAGAGGAAGGGCAGGACACTGTATAAGTATAGGCAGGTGACTGTAATCAACCCAAGCCTTCAAAGACTGTCCTTTTGTGGGCCTGAGCTCGGTATGGTAGGATGAGGAAAACCTAAAGTAGTTGTAATGGTCAAAACCAAGAGCTGGCCCACTGAGTAAGAACAAGTTCTAGATAAGCTGATGTCCTTACAGAGGTCCTAATTCTGTTTTCTCCTCTGTTCCAAACTGTAAACTCATTGACCATCCCAGGTCATATGGTGTCGAGAGCTCTCTAATTATATGGAGTGGTTTTGCTGGCAATACTATGATCAACCTTACAGAATATCTTAGGACAGAGCTTTGTGTTAGAGAAAATCCAAATTTCAATCAAGTTCCAGTGTTTCCAGCTAAGGCCTCCTCCCACAAAAAAGATGGCACTGAATGATGTATATTTAGGAGATACCAATGCAAAGTCACCTCACATCTTTGTACGTCTATTCTTGAAAACCTGTCACACAAAAGTGTAAGAATCCAATCCTTGTGTCTCACCAAGGGCTCAGAGAGAGAGTAGTTCATCCAAGTCAGACTAGCTGTGAAAAGGAGGAACCAGGATTTGAACCCAAATCTAATGTAAAAGCCAAAGAATGTATATACTTCACCACACTTATATTTTGCTTTATGTTGTCTAACTTAATCTAAGCCCAGTGTAAACAGAGACAGACAGACAGAGCGAGAGACAGAGACAGAATGAGAGAATTTGTAATCATAGTTGCAAGGTACATTTTCTTTAATCTCTTAGAATAGGAAATTATTCTGCTATCTAATCTGAGGAGATAGAAACTCCATACGTCCAGCTGAACTGAGTGATACCCCAGACTCATGTGTGTTTGCAGGAAATTGTACCAAAATAACACAATTTGATTAAATATTTTCTTCCCATCCCCCAAATCTTCAAAATACCTAGAATGACAAAGATAGCATATTTTGTTTTGCATCCAGTTTGGGTTCTCTCTGAATCCCATTCATGAACTGTTTAAATGATCCATGGACCACCCTTAAGAATTTATGGCCTAGATCTTCCTCCCTTTCTGTATAAAACACATTTCTTTTTCTTCCTCTGGAATTGCTGAGCCAGAAAGATAAGCAGATCTCTCAGGGCAGAGAACAGAAACCAGAGATTGGCAGATTCCTTTGTAAAAGCCAGACTATAAATATTTGAGGCTTTGTGGGCCCTCTAGTCTCTTTTGCAGCTACTCTGCTGTTACCTTGGGAAAGAGGCCAAAGACATTTTTGTAAAAGGGTAAACCCATGGATGTGTCTGTCGCCCATTAGGCCGTAGTTTGTTTATCAATGATATAAACATAGTCACAAGTGACATTCTAGTGTACCTAGTACCTTGTGGTACCTTTTAGGTTTATCCAATATTGACCAACTTCAGGAATGATTCTGACCTTGTATTGGCCTTGGTTGAAATGTCTGCTCAAATATTTACTCCAGTCTGTAACCTTAGAAAATGGTCTTCACTCTCTGAGCTTCAATTTCCTCAACTACAATATGGGAGGTACAGTATACTACCCATCTGATAGGTTGTTGAAGGGAGGAAAGGAGATAGCCCTTGGAAGTGGATGCTTAGCTCAGTGCTTGATTTAAAATGAGCCTGCATAAGCACTGGCCATCCTGAGTGTGTTGTTGGAAACCTTAGGTTAAATAGGGTCACAATCGAGGAGAACCACAAATTCTTACTTTCCTTTCCTGTTAACCTCTGACTGAATACTATGTGTTTTTTAAAAATGTTTGTTTTCTAATCAGGAATTTGGAGATGGTTTTCCTGACCTATTGTTCCAGTAATATAAATAAAACAAACGTTCTACAAACTTGGAGAGATACCTGAGAGAAGTGTCTTGATATCTCTGGTATTTTTCAAGTCTTCTGCAAATGAGAGGTGTGAGGGAGAAATGTAAAGTGCATGAATACAGACCCTGCATTCAGAGGGAGGCTTTTATTCATAATCCTTGTTGTAGTTATTAATAGGGCTTCCCCCGTGACTCAGTGATAAAGAATTCGCCTGCCAATGCAACGGATGCAGGAGACGCAGGTTCAGTCCCTGGGTTGGGAAGATCCCCTGGAGAAGGAAATGGCAATCTGCTCCAGTATTCTTGCCTGCGAAATCCCATAGAGAAGCCTGGCAGGCTACAGTCCATGGGATCAAAAAGAGTCAGACACGACTTAGCAAGTAAACAATAGTAGCAACTGCAGTCATTAATAGGGTTTGAGGTCCAGCGCCATAACTTATGAATGCTACATTTCCTTGTGGAGTAAGTATGTGTAAGGCCGCACATTCTGTTAAGACAGCTGGGACGACTGAATCACAGCGTCCAGGTCACAAGCTGAGGAGGCTGGCCTGGGAAGGAGGGGCAACCTGGCCACTCAGAGTGACACGGAAAGTTTTGCCTTTGACTAGTTTATCTTTCTTTTTTCATAAACTGTTCATTGTAAAATGAGAGACTGGAAAAACGAAGCAGGAAAAGATTACGTAGAGAATGTAAAGGTCAAAAACAACAATGGGAAATAACAATGGGAAAAGCAGTATAGTCACAGGACTTTAGTTACTCCACCCACACCCGCTCGCCTGCTACGAATGTTACTACTTCCTACTGCCATCCCTGAACAATGCCCTCATCTTCACAAGGATGTGTTTTCGCAGACTGAACTTGGGTGAAACATAATAGAGCGGCTATGCTAATTGCACAGAGGAAGGATCCATTCCAATAAATATTACAGTTATATCTGTGCTGGAATCAAAGTTATCTTTAAAATCTCCCTGTACCATGCACTGTGTAGTTTTGGAGAGAAAAATCAGACATTTTCCTGTATAAAAATTAAATTTTTAAAAAGCCATCACTATCACTCTGACCTTGGTCCTGCCCTGTGACTAAATATACTTTGGGTAATGTCCATTTGAAATGTTACATTAAAATTCTAGCTTTGTTTGTTAGCTAGTGAGCTGCACTGTGAGGGTGATTGAAGAGACTGATGGTTTCACTGGAGCAGCCAAATGGTAGCATCTGTAAATCTTTTGTTTTGGGTTAGTCATTTTCTAGTGAGAGGATTCCTCCAGTCTCCTCCCTGGGAGTCCAATCCCGGCTGCCAGTGTGCAGAGCTTTGCATGGATACCACAGGGTGAGGAGGATCCACTGTTCAGAATGCATATTGTCACTTAACCTACTTTGGAGGCACATCTCTACTGGCCCTCAGCTGTACCTGTTGTTTCTGAATGCAGGATCTCTCTGATTCAGTTCTCTAGGGAGTAACATGAATACATGCTAAGTCGCTTCAGTGTCCGACTGTTTGCAACCCCATGGACTGTAGCCCACCAGACTCCCCTGTTCATGGGATTCTCCAGGCAAGAATACTGGAGGGGGTTGCCATGCCCTTCTCCAGGAGTCTTCCCAACTCAGGAATCGAACCCAAGTATCTTATATCTCCTGCATTGGCAAGCAGGTTCTTTACCACTAGCGCCACCTGGGAAGCCCTCTAGAGAGTAAACTTCCTGCCTTTTGCTGGGAAGAGAAAGAATAGTGAAATAAGTCGCTGGGATGTGCAGGGCCAGAGAGAGGTAGCTAGGGCCATGCATTTGACCTCGCCTTAGCAGCTCCTCAGAAGGTGGAGTCTGCGGCTTTTACAGGATGTTGCCCTCAGCTTGGTCTCTAGCTTCATACACTCCCTGTACATTCTGTCCTCTGGAGAGTTCCTCAAGGAGCCGGCCAGTGGATTTTAAGTGGGACAGTCTTTGCTGGTCCTAAGGGGCTGTTAATTTTTTTTTCTTTCATTTATTTGTTTGCCTTTGCACATTTTTCTTTATTTTAAAATTAAAAACAATTTTTATTGGCTTATAACATTAAACAGGGGCTATTTCAACAAAAGCTCAACAAAGGTCACAATACCCTGACATATTTCCCTAACAGCTTTAACACTTTGTATGGAATTTCCCTAGTGTTCTTACCTAGAAGAGGTACTGCGTTTGAAATACAGTTGCCCAGAAACTAGGTTGTCATCGTGTCTCCTTCCTCTCACCCTTAGCCTGTTCCCCTCCCACATTTAACGCTCAGAAGTTCTGGAGTTTTCTTCCCAGAGAGCTGCCAAACCCACCTACCGTTGTCACTTCCCTGCCACCACCTCCTTGCAGGTGAGGGAACAGAGACTCTAGAAGCAAATTCCTTGGGTCAGAATCCCATTCTTGGTACTGACTACCAGGCTGATCTTGTGCAAGGTGAATTTGTGGTGCAGTTACAAGCGACTTGTATTACCTTCAAAACTTCAGCGTTACCCTCTGGGGCTCCCCAGGTATTTTGTTTTGCCAGTCTAAGCAGACTAATACACTCATGACTTAAGAAATTTTTAACTTTTCTGAGCCAAGCCTCCTTTCCTTACCTCCAACTTGTAGAATATTTATTAATAATTACACCTGCCTTTAAATAAAATTAGCCCTGGCTTAGTACGTGAGAAATGTTTATTTCCAACAAACCTTGGTAGGGAGGCGAGTCTACAGTCATCCTTCTTGTAATGATTTATTTTTATAGATAATCTCAATTTTTTTTTAAAAAAGAGGAAGGCTATAAGTGAAAGAAGTAAGGAAAAAGCTGAGTTAACCTGAGCATGCATGGTTGTCCCCCCAAAGAATCATCTCTCACTACTTCCTGCTCCTCTGCTTCACATGCAGTTAGTGTATATTTCTTGTGCATAATTGTGCACAACCTTCACTGTTTTCCACAGAAGCATGTTTAGTAACTCATAAGGTCCACAAGTTTTGGAAGAGGCTTTGATGGATGCAATGAACATTTCAAATACAGGTTCATAAATCTGTGATTAAAACATGAAAGAAACTGGCAACATTCCTAAGCAGTACTCTTTGTTACTCATTTTTTTTTTTAATTTATTAACTTTTAGGTCTGGAGTTCAAACTCTGCCCCACAATGCCAAGGTTCACTACAACTATGCCAATTTCCTGAAGGACCAGGGTCGGAACAGGGAAGCCATCTACCACTACAGAACGGCCCTCAAGTAAGCTGCAGCTGGGTGTCTATGCTTTTCAGGCCCTTGTATATTTCACTCACCCCTCCCAGTATATAGAGACCTTGTTTCTCTTGACAGTGACCATCTCCCTGGAGGTGGTATAGATCTTGGACTCCAAGTTTTTGGCTCTTTGTTCAAGTCTGTTATAAGTTTACTTTGCTTCTAACTTTCGGTGTTTTCTTATAAAAATTTCCATTGCTACACATGATGTAATGAAGTGACACAGTTAAATACATATATACAGACCTATAGAAATTGGTTATAAAAAATATTCTCGTACATTCATAGGATATTTACACCAATGAATTCTTCCCAGCCTAGGCTTCCCATTATCTGAAAGGATTTATACAGAAGCTTTTGAGAATAGAAGTAAAATACTCTGATCACTGTGTTAAATTAAAAAAAAAAAAGTGAGAATTCATTTAATTACTCTGTTGGGAATATGTTAATAAGGTATGTATATACATTAGTTCAGTCGCTCAGTCGTACATACAGGTATATATAGTATATTTTTTAATGTTTTAAAATTTTAAACATGAGCAGCCCTGACATTCTCTTTGTACTTATCTACTGGAAGAGAATATACCATGCATGGCTTTAGAGATGATTTTACTGCATGCCTGTTCACTCGTGTCTGACTCTTTTCGACCCCATGGACTGTAGCCCACCAGGCTCCCCTGTCCATGGAATTTTCCAGGCAAGAATCCTGGAGTGGATTGCCATTTCCTCCTGCAGGAGACTGTCCCAACCCAGGAATCGAAACTGTGTCTGTTGCATCTCCTGTGTTGGCAGGCAGATTCTTTACCACACCACCACCTGGGAAGCCCCAGAGATGATTTTAGATTCAGATTTAAGTTCTGCAGTATCAGCAGCCATCTGTATTGCTTTTAGGTACCCAAACTGCAACTCTGATTTTCAAGATGGTCTTTCCCCTCCCCCCAAAAAGAAGGTCTGCCCTAGAAGATCTCAGATAATAATGTGTTTAACCTGGAAGGAGTGAAGACCTGATAACTAAACACAGCCTCAGAATCTCCCCATGTGAGCTCACAGAAGTGTTTTCAAGAGGTTTCCATGCCTCTACAGTGTGTCCCACATTTGGTTGAATTTTCTGATACTGTTCCACTTTGGGACATGCTCTGCAATATGTGTACCAAACAAAGCATACATTCACTGAGGCACCCTTCTTGGATTGTCTTAAGGTGTAGTTTGAAATTGTCATTCTTAAAGTAACTGACCTAATTTACACCTGTGGCAGATTCATGTCAATGTATGGCAAAACCAATACTGTATTGTAAAGTAAAATAAAATAAAAATTAAAAAAAATAAAGTTATCCTTTTGAATAGTATTCTACATAAGTATATTTGGTCATCAAGCAAAGTCTTTTAGACTTTAGGATTTATTATTTAATATTCAATATGGGAAAAATTTTAAACTATTCACATCGAATTCTCTTTCCCAAAGATTTCAAGAAATATGAGCCCCAGAGGAATAATTGCAACAAAGCTCATTATTGTGAAAAAGAAGTTTTTATTAAGAAATAGAAAGCATTTTGAAAGATTTAATAAGGAATTATTTTTTTTCACTGCAAACCAGTTTATCCAAATGTTTACACTGCTTATCTCTGGTTAGTGAGATTATGGTTTAATTTCTTTATTCTTTCCTTTGTGTTCCAGACGTTTTACAATGAACATGCATTATTTTTGAATTGAGGAAGTGTCATTTTTTTTAAAAAGGCGTGTTCTTTCAAGGGACATTCAAGCCAATAAATTATGTTTTATCTTCAATAATTAATTAGTGTGTCATGATTTCAGGTGGCATTCTTAAAGGGAAGAGAAGAGCAGTAAGTTTGTCTGAAAAATATTGGTGGAAGGGAAATGTACTTGTATCTTTTTAAGTTTTTTTCATTCTAACACACTATTTTATGTCAAATTCAAACAAAAAAATAAGGCAGATCCTAAGGCACAGCTTGGGGCAAAAGTATAAACTAAGCAAAATTCTCCTGCAGCTGATTTTACAGAATCGCAGTAGCTGGTTGGGACTTCCGCCTGTTTCCTATGAAACAATAAAGATAAATGTTTGCTTCAACAACTGTGCTTCAGGAAGAAACATGTCCTTTGAGAAATGTGGTAAAAATCATTAAAGCTAAAAATATACTGCATAGTAATTAGTGCAATAACTCATCCTCTCCCCACCAGGCTGAAAATACTTTTAATTTAAATTATTATTATTTTTGTGTGGATACCTCTGTGTGAATTTTCAGTGGATGTGGTTGTTTTTTTTTTTTTTAAGTAAATTGTCACTCTTTAAGTTAAAAAAAGGAAAATACTACGACTGTTCATCATTTTGATGATTATTTACCCCTGGTGACTGGAAGACTGTCCTTCCTTTGATATAACTCTCTGTGGAGGTTGCAGACTTTGGGGTTCTGCCCTGTCCCAACTGTTTCATGCTGCTGTACCTTTGTTGTCTCTGATGTTTTCCGTATTTGCACACAGCAAGAAAGAGAATAATGAGGGAAATGCAGGATTAAATGTGGTGTTATCTGAAGTCAGTCCCCAAAGTTATTCATTCCTGTTGTAATAACTGTATAGATTCCAAAGACAATGGTGAAATTAGTCATAAAGTTTGTATCTGTACCTATATCTTTTTGGCTGGCTTACAGTTCTCAAAATAACACTATATTAAATTGGTAATTATATATGGCATGAATACTGTGCTTCTTTTAAACTTTATTCTGTTTTTTAAACAATGTAGAAGAACCATTAACTTCATTTTGGTGTACCTCTTTTATGACATTTCTGTATTGCAAGGGAGGTCACCCTTGGATAATGCCACAGCTGAAGTCATAGATTCAGATTAAGACTCGAATCATCAAAGGAAATTGTCAGAACGATTTCCTTAAATCCTCCACAAAGACAGGTATAAGTTCTCCTTTGCTGTGAGGGTGGGTGTCATGTTTATTGGAGTGTTATAAAGGTTGGGATTCTGTACACTGGAAAATCAGAATACTGCTGGTGAAGCTGCCTTTTTCCTTCAAAAGTTTTTGACCATTGATTTACTCTGGAGAAGGCTCCTACCATTTCAACTCATATGATGGGAGTAGAAAGTCCAGAGACCACCCAACCATTAAGCTCTTCCTGTACAAAACCTCTCATGGAATGATTCATTTGGTAAGCCCAAAAGGAGTGAGAGTGGCACTTCCCAAATAAAGTGCAGGTAATACTGTATGTATAGTTGGCCAGTTGCTTCTTGATTAGTTTTAAAAGTCAGTTTAAAGTGAAGAATCATAAAATAAATAATGCACACTCAAATGTTTTATTGTACCCTAAAATTTCACAGGTACCCCCATTTACCAATTCTTTTAATGTCATACCAAGTCTTTTGCTTTGAGTAAGAGTCTGCTGATTAGAATTGGCAAAAAACACATACATAATTCATTTCTGTGGTGATGAGTTTTGATACTTTAAAGTGGACTAAAAATGTAAAGACTGAGACTTCTGATGTTTCTTTTCGAGTCTTTTACAATTATTCTTATATTGAATTCAATAGCAATTTTTGAGCAACTTCCCTTGTTTGAGTTTTTTTAGTTTTCATAGAAATTACAACTCTCTTTTTCACATTTATATTTTATCAGTTTGTAAGATATTTCATTATATCATGAAATTGCAATAAACTGGAATAAATTTGTTAATAAACACAACTGACTCAAGCAGCATAACTTACAGGAACAAAAGGGCCCAGACTTATAGAGAGGGTTTATTAAGAAGTATATATCCCCCAAAATGCTTTACAGACAAGAGAGAACATCTGGAAATCTGATGATACATTTACATGTCTGTTTTAAAAGAGTCTTCATTAGAAGTCTCATGGAAATTATTTTTCATCTTAAGTATAGATTCCCTACAAAAATCAATTACTGATTGGCTAATATGGGCTAGGCATTAAGAACCCTGAAGCTGGCAATGAGAATAGGGTTCACCTTTATTCAGGTGGATCAAAAAAGTCTCTCTGATGTCAGCAGGCATCACTCCATGTTCCTCTAAACATTTGTTCATTTAGATGTCCTCTTCCTTCCAGCCCCTGACAGTAAGCCCCCGCCACACCCAGACTGGCTGATGCATTCCAGGTAGTTGGATATCAGCCACATATAAAAAGGCTGTGATCCTCAGCCACCCAGATAGCTATTTTCTTTTCACAGTTATGGTTTCACATGAAATTCACAGACATAGTCTAAGAAGTCACCCTCCTGTAAGTTATATTGAGTAGGAGATGCATTACTCAAATGTCCCTGACCTGAGGGATCTCGCAAGTGTCTTTGGGTCACCTGGCCCCTTAGAGAAGACTTGTCCACTCCTAATATATCTATTGTTGATCTTTTAAATAGAAAATCTGAAGAGGAGGGAAACTGTTAGTGGTGGGGAGGGGTGTTGAAGTCCCAGACCAGACATAATTAAAAGGAAAGGAATGTGCTTTTAAAACTCTTGTACAAAAGAAATATCCAACTGTTATATAAGTGGCTAACACATGGGAAAGGAGAAACTAAAATTTTTCTGACTGGGATTTTTTTTAATGCATAAAATAGAGACTTGTCATAAGAACATTTCCTACTGCTATCATTCTTTGTATCCCCTTGTATGTAGATAACTGGAAGTCTGCAAAGAGACTCCATGCGATTGTAATAAGTGTATGTGGGGAAAAGGAAATCATAGACAGTGATTACTGAAGAAAGCCATATCATTAGACTGTAAAGAAGTCTATGTCTCATTAACCCACTGTTCATTGATGTCCTGAGTCTATTAATAAGATTATTATAATTCCTTTGAAAAGTGTTGTCTATAAAACTGGTAGAGTTTGAACATTTTTTAAAAATCAAGATTTAATGATTACTTAAAAGCCCTTCTTTACCTAGGCTATTTTTGAATGAGCATTTAAAAATAACCCCCATGACTACAGGTGGCATTAACTACCAGCTGCCATGTATTTCTGGAAAGAATAAAAATTGCGATACCATTTGTTAACCTAGTTTAACAAGTGGAGATGGATTCTTCTGCTAGTGTGTCGTTTTCATTTATAAAAGTCTAAATATGCTTTCCAGTAGGACAATTGAAATTATTTTTGTTCCTTTTTGCTAAAATTATATTCTTACCACGTGTATTTTGTGCTAATTAAGTTTAGCAATTTTATTCATTAAATCCAAGACATTATACATTTCATTTAGAAAGCTAGAATTTTAGTCATATTGTGATCATACTTATGGACTATATTTCCACATGAATGTTCTATAATTTATATTAAAAACCATTTGCTCTCTTTTCTGCCTTAAACCACCATGTCACTTCAAAACCTCACTGTAAAAATAAAAATTAAAAAAAAAAAAACACCTCACTGTAGTTCCCCAGGAAACAGAATCCAAGGGAGAGATTAACAAACAGGAAGATCATTAATGCTGGCCAGAGAAACAAGATGGGCAGAGGGAGAAGCTGAGATGCAGTGTACTCCCAGGGGATCAGAGGAGCCCTTAGGGTGCTCGAGAGCTGGGCATCCTCAGAGTTGTCATGAAAGGAATGGAACATTTATACCCTCTTATCAACCAATGACTGGTCTAGGCAGTTCAGTTCCGTTCAGTTCAGTTGCTCAGTCATGTCCGACTCTTTGCTACCCCATGTATTACAGCACGCCAGGTCTCCCTGTCCATCACTGACTGCCGGAGTTTACTCAAATTCATGCCCATCAAGTCGGTGATGCAAGAACCAAAGAATTGGTGCTTTTGAACTGTGGTGTTGGAGAAGACTCTTGAGAGTCCCTTAGACTGCAAGGAGATCCAACCAGTCCATCCTAAAGGAAATCAGTCCTGAATACTAACTGGAAGGACTGATGCTGCAGCTGAAACTCCAGTACTTTGGCCACCTGATACGAAGAACTGACTCATTGGAAAAGACCCTGATGCTAGGAAAGATTGAAGGCGGGAGGAGAAGGGGACGGCAGAGCATGAGATGGTTGGATGGCATCACAGACTCAATGGATATGAGTTTGGGTAGGCTCTGGGAGTTGGTGACTGACAGGGAGGCCTGGTCTGCTGTAGTCCATGGGATCACAAAGAGTCAGACACAACTGAGCGACTGAACTGAACTGAACTGAACTGAACAGAATATCATTTAGATTTTCTGTTAAAATGAGAATAGTGGTGTTACCTACTTCATAGTGTTAGTGTTAGTCTCTCAGTCATGTCCAACTCTTTGCGACCCCATGGACTGCAGCCTGCCAGGCTCCTCTGTCCTTGGGATTCTCCAGGCAAGAATACTGGAGTGGGTTGCCAGTTACTTCCCCAATCAACCTCATAAGGCTGGAACATTAGAAGATAATTCACAAACAAGGTATAAAATAGTGTCTAAATACCTGGCCATGCTAAA
Source organism: Oryx dammah (assembly GCF_014754425.2). Lineage (NCBI taxonomy): Eukaryota > Metazoa > Chordata > Mammalia > Artiodactyla > Bovidae > Oryx > Oryx dammah. The sequence goes on along the minus strand of NW_024070213.1, from coordinate 38,702,859 downwards.
CTCAGTAAATGCTGTTAATGCACCCTAAATCAGACCCCTTCTCCCTGCCTTCACTGCCCATCTTCTCTCACCTGGATTGCTTCAATGTTCTCTGGTCTCCCCATTCTCACTTCTCCCTTCTGCCCTCCTGCCATCTGTTCTCAACACAGCAGCCCAGGGGAGTTCATTAGCGGTCCTGTGCTCAGAACATTCTGCTTGCTTCCATCAAGAATCAAGGGCCCTGCAGTGGTCTCCATGTCATGCACTGTCTGACCTCTGCCACTCAGACCTCACCTCCTATTGCACTTATCGCTGTCAGCTCCAGGAACGCTGGACAGCAGTTGCCACATTCCTATATCAGTTGGGAAAAAAAAAAAAACAAACATGCATGACCTAAAAGTAGAGCATTATGTTTTATTTGGCAGATGTCCCAGGACACAGCATCTCAGATAACTCTAAGAGACTACTCTGAAGAAGCAAATGGGGGTTGAAGATATGTAAGAGTTTTTGCAACAAAGACCAGGTAGTTGGAGCAACAAAAGATTACTGTTTATTAAAGAAAATCAGATATCTGAAGGAACTTAGTGTTTTTTTAATGTAGGGGAAGATACAAGAGTCTGGGTTCACTGAAAACCATTCCTTTGATGTGCACCTCAGCTATCTGGGGCCAGTATCATGTGCTGTCTCATCCTGAGTCTCCCCAGGGTGCACCATCAGAGGTGGCTGCAGCTGCTGGCTGCAGGATGGTGGGCATCTGGTTTCTATCCTGAGTCCCCCAGGGCTCACCATCTGGGCAGCTGTAATGTGATGATGTGATGGCTGCAACATGTTTGTTTGCTGATACGGCGGTCAGTATTTTTTCATTCACATCTATTACAGGGACTCTGCATTTGTCCTTCACTTCGTTTTTCTCCACTGCAGGTTTCAAGCTCTAATACACTTATACACTTTTAACACCACTAGCTATTGTCACCCTGCTTATTTAACTTATATGCAGAGTACATCATGAGAAACGCTGGGCTGGAAGAAGCACAGGCTGGAATAAAGATTGCTGGGAGAAATATCAATAATCTCAGATATGCAGATGACACCACCCTTATGACAGAAAGTGAAGAAGAACTAAAGAGCCTCTTGATGAAGGTGAAAGAGGAGAGTGAAAAAGTTGGCTTAAAGCTCAACATTCAGAAAACGAAGATCAGGGCATCTGGTCCCATCACTTCATAGAAAATAGATGGGGAAACACTAGAAACAGTGGCTGACTTTATTTTTCTGGGCTCCAAAATCACTGCAGATGGTGACTGCAGCCATGAAATTAAAAGATGCTTACTCCTTGGAAGAAAAGTTATGACCAACCTAGACAGCATATTGAAAAGCAGAGACATTACTTTGTCAACAAATGTCCGTTTAGTCAAGGCTGTGGTTTTTCCAGTGGTCATGTATGGATATGAGAGTTGGACTATGAAGAAAGCTGAGTACAGAAGAATTGATGCTTTTGAACTGTGGTGTTGGAGAAGACTCTTGAGAGTTCCTTAGACTGCAAGGAGATCCAACCAGTCCATCCTAAAGGAAATCGGTCCTGAATATTCATTGGAAGGACTGATGTTGCAGCTGAAACTCCAATACTTTGGCCACCTGATGTGAAGAGCTGACTCATTTGAAAAGACCCTGATGCTGGGAAAGATTGAGGGTAGGATGAGAAGGGGATGACAGAAGATGAGATGTTTGGATGGCATCACCAAATCAATGGACATGGGCTTTGGTGAACTCCAAGAGTTGGTGATGGACAGGGAGGCCTGGCATGCTGTGGTTCATGGAGTTGCGAAGTCAGACACGACTGAGCAACTGAACTGAACTGAGCTGCTGACCATTGTGTGTGTGTGTGTGTGTGTGTGTGTGTGTGTGTGTGTGTGTGTGTGTGTGTGTATGTGTATGTGTGTGTCTGCTTAGTCACTCAGTCATGTCTGACTCTGCAACCTCATGAGCTATAGCCCACCAGGCTCCTCTGTCTATGGAATTTTCAGGCAAAAATACTGGAGTGGGTTGCCACTTTCTACTCCAGGGGATCTTCCCAACCCAGGGATCGAACCTTCATCTCTTGTGTCTCTTGCATTGCCAGGCAGATTCTTTATTATTAGCACCACTTGGGAAACCCCATTATATGCCAGTGGTGACCCCCAATTCCTGAGGTGAATCTTCAGGACATACACTCCTTTCCCTCCCCACTCCTCACGACCTCCTAGGCTGGCACTATTAACTATAAACACACTCCTCCTGTCCACCACTGCCTTTTTTTTTTTTTTTCCTATCAGTCTAATAGCCAGAGTGGTACACATGCTGCAAAGTGTTATTACAAGAAGGATACTACGAGCACACTGATCTGTCATATAGGACTTTGAATCTCTTATAACCTTGGGTGTAACTCTTAAAACTGTGCGTGTCTGGAATTCCATTTGATATTGAGCGTGTCAGAAAGGTTTGGAGGAATTACCCTGGTGCCTGTGGGAATCATTTGTTTCAAATGATGAAGGATTGACAGACTCTTTTGGAGTGAGTACTTGACAAGGAACAGTCCTACATTCTTAAAATGGACTGGGCCAAGTGTCCTTCACATCTGAAGACCCATGACGTGGGAGAAACAGATGGATGTGAGAAGACTTGAGTATTCATTGCGTTAGTGGTGAAAAAATAATGGATGTTATTTTGACTGATGGAAGCAAGTCAGATGCCTTTGACAGCAGTGAGAAGGGTGACTTTTTGGAGGATGAGAAATATACATGAAAGAAGAGTGGCTGTTTCAGCCTGGCATGGGTTCATTAGGCTGTGGAGGGAGCCAAGCACAGCCACCCAGAGGTTCTGCAGCCAACCCCAGAGCATCAGATGTGTGGAATGTACCAGGGAGATGGTAGGCATCTCATACCCACCATCCTTTTTGGTCACACAGGTTAATATGTTATGGACCTTATTGTTACAGAGAGAGCAACTAATGCACAGGTATGAGTTCAAAATCACCCAGCAAGAAAGTTCCCCAAAGCTTCTGACTCCCAAGTGCAATTATTTTTCCACTCCACCAAAATAATTTCCTATTCTCTGCCATAGAAAACCAAAGTTCACCATGGTCACCCCAAGCCCTTGAGAAAAGTTAAATTACATTGACTACTTTCTGTTTAAAAGAGCAGAGAAGTATTTAATTCAATGTATTTCCCAGCCTCCTGTGGAAACTACCCAGGAACCAGGAAAATTCAGTCACTCAAAATGAGTCATTTCCTGAGGGCATGGTTTTTCTTTAAATTGTCTAGAAAAGTCAGATGGGCGGAGTCCTGCTGAATCCTGACTGGAGGTCATCCATTGTGAGAGGTCAGATCATTTAATTGGCTCCTCACTGAAGAGTGTGTCCTGTTTCCCTAAATTGCATTTGAGGTTTTTATTTCCCCAAGGCTATCTAATGAATGGGAAAAAGTACAGAACCAAAAGAAAGTGGCAAGACTTACTTCTGGGTGTCAATGGTGATTTCAGACAATTAAAGAAGCAGACTGGTAGACGGTCAGTGTCATTCTGGCACAATTTAATGACCTGATGATTCATATTTTATAGCATGAAGGAACCAGGCACTTGAGAAATGCCAGGAACTAATGTGACTAAAAATATGCTGCTGCTGTGGACTCCTGAAATAAAGCTTACTTTGGGTACTTTTTAGTTCAGTGAACTTTAGGTCTCATGATTGAGTTTTTTCCTAGTCATGTTTTTCTTTCAGGTCCTTTTTTCTTTTTTTCCCCCCTCAACAGGAAATAGAAAATAAACATCTGACCTTAGCATACTTAACCTCAAGTAAATTAATGTGTGGAATGAAAATCAGACAAATAAATCAGGGTGTGTATGCTCCAAAAGGAAATTGCAAACTGGAGCACATGTTACAGTCTTGTTTGAGCAATGAAATGCCTTAGAAGTTTCTCAAACAGTGAAAAAGGAACATCATTCTTAACTTTTGAACAGAGTGTACAAAATTTGAAGTAAATGACTAAATAAAATATAAAACGAAACTAGCATCATGTACATTTTATCTTCATGGATCTTTAGTTGAGATTGAAGCTTGAGACCAGAGGATCTGTGAGCATGTATCTGTGCCTTATATCACACAGTAAACCACAATGTTAGTCGTCCAGTCATATCCGACTCTTTGTGACCCCATGGACTGTAGCCCACCAGGCTTCTCTGTCTATGGAATTTTCCGGACAAGAATACTGGAGTGGATTGCAATTCCCTTCTCCAGGGGATCTTCCTGACCCAGGGTCTCCTGCATTGCAGGCATATTCGTTACCATCTGAGCCACCAGGGAAGCCTCACTGCCTTACGTACTTACTGAATATTGTTGGTTCCAAATAATTTCCCATAATACTGTGCTTTGCAGAGATAACATGAGTATTTTGTATGGCAGGAGACAGGTTTTCCCAGGGAAGGAGAACCTCAGCCATGTTTCCTGAGTATTGACTTTATTTTGCTTCTGTCGCTGAGTAGTCCCTATAAGATCATAGCTGAATGAATTGGCCAAGGATACAAGGGGAAATTCTTCTAAGTGGAAGCTCTAATTGGTAGTAGTATATTTCTTTACTGAAGGTTGAATGACTCATGGATTGTTTGGGAAAATAAATAGATTTACTGGAATTATCTGACTTCCAACACTTAACACAACTGCTTCTGAGATATTTCTTTTTTGAAGAAAGGTAATTTATTTTTTCTGTAATTTCCCCACCCTCCCTTTCCACAACTGTAAAACAGTACAATAATTCTACTTGAAGAATAAGAATTAAGTTAGATAGTGTACGAGAAAGCGCTCTAAAATGTGAAGTATCATTAATACATGCTCAGTGTTTGGGGCCCTTTTTCTTCTGTTCCTGCTTTCTGTTTGTCACTTAGGCAGCTGTTACCTCAGTGGTTCCTGTTAACATATTGTTGATGTTCATTCTTCAGAGATAAGGTGACTGGGAATGAAAGGAGATAATAATAGTGTCCTTAACTACCTGCTTTATTAACTCTGCTTAAGGAAAGGCTACCAGATAAAAAATAAGAAGCACTTCAATGCTCAAATGGATGTGTGCTTCTCAGGAATGTAAATCAGCCAATATTTGAAACGATATTCTCTTCAGCTCGTAGAATTGTATTTCTATATCTAGATTTCTTTTTTTAAAGAGAAAGAATACACTTCCTTATACTAGTGGCTGTTCACACTGGTTTTTTAAAAATGTGTTTGAAAAGAAACTCCCCACTCTCCTCCAGTTCAGTGGAGCTTTTGTAGAGATTGTTTAGCTGGGGAAGGGAATAATCACTACCAGAACTTTTGTAAAACATACCTGTAGTCATCAAAGTCAAGGCACACTTCATTTATTCTGACAATTGATGGAGCTATATAGACAGCTCTTAAATTATTCATCTTTCCAGTAGAAAATTCCCCTGCTGGAGACCTCAGGATTGAATTAGACCTGAGTTCATTTAAACACGAGTTAATTTAAAAAGTAAACACACAAAGTAAGTTTTGTCCTTGCATAGATCTTCTGTAAACAAGAGCAGAATATATGGTTTAAGAAAATGTCTACATCTATATAAACATCAAAATGAAAAGTGACTTTTTTTTTCTTGGCCCTCTTGAATAATTATTTTTATGAAATTCAGCTTTGTTTCATAAATAATGCAATGCTTGCTTGTGATTAGGCAAGCCTAACCAGCTCAGAGAAAGAGGCTATTGCTAGCAGACCCTTACTACTACCAGGAATAAACAATATCACACATTTTCGAGTTGGAGCACTGTGAGTGGTAACAGCATCGATGTGCCAAGTCGTTTTATTCGTGTTGGACTCTTAGCGACCCCATGGACTGTAACCTGCCAGGATTCTCTGACCTTGGGATTCTTCAGGCAAGAATACTGGAATGGTTACCATTTCCTTCTCCAAGGGATCTTCCTGACCCAGGGATCAAACCCAAGTCTCCTGTGGTTCCTGCATTAGATTCAGTAAATCACTGTAAATGCCAGCAATCCCCTTCCTGGACAGGTTAGGACTTTGTTACAGCAGAGCTACTTTGCTGCCTGTAGCTGACCACAAAGCCCTGTCCTAAGCCTCTTGGAGCACAAGACATGCGGAAGACTTTTTTCCCCTCATGGTATTTATATTTGTTTCTTTTTTACTTTCCTTCTCACTGATTGTTTCTGTTTTAGAGAGTTCAATGTAGGCTTATGTTCTGTTTCTGGTTTGAAAAAACAGAGAGAGAGAGAAAAAAACATTTTTGTAGTCAGTGATCTTCAAAAGTGCATGCTGTTGCTTTAAATGGCAGTGAGACAGTGACAAAGTCATAAAAGGTGGACTGAGAACCAGCAGGAGAGGCTGCTGTGTGACAGGGAACCCATGTAGAAGCTCTTAATGAATTTAGACTGTCCTTTCCTGTATTTGGGCTTTCCTGGTGGCTCAGAAGTAAAGAATCCACCTGCCAATGTGGGAGATACAGGAGACTCCAGTTCTATCCCTGGGTTGGGAATATCCCCTGAAAAGGGAATGGCAACCTGCTCCAGTATTCTTGCCTGGGAAATCCCATGGACAGAGAAGCCTGGTGCGCTCCAGTCCATGGGGTTGCAAAAGAGTCAGACATGACTGAGCAACTGAACAACTTCCTAAATTTAGTGTTTTCATCTCAGACATTTATTTTGAGGCCTCCAAAACCTAAAGAAATAAGAAAAAGACCAAGTTTTAAGAAGTGACCTCTTCTGAGAAGGCAGAGGTTCCTAGGACCTTCTGTTGCTGTTTGTTATCAGAGAAACAATTAGAACTGTTTTCATCATGTTCGCTGGACCTGTCCCCACCTTAAATCTCTAGGAGGTCAGAGAGCTTTGCTCAGCATCCAAAAAAATTTTTTTTTCCATTGGAAGAATTTAAGTTCTGGCTCTGATGTTCTCTCCATGACCATTCCCAAAGTAATTTTTAGACACAGCTTCCCAAGGAGGCTGTTCAGGGCATGAAGTGAGTGGTCAAGCATTAGAGCATCTTATCTTGGTTCTGATGTCCTATAGAGGCACTTCAGAGACTTCCAAGGGCTTGCATCTCCATGGAGACCCCCTAGGAACTGTGAGGCTGGGAGTTAGGGGGTTGGTACCAGGTACCTGCAGATTGTCCTTGCTAATTAAAGGTAACCAAACAGTGTGTATGTGTTTTTTCTATTCCCAACTTCCTCTCATAATATATGTCTCCCAGCAGCCTCCAAAGTTGTTGTGAAAAATTAGGGTTTTCAGGCCTTGGGAGGATGTAACCTTCATCTAAATTGATTCTGTCTTTTGTCAGTCAAGAGGAGCACTACCCAGTGTGTCTTCCTGAAAGTACTGAGGGATGCTTATAGCTGAGCTATAAGAAAGTAGGGAAGGGAGAATTACATGCCAGATAAACTCTGGGTTATGCAAAGGCTTTTTTTAAAAAGCTATGCAGCTTGTCTTCCTTGGCCTTTTAATAGGAACCCCTCTGTCCCCAGATTATATTGATCTTCTTAGAAGGTATGGAACAGGCTGGGAGAGGGGAAGCATGACTTTTGATCGTCAGGAGACTTCACAGGTACAGATCCTGTTTTTATTACTTGGGCTTTATCTTGACTTTCCTACATTAAAAGGCAACTCCACAGGCTTATACAAAGTCCTCTGGGTGACAGAGACAGGGCAACCTCTTTGACGACTAAATATGCCCGCTCTGAGCACAACAGAAACAATTCAGCAGTGGCTAAAGAAGCAGTGCTGATTTGCCTTCCTTATAGTTTTGAGCAAAGGAAATAAATTGATTCTCTTCCTTTCTTAATCAGCATAAATTTGGTTTGCTGATGTACACGCAGTCCTCCTTTACATTTGCTTCTGAATATTAGGATTGCTATTTTCACTTCATTGTGCATTTTTAAATTTTTAAATATTTGTCAGGATTTTCATTCCCAGACTCTATCAGGGCAGATGGTGCTAAATTACAGTAGGGGGGAAAATGAGGTAAAATGGTAAAAGAGTCAAGACAGAGAGCCATTTGAAGGAGGAATATCATTTTTGTGGGGAGATGTTTGTATCACCTTCTCAGTAATGGTCGTGTCACTTATGCTTCAGATATTCAAATATATTCATGAAGATCCCTTAGCTGAGGAATTGCCAGCATCTTGTGTAATAGTGGGCATTATCCAGGCAGCTGGTCAGCAGTCCCCTAGACCAGAAACTCAACACCTGAAGCAATGAGGATTTTCTATCAAAGGAAGTTGAAAGTAACTGTAGGCTCCAAGCTAAGTATCTTACTCGGGTTGATTGGCATATTATTTATTTTTGCACTCTTTGGGGGTAATTTACTTATACCACTGAATGTCAAGTATGTGCTTTCCTGCCATCTTTACATGCCAGTAGCTGCACAAACAGTTGATCATTAAGATTTGACATAAAGGGACTTCCCTGGTGGTTCAGTGGTTAAGAATCCACATGCCAGTGAAGGGACACAGGTTCAATCCCTGGTCCAGGAAGATTCCACATGCTATGGGACAACTAAGCCCAGGCGCCACAACTACTGAGCCCTGTGCTCTAGAGGTTATGTTCCTTAACAAGAGAAGCCACCTCAGTGAGAAGCCTGCACACAGCAACTGGAGAGTAGCCCCTGCTCGCTGCAATTAGAGAAAGCCTGTGCACAGCAACAAAGACTCAGCGTAGTCATAAAGAAATAAAAAAATATTTCACATAGACATATTGTGAAATAAAGGAAGAATTCAGTGTTTCATTTTGGCTCTGGCATACCTGAGGTGGGGAGGGGTGAAGAACAAGTAAATCATGACCAATGTAGAAGTCTTTGAACAATCATGGCTTAATATTTCTAATTTTTCAGGTTGTATCCACGCCACGCAAGTGCCCTGAACAACCTTGGAACCCTGACTAGAGACACGGCAGAGGCAAAGATGTACTATCAGAGGGCTCTCCAGCTAAACCCGCAGCATAACCGGGCTCTTTTCAATCTCGGGAATCTCCTTAAGTAAGTAGAACAGGTACCTTTGATCAGAAGACCTTGTAATTTTAAGAAATCCTTTCCTCTTTGGCACTCATTTGGTTGTGCTGTTGTCTCCTCTTCCTAGGGCAGAATAGGTTTTTCAAGCTTTGGGAGGATGTAATATTCATCTGAATTCATTCTGTCCCTTATCAGTCAAAAGGGTATTTCCCAATGTCTCTCTGGAAGTATTAGTTCTAGGAGATGTTCCTAGATTGCCTGTAGAGGGGTATGAATACAGAATGGTTGCATGGTCAAATAAACTCAGGAAATGCTGAGCTAAGCAAAGATAGTTCCTTTATTGCAAGCATCTTTAACATGCTAAATGCTCTGTGAATATTCAAGAAGGGAATACGGAATATAGCACTTTACTTAGTCAATCGTTTTTAATAGGCGTTACCCAGGTGTTTCATGAATATACCTTAGGGAAAGTGCTGGTCTAAGATAAGCAGTGTACTCTAAAGGTGCAGCCAAAAGGCATAACCACAGTTTGTGTCCAGTGTGTGATATAGATAAGAAGCAAAGTGGGGCTTCCTTGGTGACTCGGTGGTAAAGAATCTGCCTGCCAATGCAGGAGACACAGGTTCAGTCCCTGGGTTGGGAAGATCCCCTGGAGAAGGAATGGCAACCCACTCCAGTATTCTTATGTGGAAATCCCATGGACAGAGGTGTGTGGCGTACTACAGTCCATGAGACTGCAAAGAGTCAGACAGCCTAAGCAACTGATCATGCAAGAAGCAAAGTGAGCCTAGCTTGGAATTAGTAAGTGTAACTCTTGCTCTCGGAAGACCTTCCAGGTATAATCACTGGTGTTCACTTTTCACTCACTGCCCTGGAAAAGGTTAATAGTGCAGTTAGTCTCCCTGAAGGCAAAGGAGTACTTTTGTATCTTGTATTTTTGTTAATGTAAAGTCTAGGCATGTTGATGATGGTGTTGGTATTGTTAAGGCAGTAGTCATAGTGGAAATGGTAGTGGCTGTGTACATTTAACTTTTACATATAAAAAACAGGTTAAAATACCAGAAATGGAAATAAAGGGTAAAAATGATTAGAGTCAGTGTTGGTGATGCATTATCTGTGCTTCTTAGGTTACTGACAATCCATACACTTCCTGAATTGGTTTCTACATCTCTGAACTTCTGGAGAGCACACTTGGTACTTTTAGGGCCCTTGGTTTGCTGTCTTATTTAATCTTTTCCTTACCAAGATTGGCTTAGTCGCCTTAGTACCTCAGTGGATGCATCTTCTTCACTTTTCTTTTTACTCCTTGAATTTTCCATGTGCACAGAGATACTAGTTCTTTTCCTTAGTGTGCTCATTTGTTAAGTCATGTTTTTATTTAATCCCATTTGAACAGAAGCACTGTGTAAAGAATAGGTGACATCCCAAGTCTGAAGTTTTGTTTAAGAATGGCGTTATCCGTGCACTTGGGTAGTAAATCAAGAGAGTACTACAGAAAAATTAATAAATGCAAGGAAACTACATATAAAATGAAAAAATAAAAGTTTAAGTCAGCAAAAACTAAATGAGCTTAATTTTAAAAATTAGATAGTTTAGGTAATTCCCTGGTGGTCCAGTGGTTAGGATTCCACGCTTCCACTGCAGGGGCCATGGATTTGATCCCTGGTTGGGGAACTAAGGTCCTGCAGGCTGTGTGGTCCAAAAAAAATTAGAAACCTTGTTAACATTCTGTATAAATTGAAAGTGATGAGAAACAACTAAGAATGAAGACGTACACACTGACAGAAAAGCCTTTTAGTACCAGTATGTTCTCTTTAATAAATAACATGAAATCAAAAGATGTGGGGAAAGTGTGTCAGTTATGTAGGTAGCTATTTACAGGTCAATAGGATGCTTTTATTTTACTCTTCCATTTTTATGGGTCCTTATTTATTTACGTGAAGTTTTAAGGACTCATTTATAAAAGTCATTGTTGCATCTATATATGTCCAGTTTAGAGCCCTAATAATTAAAGGGTGGATAAATCCTGTTCATGTCTTTTGGAATACTTGCATTTCAAAAATACTTGATTTAAAAAGTACTTGCATTTCAAAAATACTTGATTTAAAAAATACTGCAGATGAGTTTCTTTCTTTTTTTTTTAATTTATTAACAAAGAAGCCAACTTTGTCAGCCTGAATACAAACTGGTAGTTCTTGTTGGAAATGATCTCCTGCAGTTGTGATTATCACACTGTGCTGAATGTGGTTCTACTTGAAAATGATGGCATAGATGCTTTTAAACTTCATCTTACCCAGACCTGAACAAGACATGCAGACTGCAACCTTCCTTTTTCAAATGGCCTGTTATTGCCCCTATTATCTTGAGTTAGTGTATGTGAGTTAAGAGCACAAGGAAATATTTTTTGGAGCATAGCAATGGCTACTTTTCACAGTAGGAGGGACTCCTAGATATTCAACATAAGATTTTTCTGTATTTTTCAGTAAAATCAACTCAGTGATTATCCAAACCAATAATGCTTCACACCTGTATAAGAATTTGAGTGTTTTTTTTTTAAAATAAAGCCTTCCCAATGATTTTTTAATATACATTGGGACGAATAGGAACCAAGGTCCTGATAGGTTAACTGTCAGGTACAAAGTCACCCTTGTTTACCTTCTGCTCTTTATATCAACCGGAGAGCACAGTGGCTCCATCTGTGTAGATGAGTCTTAGAATCCACTAGAATCAAATCATGATAGTAGCTAATACTCATGTAATATTTTACAGTTTACAGACAAGTGGGTTTTATATCCACTATTTAATTTAATCTTTAAAACTATTGTGAGAGGCATTGTCATCCTCATCCCCATTTTCATTATGGATGAAAAAAACCAAGGTTTGAAGACTTCATGTGTCAATGGTCCAGGCTGTAGCTGATCCAGGGTTGAGTGCATGCCCTGTCTTATTCACTTTCCATTACCCATGCTGCCCAAATCGCTCTCCGATCCAAATATTACTTAATGTTTAGTTATTAAATGGCATGTGATTGATTACCTTTGGGGAGGAAGAAGGACTTTCCTGTTTTTCATCAGGAAACTGTAAAGTTTGTTTCCGTTGTCCTTTAGTAGCAAAGAAAGGTGACCAGAAAATAGCAGAACTAACCCACATTTGGATTTGGAGTTTTACTTCTGCTTTCCTTTATATATTTCTGCTGTTAAGTAGCAATAGGTCAAAGGCATAAGTTCAGTTCAGTTCAGTCGCTCAGTCGTGTCCGACTCTTTGTGACCCCATGAACCGTAGCATGCCAGGCCTCCCTGTCCATCACCAACTCCCGGAGTCCACCCAAACCCATGTCCATTGAGTCGGTGATGCCATCTAACCATCTCATCCTCTGTCATCCCCTTCTCCTCCTGCCCTCAATCTTTCCCAACATCAGGGTCTTTTCAAATGCGTCAGCTCTTTGTATCAGGTGGCCAAAATATTGGAGTTTCAACTTCAGCATCATTCCTTCCAAAGAACACCCAGGGCTGATCTCCTTTAGAATGGACTGATTGGATCTCCTTGCAGTCCAAGGGACTCTCAAGAGTCTTCTCCAACACCACAGTTCAATTCTTCAGCGCTCAGCTTTCTTCACAGTCCAACTCTCACATCCATACATGACTATTGGAAAAACCATAGCCTTGACTAGATGGACCTTTGTTGACAAAGTAATGTGTTTTTAATATGCTGTCTAGTTTGGTCATAGCTTTCCTTCCAAGGAGTAAGCGTCTTTTAATTTCATGGCTGCAGTCACCATCTGCAGTGATTTTGGAGCCCCCCAAAATAAAATCAGCCACTGTTTCCCAATCTATTTTCCATGAAGTGATGGGACCGGATGCCATGATCTTCGTTTTCTGAATGTTGAGCTTTAAGCCAACTTTTTCACTCCCCTCTTTCACTTTCATCAAGAGGCTCAAGAAGATAAGAATATTTTAAATGTTCTTATTTGATGCATTTTGCTATTTAAGATTCATGCCTTATCTATTTCTCATTAGGCAGATAACTTAAAAATTGTGTCCTCCTTTATAATCTGGAATTCATGCTCATTGTAAGAACCCAAGTGGTTTCCTTAGATGTGAGTGATTTAGACACCATCATCCCTAAGTGGAAAGCAAAATCGCTTTTCCTGTTTTATAAGTGAGAAAACTGAGTCTTGGAGAAGATAATTTAGGTGCCAAGGTCCCTTAGTGAAGAAACAGAATTTATGGGAATTAAACTTCAAACTTCCTGACCAAGTACAGTTGCTCTTAATCACTACACTCTACTGCCTCCTAGTGGCTCATCTCAAAACTGGGATACAGCCCAGACCAGCCCTGCCCAACAGAAATATGAGAGCCAGAATATATAATTTAAATTTTTCAGGTAGCCATATTTTAAAACATAAAATATATATATCTTAAACCTCAATATATCTAAAATATTATCACTTTAATGTATGTGTGTGTGTGTGTGTGTGTGTGTGTGTGTGCGCGCGTTAGGCACTCAGTCATGTTTGACTCTTGCAACCCATGGACTGTAGCCTGCCAGGCTCCTCTGCCCACGGAATTCTCCAGGTAAGAATACTGGAGTGAATAGCCATCCTGTTCTCCAGAGGATCTTTCTGAGCCAGGGATTGAACCCCGGTCTCCATGTAATTAACAATATTAAAATTGATTAAGTTAAACATGAAAAAATATAAATAGGATAATTAATAGAATGTACATTGCTAAGCTACTGCTAAGTTGCTTCAGTCGTGTCCGACTCTGTGCGACCCCATCGACAGCAGCCTACCAGGCTCCCCCATCCCTGGGATTCTCTAGGCAAGAACACTGGAGTGGGTTGCCATTTCCTTCTCCAATGTACATTAATTAATTAAAATTAATCTTTGAAATCCAGTGTATTTTTTACACATACAGCATACCTGAGACTAGTCATATTTCAAGTGTTCAATAGCCACTTGTGGTTAGTGGTTGCTGTATTGAACAGCACAGACCTTTATTAACGACCTTGACTTTGAGAGAAATGAATCTTTGTCCAAGCCAGGAGGTCTAACTAAGATGTGATTCTGTCAGAGCATCCCAGAAACCTTAGAGCACTGAGGACCAGGTTCATCTGAATTCTTGGAGATATATGACAGATAGTTTTAGACCTATTCACAGCAGTGCATGTCACTGACTTTTATCTAAATATATTTGACCTCTTTCATGACCATTTCCTTGGACTTGGAAGTTTATCTGTTATGATTCTGTGCAGCACATTTGTGGTGTGACTGATTGATAAGGAGCAGTTTTCCATGCCAGCATGCTTATTTTACATTAATTATTGTTGGCTTTGCTTGGAACCTAAAAGGTAAAAGAAACTAGGCAAGATTAGCATAAAGTTTTTATGGATGTAAAGAGCAGAAGTTCCTGATAGCACAAGAGAACATAAATATAATTCTTTAATTCAGGGCATGGGGAAACACTTCTTTGACTGCTTGGGTAAAACAGTATCTGGTGTTTGTTAATAGAACAGAATATTTTCATATTAAAGAATCACATTGTCCCTTTGCCAAAATTGCCTTTCATTCACATAATAGGATATGGATGTTATAAAGGTGTTACAATAAATCTTATAATCAAAAGTCAGAAGAAAATGAAATATAGTATCCAAAATTGAGCTATTTAGATGAATTTGATAACAGTATACATTTGATTTTCTTTAGTCTGATCATTAGAATTGAAAAGAATAAAAGGATGTGGAAAGAATGGTAATCATTAGCTTTGATATAAAGGTAAATATTGGGGATACATTTCCTTATAGCTTTGGCACTAGGCACACTACGTTTTATTTCATAAAAAGGATATTTACACATTCAAGATAGTAATTTTCCCCTTTCCTGTTTCTTACCTGAAACCCCAGAGAATCCAAAATGCCAGCCCACTGGATAAACAAAAGCATTTTGAGGTCCTTCTCACCATATTAGGATGTCAACTTTGGGTGGGAGCCTTCTTCATCCTCTTCTTGGAGTGAATCCTCCTCCCCACTAGCACCCGATGGTGACCTATTAACATCCAGATTACTTCCAACCTTATCTATAATTTTAACCACATTGCAATTTTTCCTCCCTCATCTTTATGCAGCTCACACCTGTCTCTCTCTACATGTCCTTCTCCAGCTCCTTTGAAGCCCAGTCCATCAGCTCGTTGACACCATCTTCATCCTTATCAAGGCCATGTCACCATCTATACATTTTCTCATCATCCTTAGGGATTTGAGCACCAGGTCAATGACTCTGCCTTGCTATCCAAACTGTGCTGCCTACTTTAGTGAATTCAGTTTAACCCTCCACACAGTTCCTCTGCTGCATTCCCTCCAGGCCCGACACTTCCCCATTCATTGTTGTGGCCATTCCGTGGCTTTCTAATTACAAACATCTTTGCATCCTCTAGTGTCTGAATTCTGAAACGTTCCCCTTTGACCGCATTACCTCTTCCCCAACCTTCTCTTCCTCTCTCGTCACTCCTTCTGACCTTTGGAAGGTGTCATGGGATAACAACTTGCCACCTCCAAGCTCTTCTCTTTGCTCATGTGTGTCTTTTAAGACCTTGAAATTGACATGCCTTCCTTCCAGGACAAGTGTCATTCCCCTGCTTGTCTCTCATTCCAGGATGTCTTTTCTGTTTACCATTGTTAGAATCTCTATTCTCTCTGAATTTTATAATTTATACACCCATTTCAGAGAAGGCCAGATAGAAGGATGTGACTCACTCTTACAATAACACCAAAATCACAACTGACTGCTGAATAATAATTAACCAAAAAAAGCCCTGGAACCCAAAGAAGAAGCCATAGTGAGTTGGTAGGAGAGGCACAATCACTCTCAAGTCAAATCCCATATCCACTAGGTGGGCAACCCACAAACTGGAAAACAATTATACCACAGAAGTTCTTCCACAGGAGGGAAAATTCTAAGCCACAATCGGGCTTCCCAGCCTGGGCATCCAGCAACTGGAGTAAAAGCCCCTAGAGAATCTGGCTTTTAAGACCAGCAGGGTTTGATTGCAAAAATTCCAAGGGACTTGAGGAAACAGAGACTCCACTCTTGGAGGGTACACACAAAGTCTCATGTACAGCAGTACCCAGTGGAAAATAGCAGTGACCCCATAAGAGACTGGGCCAGATCTACATCATAGTATTGAAAGGTTTCCAGTGGAGATGGGGAGTGGCTGTGGCTCACTGCAGGAACAAAGACTGGCAGCAGTAGTCCTGGGGAGCATTCATTGCCATGAGCCCACCCAGAGGCTGCCGTTAGCCCCACCCAACAGCCTATAGTTCCAGGGCTGGGACGCCTCAGGCCAGACAACCAATAGGACAGGAACACAGCACCATCAATCAGCAGACAAGCAGCTTGAAGTCCTCCTGAGCACAGCCCTTCTACCAGATGGACAAGACCCAGGCCCACCTACCACTGGGCAGGAACCAGTCCCTTCCATCAGGAAGCCTGCACAAGTCTCAGGATAGCTTCAAGAGGATAGACAGTGGAAGCAAAAAGGACTATAATCCTGAAGCCAGCAGGATGGAAACTGCAATCATAAAAAGTTAGACAAAATGAGATGGCAGAGGAACATGCCCCAGATGAAGGAAAAAGATGAAACCCCAGAAAAACAACTAAGTGGAGGAGAGATAGACAACCTACCAGAAATAAGATAAGTAATAATAATTCAGAATAATGATAGTGAAGATGATCCAGAATCTTAGAAAAAGAATGGAAGCAAGGATCAGGAGGATACAAGAAAAGTTTAACAAAGACCTAGGAGAACTAAAGAGCAAACAGAGGTGAATATAACCGAAATGAAAAATAAACTAAAAGGAATCAATAGTAGAATAACTAAGACAGAAGAATGCCCTAGAGACAAAATAGTGGCAATCATTGCCAAGGAACAGAATAGAGGGAAAATAGATGAAAGGAAATGGAGACAATCTAAGAGACCTCTGAGACAACATTAAACGTACCAACATTTGCATTATAGGGGCCCCAGAAGGAGAAGAGAGTGAGAAAAGGGACCTGAGGAAATACCTGGAAAGACAATAGCTAAAAAAT
The DNA here is from genome assembly GCF_014754425.2 of Oryx dammah. Taxonomy (NCBI): domain Eukaryota; kingdom Metazoa; phylum Chordata; class Mammalia; order Artiodactyla; family Bovidae; genus Oryx; species Oryx dammah. The sequence goes on along the minus strand of NW_024070213.1, from coordinate 38,685,813 downwards.
TCCCTAATAAGGGAAAGGAAATAGGCACCCAAGTCCAAGAAGTGCAGAGAGTCCCAGACAGGATAAACCCAAGGAGGAATATACCAAGACACATAGCAATCAAACTGACAAAAATTAAAGACAAAGAAAAAAATATTAAAAGCAACAAGGGAAAAGCGACAAATACCATACATGGGAACTTCCATAAGGATATCAACTAATTTCTCAGCATAAATTATGCAGGCCAAAAGGGATTGATACAATATATTTAAAGTGATGATAGGGAAGAACCTGCAACTAAGGATACTCTACCCAGTAAGGCTCTCATTCAGATTCAAGGGAGGAATCAAAAGCATTACAGACAAGCAAAAACCAAGAGAATTCAGCACCACTAGACCAGTTTTGCAACAAATGATAAAGGAAATTCTCTAAGCAGAAAAGAAAAGGTCACAACACCCCACTCCAGTACTCTTGCCTGGAAAATCCCATGGATGGAGGAGCCTGGTAGGCTGCAGTCCATGCGGTTGCTAAGAGTTGGATACGACTGAGCGACTTCCCTTTCACTTTTCACTTTCATGCATTGGAGAAGGAAATGGCAACGCACTCCAGTGTTCTTGCCTGGAGAATCCCAGGGATGGGGGAGCCTGGTGGGCTGCCGTCTATGGGGTCGCACAGAGTCGGACACGACTGAAGCGACTTAGCAGCAGCAGCAGAAACAAGAAAAGTATGAACGGGAAAGCTCACCAGCAAAGGCAACCATACAATAAAGGTAGGAAATCATCCACACACAAACATAATAACAAAACCACTGATTGTGGAAAAAGGAGAGCACAAATGTAGGATATTGGAAATGCATTTGAAATTCAAAGAACAGCAACTTAAAACAGTCTTCTTATATTTGTTGTTCAGTTACTAAGTCATGTCTGACTCTTGGTGACCCCATGAACTGCAGCATGCCAGGCTTCCCTGTCTTTCACTGTTTCCTGGAATTTGCTGAAACTCATGTCCATTGAGTCAGTGATGCCATCCAACCATCTCATCCTCTTTTGCCCCCTTCTCTTCCTGCCCTCACTCTTTCCCAGCATCAGGGTCTTTTCTAATGAGTCAGCTTTTTGCATCAGGTGGCCAAAGTATTGAAGCTTCAGATTAAGCATCAGTTCTTCCACTGAATATTCAGGGTTGATTTTGTTTACGATTGACTGACTTGATCTCCTTGTTATCCAAGGGACTCTCAGGAGTCTTTTCAAGCACCACAATTCAAAAGCATCAATTCTTCAGTGCTCAGCCTTCTTTATTGCCCATCTCTCACAATCATACATGACTACTGGAAAAACCATAGCTTTGACTATATGTTCCTTTGTCGGCAAAGTGAGGTCTCTGCTTTTTAATATGCTGTCTAGGTTTGTCATAGCTTTCCTTCCAAGAAGCAAACATCTTTTAATTTCATGGCTGCAGTCACTGTCCACAGTGATTCTGGAGCCCAGGAAAATAAAATCTGCCACTGTTTCCACTTTTTCCCCATCTATTTGCCATTAAGTGATAGGACTAGATCCCATGACCTTAGTTTTTTGAATGTTGAGTTTTAAGCCAACTTTTTCACTCTCCTGTTTCACCCTCATCAAGAAGCTCTTTAGTTCCTCTTTGCTTTCTGCTGTTAGAGTGGTATCATCTGCATATCTGAGGCTGTTGATATTTCTCCCAGCAATCTTGATTCCAGCTTGTGATACATCCTGCCCAGAATTTCACATGCTATACTCTACATAGAAGTTAAATAGGCAGTAGGAATATACAGCCTTGTCATACTCCTTTCCCAATTTTGAACCAGTTAATTGTTCCATGTCCAGGTCTACCTGTTGCTTCTTGACATACATACATTTTTTTTATATCAAAACTTCATGTTAACCACAAACTGAAAATCTACAGTTGATACCTGCACAAAAAAGAAAAGGAATCCAACCACAGCATTAAAGTTGGTCATCAAATCAAAAGTAGAGAACAAATGAGAAAAAAAAATTAAAAAGACCTATAAAAACAAATCCAAAACAATTAACAAAATGATGTAAGAACATACATATCAATAATTACCTTAAACATAAGCAGATTAAATGCTCCAACCAAAAGACATAGACTGGCTGAATGGATACGAAAATAAGACCCATCTATAAGCCATCTATATTAAAAAGCAGAGATATTACTTTCCCAACAAAAGTCCGTCTAGTCAAGGCTATGGTTTTTCCAGTGGTCATGTATGGATGTGAGAGTTGGACTATGAAGAAAGCTGAGGACAGAAGAATTGATGCTTTTGAAGTGTGGTATTGGAGAAGACTCTTGAGAGTCCCTTGGACTGCAAGGAGATCCAACCAGTATATTCTAAAGGAGATCAGTCCTGGATGTTCATTGGAAGGACTGATGTTGAAGCTGAAACTCCAATACTTTGGGCACCTGATGCGAAGAGTTGACTCATTGGAAAAGACCCTGATGCTGGGAGGGATTAAGGGCAGGAGGAGAAGGGGATGACAGAGGATGAGATGGCTGGGTGGCCATCTCATCACCAACTCAATGGACATGAGTTTGAGTGAACTCCGAGAGTTGGTGATGGACAGGGAGGCCTGGCGTGCTGCGATTCATGGGATCACAAAGAGTCAGACACGACTGAGCGACTGAACTGAACTGAACTGATAGGCTGTCTACAGGAAACCCACTTTCAGATCTAGGGACACATGTAGACTGAAAGTGAAGGGATTGAAAAGAATATTCCATACAAATGGAAATCCAAAGAAACAAAGCTAGAGTAGCAATCATCATATCAAATAGAATAGACTCAAAAATATAAAGAAAGACTGTTACAAGAGGCAAAGGAGGGGCCCAAAGGGATCAATCCAAGAAGAAGGTATAACAATTGTAATTATATATGCATCCAACATCGAGCACCTCAATATATGAGGCAAATACTAACAGCCATAAAGGAAGAAATCAACCATAACAATAATAGTGGAGGATTTTAACACCCACTTTCATTAATGAACAGATCATCTAGACAGAAAATCAGTAAGGAAACACAGCCCTTAAATGATACATTAGAGCAGGTGGACTTAATAGATATTTATAGAGCATTCCGTTCAAAAGCAGCTGAATATACATTCTTCTCTGTGTACATGGAACATTCTCCTGGATTGACTGCATGCTGGCCAACAAAGCTAGCTTTGGTAAATTTAAGAAAGTTGAAATCTTTTCCGGCTACAACACTATGAGATTAGAAACTAACTATAAAAATTTATAATCCCATCTTTCATTTATCTGCTCTATTTCATTAGTGTATGTAACTTCAGCTTAGACTCACACCTTGAACATCATTTACTTGCTCAATTGTATCCCCAACGCAGGGTACTCTCCTTTGCATGCATTTTGCTTTTCCTCAGACCAGTACTTCTCAATTTTTTTCTCATTATAACTCACCTCCCCACCCCAGGAGCCATTTTAAGCATTTTTTTCTAACCACACCTCCAAATTAAATATTAGGTTATAAGATTTGTTACATATTGTAGTTTGAGAGATCACAAACCATTGTAATATCTAATTTTATTTTTATAGTAATCTAATACTATTTTTCGGAGAAGGCAATGGCACCCCACTCCAGTACTCTTGCCTGGAAAATCCCATGAATGGAGGAGCCTGGTAGGCTGCAGTCCATGGGGTCGCTAAGAGTCGGACATGACTGAGCGACTTCACTTTCACTTCTCACTTTCATGCATTGGAGAAGGAAATGGCAACCCACTCCAGTGTTCTTGCCTGGAGAATCCCAGGGACGGGGGAGCCTGGTGGGCTGCCGTCTATGGGGTCGCACAGAGTCGGACACGACTGAAGCGACTTAGCAGCAGCAGCAGCAGCAGTACTATTTTTCACTGCCCCGTTCCTACTCCAGGATGTATATGTATGTATATTTATCATCTCTGTATGTATGTCCTAGACCTTCATCCAATCTGTCATGTGTTAAAGGTAATAACATACATCTGAATTGAATGTGATCCTTATAAAACTCTAAAGACACCATCATGGAAAAAAACACAGAGATTATAGCTGTTAGAAATTCCTCCATTATGGTCTAGTAATATCTCCCAAATATTTTCTGTGTTCCTAATATATGTATCCTTTGTTCCCCTCCTCAGTGCCTATACACACACCCAGAAGATGACATAATGCTTTATTTTTACTAAGAATATTCAAGTCATTCAAGGTTAATTTTTTTAGATTCCCTTGCCCCTGTCTCATTTCCTAGATGTTCATAGATGTCCTCTTTTTTTGCTCTTCCAGGGGACAAAGAATTGTGTTGTCTCCCTAATAAGCCTAGTGGGCACACCTGTGTTTGTGTGGCTTTCTAATTGAGGCATAATTAATATGCAAAAATGCACAATATTTTTTTTGGTACAATTAGTTTTGACCTTTTTATATACTTTTGTATTTACCTCCAAAATAACATGTATAACATTTACCCCAGAAAGACCCCTCATGCCTCTTTCCAGTAAGGTACTCCCTCCTCTGAGGCAATCATTGTTCAAATCAAAATTTTTCACCACACACTAGTTTTCGCCTGTTACAGAACTTCATTTAAAGATGAACATTTAATGTATACTTTTGGGCATCTGGATAATTTCATTTAGCATGATTTTTTGAGCCTTATCCATGTTACTACATGGTACATTTTTTTAAATTTATTAATAGTAGTATCTCATTGTATAAATTCCTGAATTTGTTTATCCATTTTCCTGTGGGTAGATACTTGGTTTATTTATAGACTTGAGTCATCATGAATATTCATGCCATGACTAGTTATGTCCCAGTCTTTGTATGTTTGTTTTTCTTGGGTGAAAGTGAAAGTGAAGTTGCTCAGTCGTGTCCAACTCTTTGCGACCCGTGGACTGTAGCCCACCAAGCTCCTCCGTCCATGGGATTCTCCAGGCAAGAGTACTGGAGTGGGTTGCCATTTCCTTCTCCAGGGGATCTTCCCGACCCAGGGATCCAACCCAGGTCTCCCACATTGCAGGCAGACGCTTTAACCTCTGCACCACCAGGGAATTGTGGGTAGATAAATATTTAATGTTTTAAGAACCTGCCAGATAAACAGTTCTCCAAAGTAATTGTACCACTTTTCACTCCATTGGTGAGAAGGTCCATTTGCATTGGTGAGAGATGCACTTGCTTAGCATCCTAACATCTGGTGTTGTCAGTCTTTTGTTTTAGCCCTTAGCTTCAGTGTAAAATCCACGTATTATTGGTTCTTTTTCTCTCCCTTTCCCTGCCCGTTATCATGAGCATTCTCTTCGGTCTTCAGATTCTTCCCATTCCAGAAACTTCCACATGCCCCACTTCTTCTGGGGAATGAATGTCTCCATTCAGCCACTCCATCAAGTGGTTCTCTTCACCCCTTCCTTTCTCTGATCAAATTGGCAAAAAGAATAGTGAGCACTTACTGCTTCTCTTTCCCCCTTACCTGTTCATTCAGCTTCTGGAGCTGCTCTGTTAATACCAGCTGTGAATTCTAAAGACTCTCTCAGCTCTCACTCCCCTTGGTTTCTCTGAGGTAAAGAATATGATCCTGTTGACCTCCTGGTGCTTTGAAGCTCTCTATTTTGTTGCTCATAACACATTATCTTTCTTTTCTATTTCCTGCATCTGCTCTTCTTCTACCTTCCCACTACATTTAGGAGAACTGAGAAATTCATTGATTGTCCATCGCATATACACATATAGTGTGAATATACAAAACTTCCCACAATCCTGCCCCTTTCTTCTTTATTTTCTGCCACTCTCCCACACTGTATAAACCCAGACTCCCAGCTAAGCTAACTCCTTGTCACCATTCAAGAAATAGAAACATGCAGACTACATTTGAGAGACTATTACAAAGATTTTTCAGTGACAATTCTTCTAGTTCATCCAAAATATTATTTATTTGCATTTTATCATCTTATATTCCATGTCTGTACAAAACTGCATTATCAGAGAAATGATGAGAATGTTTACCTACTTTCTTAAGATTTGGGTGTTTTATATATATATATATATGTATATGTATATATACACACACAGATTGCTAATTGTTGAAATATTTTCATAAGTAACCTTCCCCCAACAAAAACTTTTCTCAGTCTTGCTGTGGTTACTAATGATGAGAGCATGAATGAGTTGTTTTAAATCTATAGCATGGTTTGCAAGGAGGAAGGAAGGCTCCCTTTTCTCAGTCCTTTCTTTTGCTGTGATGGCTGCGATAAACACTCCTGAGGCCAGAAAACAATTGTGCGCAGGATGCAGTGTTGGGGAAAGCAAGCTTTCAAGAACCCCAGTTTTGTTTATATTCTCTTGAAAGTGTTGGATGGTCATCATTTTTTCACTGCATAAATATTTCTGACAGAATATAATTAAACAGGCCAGACCACTTTGTCAAGCATAGGAGTTTTCAGTGGTCTTACCTGTCCTTAAAATCATGTCCCCACTCCTTTAATTCTCATAATCTTTACTGGCCTCAATTTTTAATCTAGTGCTCTTTAACTCCTGTATTGGGAAATGACTTGGAACAACTCTTGATTCATAGCTTAAAAAAGGTACAATTCAATGAAAAGAATACTAGAAATGCAGGTGTTCACTGGAAATAAAAATTGAGCAACTGTTTATCTCAAATTCATTTGGAGATCAACTTTGCCTTCACATAGAGGTTAAATTCAGAATTTAATGTGGTAGAGATCCTCAAAAAAGTTCAAATCTAAAAATGCTCTGTGTAGGCCAGAAGAGAAATGCCAAGGATGGGACTGTGCATGCTGTCTGTGTCCCCTCTGGCCCATGCTTGCCTGTGACCTGCAGTTCGGTCCTGGGAAGCACCTTGAGGAGAAGGAGGCCTTTGAGACTTACCCCCTTCTTGCTAACTTCTTACTAATTCTGCCAACCTCCCTGCGTCGTGCAGGGCCCACTCTGGTGCTTTCCTGCTATGCCACCTCTCTGCTGGGCAGCGTTGTAGGGCTGTATGCCCTCAACCTTTCTGCCACCTCTCTTCTTCCAGGTAAAAAGAATGGTAACTAACGCTTGAATGACAAATTACAGAGCACTTCCTCACATCTCATGTACCTTCCCACTGAGGGTTTCCAGAGGGCCAGTACCTTCACTCCCTCATTACTAACTGGGAGATGGTGAGGGCTGTCACATGCCATGAGCTGTTGCGTCACATGGCTGCACTCTGCACTCTCCCTGCACTCTCCTCAGGAATAGGAGCTGTAGAGCTTAGTAAGTTTGGATCTCCGCTTTACCACATAGTAGTGTGTGACCCCGGGAAAACAATTTGATCTTGCAATGGCTCCAGTTACTCATTTACAAAGTAAAAATGGGACTTCCCTGGTGGCTCAGATGGTAAAGAATCTGCCTGCAATGCAGGAGACCTGGGTTTGATCCCTGGGTCAGGAGGATTCCCTGGAGAATGGAATGGCTACCCACTCCAGTGTTCTTGTCTGGAGAATTACATGGCTGTAGCCTAGCGGGCTACAGTCCATGGGGTTGCAAAGAGTCAGACACGACTGAGCGACTAACACACACACAAAGTAAAAATACTGCTAGTAACCAGGTCCTTCATGCGTATTAAACAAGAGAATGCATGTAAATGCTTAATGTAGGACCTAACCCCCAATAAAGATAAAATAAGCCTTAGTTATTATTACTAGCCTAGGGATGTAATTTTTCACTTCAATTTGAAGCTCATATTCTTGGCTAAAATTAATAATAAATCAGAAGTAGGTGGTACATTTTCTGTTCTTGCTGTTAAAGAGCTTTAGTCAATATTCAATCTCCCTGAGACTCAGTTTCCTTCTTTTCAAAATAAGAGATGGGACTAGATGATTCTGTAAGGCTCTCTTGCTGCAAGAATCAGTGCTTTTCACTGACTCCAAGTTTCTCATCTCTATACTGAAATGGAAATGGAAGATCAGAAAGGAATTTGAAAGTCCCTATTCCCTTCAGAGGCAATCCTGCCTTGGGGGAGCATCTCCCTTTTGCTGAGAGATCAGTGAGCCTTCAGGTAGAAATTCCAGACGCTAATTCAGCTGGAGAGGAAGGAAGGAGCGCATGGATCTAGCAGTTACTGCATCCTCCCATGCACTCCACGCTCTGGTAAACACCCTGTGTGTGCGTGTTTATTCCACTCTTTAGAGGAACCTGAAGAGGTAGAGATAACCATGCATCTTTCACAGATTCGGCCACTGAGGCTCATGGAGGTGTAACATCTAACCCAAGTCCTAAAGCTGGTGAGAACAGAGCCGGGATTTAGACAGCAATCCGCCTGAGCCTAAACCAGGGACATGCATTCAACTGTGTCATCCAGATGATCCTTTATCTATGGGGTAAATGAATCCTGCCTAAACCAAGCTAGTCTCAGCTGCCTTATTTTCCAGGAACCAACCTGGGGACATTATTTCTCTGCTTTCCTTCAAATTGCTAAAGAGCTTAGCATCAGCATTTTGTTTGCTTCGAAGACATGCTACTTGAGACTTGCCCCACCCCTCAGCCCACCTCTGTGCACTCATGGCGCAGAACTGGCTCCATGCATGCAGGAGCAAGGCCATGAGGAACAAGCGTCCTGCTGCCAGGGTTCAGGGCAGGGACCTCACCAGGCAGATGAAGAGCCAAAGGAGCATAAGAGGAGGGGACTTGGGAAGAACCTTTTCTCAGGACCCACTCCTACCAGCCCTGTGTGAGGTCTTTGTGTGAGCTCTGTTTCCATGTCTGTAGCTTGGTGACCAGAAAATGTCAGAACTGTCCATCATTCCCTCCCTTGGCTTTCAGCTGGGGAGAGAAGTGTTAAAGACCACCCACACCACACAGGGCGGGCCCCCCCATCACCCCCTACACTATGGCTCCAGACCCCTGACTCTGGTTCTGCAAACCCACTGCAAGCAGGAGGGAGACGTCCAGGGGATCTACTCTCATAACTCTAACTATAGTGAGTATGGCTTTGAATTGAAAAAAAAAATTCATTCTTCACCACGAATACCTATGAATCTGTCCTCCAGACAGTTCTTCTATGTGGCTTCCATAAAGAATGAAGCAGAAAAACTAGGGCAAGTGCCTGTAAACTAGGTTTCCATTGCATCACCCAGTAAACTAGAATATAGAAGAGGCTACACAGGGTAGGATCCAGTTTTCTTCTTTTCCTTCTGCTAGGAGACACTAGAGCCACAGAAAAATATCCACTCTGTAAAGACAGCCTTTTAGTCAGACATTCACAATCTGACTTTCACAGTTCAGTTTTTCAGAGGAGCTGGTAAAGATCTGTCAGCATCCCCTGCCCCTCCCTTAAAGTCACCATCTTTTCCATTTGTGAGAGACACTGTTCCTGGATCCAACAGCAAAACACCCCAGCAAAGGAATGGTGGTTAAGAGACTGCCCAGCACTCCAGGTTCACACTGTGGTTAATAGGAAATTTTACTGCATGCAAAGGGATTGCCAAATCCATTTATTTCTGTTATTGCATTTCCTAAATTCTCCCCAAATGTCAATATTTTTTTCAAAGCAAGCATCTGCTTTCAGTTTAAATGAATGTGTCATGAGATTTTACACAGGAATTGAAAAAGTTTTCTAAATTGACAAACTTAACAGGACCTGAATTACCAAAGGAAAACGTGCTGAAGCCTTATTTGCTTTTGCTAAATATCTGTCACTGAGGCAGAGCCAGGAAAGTGAGATGAGGTGAATGTTGTTACTTAACACATGAGAAAAAACAGTCCCACTGCTGTATAACCAAAGGGAAAATTCTCTGTGAAACTACAAATATTCAACGGCAAAGTTTGCACATTATGAACAAGATCTAATTTCTAGTTAATATTTCTCTTATGAAATCAGTGAGGAAGTTATTGGTCCCAGGATCCCCTTCTCGGGGATTTTAGCCTTTTGGAAGTTCCTAAGGGAGACCTAAGAGAGAGGCATTTTGCTTGCAAAATATTAGGAGACTTTTACTTCTGTCGATACATATGTGGACAACAGAGGAGCTAAAACTTGGACACACAAAAGAACTTGGCCACAGAGCTTCTGTGAGCAAAACAGCTGCTCTTCTAGTTGCAGTGGCACCCTCCAGGCACCCTATCTGCAGCCTCCCTACATCATTTGGCACCTGGAATGTTGCTCATCTGGGCAAATCAGCTGCCCACTGTGACCTTTTTGCGCCAATTGTTCCAGAAAATCATATCTCTCCTTTTTTTTAGCTTTCCTCATCCTGACACATGTAGCCTTATATCAAGGATCAACTGAGCAGGCAGATCCCACATAGTAAGCAGGACAGAGTTTTTAAATCATAGACTGAAGACCACCTTCAACAGAATCACCTGGGGGGCTTATTAAGATTCCTGGACCCTACCCCTGACCTACTGAATCTTAGAAGGCCTGGGATCCTTCCTTATACCAAACCTGTATTGATTTTTTTTTTAAGGATTTTATTGAATTTGTTATAATACTGCTTTTTTGTTATGTATGTATTTCTTTTCCTTTTTTGGGGGGGGTGCTGTGAGGCATGTGGGATCTTACCTCCTTGGCCAGCATTAGAACCCACACCCCCTGCATTGGAAGGCAAAATCTTAACCACTAGACCACCAGGAAAATCCTTTCCAGTATTGATTCTTAAGCACTAAAATTTGAGAACAGTTGATCTAAGGGAAAAGTGAAGACTGAATATTTTAGGTCCTGGAGGATTATCAGTCTTCACATGGTGACTGTTTGACAGATGAGGACATTCAGGATGCAGAGAGGAAATATTATTGCCTAACCCAGGAGCAGATTTACTTCTCCCTGGTTCTTCCACTTTTTTGGAGTTCTCTGATAGTTCCATCAGTACCTGCAGAAGGCTTCACAGAAGCTCTGACAGGCCTCACAGTGTGATATGAATTTCCACGTCAATTGTTGTTGTTCAGTCACTAAGTCGTGTACAACTCTTTGTGACCCCACATACTGCAGCCACCAGTACATGCGGTCCTCCACTGTCTCCCAGAGTTTGTTCAAACTTATGTCCATTGAGTTGTTGATGCCATCCAACCATCTCATTCTCTGTTGCCCCTTTCTCCTCCTGCCCTCGGGATAAAGAAGTGTGCCCATGCCTAATTAGATGGGGGATGTACTGAGGTTTCATTTTGTCAATTTATTCACCTGTTATGAAAAGCTCAGTTCAGTTCAGTTCAGTCACTCAGTCGTGTCCGACTCTTTGCGACCCCATGAATCACAGCACGCCAGGCCTCCCTGTCCATCACCAACTCCCGGAGTTCACTCAGACTCACGTCCATCGAGTCCGTGATGCCATCCAGCCATCTCATCTTCTGTCGTCCCCTTCTCCTCCTGCCCCCAATCCCTCCCGGCATCAGAGTCTTTTCCAATGAGTCAACTCTTCGCATGAGGTAGCCAAAGTAATGGAGTTTCACCTTTAGCATCATTCCTTCCAAAGAACACCCAGAGCTGATCTCCTTTAGAATGGACTGGTTGGATCTCCTTGCAGTCCAAGGGATTCTCAAGAGTCTTCTCCAACACCACAATTCAAAAGCATCAATTCTTCAGGGCTCAGCTTTCTTCACAGTCCAACTCTCACATCCACACATGACTACTGGAAAAACCATAGCCTTGACTAGACGGACCTTTGTTGGCAAAGTAATGTCTCTGCTTTTGAATATGCTATCTGGGTTGGTCATAACTTTCCTTCCAAGGAGTAAGTGTCTTTTAATTTCATGGCTGCAATCACCATCTGCAGTGATTATGGAGCCCAAAAAAAGAAAGTCTGACACTGTTTCTTCTGTTTCCCTATCTATTTCCTTAAAGCTTTTTGTCTGAAATTCAGAAAAACAGCCTGTGGACTTGCTTGGTTGTTGAGAGGAAATACACATCGTTGGTGAATCACATGCTTGGTGAAAATGTTACTTTCATATTTTCTACCTTTTGAATTGACTTGTCAATTCTGTCTAAAGGACTAACAGAGTATTCCTATATAGATGGAGGCTTACATTGATAATGGGCTTTGGATTTCCCTAAATTGCCTATTATAGAGCCAAAAGAATGCATTAGGGAGTTTTAATACTGTCGAATGCTGTCCCAGAGGTGATCTGTACTGTCAGAATACATAGTTAATTCCCTTTATTAAGCATTTTGTAATGTCTATTTTGAAATTTTCTGCCTTTCTTGTTATTCGTTTTTACATGGAAAGAACTGCTTAAACATTTCTTTTCTAAGAAGCTTTCCTGGCATGACTGAAAAAGAGGCTCAAAATTGCTCCCAATTCTTTCTTGCCTAAATATTCACCTTTAGCCATCACCCCTGCAAAATGAAGACCCACTCCTTTGTGTGGCTCCAGCATCAGCTGAGTGGATTCTGAACTATCAGTCTGCCGTTTAGGCCTTCTCAGCTTGGCATTTGCCTAAGAATGAGGTTTCCAGGGGTTTTGACTGTTTCAGTTACTGGGTTATTTTACATTCAGTGCAGCACTATTCATTTGTGTATTTAGTGACAACTTTATACTAAAAATCCTTTGTCATATCAGACCAGACACAGGAAAAATTACTCTACCCTCTAACTTAAATTTGTTATGAGTAGTTTGAAATGTGACAGTAAAGCTGTTTGGTGGCATTTCAGGGGAGGGAGAAGGGAGGCTCTGAAGAGCTCCGGCACCGTAGTCCTTTATGTCTCAGCCAAGAAAGAATTCACCATGAGGCAAAGCAACAGCTAAATGATTTATTAGAATAGAACGCTTGGGAGGCTTACAAGCAGGCTGGTGAGAGAATGCCACACCTGAGAACTTAGTGGACTACAATTTTTTAATCAAAGAAAAAGTGGAGAGGTGGAGAAGACCTTCTTTGACTTTGTTGAATAGACATCATGCTTCCATCATCACCTCCTCTCCCAGCTTAAGCAGGGAAGTTTTCTTGTCCCTATATGGTCAAAAAAGGTCCACAAATTATTTATTTATTTTTTTATGTGTGCAGAGAGCGTGTCCTAGAGATCATTAACTTGCTGAGTTCACTGGGCAGGATGTAGGTCTCACGCTGCCATTGTTCTGTTGTTTGGGGGCATGTCTCGCGCTTCGGTTGCATGGTTTTACTGCTAAGCAAGCCTGCTTGGTTTTGTTGTTAAGCGAACCTGCTTTCTTGAGTAATAATTAATTTACAGGGGTCTCACATATTTTTTTTCTACTTACAATCCCCTAGTAGGATTAACTATTTTTAATCACCTACTTTGACCCCTTACTCTCTCCCTACAAAAGTATATTACTTTGGAAGGATTTTCAAAAGCACTACATTCTCCTTAGTTTCAGAAACTAATTTTTAAAGAGAGAATATAAGTTTAATGGATGATTTTAGAAACATTAACAAGCTGATAAAAGCCAAAACATTTGGTAGCTACTGTGTGCCAGACACACAGGGAAATCAGACAATTGCCAAAGAAAGCAGTAATATTGGAACCCAGTCATCCTGGTTTTTGAGTCTGTGCTTTTAGCTACTATGCAGAGAAGCTGCTTAGCGGTGCCTGGTAAATAAGAAGTGCTCAATAAATGGAAGCTATATTGTAATTTTCTTATGAGTCTAAGGCTTGGAGTGCTTCTCTGTTCCTAGGATCACTTCTATAATATTGAAAGAGCTATAGAATCAGAGATATAAAATAAATAATTATATCACCCGCCTCTGTTATTTTTTTAAAGATTAATTGAGGAGACTTATAAAGATCTAGGAATGAAGAAAATAGTAAAACGATGGTTTAAAAAATAACTTAGTAATTATTGGATTTCTGTTTGTACAGATTATCTTACTAGTCTCTGGGATGAAAGAAGTAACTAAAATGAATAAGACAGAAGTCCTGCCTATGAAGGAGCTTACAGCCTAATAATGGTCACAGACAGAGAGTGACAGAATGGATGCAGAAATGCCAATCATGGCCCAGTGATGCAACATGCTAAATTTGAAGTTCCAAAGTTGAATCTTAGTGTTAAAGTAGCTGTGTGCTCTTGTGAAGAGCTGACTCATTGGAAAAGACGCTGATGCTGGGAAGGATTGGGGGCAGGAGGAGAAGGGGACAACAGAGGATGAGATGGCTGGATGGCATCACCGACTCGATGAACGTGAGTCTGAGTGAACCCCAGGAGTTGGTGATGGACAGGGAGGCCTGGCGTGCTGCAATTCATGGGGTCGCACAGAGTCGGACGTGACTGAGCGACTGAACTGAACTGAACTGAAGATCAAATCCTGTGAGCACTCCAAATCTCAGGGTTTTTAAAAATTTTTGTTGGACTGGTGGTTCAGTTCAGTTCAGTCGCTCAGTCGTGTCTGACTCTTTGCGACCCCATGAATCGCAGCATGCCAGGCCTCCCTGTCCATCACCATCTCCCGGAGCTCACTCAGACTCACGTCCATCGAGTCGGTGATGCCATCCAGCCATCTCATCCTCTGTCATCCCCTTCTCCTCCTGCCCCTAATCCCTCCCAGCATCAGAGTCTTTTCCAATGAGTCAACTCTTCGCATGAGGTGGCCAAAGTACTGAAGCTTCAGCTTTAGCATCATTCCTTCCAAAGAAATCCTAGGGTTGATCTCCTTCAGAATGTACTGGTTGGATCTCCTTGCAGTCCAAGGGACTCTCAAGAGTCTTCTCCAACACCACAGTTCAAAAGCATCAATTCTTCAGTGCTCAGCCTTCTTCACAGTCCAACTCTCACATCCATACATGACCACAGGAAAAACCATAGCCTTGACTAGACGGACCTTCGTCGGCAAAGTAATGTCTCTGCTTTTGAATATACTATCTAGGTTGGTCATAACTTTTCTTCCAAGGAACTAGTATTGTTTTCTAAATCTTTAAAATGGAAACAATTATGCATAATTCAAAATGCTTAATGGGAATTAAATAATGCAAAGGAATCACGTACTCTGTCTTTAGCAGTGAATAAATGTTCAGCAAAGAGCTACTGTGAAACATGAAGCTTTGAAAACTTGACTGTGTGGAGCACTCACTGATAGACTCCCACCCTCCTGCTGGAGGCAGTGGGGGTGCCCTTTAGGTGCAGTGCCAGGACCTTGCAGAAGCAAAGTAGGCTCAAGCCTAGTTGCTCTTTAGAATGTTGAGCTGAAGAAAAAGGGGGCAGCTGCCACTTTGGATGCCAGAGCAAGGCTTTTATTCCCCTACTATCTTTTTTTCTTAGTGGAGACTCAAAATAAAGTAAAAATTTAAGAAAGGTAGCATATATATGGTCTGGGATTGTGTTACATGGTTAGGAGCTCTGATGAGAGGATAATCAGAGCTAGTAAGAGCACTACAATCTCAGAACACTAAGATCTCTATATGAGTACACCAAGTGATTTTAAACACACAGTGAGGGCAGAGATGTACTGGAGTAGTGATCTCTTGGGTTCTGTAGGATAGATGTCAAAGGTCACTCCGTCTGGCTAGACTCATACCCACTAGTCCACACCACTGGGTATGTTTGTAATAGTGCTTAGAACCATATTATAGAAGGTTTTAAACTAAGTGTCTGTGAGTAGTAGGGAATTAATGAAGATTTTTTTATATAAGGCAATGTGTTGAGAGCAATACGCTAGGGAAAAAAAAAGTATCATTTAGTTGTCTCTATATAGTAGAAGGAGGACAAAGAGGGAACTAGAAGTGGGGTATGAACTAAAGTGTTTGCAAGTGAAACTGAGTAAGATGCACTCCAAGCTGTAATAATAATCCAATAGAATTATAGGAATATCATCTTTGTTTTTTTAATATAGGATAATTAACAAAGAAACATGGGCCATACATAATGCAGATATGAAGAGGATGTTACTGAATTCAGAAACAGGTTGAAATGAAGTTTAATTCTCACAGACTAATTACATACTATATGACAAGGAAGGTTCTACTTAGGTGATTATTTGCTATAAGTTAATGTGGAATGAAGCAGGGCAAAGGCTAATAGAGTTTTGCCAAGAGAATGAATGATCATAGCAAACACCCTCTTCCAACAACACAAGAGAAGACTCTACACATGGACATGCCCAGATGGTCAACACTGAAATCAGATTGATTATATTCTTTGCAGCCAAAGATGAAGAAGCTCTATACAGTCAGCAAAAACAAGACCAGGAGCTGACTGTGGCTCAGATCATGAACTCCTTATTGCCAAATTCAGACCGAAATTGAAGAAATTGGAGAAAACCAGTAGACCATTCAGGTATGACCTAAATCAAATCCCTTATGACTATACAGTGGAAGTGAGAAATAGATTTACGGGACTAGATCTGATAGATAGTGCCTGATGAACTATGGACGGAGGTTCGTGACATTGTACAGGACACAAGGGATCAAGACCATCCCCATGGAAAAGAAATGCAAAAAGCAAAATGGCTGTCTGAAGAGGCCTTACAAATAGCTGTGAAAAGAAGAGAAGCAAAAAGCAAAGGAGAAAAGAAAAGATATACCATTTGAATGCAGAGTTCCAAAGAATAGCAAGGAGAGATAAGAAAGCCTTCTTCAGCAATTAATGCAAAGAAATAGAGGAAAACAACAGAATGGGAAAGACTAGAGATCTCTTCAAGGAAATTAGAGATACCAAGAGAACATTTCATGCAAAGATGGGCTCGATAAAGGACAGAAATGGTAGGGACCTAAAAGAAGCAGAAGATATTAAGAAGAGGTGGCAAGAATACACAGAAGAACTGTACAAAAAAGAGCTTCATGACCAAGATAATCACGATGGTGTGATCACTCACCTAGAGCCAGACATCCTGCAATGTGAAGTCAAGTGGCCTTAGAAAGCATCACTACAAACAAAGCTAGTGGAGGCGATGGAATTCCAGTTGAGCTGTTTCAAATCCTGAAAGATGATGCTGTGAAAGTGCTGCACTCAATATGCCAGCAAATTTGGAAAACTCAGCAGTGGTCACAGGACTGGA
Source organism: Oryx dammah (assembly GCF_014754425.2). Classification (NCBI taxonomy): domain Eukaryota; kingdom Metazoa; phylum Chordata; class Mammalia; order Artiodactyla; family Bovidae; genus Oryx; species Oryx dammah. Next base: position 38,668,908 of record NW_024070213.1, on the reverse strand, counting down.
AAATGTCAGTTTTAATTCCAGTCCCAAAGAAAGGCAATGCCAAAGAATGCTCAAACTACTGCACAATTGCACTCATCTCACATGCTAATAAAGTAAAGCTCAAAATTCTCCAAGCCAGGCTTCAGCAATACGTGAACCATGAACTTCCAGATGTTCAAGCTGGTTTTAGAAAAGGCAGAGGAACCAGAGATCAAATTGCCAACATCCGCTGGACCACAGAAAAAGCAAGAGAGTTCCAGAAAGACATCTATTTCTGCTTTATTGACTATGCCAAAGCCTTTGACTGTGTGGATCCCAAAACCTGTGGAAAATTCTGAAAGAGATGGGAATACCAGACCATCTGACCTGCCTCCTGAGAAACCTGTATGCAGGTCAGGAAGCAACAGTTAGAACTGGACGTGGAACAGCAGCCTGATTCCAAATAGGAAAAGGAGTACGTCAAGGGTGTATATTGTCACCCTGCTTATTTAACTTATATGCAGAGTACATCATGAGAAATGCTGGGCTGGAAGAAGCACAAGCTGGAATCAAGATTGCCGGGAGAAATATCAATAACCTCAGATATGCAGATGACACCACCCTTATGGCAGAAAATGAAGAAGAACTAAGGAGCCTCTTGATGAAAGTGAAAGAGGAGAGTGAAAAAGTTGGCTTAAAGCTCAACATTCAGAAAACGAAGATCATGGTATCTGGTCCCATCAGTTCATGGGAAATAGATGGAGAAACAGTGGAAACAGTGTCAGACTTTATTTTTGGGGGCTCCAAAATCACTGCAGATGGTGATTGCAGCCATGAAATTAAAAGCCACTTGCTCCTTGGAAGGAAAGTTATGACCAACCTGGACAGCATATTAAAAAGCAGAAACATTACTTTGGTAACAAAGGTCCGTCTAGTCAAGGCTATGGTTTTTCCAGTGGTCATGTATGGATGTGAGAGTTGGAGTATAAAGAAAGCTGAGCACAGAAGAATTGAACTGTGGTGTTGGAGAAGACTGTTGAGAGTCCCTTGGATTGCAAGGAGATCCAACCAGTCCATTTTAAAGGAGATCAGTCCTGGGTGTTCATTGTAAGGACTTATGTTGAAGCTGAAACTCCAATACTTTGGCCACCTGATGTGAAGAGCTGACTCACTTGAAAAGACCCTAATGCTGGGAAAGATTGAGGGCAGGAGGAGAAGGGGACGACAGAGGATGAGATGCTTGGATGGCATCACAGACTCAATGGACATGGGTTTGGTTGGACTCCGGGAGTTGGTGATGGACAGGGAGGCCTGGCGTGCTGTGGTCATGGGGTCGCGAAGAGTCAGACATGACTGAGCAACTGAACTGAATTGAACTGAATGTTTCAAAAGCACACCAGCTTCATAATTCCTACCAAAGGGTGAACAAGGAAGATCTACAGGAGAAATATATCTTTCCTACTAGTCCTCTCCCTTTCAGGAACCTAAACAACAGCAACAGAATGACCACTTATCATTTTCTTGGGCTTTCTTTAAAAACATTTATAATTATCTGTCACTTGGCATGTGCCTGACCCCTACTGGGGACTAAGGACTGTCAGAGGCTCGCAGGGAAAAGCAGAGTCCTCCAGGAATGCAGAGCCAAGACGAAGAGTCTCCTCTGCCTCAGTCTTTGCATCTTGTAATATTTATACACCACATGAAATTACAGGATGAGGTGTTTTCTTGAAAATTTATTAGTCAGTCCCTGAAGAGATTAATAGAGGTACAATTTTTCATAAAGAATTCAAAGTTCCCTGTGAATAACTTTGATGCGAACTTTTCCAATATGTCACATGAATGTGAATGGACAACCTCAAGTATTTAGATTCATGGACTGCACATGGTAATTAATCTCACTGAGTTCATATACAAAAGGTTAAGCTGTCATTCTAATTGATGTGAGTCATAACAAATGCAAGTCATTAAATCTTTGCTGTCAAATTGTTGTGGCTTTTTCTTTGCTGATTTTAAAGAATATCCAAGCTAAATTATGTCCCGAGGGGCTTGAATTTCAGCCTTAATTTTCTAAATCTGTATCTTCCTTTGGATTTTGGGAAATTTTCCAAATTAATGTTAATAAAGATTTACAAAATCCTTGGGGGAAGAGGTCTTCTAACCATGAAATCAATAGTTAAATTACCAGGATTAAAAATATGTTTTTTATTTAAAAACATGTGCCCATGGAAGAATTACTTCAAAGTTTATTTTAGAAGAGAAACCCAAGTGTCTGTACACATAGTGAACGTCCATAGAGTCTTGTGGACTCTCTTTGAATGTTTAACAACTAAATGAATGGATTAACAAGAAAGCAATTTAGTGCTCTCAGAGCTCTAAGAGCTGTAATGCAGATTTGTTAAACTATACATCTTTAAAGCCCCATCCCAAGTACGAGCCACTTAAGGAGGCAGGTGTTACACCTTGATATCAAGAGGAGCCCAGTAGGAGTTAGCTAGATCCCAAAAAGGAGTAGCATGGACAGCCACATCCCCTGGGAAATAGCTACAATTTATGGTGATAAATGTTTGCTAAACCAAATGGTAGTAAACACAGTATCTGTGCTGGAAACATGGCTTTTTTCCCCAAGGTCTGTGATTGAAAACAGCCTTGCAGCATGCTACTTTTAGCAATTGGAACTCAAATGTATGGAGTCAGTACTGGGTTTCCCCTATAGATCTTCATCCCATAGAGCCTGAAGCCCTGCATAGAGGTTCTGTGGCAGGAGTTACTCTCAGGTGCCTTTGAAAATTCAGGGAGCAGCACTGCTGAAATCTCAATGTGTGTACAAATTACCTGAGAATCTTTTTTGAATGAAAGGTCTGAATTTTTTACTTCCAAATGGGGCCTGAGACTCTGCATTGCTAACCAGAGGCTAGGTGATGTTGAAGATACTGATCCATGGGTCACACTTCCAGCATCAAGGTCATAAGAGGTGGATTTTAAGCAATTAGAGTAAGCAGATACGGTATGAGGGAAGAGCACTGGAGCTTGACTCAGAGTCCTAGGTATATGAACATGATGAGTCACTTAACTTTTCTGAATCCAGATTTTCATATTAGAAAAATGAGTATGATAAGATAATAATACTTGCTGCATGAGATTGTTGTGAGAATTAATGTTATGTGAAAACTGACCAGAGCATTTGGTATATATTCATTGCTGAATAAATGATTGTTGATCCTATATAAACATAAGCGTACAATTCAGTGTTGGTAACTGATAAAGTTGAGGGACCCTTAGGTTATGTGCCCTTCATAGTTCTACGGGTTCTATTCTTATTCCACCTCTGTTGTCAATTACAGCGTCTAGAGTTTAGCAAGTGGTCAGTGTTTGTGGCATTACATTGATGGCAGCGTTGATCACTGCCAGTGTACATTTTTGGCTTCTAAGACACTGATGTCATACTAATGACCCAATGTTTCCCCATGGCACTAACAGGAAAGAGAACTTTCACCCAAAATAATAACTTTCAGGCCTTGAGTCTTCTTTGAATGAAAAATGTAATCACTGGGAGAAAACTAAAATAAAGAAGACCGTCAGACCAATTTTCAATAAAAATATGAGGATAAAATAGCTGGTCATTCTTTGCCAGCCAGTATCTCATAATTTCACAAATTATGTATAAGAGCTCTCTCTCTTAGAAAAGCAAAGATGGACATGGGCAGTTTGTCTGGCTTGCTTCTATTAGGAGCCCAGCCTGCAATGGTGTAGCTAGTATGAGAGGGGCTCGAACCATCCTCCACGTTATAAAGTGGCTCCCATGCTGCCCAGGTCATGTGCCCAAAATTGCTCCTCTGAAGGTTAAACTTTCTATTTAAACAATTTATAAAATTTTAAATAGAATTCTCTAAAAATGCATAGCAGGAAATGGAAGGTGGAGAAATCAGTGAATAATCTTCAGCATCGTTTACATCTTAACATCTCTTTCCACTGAGAATTTGGAGACAGAAACTTGTTAGCACCTGGAGGAAGGAAGTCTAGTTTAATTTATTTGCAGTAAAATCCAGAGTGAATCCGTTAATCTTTGTTAAAAGAAATGAGATTTTCAAGTCTAATCAGAGGATTTAAAGTTTTATTAAAAGATATCCTTTTTTCCACTCATAATCTATAGGTCTCAGGAGAAAAAGGAAGAGGCTATCACCTTACTGAAGGATTCCATTAAATATGGTCCAGAGTTTGCAGATGCATATTCAAGCTTAGCTTCATTATTGGCTGAGCAGGTAATTATTTCCATTTAGTTTCACATAATATTTTCTTAACTGTTTCTGTTGAATGTATAAATTAATGTTATAATACACAGATTTTTTTATATCATTTAACTTGTAAGTTCATAATGGACAACTAACCTGTATGTCAGTTTTCTTCTTGATAGAAATCACAAATCTAGGTTTCTCACTCCAGTATTCTTTGTGCATGTATGGGGTCTCTAGACTAAGATGGTCCATTATAAACCACTACTAAATTCTCTATCACTTTGGGACAAAATCCGTCATGAACAGTACGTGATATTTGCTTGTTTAATTACTAATTATTTATATTTTTCTGGGGAATTGCTAATGGACTAAGATCTCTGAAACAATTACCAATAATCTTATAGATCCTATGTCTTAATACCTATCAGAAGATCACAGAGTCACATAGGACAGGCTCCTAAGAGAGAACATTTTTCATGGCATAAAACGGAGAAGTATTTTGATTTCCCTCCTTTTCACTGTATCTAAAATTCCCAGGTGGCTCAGTGGTGAAAGAATCCACCTGACAATGCAAGAGACGTGGGTTCAATCCTTGGGTTAAGAAGATCCCCTGGAGGAGGAAATGGCAACCCACTCCAGTATTCTTGCCTGGGAAATCCATGGACAGAGGAGCCTGGCGGGCTGCCGTCCATGGTGGTGTAGAGTCAGACACGACTAACTATATACGCAGGCTCCTGGCCACAAACCATTTGATCCCACCTTTCAGTGGCCTAGATGCATGCCCCATGCTGTGGGAAAACAAGTATAAATTGTCTTCTCTAAATTTATGATAGAGTTTTGTTGACACACATAAGTGCCCTCAATAGAAGGTAGATTCTGCTATTATACAATTTCCAGATTGTCTTTAAAATTAAACTCAAACTCAACACCTTTGAAAGATGCCCTCCAGCATTGACTTCAATGTAATGAATGATTTGATGTTGTCAGGTACACAGGGGTGCAATTTGCATTTGAAAAACCTTGGAGATTTCACCAGGAAACAAAATTAGAACATTCAGTGGCTATTTAAATGTCAGAAGTGATAAATCTAGTTGTCTTGCTCTGCTAGTCTCCGTATAGTGTAGGTGGGCTTTAGACAAAGGCCTGTGTCTGTAGTGAGTGATTTTAATGCATGTTTTAACACAAAGTTTAAGCTAAAATGATGATGCTCATGTTTTATGGTAGACATGACAGTCCTCAGCTGCCTTGGTTTATGTTGAAGCAGACACAGTAGGAGTTTCCTGGAGAAAAGATTCCATTATTAATTCCCTTTTCTCACTTTATCCTGGCTCCTTCATTTTCATAGGAAGACCTTCGCCTACCTCTGCCTGGCTGGTGGCTTGCAGCTACTCAGACAAGCCACACAGTTATGGCCTTTGCACTAACTGTGCCCTTTGCCTGCAGCACTGTTCCCCCAGACATCTTTGAGTTTCCTTCCTCATCTTGTGCTGGTTTCTGCCCAAATATTTCTGTGTGGAAGGGCTATCTATGATTACCCTTTTGAAACAACTCCGTCACTGCCCACACGTTCTTTGATTTCTCTCCGAAGCATTCATCACCATCTAACATACATTTATTTACGTCTGTGATCTTTCTCCCACCATTAGAATATTTCTGTGAGCCAATCTCCATGAGAATGGCTGTCTTTTTTATTCATGACCTTCCCCCCTTGTCTGTCACACTGTATGCAGTCAGTAAATACTGAGTGAATGAAAAGTGAAAGTCACTCCATTGTGTCTGACTCTTTGTGATCCCATGGACTATCCAATCCATGGAGTTCTTCAGGCCCGAATACTGGAGTGGGTAGCCTTTCCCTTCTCCAGGGGATCTTCCCAACCCAGGGTTCGAACCCAGGTCTCCCGCATTGCAGGCAGATTCTTTACCAGCTGAGCCACAAGATGAATGGATATGATCTGAAGACCATGTAACCCCTCCAGTCCAGCACATGGCCAAGGTTTTACTCATCTTTCAAGTAGGGCTGGGCATGTGGGCAGTGTTTCATGTAACAAACTGTGCCTCAGGGTCATGCTCTTGTGCTGCAATGAGGGACAGCGTGAGAACGGCCAGGTGAAGTTACTCCTTCCAGCTGCAGACCAGGGTTGGGTTGAGGCCAGCACCTGCTACATTGTTCAGTGGCTTTTGGATGAGGACTCAAGGGAAAATTTCTCTCATGACTCAATATTAGGTTTCTCCTGAACTACAAGTTTATTGCTTTATTTTTTAATCTAACACATGAAAAATCTTTCAGATGCTAAGAAAATCAGTCCTAGCTTTGTCTCCATTGGCCCCACCCCAAATGCGTGCCGTCTCAGCAGGATAGGCTACTTTTCCGTGTGTGCTGCTTTTACTGGGTTTATCATTTTCCTTAACAGTTTGTTTTATTCAATTTTTGTTCTCTGTTTTTGAAAGCTGCTTCAATTCTCTGTAAATGAATAAAGCACCGCATTAAAATCAGGCTTTCCTAGTAGCTCAGTTGGTAAAGAATCCACCTGCAATGCAAGAGACCTGTTTCAATTCCTGAGTCGGGAAAATCCCCTGGAGAAGGGATAGGCTACGCACTCCAATATTCTTGGGCTTCCTTTGTGGCTCAGCTGGTAAAGAATCTGCCTGTAATGCAGGAGACCTGGGTTCGATCCCTGGGGTGGGAAGATCTCCTGGAGAAGGGAAAGGCTACCCACGCCAGCATTCTGGCCTGGAGAATTCCAAGGACTGTATAGTCCATGGGGTCACAAAGAGTTGGACACGACTGAGCAACTTTCACTTTCAAGATCAGTCACATCTTTTTTTTTCTTCACAACTTGTCAGGACATACAAGAAACATTTAATTGTTCTTCCTGATGAAAATTACCCTGAAGGTAAAAGACAATGTCACTCACTCAACTAATACATAACTAATAGATAACAAGGTATGTTGTTTTAGGGGGAGCTCTTACCAACACTGACATAGTTCCTTCTCCCTGTAATGCCATCTTTTCTTTCTCTCTTTCTAAATCATCCTCATTTTTCAATTCAACTTTCACTTCCTCCCCCAACACTCGCCCACCTCCCCATCTCATGGGGCGTTAGATTTCCTTGGAGCTTTTATGAAATGTTCAGGAACATGCATCAGTGCACAAACCAATCACATATTTTTATTTCTTGAATTAATATCTGAACTATATGATGTAAACAGTTTATCAGGTTTATTTTTCCTCACAAGACTGCAAGTTTCTTTAAGAAAAGCCATGTCTTTCTATGCATATTGCTTCTCTAGGGCTCAGGGTTCAGTTCAGTTCAGTTCAGTTCAGTCACTCAGTGGTATCCGACTCTTTGCGACCCCATGAATTGCAGCACACCAGGCCTCCCTGTCCATCACCAACTCCTGGAGTTCACTCAAATTCACGTCCATTGAGTCAGTGATGCCGTCCAGCCATCTCATCTTCTGTCATCCCCTTCTCCTGCTCCTAATCCCTCCCAGCATCAGAGTCTTTTCCAATGAGTCAACTCTTCGCATGAGGTGGCCAAAGTACTGGAGTTTCAACTTTAGCATCATTCCTTCCAAAGAACACCCAGGGCTGATCTCCTTTAGAACGGACTGGTTGGATCTCCTTGCAGTCCAAGGGACTCTCAAGAGTCTTCTCCAACACCACAGTTCAAAAGCATCAATTCTTCGGCACTCAGCCTTCTTCACAGTCCAACTCTCACATCCACACATGACCACAGGAAAAACCATAGCCTTGACTAGACGGACCTTAGTCGGCAAAGTAATGTCTCTGCTTTTCAATATGCTATCTAGGTTGGTTATAACTTTCCTTCCAAGGAGCAAGTGGCTTTTAATTTCATGGCTGCAATCACCATCTTCAGTGACTTTGGAGCCTCCAAAAATAAAGTCTGACACTGTTTGCACTGTTTCCCCATCTATTTACCATGAAGTGATGGGACCGGATGCCATAATCTTCGTTTTATGAACATTGAGCTTTAAGCCAACTTTTTCACTCTCCTCTTTCACTTTCATCAAGAGGCTTTTTAGTTCCTCTTCACTTTCTGCCATAAGGGTGGTGTCATCTGCATATCTGAGGCATTTTGGTCAGAAATGATAAAGTTAGAAGAAAAGGAACGTACATAGTGATCTAGTTCGTCAATTTGTTGTCATGATAGGTGGGTTAACACTTCTGAAACTAATTTATGTGTACCAATGGAAGTTGGTAGGAGACAAATTTCACACTTTCTGAAAAGCAGTATGAAAAGGCAAAATGATAGGATATGGAATAGAAACTCCCCAGGTCGGTAGGTGCTCAGTATGCTACTGGAGATCAGTGGAGAAATAACTCCAGAAAGAATGAAGGGATGGAGCCAAAGCAAAAACAATACCCAGCTGTGGATGTAACTGGTGATAGAAGCAAGGTCCGATGCTGTAAAGAGCAATATTGCATAGGAACCTGGAATGTCAGGTCCATGAATCAAGGCAAATTAGAAGTGGTCAAACAGGAGATGGCAAGAGTGAACATCGACATTCTAGGAATCAGCAAGCTGAAATGGACTGGAATGGGCTCAGGATACTTCACTGTATAATGCAAGCCAGGCAAGCATACATGCAGCATCTCTGGACTTCATGCACTTCCGGGTCAGTTCCCCAAATTAGGAGAATTTGACAGTGAACCAGGTACCTATTCTAGACCCCACTTCCTAGTAACACCTGTGCAAACTTGAGTGAGAAGTGTTCCACCTCTCTGGGCCTCAGTTTCCAAATCTAAAATTGATAACTACTCTAAATTACCTTCCCTAACTCTCATGGCTCTAACATTTTAAGAGCGTCTAAAAGTACCTCCTTTAAAGTCAACTAAGTGCTGATGAACTTTTTCATGAATAACTTAAGGTTTCACTTCAATTAGTGCTATTGTTTCTATACAAGTAAAGTATTAACATGTTATATTGTGAAAAGCGATTTGCCTTAATAAATATCCAAGTTTCAAGTTGTATTCCTTTTGTAAATTGATGAACTCCAAGTTCATGAAAAGTTACTTTATTAAAAATGATGACAATGTTTGGTGACACTGAAATTTTAGTCCGTTCATCAATAGCTTACTGTTAACAAATTTTATAGACATATATCGGAGAAGGCAATGGCACCCCACTCCAGTACTTTTGCCTGGAAAATCCCATGGACAGAGGAGCCTGGGAGGCTGCAGTCCATGGGGTTGCAGAGTCAGACACGACTGAGCGACTTCACTTTCACTTTTCACTTTCCTGCATTGGAGAAGGAAATGGCAACCCACTCCAGTGTTCTTGCCTGGAGAATCCCAGGGACACGGGAGCCTGGTGGGCTGCCATCTCTGGGGTCACACAGAGTCAGATACGACTGAAGTGACTTAGCAGCATAGACATATATATCTGTAAAACATAGTATTAATATATACATATATATATGTTTAAAAAGGGCAACATATATACACTCTCTCAGTTATGTTTTAAAAGTGTCAGATGCCTTATTTAAAATCAATTATGGGGTAAATTCAATTTTTGAGTACCATAATGGCAAACTGATATAACACTATGGCATGCCACATAAAGTTATAAATAAGTTTTAAGAAAAAACAAATTATACTATGACCACGACCTTTCCTTACATACAAAGATCACATCTTTTGCCACCCTTTCTTATTCTCCATTCAAATGTAAAATACTGTGAACTTGAAGAATGTAATTGAAAGATTGAAAGGTTCTTCTGCTCCTTTGGGCAATTGATTTTAACATCAGAGAGAGCTCGTGAGAGAGTAGCTGTTGGGCATAACTCAGGATTGCTTTCGCTCTCTAACTTTCAGCATCTTATCTTCATGCTTTGAATTATTTAATAAAAGAATGCTTCAGATGCACAAGCACCAAGCTCATATCCTTTGTTAGCAAATAAATCCATTTCTTGATAGCACAACTTTATTAATCAGCATTCCAGAAAGCAAACCATAGTCAACCTGTAACACACTGGTCACCGTTCTGTCACTTTACTGGTCATCTTCCAGGACCACCATATGTGCGCGTGCCGAGCCCATGCTCACTGTGGTCGTGGTGGCCCACAATGATAGAGAACCCTTTCCTGTATGGAGTTGAAATCAATAGTCCTGTGATTTGCTCCCCCTGGGCTGGGCCCAAGGGATAGCTTATTGAACACAGCTTTTAGATTTCGGGTTTTTTAAATTTCTTTGTTCTTAATTGGAAGGTAATTGCTTTACAATGTTGTGTTGATTCCTGCCATACATCAACATAATCCAATCATAGGTACACATATGTCCCCTCCCTCTTGAACCTCATTAGAACTGACCCATCCACTTCATTAGAACTGACTCAAATGCGTTCCTTTTCATGGCTGAGTAATATTCTATGGTTTATGAGCACAACCGCCTTGTCATTTTTCTGAACAACTCTTTTCTATACTAAACTTGTTTCTAGTTTACCCTGATTTCTAAATGCTTTCCTTCTGGTCATGTGCTTTACATAGGGTCTGGATTGCCCATTTTCTCTATGACAAAATGGCTCCCAAATGGAACTGGTTTCTTCAATTATAGTTTGGTAGTTTCAGGAGGATAAGAAATACTTCCCTGGCTTGAGACTATGTTTCTATTGCATAAAACCCTAAAATTAATGATATTAACTGTTTCAGACTTTGTCTGAAACTAACACTGTGCTCCTTATTCTGTTGGAACTTGAAGGTAGCAAGTAAATCTATTTGGACATAATAGAGAATTTGAGAGAGAAAATCTGTAAAGCAGGCCAATAATTTGAAAACACCTAATATGAAGGAGCATATTAAGGCCCATGGTGGAGCACAGATTTGAAAGTGATATATAATAGGAAGAAAGTTAGGTGTCTGAAGAAAGTGTTTTAAACATTGTAGAAATATGGCAGCATTTTGGAGAAGGCTTTTAAATGCATAGAGAGCCATGTTTCAGGAAGATGGTGTGGGAATGGATAAACTCTATTGTGGAAGAAGAAACCTTTTGTACTTACAAACTGTGTGCATCTGAAGGCTGAAAGAGACAAATATTAGAAAATTAAAAACTCCAGAGCAGAGCATGTAAGGGACTTAGAAGGTATATGGCCAATGAGAGCTGTGGGGAAACCAAGGAGAAGCAAGATTTCCAAAACAGAAGAAATAAAATTACACTAATAATATTAAAACCTAATGGAAAACATGGAAAGATCAAAGAAAATAAAATTCACCTTTCACCCCTAGTATCTGGAAACAACAAATATTACCATTTTTAATATACTGCAGTTCTTTTTAATATACTGACTTTTTCCAGTGGAGGTATAATTGAGATATTGGGGGCTTCCCAGGTGGCACTAGTGCTAAAGAACCGACCTGCAGGAGAGTAAGAAACATGGGTTCAGTCCCTGGGTTGGGAAGATCCCCTGAAGGAGGGTATGGCAACCCACTCCAATATTCTTTTTTATTTAAAACTTTAACTACAGTTATTTTATTTTTTGGTCAAATTTATTTATTTTTAATTGAAGAATAATTGCTTTAGCATATTGTGTTGGTTTCTGGCAAACATCAACATAAATCAATCATAGGTACACCTATGTCCCCTCCCTCTTGGGTATCCCACCCCTCTAGGTTGTTACATAGCACCAGTTTGCCACTCCAGTATTCTTGCCTGGAGAAATCCACAGACAGAGGAGTCTAGTGGGCTACAGTCCATAGGGTTGCAAAGAGTTGGGCACAACTAAAGTGACCTAACATGCATGCATGCATAATAAACATATTTGTTTCAGATATACAATATAATTAATGATACAATATTTGTATATCTTACAAAATGATTATCACAATAAGTTCAGGACCATACATAGTTACAAAATTTTTTGTGTGTGATAAGAACTTTTAAGATTTACTCTCGATGCAAGACAGTGTCATTAAGTATGCTCACCATACTATACATTACATCCCTAGGACTTAATCACCTTATAAGTGAAAGTTTGTGTCTTTTGACCCCCTTCACAGATTTTATCCACCCCTTTCCCCTGCCTCTGGGAATCTATTCTCTGTGCTTATGATCTTGGTGGTCTGTTTTTTTTTTTTTAATATTTAACTGAAATATAGTTGATATATGATATTATTGGGCTTTTCTGGTAACTCAGCTGGTAAAGAGTTTGATTCCTGGGTTGGGAAGATCCACTGGTGAAGGGATAAGCTACCCACTCCAGTGTTCTTGGGCTTCCCTGGTGGCTCAGATGGCAAAGAATCCGCCTGCAATGCAGGAGACCTGGATTCTATTCCTGGGTTGGGAAGATCTCTTGGAAGAGGGAACAGCTGCCCACACCAGTATTCTTGCCTGGAGAATTCCGTGGACAGAGGAGCCTGGCAGGCTACAGACCATGGGGTTGCAAAGACCACTTTCTCCTGCCTCTGGGAATTTATTTTCTGTATCTATGAACTTGGGCCAGGTTTTTTTTTTTACATTTTTTTAATTGAAATATAGTTGATATATGATATTATATGTTACAGGTGTACAATATACTGATTCACAGTTCTAAAGATTATGCTGTATTTATAGTTATTATAAAAATTGGCTGTATTCCCTGTATTGTAGAATATATCCTTGTAACTTATTTCATACATAATAGTTTGCATGTCTTAATCCCCTGCCCCTATATTGCCCATCCCCCCTTCTTTCTCCCTACTGATAACCACTGGTTGTTCTATCTATGAGTCTGTTTCGTTTTTGTTATATTCACTAGTTTGTTGCATTTTTGAAATTCTACATATGAAAGTGAAGTGAAAGTGTTAGTCACTCAGTCATGTCCGACTCTTCGTGTCCGACTCTTTGCAACCCTATGGACTGTAACCTATCAGGCTCCTCTGTCCATGGAATTCTCAAGGCAAGAACTGGAGTGGGTAGCCATTCCCACTCCAGGAGATCTTCCCTACCCAGGAATTGAGCCCAAGTCTCCTGCATTGCTAGCAGATTCTTTATCATCTGAGCCACTCAGTTCAGCTCAGTCGTGTTTGACTCTTTGCGACCCCATGAATCGCAGCATGCCAGGCCTCCCTGTCCATCACCAACTCCCGGAGTTCACTCAAACTCAGGTCCATCGAGTTGGTGATGCCATCTAGGGAAGCCCAGTTCCACATATAAGTGATATCATACAGTATTTGTCTTTCTCTGATTTATTTCACTGAACATAATACCCTCTATGTTGTTGCAAATGGCAAAGTTTCATTCTTTTGTATGGCTGTGTAGTATTCCATTTTGATAGATAGATATAGATGTAGATATATTAATATAATATATTATTTATCCATTTATTGGTTGATGAACACTTAGATTGAGTCCATATCTTGGCTGTTGGAAATAATGCTGCTATGATATTAGAGTGCATGTATCTTCTCAAAATGGTGTTTTGGGGTTTTTTGGATATATAATCAGGAATTGAATTGCTGGGTCATATGATAGTTCTATTTTTAGTTTTTGAGAACTTTACCACTAGCACCACCTGAGAAGCCACCTGCATCTCCTCTTTGGGAGAATATCTATTCAGGGCTTCTGCCCATTTTTCAATTACATTTTTGTTTGTTTGTTTTGATATTGAGTTGTATGAGCTCTTTATATATTTTGGAAATTAACTCCTTATCAATCATGTCATTTGCAAATATTTTCTCCCATTCAGAAAGCTGTCTTTTTGTTTTGTCAATGGTTTCTTTTGCCATACAAAAGCTTTTAAGTTTAATTAGGTTACCATTGTTTATTTTTGCTTCTATTTCCTTTGCTGTAGGACACAGATCCAAAAAAAATTGTGCTATGATTTATATCAAAGAGTGTGCTAACTATATTTCCTCTGGAGTTTTATGATTTGTGGTCTTATATTTAGGTCTTACCCATTTTGAGTTTATTTTTGTACATATTGGAGAATGTTCTGATTTCATTCTTTTACATGTAGCTGTCTAGTTTTCCCAGCAACATTTATTGAAGAGGTTGTTTTTCTCCACTGTATATTCTTGCCGACTTTGTTGTAGATAATTGATCGTAAGTGCATAAGTTTATTTATGAACTCTCTACTCTGTTCCATTGACCTGTGTGACTCTTTTTGTGCCAGTACCATACTGTTTTGATTACTGCAGTGATGTAGTATATTCTGAAGTCATGGAATATGATTCATGTTTTTGTTTTCTGTGGGATTTTTATATGTGAGATTATATAACATTTATCTTTCTCTGACTTATTTCAGTTAGCATAATGTCCTTAAGTTCTATCCATGTTGCTGCAAATGGAAAGATTTTGTATTTTTTTGACTGAATAGTATTACAGTGTGTGTGTGCATATATGTGTGTGTGTATGTGTCACATTTATTTATCCATTCATCCATCAATGGACACTTTTTGTAGCTTGGCTATTGTAAATAATGTTGCAGTGAACATACAGGTGGAAATATCTTTTCAAATTAGCATTTTTTGTTTTCATGCTTAATAGTCACATGTAATTTATATCCTATTCTTTTGACTTGCTATTATGTTATATATAAATTATACATATTTTCATACTGTTAAATGATCTTCATAAATACCACTTTAATACCTACTTACTAGTTTATGAAATGCTGAATTATAATTTATATAATAATATCTTAAGTATTGGTCATTCAGGTTCTTGTGTGTGTGTGTGACTTTTTCTTCTTTATGATCCAGTGTTTTGGATCATTTCCTAATGATAGATTTCCAGAAGTATTCCCATATCAAAGTGTATCTGCATATTTCATGACTCTTGAGATGCATTCCTAAGATGGTTTCTAAAAGAACAGTACTAATACAGAATACCACCAGCAGTCTGTAACCTCTGTCTTGAATGTTAGTGGAACATTTAAATGGAAATAGCATGTGGACAGGTGACAGTGCAAGAGATCAGGACTGGAAAGATAGATTTAGGACTTCAAGTAAATGCATCTATATTATGGTTAGCTAATTTATCTTAGGAGAAAATGGAAGAGTAGTGTGTCAGGGGAACCTTAAAGAACTGTTAAACCTCCTCATTTTGCAGATAGAAATATGAGGTGCACAGAATTAAGTTTGCTCAAGGTCATACAGATAACTAGTGTCAGGACCAAGAATGGGGCCTGTAACTTGACTCCTCTCCCACTGCTCTTTCAGCATATGATGCTGGGGTCCCAGGATTGGACTGTGGTAATAGGCTGTAGTTAATGAGGTTAGGAGTACAAGTATCCATGTGGAAAAGGAGAAGAAAAACGATAGACAACACCCAGCAGGGTGGGTTGTCATAGATGTTAAATACCTAAAAGGATGCAGAAGAAAGTTGCCACTCTGTGTCTACTGCAGCACAGAAGTCAAGAAAACAGAATAGAAAATAAACTCTTAGGTTCAAAGTTTAAGTGGTCTCTGGCTTACTAGTCTCTTTTGGTTCTTCATTAGCATTCAGAACTGGCTATACTCCAGCTTCACAGATAGGGTTGTAAACATTTACAAGCCCACCATCATTTTTAACCAGCCTCCTCTTGCCATGGATTATATAGCTTGCATTACACATCAGTAAAGGAAATGAAGTTAACATTATCATCCTGTAAATTATAACATTATCACTGTAAATTATTGCCAGCCTATGGAAAAACTCAATTAATTAATTTGATAACACTTAAAATATGTTTCTTTAAGTGTCTGGGGATATGACTTTAACTGATATAAGAATGGAAAGAAAATTGGAACAATAAAATATAAATTAGAAGTATAGATCAAAAATAAGGTCGATTTCTCTTGTTTGACAAGTGTCATCTTTGGGATAGATTCAGGCACATATACCATTGCATGTATGGTCAGGTCACCTTGAGCTGAACCCTAACATAATAATTCATCGATTTAAGT
Organism: Oryx dammah; assembly: GCF_014754425.2. Lineage (NCBI taxonomy): Eukaryota > Metazoa > Chordata > Mammalia > Artiodactyla > Bovidae > Oryx > Oryx dammah. Next base: position 38,652,834 of record NW_024070213.1, on the reverse strand, counting down.
GTTCAATTCTTATTTATTGAGCACTTAAGTATCACCAAGTATTAGAAGAAGTTGCAAGTATGGGTCTTAACTCATAGAACTTAGAGTCTAAAAGAGAAGAATACTCTTAGGGGAATAATTACCACCCTCTGCCCAACACCTCACCCAGTTGTGACAAATGTGCAAAGAGAGTACCAGTGAGAGGGTCACAGGGACCTGATCTCATGTGAGTATGGTGTTTGGGGAGAGGATCACTGCCCAAAGAGTGAAATTCAGCTTGGTACCTTAAGAACATATAGATATTAATGAGATAAAAAATCATTAGGAAAAGTTTTCTGGCTATAGAAATTAGACCAGGTGAGGGCTGTGCAGTGGGAACAGTGTGATTCCTTCCTCTTAGGGGAGCAAAGTTGTGTGCCTGAAAGTACGTAGAATGACGACAGAAGAACAGGAGAACCGTTTGGAAATGGGAAAGCTGCAATTCCATGAACATGTAGCTCCCCTTCCACTCTTCCTGGTATCTCTTTCTCTTTTTTTTTTTTTTTTTTTTTGCGGGGTGTGGGGGTGGTTTCTTTGGCCACCCTTTTCCTGGTCTGTCGACTGTTACACACTGTCACATTTGTCATACTTTCTCTTTAGCTTTTATGATTCTTAGCATTTCCTCTTTAAAGTCATCATTTCTTTCTTAAATTGTCACAGGGTGATGTCAATCACAGTCTGCTGGGTGAGGAGAAAATTGAGGATTAGAAATACCCAAATTCCTTGATGAGGAGGGATGCCAAGTTAATTGATTCATTTCAGTCAAATGCAAAAGAGTATTAGACATCTAAATTTTGCCAGCACCTTTCTCATAAACGTCCATGTCAGTGACTGATGGGGGAAGAACTGTTTAATAAAGAAAGTAAAAGCAAAGGAGAGGGTGAGAAAAGAGGCATCTCTGCTTTATGTTCTGAGCCATTGTGTCTTAAAGAGCTGCCTGGAGAAGTCACTGACATGAATTTAAATGTCGAGTGGTCCTACCTACATTTGCCAGGCTTGTAATGGTAAATAGTCATTTGGCTAATGGGGAGACCCCTGACAGATCTGTGTGCACACATCGTTGGTCAGAGTCAAAGGGCTGGGAAGCAGACCAGATGCACAGCCGTGATATCAGAGCACACACCCTTCCTGCTCCATCCCCGTTGGTCTTTCACCACTTTGGAATATCACAACCTACACCTGCCATACAGTAAGAACATGTTACAGGCATTCATTGAGCAGCTGTTCACAAAGGGTTGACTAGGCCTCCTGTGGTCCAAGAAGGTTTATGCAGTTTTTATAATAGTTACAGGTAATTTGCCTTTTTTACTCTAATTATTTCCCAAGTATACAGTAGTTTTTTATAGGCTATGTGATGTATTCACAGTCATGAAAAGAATATGAAAATATTCTCCCCTTTCCAACTGAATGTCTGTGTGAGACCACATTCCTTCACATACTTCGGCTAAAAAACATACAGAAATAGATTAGTATAAAAGTAAATATAAGAACCCAGCTATCTTCTATCAATCCAGTTATTTAAACTACTTGGAAAAATAGAAAATAATATCAGTCTTCTCACTAATTTTTTTTTGCTTTGGAAAAATATATTTTCTTATGAATATGTTATATTGGTTTATTATTTTAAGTAAATATAGTTTATTATCAGTTTATTAAAGAAAAATATCTGCTTCATTTCTGTTGTGGTAAATGTTCATAAATGTACATCATATAAACCAAGCTCTTTGGGGTCCTCAGTAAGTTTTAGAGTGCAAACCAGAAGTTTGAAGATAGCTGCATTGAGCCCATGTCCATTTGCTCTCCTGGTTGCTGCAGTTTGAACTATAAGAAATCTTTTCCAGACATATCAGTTGGCCCGAGAGTAAATGACTAAAGGCCCATTTTCAGATCTACTTCTCACTTTCCCTTCGTTGAGGTGAAAAGCATGCCATGTCGGTAATTACAGCACGTACAGTGTGGAGATGTTGACAGTATTTTATCTCTCCCCCCGGGCTCTTTGGTTTCCACCCCACTGAAAATTCTTTTGAGCCTTGGAGTGGGGCCCATGGCTGCACACTGCCCATTTTTAGCCACTGTCCTCGAAGGCTGATTTCATGCTGAGGCAGTGGTTGGTTGGGGACTCTGGTGGCCATATTATTTGTCAGAACTATTCTCCGGGTCACAAACATTTTTAATTAAAGTTGTCCTATAAATAGCTTATATTCATTTCCTCTGGCTCTCACAAGTCAGTGGAGACTAGGAGTGATCAGCTTAGGTCAGGACATCTAGCCAGATGAGGTAAATGAAATTGAACTTGAGGGATTAAGTATACTGCTTTTGAAGATAAATGCACTGCCCTTCCAGAGAAGGTGAAATTTGTTTTAAATAAATACCTAGAAAGCATTTTTCTCCTGCACTGGTGGTTCCTTTACATTTTTTAATAAGTGGAGTTAATCATTCTTTGAAATTTACAGTCAAGTGAAAGGACAAGAAAGACAGATATTGAAAACATTTTTCATAGAACCCGAGTCTGGAGGCTGCCCTTGGGGATACCAAAGGCACAGGAATGTGATTACTTTCTCTAGACATGGATGGTCTTTTAAATCGCATTACTTCTTTGGACTTTGAAAATTGCATTTCTAGTGGAGACCCAGCTCATAAATCCAAAAATGGATTTTAGATGAAAAAGTGATCTCTTTGCCTTTTTGGAGCAGCCAGGAGTGTGGGGAAAAAGTAAAATTAAATCAGGCACAACAGTAATGGCACTTGAAAGCTCTTGTTTTTGACTTCAGCAACTTAGAATATGAGGACATCAATTTTATTCCTTTCAGGAAAAATATCTTTCAACTCTCTCACAGTTTAGTTATAAAGATATTTTTAAGATCTCAAATAGCACAGATTTTTTTCGAGCACATTTTCATATTATACAGTTGCTGGAGTTAATGGTAACCTGCATTTCCTGGCATTTGGAGAATCTATTAAACACCAGTCTGGGTGTCACTCCTGTTTGATTCCCAAGCACCTTGCTTTTGTGACTCTGTCCCCAGCCATCACAGTGTCTCCCTCTTGCCCAAATCTCACTGTCTTGTCTGTGAGGGTAGGACTGTCTGTTACCCACTCTTCTGTCTCTGCTATATACTTGACACGTGGGTGGTGCTACTACTTATACCCCTGGGAGACAGATGCCCAAGACCTGGGGAGGACTGAAACAAAATGCTTCTATTTAAGGAGCTCAAAGACAGCTACGGAATACAATTCAATGTGATCAGGGTAGTAAAGAGGTAAGTGCACCGATCTCGAGCCCAGGTTCCCTGGTATCGTTACTGTGGCCTTATCAGGTGTTACAACCCGGTCCCTGTGGCATTTCCCATCAAAGCTCTTTAGTTAACCCTATATGAGAAAAAGTAAGTAACCTGAATGTTTTTCCTTTTAATTTTTTTTAATCATCTCTGATACAGAGGTCAGTAAACAATTTCTTAGAGGCCAGAGGAACAATGCCCTGGCTAATCTGAACCTGGGTAACCATTTCTTTAAAATCAAGATTTTCTTCTGTTATGACCAGTGTTAGTGTTTGATACTAATGCCATCTCTGAATTTAAACGTGCTCAACAAATACTACTCCTAGTAGTAGTAATAAGGGTAGAGGCTGACATGACAAAGTGCTACTTGCTAGGCATTGTCCCGAGGGCTTCAACTGTTTTAATCCACTTAATCTTCAGAACAACCTTCTGAAATAGGTTATTCCTTTACACTTGGCAACATAGAGGGGAAGTAAAGTCATAGGGACAGTAAATGGCGGGGTTGGGATTCCAATCCATGTGCCAAGCACTGGCAGCCCAATTCTTTTTTCTAATTTTATTGATGTACAGTTGATTTACAATGTTGTATCAATTTCTGCTGTATAGCACAGTGATTCAGTCGTGTGTGTGTGTGTGTGTGTGTGTGTGTGTGTGTGCGCGCGCACGCGCATGGGTGCTAGGTCACTTCAGTCATCTCCAATACTTTGTGACCCTATGGACTGTAGCCCACCAGGCTCCTCTGTCCATGGGATTCCCCAGGCAAGAATACTGGAGTGGGTTGCCCAGGGGATATTCCTGACCCAGGGATCAAATCCATGTTTCTTATGTATCCTGCATTGGCAGGTAGGTTCTTTAGCACTAGTGCCACCTGGGAAGCCTCTCTCTATATATATAAAAACATTTCCCTTTTTATATTCTTTTCTGTTCTAGTTTATCATGGGATATTGAATGTAGTTCTTTGTGCTATACAGTAGGACCTTGTTGTTTATCCATCCTATATATAATAGTTTGCTTCTGCTAATCGCAAACTCCCATTCCTTTCCTCCTCTCCTCCCCTACCCACCTCCCCCTGCCTTGGCAACCAAGTCTGTTCTCAATGTCTGTGAGTCTGTGTCTTTTCTGTAGTTACGCTCATTTGTGTTGTATTTTATATTCCACATACTATAGTGATGTCATATGGTATTTTGTCTTTCTCTTTCTGACTTACTTTGCTTGGTATGATAATCTCCAGGTCCATCCACATTGCTGCAAATGGTATTATGGTGTTATTTCATTCTTTTTGATAGCTGAGTAATATTCCACTGTATAAATACACCACATCTTCTCTATCATTCGTCTGTCAATGGACATTTAGGTTGTTTCCATGTCTTGACTATTGTAAATAGTGCTGCTATGAACATAGGGGTACATGTATCTTTTTAAATTATACTTTGTTTGGATATATGCACAGGAGTGGGATTGCTGTATCATACGGCAAGTCTATTTTTACTTTTTTGAGGCACCTCCATATGGCAGCCCCGTTCTTAATCACTATGCTGTGCTTTCTATAGTAATTACTGAAAACATGTGCTGAATGAATGGGCAAGTGCGTAAATATCCAATACTATTCTCTATTAATTCAATTGGGATATTATGTAATTTGTGACTTGCCTGTCTCCATTTAACACACACACATGTACACTCACCAATTTGTGAGACCTTCAGTGGGTGATGGGGCTTCCCAGGTGGCACTAGTGGTAAAGAACCCACCTGCCAATGCAGGAGATTTAAGAGATGAAGGTTTGACCCCTGGGTCAGCAAGGTCCCCTGGAGAAGGGCACGGCATCCACTCCAGTATTCTTGCCTGGAGAATTCCATGGATTCTGGAGGAGCCTGGCAGGCTAAGTCCATAGGGTGGCAAAGAGTCAGACACGACTGAAGCGACTTAACGTGCACACACACAGTGGGTGATATCTTCATCAAGTTTTTTTTTTTTTCTTCAATAGATTGAAAAGAAATAGCTTGAGATTTTTCATTCATCTTTGAGTTTTTTTTGTTTTAGTTTGACAATTCTTTTGAGTTTAGCCATTAGAAAACACATTTTTAGAAACATGGAAATCCATTTTTGCTGCAGTATGGATTTGCAGTTCAAATAAGAGAAATTTGCCAAATTTAAACCACACCTTGTTCCCTAAATGGTACTTAAGTATGTAGATTAAGAGAGATGGCATTGGTCATTCTACCAAGAGTTAAGTGTCTTTGCCTTTCTGTGTCAAATCAGATTTAGACATCTTGACTTCTTGTTCAGTACTCAGGGCATTTTTACTCACAAGCTTAAGGTGTCATGTCTGAGAAAAATGGTGCTGTCATTCCCTTTTCCTGTGTCTGTTTGAATGCTTAGTAGTAGTAACTTCTGATAAAATTATGGACAGTGTCCATGATCAGAGCACACTAAAGGAAAAGTTGCTCTGTGTTTTATGCCAAACCATTGCCTTTCACCTGACATTCATAGCAGTACTAGGAAGTGGTTTACTTGTGAGTTATTGTTAGAACCTGAGTGGCTTTGAGTCATTAATTAGCCATTACCTTCTATATTATAAAAGAAAGTGTGACATGACAATCTCAGATGGTTGTGGAAAATGTGCCTAAAAGCTAATTCAGAATTACTGAAGTGTGTTAAAGTGGATCATTAGAGTAGAAAACCAAGGCAACTGGAAGAAGATCTGTTGAAGCTGTGGCAATTGATGTGGGCCTTGCCACAAAGGGAGGAGTTGCAGGTGTGCCTTTGAGGGACCCTGTATTCCTATTGGAAGGATGCAGCTCAGAGATGGATAGTGGAGGGTGATAAGGGAAGTAACAAATGGTTTGGTAAGCTATAGAAATTTTTTTTAAAAAAAGATAGGCAAGTTCAGTTCAGTTCAGTCGCTCAGTCGTGTCCGACTCTTTGTGACCCATGAATCGCAGCACACCAGGCCTCCCTGTCCATCACCAACTCCCAGAGTTCACTCAGACTCGTGCCCATCGAGTCAGTGATGCCATCCAGCCATCTCATCCTCGGTCGTCTACTTCTCCTCCTGCCCCCAATCCCTCCCAGCATCAGAGTCTTTTCCAATGAGTCAACTCTTCGCATGAGGTGGCCAAAGTACTAGAGTTTCAGCTTTAGCATCATTCCTTCCAAAGAACACCCAGGACTGATCTCCTTCAGAATGGCCTGGTTGGATCTCCTTGCAGTCCAAGGGACTCTCAAGAGTCTTCTCCAACACCACAGTTCAAAAGCGGCAATTCTTCGGTGCTCAGCCTTCTTCACAGTCCAACTCTCACAAATCCCTCCCATAATCAGCATCAACCTCCACACCCACTTCCTTCAAAAAATTCTCCCCTCAAAATCATACAGTACAGGTAGGAGAGCTATCCATGCAAATGCAGCTGTTAGACAAATAGCCAGGCCTCCCATGAGTTTGAGCAAACTCTGGAAGATAGTGGAGGACAGGAAAGCCTGGCGTGCTGCAGCCCATGGGGTCACAAAGAGTCAGACACAACTTAGCGACTGAACAGCCACCATAACCCTGTCTCCCAGTGAGATCACCCACCTCAGAAGACATTCCTATATGAATGGATCACCTGTTTTCATCCAGAGGGTTGTTGGGATGGAAGGCATCCAATTCAAACATCCACTTTCAGTCTTTTTCTGTAGGGCAGATCCTTTCAGATGTTCAGTTCAGTTCAGTCACTCAGTCGTGTCTGACTATTTGCGACCCCATGAACTGCAGTACACCAGGCCTCCCTGTCCATCACCAACTCCTGGAGTCCACCAAAACCCATGTCCATTGTGTCAGTGATGCCATCCAACCATCTCCTCCTCTGTCATCCCCTTCTCCTCCTGTCCTCAATCTTTCCCAGCATCAGGGTCTTTTCAAATGAGTCAGCTCTCCACATCAGGTGGCCAAAATATTGGAGTTTCAGCTTGAAAATCAGTCCCTCCAATGAATATTCAGGACTGATCTCCTTTAGGATGGACTGGTTGGATCTCCTTGCAGTCCAAGGGACTCTCAAGAATCTTCTCCAACACCACAGTTCAAAAGCATCAATTCTTCTGTGCTCAGCCTTCTTTATAGTCCACTTCTCACATCCAAGATGTTGCTTCTTAGTAAACATCAGCTGGTTTGTGCTGAAGGAACTAAACACAAGTATGATATCATTGATATCCATGCAGTTGACACTGACTTTAACTCAAAGTAAATAGTGTTTGATCTTGGTGCCTATTGCATAGCAGATGTTCAGTAAGTTATTTTCTGCTTTTCCTATTTCTGTTATTCAGTTTATTGCTGATTAAAAAAAAATTCTCTCATGTATTTTTCTTTGTTCTTTTTTTAAGGAGAGATTTAAAGAAGCTGAGGAAATATACCTGGCTGGAATAAAGAAATGCCCAGACAGTTCAGACTTACACAACAACTATGGAGTTTTCCTAGTTGATACTGGTGAGATTAAAGAGAACCTGTTGAGATGAGATAATACTATCTAACAAGCTAAGTGGCAATCCACCCAAATAATGCTTCAAAAGTAGAACTCACTGGGCTTGGCAGGAAACTCACATTGACAGTCCCATTGTACTTGCTGTCAGTTTTCTAAATCTTCAGTCTCAGTTTGGTAAAATCTGCCCCATTCTTATAATCAGATCATTCAGGAAAACTTCCCAGGTGGCCAGAAAGTGGCCTTGATGGTTTAACGAGTAGCTGTCTCCTTTGAATAGCATTTATACAAGTTTATAAATCTATAATGATGAACTGTTCTCTACCATGATGCAGAAACTGCCTCTGAATCAATTTACTGGCAGATGGTAAATACTTTTCTACAGCTGATTTAAAAGTCTCTAGAATTATTTCATTGTTCCTTATGTGATACTAAGGAACTGTTCCATTATAATTGATATAGTCTTATAGAACAGGTGCTATATAAAATATACTTGCTTTGTCTCATTTAATGTAAAACTTTACTGGGCAGGGATTCTGTTTTCTTTATGGTTTGCACTCCCACATACTGTTGGCGTGTGTTGAATACTTAGAAAGGATGAAAAGATACTTGAATTTAATACAAAAACACCACTTTGTTCTCATTAACTATTAGACTACCTTCCCTGCAATCAAATTCAATTTTAATTATTTTGTCGATATGAAATGCTCAAGAGGGTTTTTATTTTCTAGGATATTTGAAGCTCTTCTGTTCCATAGGACATAAATTTACATTCTGATAAACCTAGGAAACATCCCTTATTTTTGCTTGTAAAACAAAATTGTTTCATGGTGCCACCTGCTGGTTCCTTAGCAACATAATAATAAATTAGGTATCAAAAATTTTACAGAAAAAGAATAAGAGATCTAGCCTGTTGGCCTGATCTAGCCCTCTTCCTTCAACAACAAAATATCCCACCCCAACCCCCAAATCTAACCACTGTATACCTTTCCACACTCCCACTATATTCATGCTTTTGTACTGGTATTATTCTCCCTCTCACCTGTGACCTATACATAGACCCTTACACATGCAGAGGTTTTTTTTGGCACCTCCTGGTCAAACTTGCATTCAAAGAAGATAGACTTGGGAAGATGTCTGTGCAAGTAAACACACCATGTAGAACTTTAGACCCTTCCACAATTCATTCACTTACATATAATTTCACAAGGAAGGTTCTTTGGGGAATCTCATCAGACCAGAAGGACTTGATTCTAGTTCTGGCCTTTATCCTCACTTGCCCTGGGATTTTTGTTGAGTTTCTTAATTTCTTTGCACTTCTGCATCTATATCTATAAAGTGATAATATTTTTTAATATCACTTAAATCCCAAGACGGAGAAGGCAATGGCACCCCTCTCCAGTACTCTTGCCTGGAAAATCCCATGGATGGAGAAGCCTGGTAGGCTGCAGTCCATGGGGTTGCTGAGGGTCGGACACGACTGAGCGACTTCACTTTGACTTTTCACTTTCGTGCATTGGAGAAGGAAATGGCAACCCACTCCAGTGTTCTTGCCTGGAGAATCCCAGGGACGGGGTAGCCTGGTGGGCTGCCGTCTATGGGGTCGCACAGAGTCGGACACGACTGAAGTGACTTAGCAGCGGTAGCAGCAAATCCCAAGAGGGAACTAAGTGCTTTCAAAAGACAGCTAAATAGGATCAAAACATCTGCAAAAATCATATGAGGTTGTTTAACTAAAAGGTTCTAAAATATATAATGCATTGGACAAATGCAAGTTGGTCTTATTATTATTATTAAAACCCCATTCAATAAATACCATCTAAACAAAAACATACTATTTAAAAAGATATTTTCAAAATACAGCAACTGCCTTATTTAAAGGAGTGTCTCAGTCACTAGGTTGCAGTAGAATAATTGTAATAGACCCTCAGAGGTTGCTTCAGGACAGTTTTCTTTCTATCATAGCACATTCTCCTTTGAATATAGTGAGAAGCAACAGTATCTTGTGTAAATAACAATCACTGATAATTTCAAAACATCCTATCAGCTAGGGCAATAGCCAAAAAACACTTTGATGAAAATAATATATTTAATAAAATAAATAGGTTTTAAGTGAAAATGAATAGTGAAATGGTCCAAAGTTAGGTGGTGGCAAGAAGGTAAAATGTGTGCTAATTTACAAACTGAATAATTTGATGGTATGGCTGCAAGAAAATTTATCATTACCAGAAGAGAAATTAAAAGAGTTCATATGTTAAAAAGAAAGAAAAAGAGTTGGTCTGTTTTATAACAAAGTCATGCTCTGCTCTTACCAACCTACCACTGGTTGCAGGCTTTCCAGAGAAGGCAGTGGCCCATTACCAACAGGCCATCAAACTTAGCCCAAGCCATCATGTGGCCATGGTGAACCTGGGGAGGCTCTACAGGTCACTGGGAGACAACAGTGTGGCTGAAGAGTGGTACAAACGGTAAAGGTCCTATTTTTTACTTTGTAAGTCACCCAAAGTCCCTGCAGTTGGCCATCAAAGTCTTAGTAATTTGGAACACATTCTTTCAGAATATTAGCAAATTTTGCCAATGCAGGCAAAACAGATTCTCCTCTCCAGAGAACAGTACCATAAATGGTACTATGAGGATAAATGATATCCTGATAAATGACATTTTTGCCTGCTGGTTAAAATATGGTGCTAAACCAAGTTTGGAGTTTAATTCTCATTTTAGTTAGTCCATTGTTTTCTGAAGCTATGGACTTAACAACCCAAACTACAAATAGCAATTTTAAAAATGGATCTAAATGAAAAACTTGCATACACAAGCCTATCTCGGTGAATGGAAAAGATCCTTGGGGCCCAATTTACATATTGCTAGGTCACTAAAAACATTCTTATAGTCAGAGGATGGCACCATGATCTTTTTTTTTTTTTAACATTCTTCTTGATATAAAAACAAAGACCAGGTGGGAATAGCCTCAAACCATAGACAGTGGTCCCTTATCTAAATTTCAACCTTTGGAAATGTACCTATTAGAAGAAAAATGTCCATTTGTTTCCTCAAATTCAGTGCCCTGCAGGTAGCACGCAAAACTGAGATACTGTCACCTCTGGGAGCGCTGTATTACAACACTGGCAGATACGAAGAAGCTTTGCAGACTTACCGGGAAGCCGTGGCCCTGCAGCCTTCCCAAAGGGAACTCCGCCTGGCACTGGTGAGTAGACAGAGGAAAGAAAGAAGATGGAGAAGAGAAGAAATGCATGGCATGCAATATAGGGAGCTGTAGTTAGTAAGCCTCAGAATGGGAACTAGAATGCTATACTCTATCCATTTAATGAATATTCATATTTAACCAGTGTTAGACGCATTCACCAAACACATGGACCCGAAAGACACTTTTATGTTTTTTTTTAAAATAATTTCAAACCTACATAATTTTGCAAGAATTCTATATAGCCTCCTGCACATTCTTTCACCCAAATTGATAAATTTTTAGCATTTTGATGCATTTATCACCTTTCAAGTATATATGTATGTGTGTGTACATGTATGTATGTGCGTATTTAGATATTATGTGCATCTACATATTATTAATACATGTTATTTTTTTCCGGAGCGACGTGAGGTTATCGATCTCTTAATCTTTACTTTATTTCAATTTTGGGATCATTACTCTTCTTTTTCCTTAGATTTACAGTAAAACAAACTTGTTTTCTTGTTTTAAACACAGTGTTCTGTTGAAACCATAGGGGAAAATTTCTCTTTCACATAGTCAACTTGTTTAAAAAAGGCACAAGTCATTTCACTGAATGACTCTGATGTTCCAGCCATGCATGCACAAATGCAGGCATATGCCTACATAAAGAAACAGACAGCAGAAGACTAAAGCCTATTGTTAATAACTGTGGGAAGTCAGCCCTCTCTGTGTGTCACAAATAGACGCTGAGCACTTTTGTGGGAAATGTTCCCTGAATGATTTCTTTGATAAGATGATAACCAAGTGTTATCTAAGCCAAGGTCCGTGTGGTTTTGCAGGCTCAGGTTTTGGCTGTGATGGGACAGACAAAAGAAGCTGAAACGATGACCAGTCACATTGTGTCAGAGGAGACCGGGTGCCTTGAATGCTATCGCTTGTTGTCCGCCATCCACAGCAAGCAGGAGCAGCATGACAAGGTAGAGAGCACACTGTTTGGAATTGTCTGTGTTCAGGGTACAAATCAGGTATAGCTGATGACCCTCCAGCCTGCACTCTCACAAGGGCGAGCAGTCTTGATCATTATTCCTTGGCACTTTTCATAGATACCTCCTTGACTGCTTAGACAACCCCTTGAAATGTTGTTTTCTTGGTTTGTTCTGGGTCTGAAGGTTTCATGTGGGGTCATCTCAGTTTGTTTTCAGCTAACTCAATAAAGACTACCATTGGTATGTTTTATAACTTTGCATGTTCCCTCAAATATATCTTATAGAATCCTTGTAACAACCCTTTAAGGCACGTCAATGGCCCTGTGTTGCAACTGTACTGTTTATCTTCATTTTTAAGTCATATAACCAGTAGATTCATGAACTGATTTGACAAAATATTTATCAAATGGGAATAAAGTGGTGTTGGGGAAAAAAAACACAAAAATTATTTCCCTTGTCCTCCTGGAGTTTACAGTCAAAGAGGAGACAAAGGTTGAACAAGTAATCACAAAACTAGCGCAGAATTATAGTTGTGCCCAGTGATGTCGTGAAGAGCAGCATGGTCCCTAACGCGCATATCCAGGGAACCCGAATAGTCTGGGCGGTAGGGTTCTCTATAGAGTGACGTGAAGTTGAAGTTTGAATGAAGGATAGGAGTTATTAAACAAAAGGGCAGTGAGTAGCATTCCAAGCAAGAAACGGCACATGAAAAGGCCCCAAGTCAACAACGAATGGCCCATCTGAGGGATGGGCTTGAGGGAGTAAGGGGCGTGTGAGATGTAACCACAGAGGTTGCTGGGCACTCTGTCCTAAGGCTTGGGACCAGGACAAGGGATACTGCAAGAAGCTTTGAGGCTTTAAGGAGAAGAGAGGCTTGTCAGGTTTGTGTTTTGAAGGGATCTCTGGCTGCAGGGTGTGGGGTAGTGGGTGCCAGGGGCAGAGTGAGCACCAGGCCCCGAGATGAGGCTGCTGGAGTGGTCCAGACGGACATGTGGCCAGGGCAAAACATCCAACCCCAGATGTGGTTTCAATAGGATCACACAATGTTCCTGTAAAGTGATCAGGGATATTTCATTGTCACTAACATAAATAGGAAACCTGGATTATAGGGAAATTATTTGGTCAGGGCTGCATTATTCCTCAATGAGAACATCAGATAAAATGAAGAATGTGCTTTGATCATCACTCACCACACTAGCCAATACATAAAAACAAAAAGAATGAAAGATATCGTTTAAGTTAGTTCTTCTTTATCTAATCTACACTTATTGTGTCTTAATTTCCAACCTATACAGGCACTTGATGCTATAGACAAGGCTCTCAAGCTGAAACCAAAGGATCCAAAAGTTATATCTGAGCTTTTTTTCACAAAAGGAAACCAACTGAGAGAGCAGAACCTGCTGGACAAAGCTTTTGAGGTATAAACACTTAATAAAATTGTTATTAAATTCATGGATTAAAATTAATACTCTCTCAATCTTTAATGAAACATATACTTTGAAAGCTAAGATCAATGGCATGTTGATAGAGTAAATTTTCTGATTAATTGACATTGTAAGTTTATTTTTTAAAATAATTGAGCCTCTGGTTTTTGACCATTAGGAGTTCTACAATACCGCCTCATTGTTTTCTGAATTATCACCTTTAGCTTGATGTTTAAAGCATTCCACATTTTGCCCTCAAGTAAGCTTTCCCCTCTCTCTCTCTCTCACTCCTTCGCTCTCTGTCTGCCTTCAGTAACCCTCTGTTTCAGCTAGACTGGTGCCCCAAGGAGCTTTGGCATTCCACATGTCCTGTAACACCGTCCACCCCATCCACCAGTCCCTGCGGAATCCCACGCATCCACCAACACAGGCCTGTGTCTCCCTCAGGGAGCCCTCCCTACCATCCTTTCATCCAGTGACTTGTTTCCTATGAACTCCTAAAACACTTCCTGTCTCTACCAGTCATTTGAAAGCATCATATATTGTGTTGTTAGGTGTCTCTCTCTCTCTTCTCCATCTCCCCATCCTCTCCTTCCTCTTCCCTCTGTGCACATGCACCAGCGCTGGTTAGCTCCCTGTTTCGACTGCATTTTCCTTGTGGAAAGGACTGCTTCCTTCTGTGTTCTAAAACATAGTATGTTGCATCTTAGGGATGCTCAATGTGTGTATCTTTGAATGAAATTGATAACCCACTTTGAAATAAAAAGACATTTACAAGCATAATGAAATGTTACAGAAATGCCATATATTTTCCACAATAAAGCCACAGGTTATAATTAATGAAGTCATAAAATTATGCAAAAAAGTAAAATTTCAAATGATAAGATTGTTTTTGAAAATAAATGTAAGAGGCTTTTAAAATATTATTGGAAAAGCACGTAAAGATATTTGGAGAAACTAATTTGAATGTGAATGTTAAAACAGAAATGGTGGCTTATCTGAGCAGAAACTGAATTCTTCTCTGCCTTATGAAACTTTCAATGCTGTCTTTCTTTAATTATTTATAACTTACATGATCATTTGTAGGAGTACTTATATGGTATGTATATCTGTCTGTATTTTATATATTGTATTAAAAACAAAAGTATTTTCTAGTTACTTGACTAATGGATTAAATAGTCATTATGGCTTGATTTGTGAAGAGTAGGGGTAAAGCTATTGGCCAATAATAGCAGCTACAGTGTTAGTTTTTTAATGTATAATTCACATTTATTATAATCTTCACAACAATCATATAAGAAAGACATGCTCATTGTCTTCATTTTATGACTGAATTGAGACTCAGAGCTTTTCTAACTTTTTCAAGGTCATACAGAGAATAAGAAATAAACATTTTATTCTGCTGATAAAAATTAACACAAAACATACTCTTCAGTTTACTTTAGCAACTTTTTAGCAATACAGTTTCTTAACATTTGCTTCTTTCTCCTCAAACTGAAGTAGAGAAGTGATGGACAGTTTCTAGTTATTTATGGATCTGTTCAGATAGATTCTTATTCAGGAAAATAGCAAGGAACATTAATAGATACACATGGATACTTAGCTTTGTAATCAAAAACAGTACTCTTAGCCTTTAGTTTTATTTAAAGTGACAACTCTTAAAATCAAAGCTCAATGGTGAATATACCCTTTGATGCAAAACAACGTGCAAATGTTAAAAATGTATTTCACTGATAGGACATTGTGATACATGTTATTCAGACAAAAAATATTTGAGAAACAAGTAACTCTCTTCAAACACTTTAAGATCTTTCACAAGGCAGAAGAAAAAAGGCTTTCTAATGATTAAAACTATCCTCTGGTAAAAAATTATTGGATGTCATTAAAGAAATACAGAATACCAGTCCCTGCAAGAATTTAAGCATGGGCTGAATAATCGGATCAAATTTTGTGAGAAAGTTAAGCTGTTTAGGAAACGAAGATTCTATAGTTTTTTCTTGCAAAGTCCAGTTACAGTGAAAACGTCTAAGAGCACCATTTTCTCGCAGATCGAGGCCAGTGGGAAATGATGCATGTAATAGAAATCACCTGCATGCCTAGCAGGCGTCTTCAGCCTTTTTGAGTCCAGAGGTTAGCTCTCCAAGGAAATTATACATTTCAGTTTCCTCCACTTTAGAATCATCAGCTTTGAAAAAAAATAGAAATAAAGGGAACACCTGAGAACTAGACATGACTGTTCATTTTATCAACCATTTAAATTTCCACATATATAGAAAATGCTTTCCACAATCCTACAGTGTTAAAGATGGGTTCTCATTTCCCAGCCTGAAGATATTTCTTATGTATCTAGAGCTATAAAGCGGCCGTGGAGTTAAATCCAGATCAAGCACAGGCTTGGATGAACATGGGTGGAATTCAGCACATCAAGGTAAGAAAATAATTCCTGTTCATGTGAACCATGTTTTCCCTTTGTGTTTTCTCTTTCTTCCCTTTAAAAGTTTGAAAAACTATTGTTAATTTACTCTTTGAATTATTTGAATACTGAAAACATAGGTGCTTAAAAGTGTTATTAGCAGGATTTATGTTCACTTTGTATTATCTAGACATTGAATATCATGAAGCCATTTTAAAAAACAAATCTATATAAATTAGATGTCATAATTTTATCATAAAGAAAATAGTTCCTACTTAGGTATCATCATATAGTAGATAAAGTCTGCTGTGTGAACTAAACTAAAGTTTTGTTGGAGCTGCACTAATACAGCTTATTTTTCTGTAGCTTAACTCACTGTCAAGATATAAGGTTATTATTTCTTATACTTAGTATATCTTTTATTACCTGACATATTGAAAAACGTTTGTTTTCAAGAGAAGAAGAAGCTACCTTTGAATTAATAAGTGGAAGCTGCCCTTGGCAGGAAATCAAAGATTCCCGGACACTCATTCATCCATCCATTCATTTGATAAGCATTGCTAGAGAACATCCTATGTACCAGGTACATGCCTAGGGATCGGGAATAAAGCAGTGAACACAAGGCAAAAATACCTGGTCTTGTGGAGCTAACATTCTAGGAGGGGAAAACAGGCAATAACTAAATTCGTGTGTATGTGTGTGTATTGTGTGTGTGTGTGCATGCTCAGTCATGTCTGACTCTGCAACCACAGGGACTGTAGCCTGCCAGGCTCTTCTGTTCATGGGATTCTCCAGGCAAGACTACAGAGTGGATTGCTGTTTCCTGCTCCAGGGGATTTTTCCAACCCAGGAATCAAACCCACATCTCCAGCATTGACAGGCAGATTCTTTACCACTGTGCCACCTGGGAAACCCACATATATACATATACACATGAAATATATCAGATAGTGATACGTGCTATAGAGAATAAAAGAATGAAAGAAGATAGGAAGTTTGGGGGATAAAAGCTGCAATTTTAAATTGAGGTGGTTAGGGATGGCCTTAGTTAAAAAGTGGTGTTTCAACAAAGGTCTGAAAGGAGCAAGCCACATGGCAAAAGTAGGACAGCGCACACGCAGAGGTCCTGAGGTGTGAGTGTGCCAGTGTACCTGAGGAATAGGCGGGAGGCAATGATAGAAATGCTAGAAGCCGGGGTGGAGAGGCCACAGGGACAGATGATACAGGGCAATGAAGGAAGGGGACTGTAAGGTCTTCAGCTCTTATGCCAAACATGTTGCGATCCTTGGAGGACTTCCAGCAGAGAAATGCAATGGTCTTACGTGATTTTAAAGGATCACTCTTATTTAGCTAGCTTCTTTTCAGGCTTCTCTCAAACTTTATCCTGAGCAAATAGCAAGATGGTAATTATAATTTAAACAAAGGATAAATAGGGTTTATGATTAAGTGGGAACTAATCACTCCTAGAAACACAACAAAACAAAAACGTGATCCATAACTATACAGATGGAAGAGAATAACAGGATAGTTACTCTGTAGCTATTAGCCTTCATCTAACAGAGGAGCACAGGGCTTTTCAGGTGGCATTAGTGGTAAAGAATCCACCTGCCAAGGCAGGAGATGCAAGGGACGCAGATTTTATTTCTAGGTTGAGAATATCGCTCGGAGGAGAAAATGGCAACCCACTCCAGTGTTCTTGCCTGGGAAATCCCATGGAAAGAAGAGCCTGGAGGGCTATCATCCATGGGGTCGCAAAGAGTTGGACACCACTAAGCAACTAACACTTTCACTCAGTCCAACACAGATATAGAGATCAGGCACATGGCCTGGATGTGGTCATTCTGATGTCACCGTCAGGATGCAGGATTATCATCATGAGGCCTTCAAGAACAACCATTAACTTTCTGTGACCTTTGCCTTGCCAGGAAATATGTGCCTCGAGCAGTATTATCCCATTCCTGGGCCCTACTCCTTGCCTGAGTCTGGGTGAAGCTTAGGAAGTACTGAGGGCTGTGGCCAGGTTGATAGTTGGAATCAAACTTTGCAAGGAGATGACAAACAGGGGGAAGGAGAGACTTGCTCATACTATTGGCAATAAAAGATTATATTTTTCATAAAGTTCTATGTAAAATGAAATGGATGAAGCAGAAAAACTATAATACAGTTTTTATTACTGGAGTTTCCCTTGTGGTTCAGATGGTAAAGAAACTACCTGTAATGCAGGAGACCTGGGTTCGATTCCTGGGTTTGGAAGATACCCTAGAGAAGGAAATGGCAATGCACTCCAATATTCTTGCCTGGAGAATTCCATGGATAGAGGAGCCTGGCAGGCTGCAGTCCATGGGGTTGAAAAGAGTCGGACACGACTGAGTGACTAACACTTTCACTTTCACAATCAGAGCTCCAAAGAATAGCAAGGAGAGATAGGAACGACTTCCTAAGTGATCAGTGCAAAGAAATAAAGGAAAATAATAGAATGGGAAAGACTAGAGATCTCTTCAAGAAAATTAGAGATGCCAAAGGAACATTTCATGCAAAGATGAGCACAATAAAGGACAGAAACAGTATCACCCTAACAAAAACAGAAGATATTAAGAAGAGGTGGCAAGAATACGTAGAAGAACTATACAAAAAAGATCCTCATGACCCAGATAACCACAATGGTGTGATCATTCAACTAGAGCCAGACATCCTGGAATGCAAAGTCAAGTGGGCCTTAGGAAGCATCTCTATGAACAAAGATGGTGGAGGTGATAGAATTCCAGTTGAGCTGTTTCAAATCCTGCAAGATGATGCTGTGAAAGTGCTGCACTCAATATGCCAACAAATTTGGAAAACTCAGCAGTGGCCACAAGAATGGAAAAGGTCAGTTTTCATTCCAGTCCCAAAGAAAGGCAATGTCAAAAGAATGTTCAAACTACCACACAATTGCACTCATCTTACACGCTAGCAAAGGAATGCTCAAAATTCTCCAAGCCAGGCTTCAAGTGTATGTGAACTGTGAAATTCCAGATATTCAAGCTGGATTTAGAAAAGGCAGAGGAACCAGAGATCAAATTGCCAACATCCATTGGATTATAAAAAAGCAAGAGAGTTCCAGAAAAACATCTACTTTTGCTTTATTGACTACACCAAAGCCTTTGACTGTGTGGATCACAACAAACTGTGGAAAATTCTGAAAGGGACCACCTCACCTACCTTCTGAGATATCTGTATGCAGGTCAAGAAACAACAGTCAGAGCTGGACATGGAACAACAGACTGGTTCCAAATAGGGAAAGAGTAAGTCAAGGCTGTATATTGTCACTGTGCTTATTTAACTTATATGCAGAGTACATCATGAGAAATGCTGGACTGGAGGAAGCACAAGCTGGAATCAAGATTGCCAGAAGAAATATCATTAACCTCAGATATGCAGATGACACCACCCTTTTGGCAGAAAGTGAAGAACTAAAGATCCTCTTGATGAAAGTGAAAGAGGAGAGTGAAAAAATTGACTTAAAACTCAACATTCAGAAAACTAAGATCATGGCTTCCGGTCCCATCACTTCATGGGAAATAGATGGGGAAACAATGGAAACAGTGAGAGACTTTATTTTCTTGAGCTCCAAAATCACTGCAAATGGTGACTGCAGCCATGAAATTAAAAGACACTTACTCTTTTATTGGAAAGTTATGACCAGCCTAGACAGCATATTAAAAAGCAGAGACATTACTTTGCTGACAGAAGTCCATCTAGTCAAAGCTATGGTTTTTCCAGTAGTCATGTGTGGATGTGTGAGCTGGGCTATAAAGAAAGCTGAGCACTGAAGAACTGATGCTTTTGAACTGTGGTATTGGAGAAGACTCTTGTGAGTGCCTTGGACTGCAAGGAGATCAAACCAATCAATCCTAAAGGAAATTAGTCCTGAATATTCATTGGAAGGACTGATGCTGAAGCTGAAGCTCCAATACTTTGGCCACCTGATGCAAAGAACTGCCTCATTGGAAAAGACCATGATGCTGGGAAAGATTAAAGGCAAGAGAAGAAGGGGAGACAGAGGACGAGATGGTTGGATGGCATCACCAACTTGATGGCCATGAGTTTGAACAAGCTCTGAGAATTGACAATGGACAGGGAGCCCTGGCGTGCTGAAGTCCATGAGGTCGCAGAGTCGGACACGGCTGAGCCAATGAACTGAACTGAACTGAATCAGAGTTGCACCAGCTGGGCCATATCACCAAGTACTATTTTCAGTTCTGCCTTATGACATTAATGCATTTTCTAGGATGGAACTGGCTAATAGAACTTTCTTCAGTGATGAAAATGTTCCATGTATGTACTGTCCAAGGCAGTAGCCACTAGCCCATTGTGGCTGTTGAGCACTTAAAATTGGTTGGTGCAGTTGAGCAACTCAATTCTTAATTATCATTAACTTAAATTTAAATAGACACCGAGGACTAGTGGCCTTCGTAGTAGCTAGCACAGTTCTATAAATTGGATAATTCAAATTCCCCACCTAGCACCTAGAAATTGGGGACGTTGAATTAAGGGATATAACTTACTTAAAAGGGGGCTTCCAGTTTCATTAAGAAAAGAGCAATTCGAGTGAGAGAAAATAACTCTATGACTAGATTTTGTTGAAAAGACAGAGAAAGCTGATGATCTGAGATGGTGATGCCTGGTACCAGGCTGAGGCCTAAATTCAGAGAAACCTCTTGGGTAAACAATTTCAAAATCAACCACAGTAAGAACACAGTCTGAGAGCAATTTGAGAGCCACAGATGTTCAGTTGTCTGCATATATGTGCTATGCTTAAGAAATGTCAAGAGACAATCTAAAGATTAAATACTTGAATTTTAAAAAATAGTCATGTAGCTAAATCCAGGTTCTTATTTGTTCAGAATTCTGTTTAGCCTCTTACCAGAATCAGTGTTAATAATCTGAAATACTTTCATTTATGCACATGCCAGGGCTTCCCTGGTGGCTCAGAGGTTAAAGCGTCTGCCTGCAATGCGGGAGACCCGGGTTCGATCCCTGGGTTGGGAAGATCCCCTGGAGAAGGAAATGGCAACCCACTCCAGTACTCTTGCCTGGAGAATCCCATGGACGGAGGAGCCTGGTGGGCTGCAGTCCACGGGGTCGCAAAGAGTCGGACACGACTAAAGCAACTTAACACAAATACACACAGTCATTTAATAATAACAGTAATGATGGCATCAGATTGAGTGCTCATTATATGGCAGGCAGGTGTCTAAGGTCCTGACACTCGGGAGGTAGTTCATTTAAGCATAAAATAAATGTTGATATTGCTACATAGCACTTTTACTTTGCTGCTGCTGCTGCTGCCAAGCCGCTTCAGTCGTGTCCAGCTCTGCACGATCCCATAGACGGCAGCCCTCCAGGCTCCACCGTCCCTGGGATTCTCCAGGCAAGAACACTGGAGTGGGTTACTTTTA
Source organism: Oryx dammah (assembly GCF_014754425.2). Lineage (NCBI taxonomy): Eukaryota > Metazoa > Chordata > Mammalia > Artiodactyla > Bovidae > Oryx > Oryx dammah. The sequence continues at coordinate 38,631,641 of NW_024070213.1, read as the reverse complement.
TTCAAAGAGGTACTATTTTAAGTTGTAATGAACATTTAGAGAGTAACTAGTCTTTATCCACATGGAGCTGTAACTGAGAATAAAATAGAACAAATTCATGGTTTTTTAGAATGAAGAGATCTCTACCGATCTTACTGCTAAGACTTGGCAGCACACAGATCTTAAAGAGAGTCAACTATACAGAAGGAATACACTTAGTGGCAGAAAAGAATCTGGGAAAAAAGTTAATAATTCTTACTTGTTGCCAGGGATCTTCTGGGACCAGGCACATGTGGTTGCCAGTTAAACTGAAATATTTAATTTATTCAAAAACAAAACAGATGGGGACCAATAGAGGGTGAAGACAGGGGTCTTTAACAGACCTGGAGCAACATGCCTTCCCTCCTGCCTTTAGAGTATCCAGCAGATATATATGGTCACACACCTTGAGTATGGGATAAATTTGACTCTATATTATTTATTATCAGTTCCTTTCATTTTATAAAAGCATATTTGCACTAAAGCCTGTATTAGGCAAAAGTTGCTTTTATGGTTTAAGGTGAAGATTAAAATATTTCCTGTCACTAAGTAGGTATAATAGATTCCTAAACTATCTACTTTTTAATCATTACTCTTGCAATTTCAAAAATATTTCTCTCTCTCTCTCTCTCTCTCTCACACACACACACACCCCTCTCCCCTGACTCAACCTTCTCTCTCTTCCTTTCGCTCTAATTATGAATTTCCAGTGCTTTGGTTCCATTTGATTACAAAGGAATAGTGTTAACCCTATGAGAACACTATGAGATGATAGCTTCATACACTGTATTAATAGAATTGAAAATCTGTTTTCCTGCCATTTAAACTTATGGCATAACCCTTATCTTTCACATTCTCCATCTGGTCTGGTGCTTAAACAAATGGATTCTCCAAGAGCACCAACAGATAAAGATGAAATTACACAAGCAGACAGGGTCTCCTTATGAGGACATTAATGTTAAAATGGACCAGAAGATCTGTTTCTTAGTCTCCCCGTTCTTCAAGCAAGCATTCTGATGGATCAGAATATAAATGTCCCTTTTCTTTTTCTCTGTAGGGAAACTACGTGTCTGCAAGAACTTATTATGAAAGAGCCTTACAGCTGGTTCCAGACAGCAAACTACTGCAGGAAAATCTCGCCAAATTGGATCGCCTTGAGAAAAGATTACAGGAAGTTCAAGAAAAGAACCAAACATAGCAGCATTTGACCCAGTCTCAAGGGACAGTGCTGGTGTCTTTGGAAGAGGAAGAAGTGATGGAAGCTTTGTTTTCACATCAGTTGGGGCACAATCAATGGCATTTTCCTCTCACTCCGAGTTCAGGGTGACACATTTTGGGACACCTGCTGGTAACGCTGTGCTGGAGACTTGCATTTCCATGAAAGAAGACAAAAAGAGCAAGCAGGGGCTAGGAGACCTGAGATGGAAGGAAAACAGCAGCTGCACATTTTACAGAATTTTTTCTTGCTTTAATTCTAGATTTCCTTTCATATATGTGTCTGCTTTTTTCAGCCTGGAGATCTAATTCCATTTCTTAGTGTAGACATTTCTTGGTGTAGCCTCACAGAAATAGAGGCTTGAAATGCTACGAAGGCATGGCATCTCTTCTTTATGAGAAGAGATATTTCAGAAAGGATAAATCCTCTGGGATAAACCATTTGGGAAATTCTTCCAAGAGGTAGCTCATTTAATTCTCTGGAACTAGAAATGAGTATCTCACAGGTTTTGTAAAAATATTCTGGAATATATGAGGAAAGAGGCTGTTGTTAAGTCAGCTTTATCTTATATCCTTTTGAGGATATTGCTAGAGCCTTATTGAGAAGTAAATTAAATTCCACTCTGATACAAGCTGTTTTCCCATTGCCTAATGTATCAATAAGGAAGTTTCTGGAATTGTGTATGGGTATTCATATTCGTATGGGAAATCAAGGATGTCAGTACCCCTGATTGTTTATGGAAATGTTTTAAATTATTTTAATTTTATTACAAGTATTATTGGAGTAGTGGTTCTGCTCTAAGATTTCATAAGTGCTTTTAAAAATCATAAATGTTTCCACCTCCAAATATATTGTTATTTTGGTGGAGAAAAAAATAGTATATTCTACATGAGAATTATTAAAGATATTAATTGAGAGAAATGTTCTACTTTATTATCTTAACTTTCAGAGATTATTTTTTGAAAATATATTTAATCATTGAGGAATATTTACAGTATATTACAGAACTCTTCATAGACTAAATGGATGTAAGGAAGCTCTATTGATCTTCCTAGGCTTAATGAGACTTCCCTGGTGGCTCAGACAGTAAAGCATCTGTCTACAATGTGGGAGATCCGGGTTCGAGCCCAGGGTTGGGAAGATCCCTTGGAGAAGGAAATGGCAACCCACTCCAGTACTATTGCCTGGAAAATCCCATGGACAAAGGAGCCTGGTAGGCTACAGTCTATGGGGTCGCAGAGAGTCGTACACAACTGAGGCTTAATGAGAATTCTGTGCTTAAAACATGAATGATAGAACCTTCAGTTCTTGGTTCTATGTTTGGAATTTTGGAGATTTCATGGAAAATGCTCAAAAAAACTAGGAAAAAAATCTAAGTTCATAATTTAAAAATATATATATTTATATTTAAAAGGCATGGATGGCAAAGTTGAACTTACAATTTGACATTTGTCTTTTAGTATTATTTATTTCATATCATAAAATATTTAATATATGAACACATTTTTCTCTGTACATAGTGGTTTTAGTAGCAGCTTTTACAACTGATCATACAAAAATTATTAATCTAAACTACAAAGTAATTAAGTTTCAACAGTCCCTCAAAACTTTTGTATTGATTATTCACTTGCTAAAGTTAAAGAAATTAGGAATCAGCCATCAGTGTTTGGGTGGTAATATATTTTGGAGTTGAAGAAATTGGATTATGTCATTCTAATTTGGTATTCATCATAAACTTAAAAGAAAAAAAAAACCTACTCTGGATAGTGCTGTTCCTGGTGCTAAGTCAGGTGTCATACACATTTAGTAGCTTGAGGCACACATATGTGACATGCACCAGCCAGAGCAAGAAGCCTTCTGCTTCTTTTTAGCCCCAGTAGTGGAAAGCACTGCCTCTGTGTTGTTATTATTACTTTCTGTCAAGGTAAATCTAGATAAAAGGAAAAAAATTTCTTTGGAAAGGGATGATGCCAGGAATATTTTAAATACAAAGGATTATGGAATTTAGCATACATGTTTGTATGTATCAGTAATCCAATAATGTATATATTACAACTATGATCTTCTGTTTCTAATAGTCTTTAATGTTATAGATCATAAATGTATCTAAAATTTCATTTCAAGTATTTTTAGTCCCCCAAATTATGCTTCTATAGTCCTAAGGTCAAGAAATGTACTATAATATTTATTACAAAATAACTACTCCACCCCCAAAATGAAAAACATGGAACCCTAGCTAAAAACAATATCTAGTACTTTAATTACAAACTTTTTAGAATAATCAGTAACAAAAATTTATACTTAGAAAGTTAATGGAAAAGATCAAGCCCCAAATTGTGAAAAGCAATTATGCCTTATCTGAAGGGCTGCTAAAGATACGAGAGTACATTTGTTGGAATAATTGCAATGGCTACTACAGCCTAAAAGTTTCTGAGAAAAAAGGGTCATGTGGCCTTCAGGAGACTTTTTCTGCCTTCTTTTGGATGTTTTTCTCTCTCCCCATCTGTCTTTGTTTTCTGTCTCTTGTCTCTCTCTCCACTTTCCCTTCCCCTCTCCCCTACCAACCCCTTCCATCTCTCTCTCTCTCTTTGCCTCTCTCCCTCTCTTTGTCTCTCTCCCTCTCTTTGTCTTTCTCACTCTGTCATTCTGTCTCATTCTATCTGCGCACACTGGCATCTCTTTGAACATTAGAAGTAAGCACTTTTTGTTGGATCAGGTATTTCTGTCCTGAGTTAATACTTTCACTTAGATGTGGCCAATGAAATAGCTTTCATAGTTGCATGGTACCTATAAGAAAATAAATCACATATTATTTTTCAAAGATATTAAGTGTATTTTATAACTATTTTTATTTGCTCTTGTAACATGAAATATTATGTGGAACTCATCCTTATCAAAATAAGAATGGGGTGCCCTGGCTAGTCATGGAGTTCATCCAGATTCCCTTAACAAAAGCAGGCTTGGCTGTGAGTTCGTAACCTCTTTCTGAGATGGAATTGTAGAGCCAGCTTCGTGTAAATGCAGTCTCTGCAGGCCTCAGGGTCTTGCACTCAGATGCACCTTGTGCTTGGTTGGATGCTCTGCTTGAAATTCTTAGTAATTTTTGAACAAAGGGTCCTACGATTCTATTTTGCCCAGGACAGGAAGGAATGTAACTGATAACAAGGCTGGAGGTGGTTCAGTCTATCTAACCTGTCCTTCTGCCCTGCATAGAACCAGTTCTCCTTGCCTCCAAATTCTCCAACAAGTGGCAGTCCTTTCACATGCCCTTTGACATAGAAGCCACAAGAATGGCTTTACAAGCTTATGTTAACTTAATTATTCAGGATTTCAAAGCTGACTCAGATATTTTCAACCTGTTAATGGTATTCATGAAATATGGCTCATTGATCAACTGTACTGAACTAAACCAAAGATTCAAATACCTTGAAGGAAAGGAAATTTTATTTTAGGGACTCTTGAGATATTTTCTTTTAGGTCTGTTTATTTTAGAGCCCATCACAAAACAAAGAGGATTGTCAGCACGTGGATTCCAGCTCCCCACAGTACTTCACAGACCCCAGCGTAGGAGTCTGACGTGCCTAACACGTAGGACCTCATTCGGTGCAGGAGTTTGCACTGGTGGTGCAGCTGCTTTTCAACAAGGCTAAATGAGAACAATCCAAAGCTTTCCACCCAAGCCGACTGAAAAAACTAATTTGAGGAGGAGTAAAAAGCAAATGTGGGTTTCATACTGTATCTTTCAAACCTTCCAACCCCCTCAAATTGAACCACCACATTCAGCTGACAGCTGAGACCTCGCCCCTCACACACAGGTGCTCTATCTAGGCCCTAGTGGACTTGGAAATAACCTGGGTGCGCACTTCGGGAATCACTGGACGTCGGCCACTCAGGTTAAGATTCTAATATGCAGCCAGGCTGGAGAACCACTGCAGGCTAAAACCTTTAATAAGAGTTTATGACTTTTACCAGGAGATGTTTACAGTCTTTTACAGTTTTCACTTCTAAATTTAGACTAAAGTGAGCCAAGGAATTTCAAAGAATGACTTAATATCACACTTGGTTAGTTGAAGCTGCCATGCCAAGATTGACAAACAGGTGGGTTGGCTGAGGTGGTTTTCCATTTGTGGCAACAGGACTATAATTTGATCTTATATTTACAGAACTCTTTGTTCTCAGGTGGAGAATGGCCCTGCTATTTTCATCTACCAGATGAGGAGCCCAGTATATAAAACTCATGTTTTGTTATGACTCATAGAAGGATCCATGACATAAATTTATGCCTACACCTGTATCTCTTTTTTTTAAGTTATACATGTCAACTTTTGTTAATTACTTTTTAATTGTACTCATTACAATAAGTTTAAAAAATATTTTTCTCTGGTTTGTGATAGATTTGTACCTTAGATCAATAAATCTATAGGTTATAGTAACAAGCACTCAAAGCAAATGCAGTTATAGGCATTGTTTATTTTAATATTTTCCTAGTTTTTAAATCACATTTACTTTGATAAAAGCGTATGTTGGTATTTCCCATTAATAACAACAAAAACAACTATCTAAATAGCATCTTTTGACATTTTACCCTGTCAAATCTTATGTTTAGGCTACAACTGAATAAGATAAAAACTTACAATGCCAAAAATGTAGGGAAATGTAACTTTTTATGATTATTCTTGAAGTTTCTGATGTGAAAACTATGTTGAGCAATCCTTACAAAAATAGCACTGCCTAAGTAGCTATATAACTTAAAAGAAATGAAATAACTTCAATCAAGCTATGGTTTATTATCAGTAAAATATAATGTCACAACAGCATCGGTATCTATCAATTGGCTCATATAAAAATGTTCTAATTTTATCAACCAAGGATCCTTTCCATAAAAACCTTTAGGGCACATATCTGATAAAATTAGCATCATCACAATATGGGGTCATTATTAGTTTGTAAGTTTAGATCAACATTTGTCACAAACTAAAAAGAGCTCTCCATGTCCAGAAATCCAGGACATTTTTTCCCATTCTCAGTGGTGCACATGGTGTGTATTTGTATCACTGTGGATACAAGTAATACAAATGGGTATAATGTCCTTTTGGGGTTATCTTGCTGCTCCATAGGAGGGGAGACCCAATCCAAGAATCTGGAGATTTGGAATCTAGTCCTGCTCTGCCACAAAGGAGTTGCCTCACGCAGGACAAGTTACCAATTGTCTCAGTCACGTTTATCGTACATTAAAGGAGTGGTTAATTCTATGGGCCTATCAAGCTCTGTGAGTCCCCCGAATCCAAATGGAAAGCCCACTGCCTCCGCAATTGAGTGTTGACTGTGGCTCTTAGTTTTAGAAATTTTTAAGATAATTACTGCAGCAAAACACAGAACCCTAAAAGTGACTGGACTGCCCATATACTTTAATGTGACAGAGGTGAATACTCCTATTTTACAGTCTCCATTCCCTTCTCCAAGCGATCATCCCTGGGTCAGGAGGATCCCCTGGAGGAGGAAATGGCAACCCACTCCAGTATTCTTGCCTGAAGAATTCCATGCACAGAGGAGCCTGGTGGGCTACATTCCATAGGATCACAGAGTTGGACACGACTGAGTGACTAACACTTTCACACGTAAAAATTAGTGATTTTGTTGTGTTTCTGGGGGGAAAAAAATTTAAATTTCCTCCAAAGACATTAAAGTATCTGTAGAAACCATGGCCTGCTTTTATAATTTGGAAATTGGCTGATTTGCTGTGACTCACCCATCCTTCCTTTTGTTAGATGGAAATACTTGTATCATGTTTTTCCAGATTGCTTTGATCAGTTATATATAAATGTACATCTTTGTTACTTTTGCTGTGCCAGTTAGAAATATATCTCCCATAAAGGCTTTCTCCCATTTAAGTCTGATTATGTACACTTTGCCTAGGTCTTTCCAAAATAAAATTTATGTAAATGTATATTTTATATAAAATATGATGAAAATAATTGTCTTGTTTCAATCTCTCAGGTGGTCTGTGGTTAGTACACGCTGAAATTTATGTCACCATTAGGTGCCCACTTTTAAAATAAAAACATACCTTCCTTCTTCCTTTCCCCCATTGTTCATTCATTGCACTGTTCAGTATGCATGGTACCTGCTGTCCTCTTCATGCCGCACAATGACCATCTCAGTACTTACTCATTCCAGATAGCCTCCCCTCATCTTACTGAGGAGACAGATGCCTTCACCTCTTTCTTGATGGTGTAAATACAAAGTAGAAAACAGGTACTTCCTCAGTGTTCTGCACTCTGTCTGCAGACTTACCTGCATCTAATTCTCCTGTTGCTACAATGGAAAAAGAGGATCCTGGGCCCTGGATATCACTTGTAGAACTTCATTCTTTAACCTCTTTCTTTTTCTTCTTGAACTTCTTCCTTTTGCTGGCTCTTGTCAGTTCAGTTCTGTTTTAAAACACAGATACTGGTAGCCACCATGAAGATCACTTGGAAAAAACCTTTCCTTTATTTCTTTTCATGCGGCTGCTATTATCACATCTCTTTCTGTCCTTCACAACCACTCTATCAGAAGAAATTGTCTCCACTCATCTATCTCCGTCCTTCACATTCTGTCTGCATCCTAGTGAAATCTGTCCCTGCAACAAATTCAAAGGAAATTGCTGTTTCTAATATCACCAATGATCACTTTACTGCCCATTCCTAGGCCTTGCGGGATTTGGGAGAGGGTTCTAGAGTTTGGATCAGCGTTTTAGTAGGGATGGAAAAATTTATTTTTTAAACAAAACATTATGTACCCATGGTTTACTTATTGCTCCTGGGTTAGCCTCCTAACACTCCTAATTTTTCAACTATCCTTAGAACTAGGGCATCCATCAAGCATCCTGGAAGGCCTCCAATAGGAGATCATTATTATGCTGCCCTAATGAAATTATGTTCAAATTCAATGCAGGTTTCTCAATCCAGTTTGGGATAGTCCAGCTCACTCTGCTTGACATCCTTTCCTTTTCTATAGTTTTGTGGTTTTTCCTTAAATAAGAGAATGCTTCCATTTCAGCATCACCACAAACTCAATTTATATTTTAACCATCATCTTACTAGCAAATTTATATCTGAAACTAATGACGTGGGTTTTGATATATATGCAATTTACAATGAATGACTCTTTCTATTTAATGGAAAGGCATTATTTTTTAGGGCTGTAAGGGAATAATCCTCTGTATTAGAAGGACAAGGTCTCATTTAAGGCCGGGAGTTTGAACTCTGGAAACAAAGGGAGCTATGCTGTAACAGGAAATGATGTCCAACCCCATGGAGACTTTGGGTCTGAAACAAAACACTAATGATCCTGCAAAGCTGTGTGTGTACCACGTGTACAAGACTGCAAGGGGTCACGGTTTCTGAGCTTCATGAGAGAGTTAGCCATGAACTTGAACACTGTGGGTCCAACTTGCAGTTTTTCCTTCCTTCTCTCTCATTTTGTAAGAGCTTTGTAGTAGCTTTAGTATGACCCACTCTTGCTAAGAAAAAAGAGAGGGGTTTGGATCCATTTGGATGATCTGAGCTTTTTTGGAGAGTAATGAGTCCCTGGGGCCACAAATGGTTATGGTAACACTTGTGGGATTGTGAAACTCAGAGATAAGTGTGTTGAGGGCTACTACCTGGAGATAACCTGGAGAACTCAGGTGTAGTTGTATATCTTCAGAAAAGAGCTGTTTACCTTACCAAGCCCCCTCCTGGTGTTCCCTCAATACTCAAGCTCAAAACCAGGAGTCATCTACTCAAACTGTCATCCAAGGTATATTTGCTTAAAATGATGCTACTCTCAAAAACAATTCAGTCCAACAGAACTATATGATGATGACAGTGTTTTGTATCTGTGCTGTCCAATATGGTACCCACTAGCTACAGGTGGCTGGTGAGCACTTAAAGTATAGCTAGTGTGACTGACGAACTCAATTTTTATTTTAGCTAATATTAATTTGAATAACCACATATGGCTAATGTCTACTCTGTTGAATAGTGCAGCTCTAGAGCTTTTCAGTGATCTAAGACTTGAGATATAAAGATCAAAGAAACTCCTTTTAGGTTCATGAAACAAAAAAGTTTGAGATGGTATGTCTCAAGTTTGGGTGTCACTCCCATTCTTTGAGCTTTTTGCCCAAGGTTCCCAGTTCACCTTCTGCTCCTTCTTCCCTCAGCTGTCACCTGCCTGTCACTGTACCTGCATTCCCTCCACTTTGACCATCTCTGTTTTCCTGTCCTTCTGTCTACCACTTGTCTCCCTAATTTGTTTACCCATCTACCTCAAGGAGCTTTTATTTCTATTTTATACAGAAGTGAGACAATTGGGCCTGGGTGTCTAGGTTAGTTAATATATATAGTGTTCACTTAACTTTGTCCTCATTTTTTGACAAATTATAAATCAATTACAAATTCTAGCTTTATTCCTCTCCTAACCTCAAGCTAATTTGTCACAAATTACTTACTAGAAAATAATATTGATTGAAAAAATGCTAACATGCAGTGGATTCATTTTAATAATCTTAAATGCTGGATCCTACAGCTTTGATCTATTCCACTGAAGCTGATGATAACACTGACACCCAGAAAAGGAGTAGGGCAGAAATCTGATCGTTCATATCCAGTCCTTTTGAAAACTCAGGAGTGTCAAGGTCTTCAACAAGCTTTTTAGGAGCTAGGTGGGATCTTTAATACTCAAACTTTCAAGAGTCTTCCTCCTTTCGGGGTCAGCCTGCCTGTGTCCTGCATGGGTGCCTGGCTTCCTTTACCCTGGGACTTGGGCCTCATTCAACAGATTCACCTGCGCCGAGCATTCTAGGCCATTGATCCCCTTGGTCCTGCATCTGTCTAGCATCTCCTGCATCTGACTCTGGCTCGCCTGCAAGGTTACCTCGCGCCTGTTTGCTGGAGTGAATGGCGGGGACGTGATGACACCTGGGCAGCCGAAGAGCAGCTGCGGCCGAGCTGGTCCTGAGGAGGGACACCTGTGCGCCCGGCTGCGAGGCAGATGCGCCACCCAACCCCCAGCTCGAAAGGGCGGAGTGATGTAGGCAGGCGCTTCCGGGAGCTCAGAGCAGTGAGACCGGAGCGCTTCTCTTCGCTAATCTGCAGCGCCTGCGTCTGGCGAGGATGGACGGGTCACCACGCATGGGAGCCATACGGGCATTGCCCGGGGCTGTTTCACTCCTGCTGCTGCTGTTGCTGGCGGTCCACTCCCCGCCCAGCCAAGGTGAGCCAGGTCCCGGGTGCCTTCATTCTTCCCTAGGCCAACAAAGACAGCAGCCAGGTGTGCCCACGAAGTGCTTGGGCCGAATATTCTTCTGAAATCTTTTAGATTCTGAAGTTCAAGTTTTTAGGCACATCTGTTAACCTTGCTGGTGCTAACGATTTTCCTCCAGGGAAAGATAACCAAGTGGAAGTAACTTAAAATCCAGCGACTCTGTTTCAGAGCAGTGTATGTTCTCCAGTATCTTTCATTCCACCTAAATTATGCCATGTTAACCCTCCCGGAGAAGGCAATGGCACCCCACTCCAGTACTCTTGCCTAGAAAATCCCATGGACAGAGGAGCCTGGTACGCTGCAGTCTATGGGGTCTCGAAGACTCAGACACGACTGAGCGACTTCACTTTCACTTTTCACTTTCATGCATTGGAGAAGGAAATGGCAACCCACTCCAGTGTTCTTACCTGGAGCATCCCAGGGATGGGGGAGCCTGGTGGGCTGCCGTCTATGGGGTCGCACAGAGTCAGACACGACTGAAGTGACTTAGCAGCAGCAGCAGCAGCAGCAGCAATCCTCCCAGGGAAAGCCCGGAATCCCTCACTAGAGGGAGAGGGGCCTCATTCAGTGGCCAGGTCTATTTTTGTTGAGGCAGCTCAGGCTGCAAAGGGCAGGGAGAGTCACCAGGCAAGTGCTAGTCAATGAGGTGCGAGTGAGACAGTCTCAGGTCGGGGATATTTTGAGAAAAGGGGGTAGCCTCCAGCTGAGTGAACATCTGCACCGAGGGAATAAAACCCCAGAATGGAAATCTGGATACAGTGAACCCTGACATGAGGAGCTGTGTGTGTGTGTGTGTCTGTGTGTGTGTGTGTGTAAATCTGGATACAATGAACCCTGACATGAGGAGCTGTGTGTGTGTGTGTCTGTGTGTGTCTGTGTGTGTGTGACACATATGCTTTCCCACACAGGACTGAAGTACGGAATTCGTGCAGCTGGTTTGAAAAGTATAGAAACTGTCTTGGAATCTGGGTTCTTCTCTAGAATTAGTAGTTGGAGAAATTCAACAGTTGGTGGACACCCATGGCAGGTGAGTGTGATAAAGACATTGATTTCTTAATGAGCTAATGGTGAATTAGTTCTCTATTTTTAGATACCATAACTCCAGCTTAACAGGTAATTTTACTATGGACCCCCACTTGACCTCACTGTCAAAGAGTTTGCTTCGTAAGAAATCTCTTACTAACCAATTTATTGAATGTAGCAGTATCTTAATGTGACATCATATTAGAAGAGTTGATTTCAAATGTTTTTGAAGGAGGTGACATCTATGTGGAGATGTATATTAGTTGTGTTCCTAACTTTTTTCTTGGGCAGGTCTCCCTGAAATTAGGTGGACACCACTTCTGTGGAGGAAGTTTGATTCAAGATGATCTGGTTGTTACAGCAGTACATTGCCTGATTAGCCTCCATGAGTAAGTTTTGGATTTCCATTACTCATCAGACCTTGATCCATGGCAATTGGACAGGGAGAGTCAATGCCCTAAATGCTGTGCAAGTTTCAACCTTAGTTCCTTTCTTAATTTTTTCCATCTGGTCCAGCTACTGACTGACTTTCCTGATTCCCAGACGCTTGTGTGTAGCCCAAGATTTCTTGTGCTTTCTACTCTACTAATCAGAGACCTCAAAGATTCCACATATACTCTATGATTTGTAGAGTTAGTGGAGGGTGGGTTGATGGTTACTGATTCTAATAAAGTATTAGCATCGAATGTTAAATGGATGAGCCAATGTTTTAATAATCTACTTTTCATTAATTAGGAGGGAAAAATACTATTAAAAGAGTGTGCTAATAAGAGAAAAAGAAGGACAGTAGGAACAACTGTTATATCTTGTTTAAAATGGTAGAGCATATATATATAGAGAGAGACTGGTTTATGTACAAAAGATACCTGAATAGTTTATGCAGAAAGATGAGTGACAATAGGAGAAAGAGTTCACAGAATGTAAACACTCCATGATTGAAAACCATGACTTTTTGTAGATAGCTATAATTTATAGAAATTATAACAATAGTAATAATCACTAATAAAATTACATCTTTTAAGATTTGGAAATTCTAAAGATACATTAATCATGTTAATTACATGAAATCAAGACAGCCTTTCCTGGAGGAAAGGATTATACTTACTGAAAGATTTCTGTTTGGTTTTAGGAAGCAAATTAAGAGTCTGACAGTGACTGCTGGGGAGTACAACCTCTTTCAGAAGGATAAGGAGGAACAGAATAGTCCTGTCTCAAAAATTATTATCCATCCTAAATACAACAGACTTGGATATATGAGTTTTAATATTGCACTGCTATATCTAAAACTGAAAGTCAAGTTTGGTAAGTAGGGAGAGTTAGAATGCAAAAGATGTAATGGAAAAAGCTATATTTATTAATTTTTACCAGTTAACTTCAATTTCTGTGTGTATATATATCTAGTAATATTAGAAGAGCTAAATTTTGTTCCTTAAAAATAATTTTGTTTAATCTATAACATATAAAAAGTACTGCACAGGCTATAAGTACCAGCCACAACTTATGTGTGCTTAATCAGCATTTTAAGTACTCCAGTGTCTTGGCTGGGCAATATTCTAGACCATCTACCTGTACTCATCTCTAACTAAGGAGTATGGGACATTTGAAAATGTCTTCAGATTTCTCCTTTCTGTCATTATCATGGACAAGATATTTGACACCATTCTCAGTACAGACAATCTAAGCATTCTAGACAAAATATTAAAAGCCTACTTTAAAAAATACAGAAAAGGGAAGTGTTCAGTGACCAAAAACAATGAAAGAGAACAAATTCAAAGGAGTTAGCCAGACACTGAAGTTAAGTGACTGCCGTTGAAGCATTTAAATGATCTTTAAGAGCCTATAACCTTAACTTTCCATGCAAGGAGCCTGTGTGGGAGTAGGATGTGGGAGCAGAGAGTCTGATTGGAACCTTCCATGTATGTAACCTGGGACTTCTTGAAAGGTGATACTTTACAAGATGGAAGGAAAGAGACAGGAAAATATGCCACCTAAAGTGAGGGAATAAGGAAACTTCACCTGCTTGAACCTTGGCCCTGAATGGAGGGCTCTCAGAAATATCTATTTTCCTGAGCTAGCCTTCATTCAGGTTTGAAGCTGGCATTCACATTACCTGTCCCCAAAACTCTAAGCCAAGATTTTGAAGTTGTTCCAGGTGAGTAATTGGGTTTCTGGCAGAAGCAAAGGTAGTAAATTCTCTTTGAAGACGTGAACCTTAAATCTCAGCTTGAATGTACTCCCATAGAGCTTTAATGATTGAGAGCACACACAATTAAAAGCAGGTGGAGAAAGTTGCCACCAGAGTCCAAAGTAACAACCAGAATCAGACATTCCAAGATTACAGATGTTAAGATGATATACATGCTACAAAGTAAGTTTTAAGTTTAAATAAGTAAAAGTCTATCAAAAATGACTAACAAGAAACTATTAACTGAAAAGGAAGACTTGAAATGGAGTCAATAAAACTTAAAGATATTAACATAGTTGGAATTGGTAACAATAGTTGAATTAAATAGAGACATTGACCATACTCATTGCTCATTCTTCTTTCTCTCACACTCTATATCGAATCCATCAGAAAAATTATATTGCTTGTCTCACCCTCTCCTCTCCTACATCCTGCTCCAGGCTCCCATCATTTCTTGCCTGGGTTAATTTGAATGGTCTCTTGAATCATCTCCAACTTCCTCTCTTGCATCCCTAGTTTTTATAATTAATCCAGCAGCCAGAATAATACTTTTGAAATGTAAATCAGATTATATTACTCTGCTCAAAACACCTCAGTGGTTCTCCATTACACTCAGATGCAAATCAGTGTTCTTAGCGTCTTAGCTGACATCACCCATCATCCTAACCCTGTAGCCAACCTCTTTTTTTGTTCATTTTTTACTAGAATTTCTTTTGTTTAGTCTGCTCCAGACATCCTGGGATCCTCACTGTTCCTCAGACATATATGACATGATTCCACTGCAGGAAATTTCCATTTTGTTTTTTTCTTCTTCAGATACTTTCTACAGAGATGACTGCCTGATTTCTTCCCTCAGCTCCTTCAAGGCTCTGCTCAATGAAACTTGGCATGACTGCCATTTTACAAATTACATCACCCTTGCCATATTCCCTAATCCCCAGACTTCTCATCTTTCTTATGCTTTCCTGATTTTTTTGAAAAATCAGAGCACATATTACATAATAGCTAAATTATTAGATTTATTGCTTCTATTTCACCCCAAACTCATTCTCTCTTTCTCTCTCACCAACACTCACTCATTCATGCTCAGATCTACATTCTGTAAGGGCAGGGATTTTTCCTGGTCATTTACTGAGGGCTAGAAGACCTCTTGCCACATAACAGTGCTCAATTACTTGAGTGAAAAACTATCCCTAAATAACAAGTGAAGTGAAGTGAAAGTTGCTCAGTTGTGTCTGACTCTTTGCAACCCCATGGACTATACAGTCCATGAAATTCTCCAGGCCAGAATATTGGAGTGGGTATCCTTTCCCTTCTCCAGGGGATCTTCCCAACCCAGGGATCAAACCCAGGTCTCCCACATTGCAGGTGGATTCTTTACCAGCTGAGCCACTAGGAAGCTCAAGAATACTGGAATGAGTAGCCTATCCCTTCTCCAGAGGATATTCCTGACCTAAGAATCAAATTGGGGTTTCCCTCATTGAAGGTGGATCCTTTACCAGCTGAGCTATGAAGGAAGCCCCTTAAGAACAAGGGCGCATCCTAAAATGTTGGTAGTTGGGGAAGGTCATTTTGGTACTTTTAACAATGAGTTGTTTTCCTTAGCACTTTCTAAATTTCTATGAATATGGGATAGTTCTTTTGAGAGAGAAAAAATCTTTAAAATATCATTAATTACATTTAGGAAGAAAGTGTGGAAGCTATGACATCAACCAGATGTCAGTTTCCAAATATATTTAGGATCACTTGTCTGTGACTCTTATGATTTTTTATTATTGTTGTCGTTTTCAGGAACTACTGTTCAGCCAATCTGTATTCCCCATAGAGGTGATAAATTTGAAGAAGGGATTCTTTGCATGGCCAGTGGATGGGGCAAGATTTCAGAGAGTAAGAGACATCAAAAGAATGTAATATTTCTTCTAGGCTCCTTTACATGCCTATTGGAATCAGAAATTTTTTGGTCTTAAATAATACATTTATCCTTGTTTTATCCTGTCTGAGTTCTAACTCAGGGAAGACTTCTGGTTGTCTTCACCAAAAAAAGGTTGTACTTAAGGCTCTACATAAAATTCCTCCTGCTGCCATTTTGGTTAGGTGTATTAGGGTCAGGAACAGGAAGTAAATATAATAGATGAAGAAGAATACAGTAAAGTAACACTAATTCAGCTTCCTTACCTTTGGTATTGTGATTTTTAAAAAGCAAAGTACGTTACAAAATATTGCTTTTACTAACTAAAGTTTTCCTCTTGAGGAAACGTTTAAACATATATTCAGAGAAGCTACAATTGCCTATGTTACATTAAAAATCTGATTTTAAAAAGCCCTTTGTCCCTAGTGTAAGATTTTAGGGAAAAATATCATTCAGAGCTATAAAAAAAAAGTACTTCTACATTTTGGTTAAACATCTACCAATTCTAAACTTGTAAGCTTCTTATTGGTTTCTTTAAGTGGGGACAATTGTTGACCAACTTACCAGTCCCTTCTCCACAGCATCAGAATATTCAAATATCCTACAAGAAGCGGTAGTTCCCATTATGGATGACAGAACATGTGGTGCCATACTCAGGGGCATGAACCTTCCTCCCCTGGGAAGGGACATGTTGCGTGCCAGTTTTCCTCGTGGGGAAAAGGATGCCTGCCAGGTAATAAACGTTGTTGTTGTTGTTCAATTGCCCAGTCATGCCCAACTCTTTGTGACCCTATGGACTGCAGCACGCTAGTCCTCCTAGCATAAACCAGTCCAGTTATTCACCCACTATCTTGAGGGGTTACTTCTTTAAGATTTCGCTTTTCCCTCATCTTTCCATCTGATTTCTACTGCAAAACTTTCCTTGACCAGAGCTGAGAGAATTCTTTTCTGTCCCATGTGCATTCTTACCCCTGTACCTCTTTGTGGGGGAGTGAAGAGGTCAAGCAAGGAAGATGGTTTCAACATTTCCAATCTAACGAAATCAAACAAGATGACCACTTTGGCAAATGAATTAGGTTAGCTGTGATTATTTTTCATTCTACCTTTTGTTAAACATTTTAACTTTTCTCAAGCTTTAGTGAGGAATGCAATATTTATACAGAGTGTGACCAAAGATAGCATAGCTACAGTAACTGTGGGGTAAAAGCTGTTGTATATGACAACATTCCAAGGCCAACACAACAACTTCACAAAGAAGACCAACTCTGACAAGAAAAGAAAGGGAGGCCAGTTTGTGATAGATGTGAATTTTAAGTTTTAATTATAATTGTTTTTCTTAACATGGAGGAGCAGAGAGTCTTTATTCTTTGCCAACAAGCAGCTTGAAACTTCCATGGGGAGCTCTCTAAAATTTTCTGTTGGGAAAATGTTTAATTTTTCTTCTAGGGGGTGACAGAATAAGGGCCAGGGAGTGTGGTAGGAAGGAGATAGACATTTACAATTATTCTGCTTTCTAAATTGGAATATAGGTAGACTTACTGCCTCATCCTTCACAGGTAAGTGTTTTCTGGATAAAGTTGTCAAACAAGTCTGTTCCTTTAGAGGGGATTCAATCTGATACCAATTGGCATGTGTTTTCAAAACAACACATTGTTATGAAGAATTATTAAAAGATCCTGAAAGTGTGGCTCCTTTATCCTCTAGTTTGAGAGCCAATGGATCTTTTATATATAGCCCCTGGGACAAAATAAGTTTCCCAGGCATTCTGTTTTAAAAGCCTTGAGCCATTGCGTGAACTTGGGGGCTCTGTTCTCTGGTATTGTGGGCTTGGAATGTGATCCAGTCTTTCCTAGAATGCTATAGTGGAAGCATTATCTGTGAACTCCCCCTCCTCCTTCCACTGATTTTGAATTGTTCCCAAAAGACTAGGAGGAAGAGAGAAATTAAGGGTTAGCTTGACAAGATTGCATGAAGTGAGTAGAAGGAGTTTACATCTGAATAAGAGTATAGTCCTTTGAAACCAGTGATGAAGAAACAAAATGATGAACAGAATGTTGATGAATAATGATCGTTGAGTTCTTATGCTTCTACCACTTCTCTCTCTGAGATGAGGGCTGATCTTTTTGCACCTGATAAAATATTTTTAATTTGTAACTTTTAAAATTTCCTCTTTCTTTACCATAAAAGAGGGACTCCAGAGGCCCACTTGTTTGTAGAAGAGATGATGGAGCCTGGGTTCTTGCTGGGATAACTTCCTGGACAGCTGGTTGTACTAGAATTTGGAATCCTTTCAGAAATAAGCAGAGAAAGGCATCACCTAACATTTTCTCCAAGGTATTTGTGTTGATGGATTTTATCACACAGACCATGACAGGTGAGTGTAATTTCTGTGGATTCTTCCTTCCTCATCCACTGCAACTCAAAAAAATTATCATGCCTATTTCAAGGATAGTTACTCTGTGTTGCAGATATCATCAGGAATAAGCTTTAAAATAAGAATATGGCTGGGTTTTGTTCCTAATCTAGTGTATATAAATTTTTAACTCTAATTTCACGAACACTGTTACCTGTCAATTTAACTTGAACATCAACTAGATCCTCAAGTTTAAGGTCATGTAGATTTTCATGAGATATGTTTTTTGTACTTATGAAATTTTAAAGTAGTTTTTGAGAATAGTCTCATTAGAAGATTCTTTTTTATAAATTTATTTATTTTTTAATTGAAGGATAATTTCTTTACAGAATTTTCTGTTTTCTGTCAATTTTCTGTTTTCTGTCAAACCCCAACATGAATCAGCCATAGGTATACATATATCCCCTCCGTTTTGAACTTCCCTCCCCATCCCACTCCTCTAGGTTGATACAGAGCCCCTGTTTGAGTTTCCTGAGCCATACAGCATATTCCCGTTGGCTATCTATTTTACATACGGTAATAAGTTTCCATGTTACTCTTTCCATACATCTCCTCTCCTCCCCTCTCCCCAAGTCCATAGGCCTATTCTCTATGTCTGTTTCTCCATTGCTGCCTTGTAAATCAATTCTTCAAACCATTTTTCTAGATTCTGTATATATGCATTAGAATACAGTATTTAGCTTTCTCTTTTTGACTTACTTCACTGTGTATAATAGGTTCTAGGTTCATCCACCTCATTAGAACTGACTCAAATGTGTTTGTTTTTATGGCTGAGTAATATTCAATTGTGTTTATGTACCACAACTTCTTTATCCATTCATCTGTCGATGGACATCTAGGTTGCTTCCATGTTCTAGCTATTGTAAAGAGTGCTGCAGTGAATAATGGGATACATGTGTGTTTTTCTTTTTTTTTTTTTTTACAGTTTATTTATTTATTTATTTTAATTTTTTAATTTATTTATTTATTTTTAATTTTTACTTTACAATTCTGTATTGGTTTTGGCATAGATTGACATGAATCCACCACAGGTGTACATGCGTTCCCAAACATGAACCCCCCTCCCACCCCCCTCCCCACAACATCTCTCTGGGTCATCCCCGCGCGTCAGCCCCAAGCGTGTCATATCCTGCATCAGACATAGACTGGCATTTCGATTCTTACATGTTATTATACATGTTTCAATGCCATTCTCTCAAATCATCACACCCTCTCCCTCTCCCTCTGAGTCCAAAAGTCCGCTATACACATCTGTGTCTTTTTTGCTGTCCTGCATACAGGGTCATCATTGCCATCTTCCTAAATTCCATATATATGTGTTAGTATACTGTATTGGTGTTTTTCTTTCTGGCTTACTTCACTCTGTATAATTGGCTCCAGTTTCATCCATCTCATCAGAACTGATTCAAATGTATTCTTTTTAATGGCTGAGTAATACTCCATTGTGTATATGTACCACAGCTTTCTTATCCATTCATCTACTGATGGACATCTAGGTTGTTTCCATGTCCTGGCTATTATAAACAGTGCTGCGATGAACATTGGGGTACATGTGTTTCTTTCAATTCTGGTTTCCTCTGTGTGTATGCCCAACAGTGGGATTGCTGGGTCATAAGGCATTTCTATTTGCAATTTTTTAAGGAATCTCCACGCTGTTCTCCATAGTGGCTGTACTAGTTTGCATTCCCACCAACAGTGTAGGAGGGTTCCCTTCTCTCCACACCCTCTCCAGCATTTATTGCTTGCAGATTTTTGGATCGCAGACATTCTGACTGGTGTGAAGTGGTACCTCATTGTGGTTTTGATTTGCATTTCTCTAATAATGAGTGATGTTGAGCATCTTTTCATGTGTTTGTTAGCCATCCGTATGTCTTCTTTGGAGAAATGTCTATTTAGTTCTTTGGCCTATTTTTTTATTGGGTCGTTTATTTTTCTGGAATTGAGCTCCAGGAGTTGCTTGTATATTTTTGAGATTAGTTGTTTGTCAGTTGCTTCATTTGCTATTATTTTCTCCCATTCGGAAGGCTGTCTTTTCAGTTTGCTTATGTTTTCCTTTGTTGTGCAGAAGCTTTTAATTTTAATTAGATCCCATTTGTTTATTTTTGCTTTTATTTCCAGAATTCTGGGAGGTGGATCGTAGAGGATCCTGCTGTGGTTTATGTCAGAGAGTGTTTTGCCTATGTTCTCCTCTAGGAGTTTTATAGTTTCTGGTCTTACATTTAGATCTTTAATCCATTTTGAGTTTATCTTTGTGTGCGGTGTTAGAAAGTGATCTAGGTTCATTCTTTTACAAGTGGTTGACCAGTTTTCCCAGCACCACTTGTTAAAGAGATTGTCTTTACTCCATTGTATATTCTTGCCTCCTTTGTCAAAGATAAGGTGTCCATATGTATGTGGATTTATCTCTGGGCTTTCTATTTTGTTCCATTGATCTATGCCTAGGATTGGGATTGCTGGGTCATATAGTGGTTTTATTCCTAGGTTTTTTTTTTTTTAAGGAATCTCCATAAAGTCTTCCATAGTGGCAGTATCAATTTATATTCCCACCAACAGTGCAAGAGCATTTTCTTTTCTCCACACCCTCTCCAGCATTTATGGTTTGTAGACTTTTTGATGATGAACGTTCTGACTGGTGTGAGGCAATTTCTCATTGTAGTTTTGATTTGCATTTCTCTAATAATGAGCGATGTTGAGCACCTTTTCATGTGTTTGTTAGCCATCTGTAAATCTTTGGAGAAATGTCTGTTTAGGTCTTTTTCCCTCTATTTTATTGGGTTGTTCATTTTTCTGATATTGAGTTGTATGAGCTGCTTGTATATTTTGGAAATTAATCCCCCCTTTGTCAGTTGTTTCATTTGCTATTATTTTCTCCGATTCTGAGGGTTTTCTTTTCACCTTGCTTATAGTTTCCTTTGCTCTGCAAAAGCTTTTAAGTTTAATCAGGTTCCACTGGTTTACTTTTGTTTTTATTTCCATTACTCTAGGAGGTGGGTCATAGAGGAGCTTGCTTTGATTTATGTCATCAAGTGTTTTGCCTATGTTTTCCTCTAAGAGTTTTATAGTTTCTGGTCTTACATTTAGGTCTTTAATCCATTTTGAATTTGTGTATGGTGTTAGGAAGTGTTCTAATTTCATTCTTTTACATGTAGCTGTCCAGTTTTCCCAGAACCATTTATTTAAGAGGGTGTCTTTTCCCCATTGTATATTCTTGACTCCTTTGTCAAAATAAGATACCCATAAGTGTATGAGTTTTTTCCTGGGGTTTCTGTCTTGTTCCATTGCCCTATATTTCTGTTTTTGTACCAGTACCATCCTGTCTTGATGACTGTAGCTTTGTAGTATAATCTGAAGTCAGGAGATTGATTCCTCCAGCTCCATTCCTCCAGCTCCAGTCTTTCTCAAGACTGGTTTGATTATTCGGGGTCTTTTGTATTTCCATATGAATTGTGAAATTTTTGTTCTAGTTCTGTGAAAAATGCCATTGGTAATTTGATAGGGATCGAATCTGTAGATTGCTTTTGGTAGTATAGTCATTTTCACAACATTGATTCTTCCTACCCAGGAAAGTGGAATATCTCTCCATCTGTTTATGTTGTTCTTTGATTTCTTTCATTAGTGTCTTATTTTCTGTATACAGTTCTTTTGTCTCCTTACATAAGTTTATTCCTAGATATTTAATTCTTTTTGTTGCAAAGGGGAATGGGATTGATTCCTTAATTTCTCTTTCTGATTTTTCAGTTAGTATATAGAAATGCAAGTGATTTCTGTCTATTGATTTTGTATCCTGTAACTTTGCTAAATTCGCTGATTAACTCTAGCAATTTTCTGATACTATGCTTAGGGTTTTCTATGTACAATATCATGTCATCTTCAAACAGTGAGAGCTTTACGTCTTCTTTTTCAATCTGGATTCTTTTCTTTCTTTTTCTTCTCTGATTGCTGTAGCTAGGACTTTCAGAACTATGTTGAATAATAGTGGTGAAAGTGAACACCCTTGTCTTGTTCCTAATCTCAGAGGGAATGCTTTCACTTTTTCACCATTAGGAATAAATAATGTTTGCTGTGGGCTTATCATATATGGCCTTTACTATGTTAAGGCTGGTTCCTTCTATGCCCATTTTTTGAAGAGTTTTAATCATAAATGGGTGCTGAATTTTGTCAAAGGCTTCTTCTGCATCTATTGAGATTATCATATGGTTTTTATCTTTCAATTTGTTAATATGGTGTATCACATTGATTGATTTGCATATATTGGAGAATCCTTGCATCCCTGGAATAAACCCAACTTGATCATGGTGTATGAGCTTTTGGATGTGTTGCTGAATTCTGTTTGCTAAAATTTTGTTGAGGATTTTTGCATCTATGTTCATTGGTGATGTTGGCCTATAGTTTTCTTTTTTTGTGTTGCCTTTGTCTGGTTTTGATATCAGAGTGATGGTGGCCTCATAGAATGAGTTTGGAAATGTTCCTTCCTCTGAAATTTTTTGAAAGAGTTTTGGAAAGGTAGGCATTAGCTCTTCTCGAAATGTTTGATAGAATTCTCCTGTGAAGTCATTTGGTCCTTAGCCTTTGTTTTTTGGGAGATTTTTGATCACGGCTTCAGTTTCAGTGCTTGTAATTGGGTTGTTCATAATTTCTATTTCTTCCTGACTCAGTCTTGGAAGATTGAACTTTTCTAAGAATCTGTGCATTTCTTCCAGGTTATCCATTTTATTGCCATATAGTTGTTCATAATAGTCTCATAATCTTTTGTATTCATGCATTGTCTGTTGTAACCTCTCCTTTTTCACTTCTAATTTTTTTTTAATTTTTTTTGATTTGATTCTTCTTTTTTTCTTGATGAATCTGGCTAAAGGTGTGTTAATTTTATCTTCTCAAAGAACCAGCTTTTAGTTTTATTAATCTTTACTATTATTTCTTTCATTTCTTTTTCATTTATTTCTGCAAATCTTTATGATTTCTTTCTTTCTTTCTACTAACTTTGGGGGTTTTTTGTTCTTCTTTTTCCAGTTTTAGATATGAAGTTAGGTTGTCTATTCGATGTTTTTCTTGTTTCTTGAGGTAGGATTGTATGGCAATCAGCTTCCCTCTTAGAACTGCTTTTGCTTCATCTCATAGGTTTTGAGTTGTGTTTTCATTGTCATTTGTTTCTAGATTTTTTTTATTTCTTTTTTGATTTCTGCAGTAATCTGTTGGTTAGTTAGAAACATATTGTTTAATCTTCATATGTTTGTGTTTCTTACAGTTTTTTTCTTGTAATTGATATCTAGCCTCGTAGCACTGTGGTCAAAGAAGATGCCTGATATGATTTCCGTTTTCTTAATTTTACTGAGGTTTGATTTGTGATCCAAGATGTGGTCTATCCTGGAGAATGTCCTATGTGCACTTAAGAAGACGGTGTGTTCTTCTACATTTGGATGGAATGTCCTGAAGACATCAATGAGATCCACCTCATCTAATGCATCATTTAAGATTTGTGTCTCCTTATCAATTTTTGTTTTGATGATCTGTCCATTGGTGTGAGTAGGGTGTTAAAGTCTCCTGCTAGTATTGTGTTACTGTCAATTTCTCCTTTTATGTCTGTTAGTGTTTGTCTCATGTATTGAGGTGCTCCTATGTTGCATGAATAGATACTTGCAATTGTTATGTCTTCCTCTTGGATTGATCCCTTGATCATTATGTAGTGTCCTTCCTTATGTCCTGTAGTCTTCTTTATTTTAAGGTCTATTTTGTCTGATATGAGGATTGCTACTCCAGCTTTCTTTTGCTTCCCATTTGCATGGGATATATTTTTCCATTCTCTCACTTTCAGTCTATATGTGTCTTGGAGTCTAAAGTGGGTTTCTTGTAGACAGCATATAGATGGGTCTTATTTTTGTATCCATTTAGCCAGTCTGTGTCTTTTGGTTGGAGCATTTAATCTGTTTACATTTAAAGTAATTATTGATATACATTGCCATTTATTGCAATTTCTATTGCCATTTTCTTAATTGTTTGGGATTGATTTTGTAGATCTTTTTCTTCTTTTGTATTTCTTGACTATATAAGTCCCTTTATAAAGCTGTAAAGTTGTAAAGCTGGTTTGGTGGTACTGAATTCTCTTAACTTCTGCTTGACTAAAAAGCTTTTGATTTCTCCATCAATTTTGAATGGGATCCTTGCTGGGTACAGTAATCTTGATTTTAGATTTTCCCTTTCTTCTTTAAATATATCCTGCCATTCCCCTCTGGCCTGCAGAGTTTCTGCTGAAATAGCAGCTGTTAAACATATGGGGTTTCCTTTGTATGTTACTTGTTGCTTTTCCCTTGCTGCTTTTAATATTCTTTCTTTGTGTTTAGTCTTTGTTAGTTTAATTAATATGTGTCTTGGTGTGTTTCTCCTCGAGTTTATCCTGTACATGACTCTTTGCACCTCTTGAACTTGATTATTTCTTGTTCCATGTTGGGGAAATTTTCAACTATAATCTCTTCAAAAATTTTCTCATACCTTTTCTTTTTCTCTTCTTCTTATGGGGCCTCTATAATTCAAATATTGGTGTGTTTGATATCCTCCCAGAGGTATGCTACAGCTTCAGATATTCTGCTATTGATTCCTTCTAGAGTATTTTTAATCTCAGTAACTATTGTTTGTCTCTGTAGGTTTATTCTTTAATTCTTCTAGGTCTTTGTTAACTGATTTTTACATTTTCTTCAATCTGGTTTCAAGGTTTTTGATAGGGTGAGATTTGTGCTGAGTAAGTTTGTTTTTCCTCTGATGGGCAAGGCTGAGTGAGGTGGTAATCATCAACAGATAGGATTGGGTTTGTATTTTTGTTTTGTTTGTTGTCTAGATGAGACGTCCTGCACAGGGTGCTACTGTTGGTTGGGTGATGCTGGGTCTTGTATTCAAGTGGTTTCCTTTGGGTGACTTCTCACTATTTGATAGTCCTCAGGGTTAGTTCTCTGGTAGTCTAGGGTCTTGGAGGCAGTGCTCCCACTCCAAAGGCTCAGGGCTTGATCTTTGGTCAGGAACAAAGATTTCACAAGTGGTTTGTTATGGCATTAAGTGAGATTAAAACAAATACCCAAAAATGAGAAACCAAAGATGAACCTCAGAAAATGGCAGTTACAAAACTAGGCAAATAGTAATTAAAATAATGGAATATACACATATACATATACACCTATAAGTGAAATCAAAACAGTCCGGCAAAAACAAAGTACAATAGATTGACCCGGTGAACAAAGAAAACCAAAAATTATGTCTACTGGTTAAGAACAAGATTCTTTTTTAATTTATCCAGTTAACATTTTTTTCTAAACTAGTGAAGAGCACTAAAAATAAATCACTCCTCTTCTGCTTCTCCCATTCACCCTTGTTAATTTTACTTCACAAGAGTGGAAACATAAGATGGGCTTTGAAGAGTTATTTTTGTTCTGTGGCACTAAAATCTAGATTAGGAAAATAAATATGGGTCTGGAGATGCCAAACTGTTCTCAAATATTTGGGAAGACAAAGAAGTAAATGAACAGTTGTGATAAAAGGTAAAGTTCTGACTCTACTGGCTATCTATTTTACTTATGGTAATGTACATGTTTCAGTGCTGTTCTCTCAAATCATCCCATCCTCTCCTCCCACAGAGTCCAAAGATCTATCTCCTTTACTGTCTTGCACATAGGATCATAGGTACCATCTTTCTAGATTCCATATACATGTATTAATATGCAAAATTTGTCTTTCTTTTTCTGACCTACTTCACTGTATAACAGGCTTAACCTGGAGGGATGGGGTAGAAGGGAGCTGGGAGGGGGGTTCAGTAGGAAGGGGACACATGTGTGCCTATGACTGATTCATGCTGATATATGCAAAAACCATCACAATATTGTAAAGCAATTATCCTCCAATTAAGTAAATTTTTTTAAAGGTGAATTTTACGTAAGCTCAAAGGGCTGCGTTCTCACTGAGGGTTCTAAGGAGCTCAATTCTGAGGGACCCATAAGCTCAAAGAGCTGCGTTCTCACTGAGGAGGGGTTTAAGGATCTCAGTTCTAAGGGACCCAGAAGGTTTGTCATAAAAGGGGGCAACATCTGCTTAAGAAAATGGCACAGTGGTTAGCTTCTGAAGAATAAAGAGGCATAAGGAAACACGACTTACAAGAATAAGTAGTTTAGTGAAAGTGAAGTTGCTCAGTCATGTCCAACTCTTTGGGACCCCATGGACTGTAGCCTACCAGGCCCCTCATTCCATGGGATTTTCCAGGCAAGAGTACTAGAGTGGGTTGTCATTTCCTTCTCAAGGGGATCTTCCCAACCCAGGGGTCGAACCCAGGTCTCCCTCATTGTAGGCAGATGCTTTATCATCTGAGCTACCAGGGAGTAGTTTAGCAGAAGAACCAAATTTGTTAAAGGCCAGGACCCTGAGCTGCAGTGTTCCCTCCCTCCCTCCATCCTTCCTCCACTCCATCCTCCCCTCCTTCCATCCTTCCCACCCTCCATCCTCCCCCCCTTCATCCTTCCCACACTCCATCCGTCCCCTACTCTATCCTTCCCTCCCTCCATTCTTCCCTCCCTCCATCCTTTCCCAACTTCATCCTTCCCTCCTTCCATCCATCCTTTCCTCCATCCTTCCATCCCTCCCTCCTTCCATCCCTTCCTCCCTCTCCCATTCTAGCGCAAGATCAGCCACCTAACTGATAATTTGAGAAGCAACTCTGCTCTGGTCCAGCTGAATGCAAGAGCCCACCTCTCAGTTCACTTCATTTGGTCTTCAGAGTAAATGTGTTCTGTTCATTGCCATGACCACAGGGAGAACTTGTCTCCTGGTAGCAATTCTATTCAGTTTTCATCACCTAGAAGAGAAAGTTAAAAGGTTAGCAAGCCCTGAACAAATGTTAATGATACCAACATTTTAAAATGGCAATGAAATCAGGCAATAACCATCAATTCCATAGTCAAATGAATATCAGAATGTGACAAGTAACTTGGTTAAACAGCACTTACTTGATATCATCTTTCTAATCTTCTCATTCCCTAGTTGCCTGTTCTTCTCAGTAAATTCAGTTCAGTCACTCAGTTGTGTCTAACCCTTTGCCACCCCATGGACTGCAGCATGCCAGGCTTCCCTGTCCATCACCAAATCCTGGAGCTTACTCAAATTCATGTCCATTGAGTCAGTGATGCTATCCAACCATCTCATCCTCTGTTGTCCCCTTCTCCTCTCTCCTTCAGTCTTTCCCAGCATCAGGGTCTTTTCAAAGGAGTCAGTCTTCACATCAGGTAGCCAAAGTATTTGGAGTTTCAGCTTCAGTATCAGTCCTTCCAATGAATATTCAGGCTGATTTCCTTTAGGATGGACTGGTTGGATCTCCTTGCAGTTCAAGAGACTCTCAAGAGTCTTCTCCAACACGACAGTTCAAAAGCATCAATTCTTGAGCATTCAGCTTTCTTTATAGTCCAAATCTCACATCCATACAGGACTACTGGAAACACCATAGCTTTGACTAGATGGACCTCTGTTTTTTAATATGCTGTCTAAGTAGGTCATAGCTCTTCTTCCAAGGAGCAAGTGTCTTTTAATTTCATTGCTACAGTCACTGTCTGCAGTGATTTTGAAGCCCCCCAAAATAAAATTGCTTCAATTTAAAAATGAAGTGGTGGGACGTTATGCCATCATCTTTGTTGTCTGAATGCTGAGTTTTAAGCCAAGTTATTCACTCTCTTCTTTCACTTTCATTGAGGCTTTTTAGTTCCTCTTCACTTTCTGCCATAAGGGTGGTGTCATCTGCATATCTGAGGTTATTGATATTTCTCCCAGCAATCTTGATTCCAGCTTGTGCTTCATCCAGTCCAGAATTTTGCATGATGTATTCTGCATATAAGTTAAATAAGCAGGGTGACAATATACAGCCTTGATGTGCTCCTTTCCCAATTTAGAACCAGTTTGTTGTTCCATGTCCAGTTCTAACTGTTGCTTCTTGACCTGCATACAGATTTATTGGGAGGCAGGTTAGGTGGTCTGGTATTCCCATCTCTTTAAGACTTTTCCACAGTTTGTTGTGATCTACACAGTGAAAGGGTTTGGCATAGTCAATAAAGCAGAAGTAGATATTTTTCTGGAACTCTCTTGCTTTTTTGATGATCCAACAGATGTTAGCAATTTGATCTCTCATTCCTCTGCCTTTTCTAAATCCACCTTGAACATCTGAAATTTCACCGTTCACATACTGTTGAAGCCTAGCTTGGAGAAGTTTGAGCATTACTTTGCTAATGTGTGAGATGAGTGCAATTGTGTGGTAGTTTGAGCATTCTTTGGCATTGCCTTTCTGTTGGATTGGAATGAATACTGACCTTTTCCAGTTCTGTGGCCACTCCTGGGTTTTCCATTATTGCTGACATATTGAGTGCAGCACTTTCACAGCATCATCTTTTAGAATTTGAAATAGTTCAGCTGGAATTCCACCACCTGCATTAGCTTTGTTTGTGGTGATGCTTCCTTAGGTCCACTTGACTTCACATCCCAGAATGTCTGGCTTTAGGTGAGTGATCACACCATCATGGTTATCTGGGTCATGAAGATATATTTTTTATAGCTCTGCTGTGTTTTCTTGCCCCCTCTTTTTAATATCTTCTGCTTCTGTTAGGTCCATACCATTTCTGTCATTTATTGTGCCCATCTTTGCATGAAATGTTCCCTTGGTATCTCTCATTTTTTTGAAGAGATCTCTAGTCTTTCCCACTCTATTGTTTTCCCTATATTTCTTTTCATTGATTGCTGAGGAAGACTTTCTTATCTTTCCTCACTGTTCTTTGGAACTCTGCATTCAAACGGGTGTATATTTCCTTTTCCCCTTTGCCTTTAGCTTCTCTTTTTTCCTTAGCTATTTGTGAGGCCTTCTCAGACAACCATTTTGTCTTTTTGCATTTCTTTTTCTTGGAAATAGTCTTGATCACTGCCTCCTATAGAATGTCATGAACCTCTGGGTCTTCAGGCACTCTGTCTATCAGATCTAATCCCTTGACTCTATTTGTCACTTCCACTGTATAATCATAAGGGATTTCATTTAGGTCATACATGAATGGTCTTGTGGTTTTCCCTACTTTCTTCAATTTAATCTGAATTTTTCAATAATGAGTTCATGAGCCACAGTCAGCTCCCGGTCTTATTTTTGCTGACTGTATAGAGCGCCTCCATC
The DNA here is from genome assembly GCF_014754425.2 of Oryx dammah. Classification (NCBI taxonomy): domain Eukaryota; kingdom Metazoa; phylum Chordata; class Mammalia; order Artiodactyla; family Bovidae; genus Oryx; species Oryx dammah. The sequence continues at coordinate 38,602,419 of NW_024070213.1, read as the reverse complement.
TTCAGCTGGAAAGAATATAATCAATCTGATTTCAGTATTGACCATCTGGTGATGTCCATGTGTAGAGTCACCTCTTGTGTTGTTGGAAGAGGGTGTTTGCTATAACCAGTGTGTTCTCTTGGCAAAACTCTGATAGCCTTCATCCTGCTTCATTTTGTACTCCAAGGCCAAACTTGCTGTTACTCCAGATATCTCTTGACTTCCTACTTTTGCATCCCAGTCCTCTATGATGAAAAGGACATCTTTTTTGGGTGTTAGTTCTAGAAAGTCTTGTAGGTTTTCACAGAACCATTCAATGTCACCTTTTTATTACTGGTTGGGGCATAGAGTTGGATTACTATGATTTGAATGGTTTTCCTTGGGAACGAACAGAGATTATTCTGTCGTTTTTGAGATTACACCCAAGAACTGCATTTTGGACTCTCTTGTTGACTATGAGGGCTACTCCATTTCTTCTAAGGGATTCTTGACCACAGTAGTAGATATAATGGTCATCTGAGTTAAATTCACCCATTCCAGTCCATTTTAGTTCACAGATTCCCCAAATGTCTATGTTCACTCTTGCCATCTCCTGTTTGACCACTTCCAATTTACCTTGATGAATGGACCTAACATTCCAGGTTCCTATGTAATATTGTTCTTTACAGCATTGGAGTTTACTTCCATCACCAGTCACATAGGATGTCTAGTTCAGTCGCTCAGTCGTGTCCGACTCTTTGCGACCCCATGAATTGCAGCATGCTAGGCCTCCCTGTCCATCACCATCTCCCAGAGTTCACTCAAACTCACATCCATCAAGTCAGTGATGCCATCCAGCCATCTCATCCTCTGTTGTCCCCTTCTGCTCCTGCCCCCAATCCCTCCCAGCATCAGAGTCTTCTCCAATGAGTCAACTCTTCTTATGAGGTGGCGAAAGTACTGGAGCTTCAGCTTTAGCATCATTCCTTCCAAAGAAATCCCAGGGTTGATCTCCTTCAGAATGTACTGGTTGGATCTCCTTGCAGTCCAAGGGACTCTCAAGAGTCTTCTCCAACACCACAGTTCAAAAGCATCAATTCTTCGGCGCTCAGCCTTCTTCACAGTCCAACTCTCACATCCATACATGACCACTGGAAAAACCATAGCCTTGACTAGACGGACCTTAGTCGGCAAAGTAATGTCTCTGCTTTTGAATATACTATCTAGGTTGGTCATAACTTTTCTTCCAAGGAGTAAGCGTCTTTTAATTTCATGGCTGCAATCACCATCTGCAGTGATTTTGGAGCCCCCCAAAAATAAAGTCTGACACTATTTCCACTGTTTCCCCATCTATTTCCCATGAAGTGATGGGACCGGGTGCCATGATCTTCGTTTTCTGAATGTTGAGCTTTAAGCCAACTTTTTCACTCTCCTCTTTCACTTTCATCAAGAGGCTTTGTAGTTCCTCTTCACTTTCTGCCATAAGGGTGGTGTCATCTGCATATCTGAGGTGATTGATATTTCTCCCGGCAATCTTGATTCCAGCTTGTGCTTCTTCCAGTCCAGCGTTTCTCATGATGTACTCTGCCTATAAGTTAAATAAGCAGGGTGACAATATACAGTCTTGACATACTCCTTTTCCTATTTGGACCCAGTCTGTTGTTCCATGTCCAGTTCTAACTGTTGCTTCCTGACCTGCATACAGATTTCTCAAGAGGCAGGTCAGGTGGTCTGGCATTCCCATCTCTTTCAGAATTTTCCATAGTTTATTGTGATCCACACAGTCAAAGGCTTTGGCATAGTCAATAAAGCAGAAATAGGTGTTTTTCTGGAACTGTTTTGCTTTTTCCATGATCCAGCGGATGTTGGCAATTTGATCTCTGGTTCCTCTGCCTTTTCTAAAACCAGCTTGAACATCAGGGAGTTCACGGTTCACGTATTGCTGAAGCCTGGCTACCCTGTACTAGGTATGAACTAATCACTTCACATACAGTATTACTTTATTCCTCAGTACCAACTGAAAAGGTTTGTATACTGTTCTGCTTTTCACAGATGAGGGAATAGAGGCTTAGAGGAGTTCAGTAACTTTCCCAAAGATGCATAGCTGGCAAGAGGTAGAGCCAAAGTTCAAACCTTAGTGGTAACATAGAAATGGCAATCGAGGTTAGGGGTAAACTCACTTGCAAGGAGAGTGTGAGCAAGTCATTGTAAGAATTTATTCTGACATTGCTTGATTAGTTATGTTTTATGGGAGGAGGTATATGAAGAAAATTTCCAGCATGATTTTCAGGATTCTAGCTTGAGTGGCTGGATGGATAGTAGAGGCATTAAATGATACAGGGAAGCATTGCAAGACCATCTTGACTATTAAAATCAATGGATTCTGTTTGAGGTACCCGAACTTTTATGAGATTGTGAGAGATCAAGATGGACATATCCAGCAGTCCTAGAATTTGTAGTTCTAGATCTAGTCTAGATCTAGAATTCAGGAAGGAGATTTAGATTGAAGAGAGACATTTGGAAGTCATATATATGTAAATGAATACAAATAAAGCTATGTACAGTACTTTCATGGAATATTTTTCAGACTAAAGAACAGACCCTGAAAAAAAGACTGAGATTGGGAAGAGATGACCATAGATATATATAGTTTTTAAAAAAGAGTAATGTCATGAGGCCAAAGAAGGAGGTAATGCTTAGAAGACAACAGGAATATTAAAATGTATACAACCAAATCACATGTCTGGCATCTGGCATTTAGCATTTGAAAGATCAACTTAAGAGTGATTTTATGATTGACCAGCATAAGCAAGTGACTCAGCTAGTCTAGGCTATTGTAAATACTTTCAATTTTTTTTTTCTCTACAGACTCTTTAAACAAAATTGGATCAACATCATTTCCCAAAACCAATCCTATGTCTTCTGCAAAAGTTATTCCATATGGTGAGTTAATAGCCATGTGATTATGATCTATTTAATCTTCTTTCTTCTTTAACTAGATATCTATTTTCAAAAGTCTCATCTTACATTGATAATACTTTGCAGTGAGGAAGAATGGGTTTTATATTTAGGCTCATGAAATTTTTAGAATTCTGTTTGAGTTTTTGCATGGACTCCATAAATAGAGGGAAGAAGAATTAAGCTTTAAGATAGGAAGAAAGAGGTACAGAGAGCAATCTTTTTTCTCCATCTATTCATATGCAAATTTCATATTTAAAATATCTTTCCAGATTCTGTAATATGATTTTGCATTTAGGGGCAAAGGGAGAAAGCAAAGTTTTTTGGTTTTGTTTTTTAACACACTTTTAATTTTTAATTTCATTATAACCTAAGTGTTATGTTAAATATTATGATCTTTCATTGCTCTGTATGCATGTATTATATATATTATAGTTGATTTGTAATAGAAAGTTGCACAGGGAGCTGTAAAGAAGGAAAGATGTCTGCTTCTTGAAGGGGAGTCAGAGAAGGCTTCATGGGGAAGACAGTATTTGATCTGAGTCACAGCAGTATTCTAGACAAGAGAACGGCATTTGGATGTCTAAGCAAATTTGGCATGTCTGGGGATTGGTAAATGGTTTCAAACAATGCGAAAGAGACATAAAATAAGAACATATAATAAAGAACTGCATACCCTTTGCTAACAAACAGAATTTTCCTACTAGAATGTAAGTTCCATGAGGGCCAGGATTTTTGTCTGTTCTATTCACTGATACATCACCAATGTCTGGAGCAGTGCCTGATAACACCAAGTACTAATTAAGTATTTGTTAAATGAATGAATAAATACAATTCTGTAGTTATTGTTGTTCTGTTACTAAGTCATATCTGACTCTTTGCAACCCCATGGACTGTAGCCCACCAGGCTCCTCTCTTCATGGGTTTTCCATGGAATACTGGAATGGGTTTCCATTTCCTTCTCTGCGGGATCTTCCTGCATTGGCAGGTGGATTCTTTACCACTGAGCCACTAAGGAAGCCCATAATTCTGTAGGCCAGTACCTATAAAACCTGACTGGTTAGCAGAGTCACCTAGGCAAGCTTTTCAAATCAGATTCTTCAGAGATAGGTCTTAGGAATCTGCATCTTCTTGAAACTCATCTGGTGTTTGGGAATTGCTACTGTTGACTAGTTGTGAAGTTGTTGTGAAGTTACTCAGTCATGTCCGACTCTTTGTGACCCCATGGACTGTAGCCCACCAGGATCCTCCATCCATGGAATTTTGTAGGCAAGAGTACTGGAGTGGGCTGCCATTTCCTTCTCCAATTTCCACTGTTGACTATGGCAAGCCATACTGGGGAGGGGTGTGTTCTTAATTATGTCAGCTGAGTGGCTCACTGGTTTGATCTCCTTCGCTGTAGGTGTCTGTGGCATCCCTCCGTTTAGTCCCCAGTGGCTTTCTAGAAGAATTGCAGGAAGAGTAGAGGCCTGTCCCCACTGTTGGCCGTGGCAGGTGGGTTTGAGGTTTCTCGGCAATCACCAGTGTGGAGGTGCCATCATCAACTCGATTTGGATTCTGACTGCAGCGCATTGTGTGCAATCGTGAGTGAGGCTGATGATATTTTATTAATGTATTTATGTACCATGTTGTTTGCTAAAGCTGAAACTCCAATTCCTTGGCCATCTGATATGAAGAGCCAACTCACTAGAAAAGACCTTGATGCTGGGAAAGACTGAAGGCAAATGGAGAAGGGGGCAGCAGGGAATGAGATGGTTAGGTAGCATCACCAACTCAATAGACATGAATATGAGCAAACTCTGGGAGATAGTGAAGGACTGAGGAGCCTGACTTGGTAACTGAACAACAAGAATAATCATGTTGTTTGTTGTTTTAGCACTAAGTCGTGTCTGACTCTTTTGAGACCTCATGGACTATAGGAAGCATGCCAGGTTCCTCTATCCAAGGGATTTCCCAGACAAAATTACTAGAGTGGGTTTCCATTTCCTTCTCCAGGGTGTCTTCCAGACCCAGGCCTTGAGCCTGCATTGGCAGGTGGCTTCTTTACCACTGAGTTACCAGGGAAGCCTTTTTTGTACCATACCTAGGACATAAATATAATTGTGTAACTCCTAAAACCATGCAGACTGATTCAAAAGCATGAATCTTCCTTTCAGTGTTTCTGACCCATGTCCATCTAGCCTCTTTTTAAACAAGGTCAGTGAAGAAAAGCAAATCAAATCTTGAAATTGTTCATCCCCTTTAAGGCATCTTTGATTGTTATGTTGAGCCCAAGTCTGCTTCTCTATAGCAATAATTTATTAATCTAAGTTTACTGCAGTTCCAGAAAACAAGAACTCAAATCTCTTTCTACTTGCATGTAATCATTCCTTCCTAGACTTGAAGATCCCTTTCACATTGCCCTTAACTTAATCCTTAAGCTGAATGCTTACTGTTCTAGTATTGGTAACTCCACAGCCCTCATCATGCAGTGCTCTATACCCTGGATTGGTTTAGTGTCATTCCTCTTAAAGTGGGATCACGACAGTGGAGAACACAGTAGGATAATTCACCACCTTGATCACTGAACTTTAAACGTTTTTAAATTGTAAACTATGCCATGACGTGAAAAAATATACAAAACATAAACATGTAGTCTAAAGAATCATCCTACTATTTAGTGTGACAAGGATCTTTACACTATCAAGCCCTCTCTGTGCCCCTCCCAGAGAAGTAAACATTATGCTAAATTTTGCATTTGCACTTTCTTTGCTTTTTGAGGAGTGATTTTAACATCTATGAATTCCTAAAACCAGTATGTTGTCTTGTTTTCCCTGTATTAATGTAAAACAATTACAGTTTATATTCCTCTGTGATTTGCTTTTATCTTTATAGCATATCATATGGATTATCATGTGGATGTGTAGAACTATAATTAATTCATTTTCAACCCAGACTAATTAATCACTTGTAAGCAGGTTCTGGACACTGTATATTTATATACACCTCAGGACTAACAAGATCCTACTGTATAGCACAGAGAATTGTATTCTCTGTTATATATATATATATATATATATATCAGTATCCTATGATAAATCATAGTGGAAAGGAATATTTTTTAAAATACATGTATATGTATAACTGAATCACCTTGCTGTACATCAGAAATTAACACAACACTGTAAATCAACTATACTTCTAAATAAATATATACTCCCCAAATGATTCCAATGTACAGTCGAAGTCCAGAACCACGCCCTGTCCATGAGTCCATCTTGACCCTTTCTTGTTTGTCCCCAGTGAGCCCACCACTCTTCTCAAACATGCTGTGCTTGTTCCTATCTCAAAGTCTGTGTAGTCGTTCCCTCTGCCATTTGGAACACCAAGTTACATTTAGTTGTCCTGTTTCCTTAGGCTCCTCTTGGCTCTGAGTCTCACAGACCTTGTTTTTAATGGTCTTGACGATATTTAAGAGTTACTCATCTGGTATTTTGTAGAAGGTACCTCAGTTTGAGTTCATCAGATATTTTTCTCATGGTTTTTCTGGGACTCCACAGGAAATCCACAGAGGTAACATGTCCATGACATGTCCATTTCATCACGTCATTTGAAGGGTACATGCTACCAGCATGATTTCTCACTGATGATGTTAACCTGGTATTTGCCAGGTGTCTCCACTGTTAAGTTCCATCTTCCTCCTATTCTTACCTATTCTTTGCAAGCAAGTGGCTAAGGGTAGCCCACACTCAAGCAGTTGGGCATTAAGCTCTATCATCTTGAGTGCAGAGTTTTGTGCATAACTTAAAGTTATTCTATATGGGAGTTTTGCCTCTTCTCTTACTTTTGTTGGGGCTTCCCTAGTAGCCCAGTTGGTAAAAAATCCGCCTGCATTGCAGGAGACCCCAGTTCGATTTCTGGGTTGGGAAGATCTGCTGGAGAAGGGATAGGCTACCTACTCCAGTATTCTTGGGCTTCCCTGGTGGCTCAGCTGGTAAAAAATCCACCTACAGTTGGGGGACCTGGGTGTGATCCCTGGGTTGGGAAGATCCCCTGGAGAAGGGAAAGGCTACCTACTCCAGTATTCTGGCCTGGAGAATTCCGTGGAATAGATAGTCTATGGGGTTACAAAGAGTCAGACACTACTGAGCAACTTTCACTTTCCTTTTACTTATTAAATTGTGTATTAAATGAGAATGGGCTGGAGGACATTTATTTTTTGTAAATACTACATATTTATTTTGTTGCTTGAATTGCTCCAGCTTTGATCCCTGTGCGTTCTTTCAGGGTGAGTATTCCAGTTTTGACCACTGTGAGTTCTTGTCTTTTTGATATGCCACCATCCTTTTGGGACAAAGACGCTCCAAATTCATCTTATGTATCCCCTCTCAGTCTTAGAAGCAGCCATTTCTCCCATAAGCCGCATGAGAAGTTAAAATCTGGGTGCTGAGCATCCCAGTTGCTACTAGGGTGTTGTTATTGCTTATAGCCCATCTTAGCTAACAGAGCTAGAAAATGTAAGTAGGCATACTAACTCACTTACATAAACCTATTTTTCTGTCTGTACCTATATTAAGGTAAACATGAGATCACACAGATATTTCCAGCTCAACCACATGGGTCATTCTAGCATCCCCTGGCTCTTGGAAAATTCATTTTATAAGAATTTTATCAAAGTGCATTTTTATGTACCATGGAAAAGCCTCAATCACAGCTGACTAATTAATGAAAATTAAAGTATTGGAGAAACCAGCTATTAGTACTGATGCCAGAGGTGCAGAAGAAGCTTTGTCAGACTCCCTTGTCAAATAGTTTATTCTTGAATTTATGTCATAGACTTATGATTCCTTGCAGCAAGATATAGACCACACCAAACCATTCTTTACAAGGTGAAATATTCAACTTGATGAGTCAACTGAGATTAATAAACACAGTCAGCTATAAATGTTTGTGAACCGTTTAAGTTAACCACAAAAAAGATTTGTATGTAATTTTAGTGACCCTTGTTTTCTTTGTAAAATTTTGCTAAAGTAGTAGTATTGCTGGTTTTTAAAAAGGCAGTTCAAATAAAGTTATCAAGGAAAATCTAAACTACCCTCTCCATTTCTCTAATCCATTCCTCCTCTCTAGAAGTAATCAACATTCAGAATGTTTTAATTATCTGATTTTACATTAATGTTTATACATAAATATTTTATGTCGTGTTTTATAATTTTTACCCAAAACGTGCCTTTTATATTGATGTGGAAAAAGTTAGCTCATTTTTTCTTTAACTTTTATGGTTGTGTAATTTACTTGACCAGAGAAATATCTTTTTTGAAGTTGAAACTGTGTATATCTTTACTAGAAGCTTTGGGATGCCAGTGTAAAGCATTAGTATGTTCACTCATGCCTTGCCATTGGGCATCCTTCAGCTGATTTCTTCAAGAACTTGCTTCTCCTTGTCTCATCCGTATCAATCTTATGGACATCCAGGGCTCCAGCCTCCATTGAAGGGGAGTACCCAAATCCATTGGGAAGGCAAGTTTACTGCATGGAATGAGCCAGTTGGGGAAATGTACAAAATCTGGGAGCTGAGGTAGACATCATTTTTGCTAAAGGTCACCACGTGCCAGGCTGGCTGACATTGCTACAAAAGGTGATAAGGACAGCTGACAGCAACATTGTACTACATCCCATATGCTACCATCTCTAGCACTGGTTACCCTTAGTATTAGCCCTAGCAAATACCAGAATTTTCTGGAAGGTTTCTGACTTAAAGTCTGGTGTGGAGCCAGAGAATCTGTATTTCTAACAAGTTGTTGGGTACTGTTGTTCTATTTTTAGGGAAAACCTGGCATGTTCTCCTTTTGTTGACTCCACACTCTTCTTCATGCTCATGTGGGATTTTAGGTCCTAATGTACAGCACAGGGAACTCTTCTCAATGTTATGTGGTAGCCTGGATAGGAGGGGAGTTTGGAGAAGAATGACTGGATGCATGTATATCTGAGTCACTTTGCTGTCCACCTGAAACTCTCGCAACACTATTTATCGACTATACGCCAATAAAAAATAAAAAGTTTAAAAAATAAACTTAATTTAGGGGAATAAACTCACTTTGCAGTTGTACATTGGAATCTGTCTCAAACCTAAGTCAGTGGTGTTTTTTCCAGTTTCAGCCACCTTCTTTATTTTCTTAGAAGCTGCCTTTTAAAATATTTATGTATTTGGGGTTCTCAGGTGGTGCTAGTGTTAAAGAACCCACTTACCAATGCAGGAGATGTAAGAAATATGAGATGTGTGGGTTCCATCCTTGGGTTGGGAAGATCCCCTGAAGGAAGACATAGTTACCCACTCCAGTATTCTTGCCTGGAGAATCCCATGGACAGAAGAGTCTGGCAGGGTACAGTCCATGGGGTCACAAGAGTTGGATATCACTGAAGCGACTTAGCCCACCTGCACACATTTATTTCTTGATCCATTTGTTTTTGGTTGTGCTGGATCTTCTTTGCTGTGTGGGCTTTTCTCTAGTTATGGCAAGCAGGAATTACTTTTCATTGCAGTATGTGGATTCCTCATTGCGGAGGCTTCTCTTGTTGCCAGGCTCAGGCTATAGGGCTCTCAGACATCAGTGGCTGTGGCTCCCAGGCTCTAGAGCACAGGCTCAGTAGTTGTGGACTTGGGCTTAGTTGCTCCACAGCATGTGAGATCTTCTTGGACTATGGATGGAAACCAAGTTCCATCTACCAACAGGCGGATCATTTACCACTGAGCCACCAGAGAAGCCCTTCCTAGGGTTAACCAGTTCTTGTTTTTCTGTTTGCAGCTTCCTTCCAAAACATAGATAAGAACAGTTGGTTTCCATCCAAGGGAGGGGCAGGAGTATGATTCTAGGGCAGCAGCCTTGGTAACAGCTTTAAGAAATAAGTTTCTTTACTACCGAGTAATAATTTAGAGAGTGACTTTGAAAATAAAGTTGATCCTTCCATTAGAGTGCATGACAGATAATAACAATGATAATGGCTACCATTATGGACTCATTACTATCTCCCATATACTTGCCAGGCACTTTACTTGAGTCGGCTCCCTTAATAAATGTACACTGAAACACATCAGTGAGTCAGACTCATCATGCAAGGAACTGAAATGAGCATGGTTATGACTAGAGAGAAGATGCCTACCTGTATTAAGAAACTTCTTTGACTAAGTGTATTGAAAAAATACTTCCCATAACTTTATTTTTACTGAAGAAACAGTTTTGAAAAATGAAGAATCACTGCTAGTATATTTGTGGCAATTGAGGGACTCTTTCCTTGGATATTTTTTCAGCTGGAGGTCTTGATGTGGCAAATTAGTGGATCAAATTCTTAAACTTTTTTTGAAGTATATTAAATGTGTACAAAACATTAGTACAGTTAGAGGAATTTATACAAAGCAAAAAACCATGTAACTAGCACCCAGACCAAGAAAGGAAATGGTGCCAATACCTAGGGGTCCCCCTTATGCTTCCTCCCCTTTAAAAGTAGTCAGTGTCCTAATCTCTGATATCAGATGTGAATTTTACCTATTTAGGAATTGATAAATTAGCCTTCATTTCATAAACTCTGATTATTTTATAAAAGATAATTTAAAAGATATATTCCTCTAATATAGTATTTGAATATTTTTAACAGTAAAACATAGACCTCATTAGAAATGTAATTTTCTTCACATATTCCTAATGTCACTATGAACTTAAAATAAGCTCTAGGTTTTTTTCCTTCTCAACTTAAAAATAAACTGGTGATATTTGATAAATGCTCCAAAAACATTTTATGGACAAAAGAAGAGGGAAAGATAGATAATTAGGAACTTGTCCTCAGATAGATCAGAAGGCATGGTTCAGGTTCCCTGGTTACACAAAGATTCCAGACAAGGTAGTGGGTGGCCCCTGGCTGGACTAAACAGTGGATGTTGGTAGGGCCAAGAGAGTGTTAATGTGAAAAATGTGTTTTCTTTTTTTTTAATTTTTATTTTTACTTTATTTTGCTTAACAATACTGTATTGGTTTTGCCATACATTGACATGAATCCGCCACGGGTGTACATGAGTTCCCAATCCTGAACCCCCCTCCCACCTCCCACCCCATATCATCTCTCTGGATCATCCCCATGCACCAGCCCCAAGCATCCTGTATCCTGTATCAAACATAGACTGGTGATTCATTTCTTACATGATAGTATACATGTTTCAATGCCATTCTCCCAAATCATCCCACCTCTCCCTCTCCCACAGAGTCCAAAAGTCCATTCGAAACATCTGTGTCTCTTTTGCTGTCTCGCATACAGGGTTATCATTACCATCTTTCTAAATTCCATATATATGTGTTAGTATACTGTATTGGTGTTTTTCTTTCTGGCTTACTTCACTCTGTATAATCAGCTCCAGTTTCATCCACCTCATTAGAACTGATTCAAATGTATTCTTTTTAATGGCTGAGTAATACTCCACTGTGTATATGTACCACAGCTTTCTTATCCATTCATCTGCTGATGGATTAGGTTGTTTCCATGTCCTGGCTATTATAAACAGTGCAATGAACACTGGGGTACACGTATCTCTTTCAGTTCTGGTTTCCTCAGTGTGTATGCCCAGCAGTGGGATTGCTGGGTCACAAGGCAGGTCTATTTGCAGTTTTTTAAGGAATCTCCACACTGTTCTCCATAGTGGCTGTCCTAGTTTGCATTCCCAGCAACAGTGTAAGAGGGTTCTCTTTTCTCCACACCCTCTCCAGCATTTATTGCTTGTAGACTTTTGGATTGCTGCCATTCTGACTGGTGTGAAATGGTACCTCATTGTGGTTTTGATTTGCATTTTTCTGATAATGAGTGATGTTGAGCATCTTTTCATGTGTTTGTTAGCCATCCATATGTCTTCTTTGGAGAAATGTCTATTAGTTCTTTGGCCTATTTTTTGATTGGGTTGTTTATTTTTCTGGAATTGAGCTGCATAAGTTGCTTGTATATTTTTGAGATTAGTTGTTTGCCAGTTGCTTCATTTGCTATTATTTTCTCCCAGTGTGAAGGCTGTCTTTTCACCTTGCTTATAGTTTCCTTTGTTGTGCAGAAGCTTTTAATTTTAATTAGATCCCATTTGTTTATTTTGCTTTTATCTCCAGTATTCTGGGAGGTGGATCATAGAGGATCCTGCTGTGATTTATGTCAGAGAGTGTTTTGCCTATGTTCTCCTCTAGGAGTTTTATAGTTTCTGGCCTTATGTTTAGATCTTTAATCCATTTTGAGTTTATTTTTGTGTGTGGTGTTAGAAAGTGATCTAGTTTCATTCTTTTACAAGTGGTTGACCAGTTTTCCCAGCACCACTTGTTAAAGAGATTGTCTTTAATCCATTATATATTCTTGCCTCCTTTGTCAAAGAAAAGGTGTCCATAGGTGTGTGGATTTATCTCTGGGCTTTCTATTTTGTTCCATTGATCTATATTTCTGTCTTTGTGCCAGTACCATACTGTCTTGATGACTGTGGCTTTGTAGTAGAGCCTGAAGTCAGGCAGGTTGATTCCTCCAGTTCCATTCTTCTTTCTCAAGATTGCTTTGGCTATTTGAGTTTTTTTGTATTTCCATACAGATTGTGAAATTGTTTGTTCTAGCTCTGTGAAAAATACCGCTGGTAGCTTGATAGGGATTGCATTGAATCTGTAGATTGCTTTGGGTAGTATACTCATTTTCACTATATTGATTCTTCTGATCCATGAACATGGTATATTTCTCCATCTATTAGTGTCCTCTTTGATTTCTTTCATCAATGTTTTATAAAAATGTGTTTTCATATCAAACTTTTGTTGTTCTTCCTCCAGAAAAAATAATCCACTCTTCTGGACCATTGTTGCTGGAGACCATGACAGAACCTTGAAGGAATCAACTGAGCAGGTAAGAAATGTTTTTAAAGGTCATTCTGCCTATTCTCTAAATTGTCACATGCCAGGGAATACATTTGGGCTTCCCTTGTGGCTCAGCTGGTAAGGAATCCGCCTGTAATTCAGGAGACCTGGGTTCAATCCCTGGATTGAGAAGATGGCCTGAAGATGGGAAAAGCTACCCACTCCTGTATTCTGGCCTAGAGAATTCCATGGACTGTATAGTCCATGAGGTCACAAAGAGTCAGACATGACTGAGCAACTTTCACTTACAGGGAATACATTTATCTAAAACATGAGATTAGTTATTAATCTCCTAATGCCTTCTTACACTTATCATTTATACCAACATTTAAAGATAGAATTTGAGATCACATTTAATCTGAGAATTAGGGGAAGTGAGTCAGGAAGTGCAAACTGAGGTCCATGTACACAGGTCTACAGAGTCTAATTTTTCCAGGACCACTATTCCTCAGAAAGTGCTTCATGGATTCCTGCAAATTATTAACAAAGATTTCCTTTTTAAATTTAGTACAAAGTCACCTTCATTGGGCGACGTGTGGAAATGCAGATTTAGGATTAATGTGGACCAGTATACAAGGAAGTTGTTTGAATTGTTGACTCTGCCTTGTAATTTCTTGCTTGCTCATGATGCAGGTGAGAAGGGCAAAACACATCGTGATACATGAGGACTTCGACACAGTGAGCTATGACTCTGACATCGCCCTGATACAACTGAGCTCTGCCCTAGAATTCAACTCAGTGGTGAGGCCAGTATGTCTTCCACACAGCTTGGAGCCTCTGTTTTCTTCTGAGATTTGTGTTGTCACTGGCTGGGGAAGTGTTAGTAAAGGTAAACCTTTTACTTTTGCATAAACATCACTACTGATTGACAGTTTTGAGAATATGTCATGGAAACAATATCAAACAGTATCTGCTTTAGCCCTTCTTCCTTCTGAAAGATAAGAACCATGGTTTATTTAACTGTAATAGTTCATCAGAGTAGAGAATGAGCTATTTTATAATTTTTCCATCAGGATGCCTTAATCATAGGTAGGCTAGATCTGTGAAAGGACAAATAGAAGTATCTTCTCCCTTGTAGGCCATATGGTCTCTGTCATAGCTATTCAAATCTGCTGTTGTACCACAAAGCAGCCTTAGACAATATGTTACAGAATGGATGTGGCTGTGTTCCAATGGAATTTCTCCATGAAATTGAAATTTTATGCAATAATCTTATCACAAAATGTTATTCTCTTTTTGGATTATCTTTTCAACCATTTAAAAATGTACAAACCATAATTAATTCATGGATTGTAATAAACAGACTCAGAGTTGGTATTGGGAGCTGGTAGTAAGGGCTGACATGGAATTGGCCTGCGGACTGGAATCTGATGAGGCCTGGGCTAGATTCTATAGTTCTTAAAGCCATAATGAAATACCAAAAGACCTAAATGAATTTATGTTGTTGTACTGCTTCTTTGCACTGTATAAAGTTATTTTCTCTTATATTTTCCTTATGTCTATATGTCATTTAAACTCTGTAAGCTTGCAGATGCAGAAGACAAACTTATGGTTACCAAGGAGGAAAGGGGAAGAGAGGGATAAGTTAGGAGTTTGGGATTAACATGTACATACTACTATATATAAAATAGATAAACAACAATGTCCTACTGTATAGCATAGGGAACTATATTCAATATCTTATAATAATCTATAATGGAAAAAATCTGAAAAAGTATATATGTGTATGTGTGTATATATGTAAAACTGAATCACTTTGCTATATAGCAGAAACTAACACAACTATGTAAATTAAATATTGTTGCTATTGTTCAGTTGCTAAGTTATTTCTGACTCTTTGCACCCACATGGAATACAGCACACCAGGCTCCTCTGTCCTCCACTGTCTCTTGGACTTTGCTCAAATTCATATCCATTGAGTTGGTAATACTCTCTAACCATCTCCTCTTCTGCATCCTCCTTCTCCTTTTGCCTTCAATCTTTCCCAGCATCAAGGTCTTTTCCAATGAGCCAGCTCTTCATATCAGGTGGCCAAAGTATCAAAGCTTAAGCTTCAGCATCAGTCTTTCCGAAGAATATTCAAGGTTGATTTCCTTTAGGATTGACTAGTTTAATCTCTTTGCAGTCCAAGGGACTCTCAAAAGTCTCCAGCATCACGGTTTGAAAGCATCAGTTCTTCACTGTTCAGCCTTCTTTATGGTCCAACTCTCACATCCGTACATGACTACTGGAAAAACCATAGCTTTGACTAGATGGAACTTTGTCAGCAAAGTCATGTCTCCACTTTTTATTATGCTGTCTAGATTTGTTATAACTTTTCTTCCACGGAATAAGTGTCTTTTCATTTCATGGCTACAGTCACTGTCTGCAGTGATTTTGGAGCCCAAGAAAATAAAATCTGCCACTGTTTCCAGTTTTTCCCCATCTATTTACCATGAAATGATGGGACCAGATGTCATGATCTTAGTTTTTTTGAATGTTGATTTTTAAGCCAGCTTTTTCACTCTTCTCTTTCACTCTCATCAAGAGGCTCTTTAGTTCCTTATCACTTTCTGCCATTAAAATGGTGTCATCTGTATATCAGAGATTGTTGATATTTCTCCCAGCAATCTTGATTCCAGCTTGTGATTCAGCCAGCCTGGCATCTCCCATGATGTACTCTGCATAGAAGTTAAATAAGCAAGGTAACAATATATGGTCTTGTCATACTCCTTACACAATTTCAAACCAGTCAGTTGTTATGTGGTTCTAACTATTGCTTGTGTGGTTCTAACTATTGCTTCTCGTCCTGCATACAGGTTTCCCAGGTGATAGGTAAGGTGGTTTGGTATTCCCATCTCTTTAAGATATACACAGTTTGCTGTGATCCGCACAAAGGCCTTTTAGCATAGTCAATGAAGCAGAAGTAGATGTTTTTCTGGAATTCCCTTGCTTTATTTATGATCCAACAAATGTTGGCAATTTGAGCTCTGGTTCCTCTGCCTCTTTGAAACCCAGCTTGTACACCTGGAAGTTCTCAGTTCACATGCTGCTGAAGCCTGGCTAGAAGGATATTGAGCATAACCTTGCTAGCATGTGAAATGAGCACAACTGTACAATAGTTTGAACATTCTTCAGCATTGCCTTTCTTTGGAACTGGAATAAAAACTGACATTTTCCAGTCTTGTGGCCACTCCTGAGTTTTCCAAATTTGACATATTGAGTATAACACTTTAACAGCATCATCTTTCAGGATTTGAAATAGCTTAGCTGGAATTCTGTCACCTCCACTAGTTTTTTTGTTTTGGTTTGGTTTGGCTTGGGTTTTTTGTAGAAATGCTTCCTGAGGCCCACTTGACTTCCTACTTCAGTATGTCCATATGTGGTGAGTATATAATGAGTGACCACACCATCATGGTTATCTGGGTCATTAAGACCTTTTTTTTGCATAGTTCTTCTATGTATTCTTGCACATCTTCTTAATCTCTTCTGCTTCTGTTAGGTCCTTACTGTTTCTGACCTTTATTATGCCCATCCTTGCATAAAGTGTTCCCTCAATATCTCCAGTTTTCTTGAAGAAATCTCTAGTCTTTCCCATTCTGTTGTTTTTCTCTAATTCTTTGCATTGTTCATTTAAGAAGGTCTTTTTATCCCTCATTGCTATTCTCTAGAACTCTGCTTTCAGTTCAGTATATATTTTTCCCTTTCTCTCTTGCCCTTCACTTATCTTCTTTCCTTAAAATTTGTAAAGCCTCCTGAGACAACCACTTTGCCTTTTTGTATTTCTTTCTTGAGGGGATCGTTTTGGTCACTGCCTCCTGTACAATGCTATGAACCTCCATCCATAATTCTTTATGCACCCTGCCTACCAGATCTAATCCCTTGAATCTATTTATCCCCTCCACAGTATAATCAGAAGAGATTTTATTTAGGTCATACCTGAATGGCCTAGTGGTTTTCCCTACTTTTTTCAGTTGGAGCCTGAATTTTGCAATAAGGAGCTGATAATCTGAGCCACAATCAGCTCCAAGTCTTGTTTTTGCTGACTGTAGAGCTTCTCTATCTTCAGCTGCAAAGAATATAATCAATCTGATTTCAGTATTGACCATCTGGTGATATCCATTTGTAGAGTTGTCTCTTGGGTTGTCAGAAAAGGGTGTTTCTATGACCAGCATGTTCTCTTGAAAAAATTCTGTTAGCCTTTGTCCTTTTTCATTTTGTACTCCAAGGCCACACTTGCCTGTTATTCCAGATATCTCTTGTCTTCCTACTTCTGCATTCTAATCCCTTATGATGAAAAGGACATTTTTTTTTTGGTGTTAGTTCTAGAAGGTCTTGTAGGTCTTCACAGAACTTCATAGGTCAACTTCAATTTCTTCAGCATCAGTGGTTGAGCATAGTTTTAGATTACTGTGATGTTGAATGGTTTGCTTTGGAAATTAACCAAAGAGCATTCTATCATTTGGGGATTGTACCCAAACCCTACATTTGCGATGCTTCTGTGGATTGTGAAGGCTACTTCATTTATTCTAAGGGATTCTTGTCCACACTAGTAGATATAATGGTCATCTGAATTAAATTTTCCCATTCCCTTCCATTTTACTTCACTGATTCCTAGGATATTAATGTTCAATCTTGCCATCTCCTGCTAGACCACATTCAGCATACCTTGATTCGTAAACCTAATGTTTCAGATTCCTGTGCAATATTCTTTACAGCATCGGACTTTACTTTCACCACCAGACACATCCACAACTGAGAGTTGTTTCCGCTTTAGCCCAGACACTTTGTTCTTTCTGCAGCTAATAGTAATTGTTCTTGGCTCTTCCCCGGTAGCATATTGGACACCTTCCAACCTGGGGGGTTATCTTCCAGTGTCATATCTTTTTGCCTTTTCATACTGTCCGTGGGGTTCTCTAGGCAACAGTAGTGGAGTGGGTTGCCATTTGCCCAAGCACAACAAGGTTGTGATTCATGAAAAGAAAGTCAAATATACTTCAAACAAAACAGTGGCAAAGTCTGTGAGCTTGAAGGAGAGGGGAATTAATCTCTGACCCTGTATAGCTTTCATCTTCTCAGTTTACTGTGGTACCTGAAGCCAAACTGCATTTTCCTAAAATCTTTACAACTGCCATATGAGGAGATTTTATCCTCCTGTTTTGCAAATGAGGGGGTTATGGACCTGAAAGTTAAGTCATTTGCCAAGATTCCATGGCTAATAAATATCAAAAGGGAATTTAAATCAGTGTGGCTCAGCTGATAAACCTTGAATGGCTTTTTGTTACATTTAGAAACAATTTCCATCCCAAACTGAATGTTAAGAATGTTGCCAAAATATTTACTTTGGGGTAATAATAATAATAATTTTTCATTGAGGAAAAAAAAGAATGAATCTGACCTCCTAGCCCAGCACTGAAGAATCTGCATGGGGCCTCCTGAACCTCTCCAGCATCCGTGCCTCCTTTGTCCCGATGTTGGCTGACCTTCAGGCACTGTGTCTTCTTTCTCTCTCAAGCTCTGTACTTTGTTTCCTGGGCCTTGGAGCACTCCTATTTCAGTCTTCTCACAGCCTCTTCTCGTCACTCCATCCTCAACTCAAATCTTCTCAGACCGCTTTCTTGCAGCAGGACTGTCCTTCTCTGCTCTCTTCATTGCCTGGTTTTATCATTTCCTTGCACATAAAGGGACTTGACATTATTTTACAGACTCGTTTTCTATATCTCACCCCTTATAGCGGGAGCCTCTTGGAGGCAGATCTCTGCCTAATTTACTGCTCTCTCCCCAGGGGTCAATATCTACCTCGCATAGAGGAAACTAACTTTTTATGGACTGGCTGGATTCAATGCCCTTGAGTAAATGTGCCTGTTCTCTAATACCTTCAGCCTTCATCAACTCTGTGACCACCAGGTGATAGAGATAGTTAAAGTTTTACAAAAGGTGACTTCAGTCTTTCAGTCTCAGAGAGATAACAAGTTCTCCAATTTGAGACGTGATAATAAACAGCACTTTTAGGGGTCATCTCTGAAAAGAGGATTTTAAATATATTAGTTTATTTTTGTATTAGGTTATTGCATTAAAAAAGTACGATATAAGAGTCAGACACGGGCTAGTTCTTAGTTCTGTCCCATAGTTGCTGAAAGATCAAATCTTCAGAGTTCTGGCTTTTTCAGGTGTGAAATCAGTGTGACAGCCCACCTCACAATGTTGTGAGTATTAATAGCTTGGAGTAAAAAGCATAAATATTGTACATCTTGTGTTAGTTATGTAGTCATGTCCAACTCTTTGCAACCCCGTGGACTATATGGCCCACTAGGCTCCTCTGTCCATGCTATCCATGAAATTCTCCAGGTAGTAATACTGGAGTAGGTAGCCATTCCCTTCTCCAGGGAATTTTCCAGACCCAGGGATTGAAAACAGGTCTCCTGCCTTGCAGGCAGATTCTTTACCATCTAAACCACTAAATGTATATTAATTTTTAAATAATTTTAATATAATTTAAAAAAATGTTTATTGGAGTATAGTTGCCTTGCAATGTTTTTTTAGTTTCTGCTGTACTGGAAAGTGAATCAGCTATATGTATACCTATTTGTTGTTTAATCACTAAGTTGTATCCTACTCTTTGTGATCCCATGAACTGGAGCCCTCCAGAGTCCTCTGTCCGTGAGATTTCCCAGGCAAGAATACTGGAGTGGGTTGCCAGCAAGAGGATTTTTTACTGCTGAGCCACCAAGGAAGCCCTATATGTATACATGAACCCCCTTTAAAAAAAAATTGTTTCCAGAAAGTTACAGAACTATCAAATGCCAAACTTAGCTTTTTTAAATGAGTCATAAATCTAAAGTGATAGAATAAGTCATGCAGAACACATGTTAACATAGGCCTGCCTGAGGGTCAGGCCAGGGAAGAAATTCTTTAGTATTCATCATCAAAGTCATCTTAAATTGGAGTTGGAATTAGGCCCCAGTGATAATAAAGGAAAAAGAGAAACATGATTTTGGTTTATATTAAGAAATCCTATAAATGTATTATTGTTACATAGTTATATTTACATAAAATATTTACAGTTGACCTTTGAACAATGTGGAGGTTAATTCAAGTATCATTTATAGTCAGCCTTCCATATCTGCAATCCCGCATCCATAGGTTCATCCAACCACAAGCTATGTAGTACTGCTATATCTGCTATTGAAAATATATCCAAGTATAAGTGGACCTGTACAGCTCAAACCAGTGTTGTTCAAGGGTCAACTGTACATGTATAAATATATAGTCATATATATTTATAATATGGATTATCTAACACCAAGTCATATATTACTGAATTTCTCTTTCTGAATTCTTACATGTAGCAATCTTTGAAACACTAAGATTTAAATCAGAATTAAACTAGTAAAAAAGGTGCTTTTGGTCTTGTTCTCTTGCCAATGGATTTTCTTCCCCAAGATGCCTCATCTGGAAATAGATATTCTGCACAAGACACTGTGTTTGGATTCAAAATTCTGCATCAACTTAGTCAAAACCGAATGATGGTGTAGAGAAAGCTTGAACTTAAATATATTTCTTCACAATCAAACTCTTTCTCAATCTACTTTTTAGATGGTGGTCTAGCAAGTCGCTTACAGCAGATTCAAGTGCCTGTGTTAGAAAGAGAGGTCTGCGAACGCACTTACTATTCAGCCCATCCGGGAGGAATCTCAGAGAAGATGATCTGTGCTGGCTTTGCAGCATCTGGAGGGAAAGATATGGGCCAGGTGAGAGGATCCCGATTTTGCTAAGGAAGACAGGAAGTTGTTACCTGCTGGAGATTCTCCATAGACAAGAAGAATCTACTCTCAAAGCCATAGACAAGCGTGCCCGCAGCAGCACACCACACCCCAATTCAAAAGCCAGACAGAAGCAGGCATCAGTCAGAGGGCAAGTGGGTACGTAGAGGAGCCCGTGAGAAGGTAGGAGAGGGCAACACCACTCAACTGACCTGCTGGTGAGATGTGTTCAGATCTGCTTAGGGCTTTGGTAAAGGGGCAACGAGCAAATAAGGATTCTGTTAATGTGTCCCACTTGTGATATAAGAATTTTATTGTTTCAAATTATTACTAAATTCCTGTGTACTCACACAGTTTTCTACCACAGAATAAAATAAAACAATCATGAGGAAAATGAGAACTTTTGAAAAAATGGTTTTCATATGCAATGGAAAACAAGTCACAAAGCAGTAGTTTAATTTCAGTGATACCACAGTGGAAGCCACACAGGTGGACTTACAAGTAAGTTGGGCAAGCATGCTATTGGCGAGTTCAGCATTAAGTAAGAAAAAGACAGGATGTGTGCAAAAGGATTGCAAAATATCAGCTTTAATATCCACATAGCCAACTGAAAAATGTGACTTAGGTGTGCAACCGAGAAGCATTTCCAACAGGAAGTAGCCCTACCTCTAGCTCCTAGGCTGGACTTGAGGGAAGCTGCCTGAAGGAAGGCAGACACATACCTCCAGATTGGTATTTCCTTTCATGCTAGGCTAGAGAGGGAAGAAAGAATGAGTCTTGAATAGCTGTAGCTCTTTGATGGTACACCCCAGCTCCCACCAGGAGGAAACATGAAGCAGTAGATATCAGCTCTAAAGAGAGAAAACTGGGCTATAATCTGGGTAGAAGTCTTTCCATGTAAAACATGAGAACAAAAGGAAGGAGGTCCCCTCTTAACTTTGAGTATAAATTTATTGTAGTTAAGCCTTTTGTGATGTCAAGTTCTATGCAAATTCTGTTTTATGTTGTATATTGTCCTAATTTGCATTCTCCAGAAGGCAACCCTAAGAGGAGGATTCAATTGTAGTGGTCTGCTTAGAAGTACAGATATCAGCTGTAGGAATGTGAGGAGGTGGTACATGGAAGGGGAGGCAGCCAGTCTAGGATGTGCAATTAAGCCAGCTACCACAGTGGGGGGCTGAACTGAATCCTGCAGTGATAAACACATGTAGTACACTTACTCCCTTGGAGGGGTGAGGCAGCTTCCCCAAAGTGATGGCTGGAGGGCTGCAGGAGGGCACCTCTCATATTCTGGCTTACCTCATGGGTGGGGTGAATAGGGCAGGATCCCTGTGGCACAGAGCCAGACACTGACTGGAAGGTCTGAGGAGTATGAGAAGGGTTTCACACCCTCTGCTAGAGGATATTACTGTTACAGCAATCAAATAGAAAAGTGTTCTGATTCTGAATTAATGTGTTCTTTTTCCCTTTTTTGAGGGATGGTTTTTCTATTTTGAATCAAGAAAATTACAAATAGCTCTGCTGTCTCTGTCATGTTTAATAGCATCTAACATTAAGGAAAGACCTTAATCTATCAAGAGATCATAAAAGAACTAGAGAGGGAAATAGATCTATGTAGAGGTGAGCCAAATACCATGATCTCACTTGGCACCTATTCTTACTTACTTCAGCTACATCCAGCTGTCACTTTGGCTGCAGTGTGACCAAATTTATAGCCAATACGAGAAAAGGAAAATAGGAGTTGAGATTCTGACCCAGTGTGGCTAGCTTTCTCTTACAAAGAATACTGAATTACTGAAAGGGTAACTTCAGAAACTTGCTTTGACAGAATGGACTCTAATATTTCTGTCCGGTAATTGGTTTTTACCCTCCTGTGTATACTTGGAGGTAATGGACCTGCTAATGTAATTTCTCATCCAGGAAGGTAAACATCAGAAGGCTAAAATGCAGAGACATGGGAGTCTCAGACACATGGTGTGGAATCCTGTGATTCTTTGCTCACCACCACAAATTTCAGATTGTTTTAAAAATTTCAAGTTCTTCGACCTATCAAGTGATTTCTGTCTTCACAGAGTAGATACTTGTCTGGTTCTTGCTGACTTTTCCAATGTATTTCTTATTTCTGTCCCCTTGCTTATTATAGTCCAGCCACACTGATTGCCTTCTGACCTTCAAACTTGCCACATCCCTGTCTAAATTGGGCCCTTAGCCCCGATATCAGCTCTCTATATAATGCTGTTTCTCCAGATTTTTAAAAATACAGTCCCTTCTTATCTTTCATGTATGAGCTCAAATGCTCATATATATATATATACACATATATATAATACATATGTGCATGCTAAGTCGCTTCACTGATGTCCAACTTGTGTGACCCTATGGACTGTAGCCCACTAGGCTCCTCTGTCCATGGGATTCTCCAGGCCAGAATACTGGAGTGGGTTGCCATGCCCTCCTCCAGGGGATCTTCCCAAACAAGGGATGGAACCTGTATCTCTTACATCTCCTGCATTGGCAGGCAGGTTCTTTACCACTAGCACCACCAGGGAAGCCCTTAACAGTCATATCTGAGTGTTAATATATAGTTTATTTTATGTAATTTATTTATTATGTAATATATTTATTATGTAAATTAATATGTAATTTATTTATATGTGTGTGTATGCATATATATTTATATATGTGTGTATGTATATGTATATATGTGTGTGTGTAAACATACACACAGCTACCTTTTTTCTCAATGTTCACTCTGAGTATTCCTTTTATGGGTATCATTACAATCTAATTTGTCTATATTCTTTTCTATAATGGTTAGCCCACAGTAGGCACTGAATAATTTTTTTTAAGTAACTAATAGGCACCATTTGTTTATTAAAGATTTACTATGTACTAAACCCTGTGATAAGAACTGACAAAAGAAGATAAATTAAACAGACTTTTTCTGTATCATGAAATGTTTGTAATTGCCTGAAAAATTCTATATTGGGTATGTGTTGGTACTGAATTAATGAGTGAATAAAAGACACATCATACCGTTTTCAAACTGGAAGGGAATCTTAATAATCTTTGGGGAAAAAAACTGGGCCCAAAGAAAATGTTAATTGTTCTACAATTCATGTTAGGGAATCTGTCTCCTATTCCCAATTCAGGATATCTACCATGAAATTCTTCATATAAAATAAACAACTATATCAAATGTGTTATCAGCTCAGTTTATTTTAGAAGATGATTAAAATTTTAGTTAGAGTCTAAATACACTTGTATATATATAAAAAAAAGCAACTATTAAAAATCAGAAAGGCTGTCTTTAAAAAAAATGCAAATCCTATATTTTAAGGTCTGATTATTTTCAGCTTTATTGAGATTAATTGACATATAACATTGTATAAATTTAAAATGTACAGTGTGCTGATTTTTATACACATGTGTTGTGAAGGGGCTTCCCAGATGGATCAGTGGTAAAGAATCTACCTGCCAATTCAGAAGATGCATAAGACAAGTGTTCAAGCCCTGGGTTGGGAAGATCCTCTGGAGGAGGAAATGGCAACCCAGTCCAGTATTCTAGCCTGAGGAACTCCATGGGCAGAGGAGCCTAGCAGGCTACAGTCCATGGAGTCACAAAGAGTCGGACAAAATTGATCAACTGAGCACACCTCGCACAATTACCATTTCTTCTTGTGTTGAGAACACTTATGATCTACTCTCTTGGCAACCATATAAAAGATCCTAGTTGCTAAGTCATGTCCAACTCTTTGAAGCCCCATGGACTATCGCCTGCCAGGTTCCTCTGCCCATGGATTTCCCAGGCAAGAATACTTGAGCAAGTTGCCATTTCCTTCTCCAGGGGATCTTCCCAACCCAGGGATCAAACCCATACCTCTAAGAATTGGCAGGCAGATTCTTTACCACTGAGTCATCAGGGAAGCCCATTTCTGTGAGTTTAATTTTTTTAGATTTCACATATATGTGATATAACATAGTCATTGTCTTTCCCTATCTGACTTTTCACTTAACATCATGTACTCAAGGGTCACTCATATTCTCACAATGGGCAGGATTTCCTTTGTTCTCATAGTTGAGTAATATTCCATCTTAATATTTAGTATTCTTATAGATAAATTACACATAAATAAACATATATCTAATATGTATATATTGCTTCCCAGATAGCTCAGTGATAAAGAATTTGCCTTCCAATGTAGATGTGGGTTTGATCCCTGGGTTAAGAAGATCCCCTGGAGGAAATGGCAACTCAGTCCAGTATTCTTGCCTGGAAAATCACGTGGACAGAGGAACCTGGCAAGCTATAGTCCACAGGGTCACAGAGTGTCAGACATGACCAAGCAAATGAGCACTCTTAAAGTATCAATCACACACACACACACACACACACCCCCCATCTTTTTTACCACATTCATCCTTTCACAGAAAAATGGATTGCTTCCATATCTTGGCTAATGTGAATAAAGCTGCAATAGACAGGGGATTGCACTTATCTCTTCAGTATCCTAATTTTATTTCCTTTGGCTATATACCCAAAACTAGGATTGCTGTATAATATAGTAGTTCTATTTTCCACAGTGATATATCAATTTATATTCCTACCAGTGTTGCAATAGGATTCTCTTTTGTCTGCATCCTTGCAAATACTTTATTTCTTGTCTTTTTGATGATAGATGATTAAACAGGTATGAGATGATATCTCATTGTGATTTTGACTTTCATTTTCCTGATGCTTGTGATGTTGGGCACATTTACATATACCTATTGGTCATCTGCACATCTTCTTTGGAAATATGTCTACTCAGATCCTCTGCCCCTTTTTAAACTGTGTGATTTTTGTTATTGATTTGTATGAATTTTATAATTTTGAATAATAACCCCATATCAGATATATGTTTGCAAATATTTTCTCTTATTCCACATGTTGCATTTGGATCTTGATATTTTCTTGTGATGTGTAGAAGCATTTTAGCTTGATGTAATCCCACTGACAGATTTTTGCCCCTCTTGCTTGTGATTTTGGTTTCATATCCAAAAAAACTGATGCCACAAGCAAAGGAGCTTTTCCTCTGTTTTCCTCTAGGAGTTCTGCCTTTTGGGGCCTTATGTTTGTTTAAGTCTTTAATTTTTTATGATGTAAACAGGGATTCAATTTTATTCCTCTGCTTCTGGATATCTAATTTCTCCAACTCCATTTACTGAAGAAATTAATCTTTCCTCACTGAATACTCTTTGTTCCCTTGTCAAATATTAGTTACCTATATAAATTAAGGTTTTTTTCTGGGCTCATAATTCTGTCCCTTAGGTCTACATACCTGTTTTAACACCAGTACCATACTGTGTTGATTACTATAAATTTGTAATATATTTTAAGATTAGGAAGTATGATGCCTCCAACTTTATTCTTTCTCAGGATTGCTTTGACCATGTGGGGGTCTTTGTGGTTCCATGTGAGTTTTAGGATTTTTCCCTTCATTTCTGTGAAAAATACCATTAAAATTTTGATATGGACTGCTTTGAATCTATAGGTGGTTTTGAGTAGTATGGACATTTTAACAATATTAATTCTTCCAATCCATGAACATAAGATATCTTTCCATTTATTTGTGTAAATAATTTTCAATTTTTTTCATCAAAGTGAAGGTTTTTGTATAGAGATCTTTTGCCTCCTTGGTTAAATGTGTTCTGAAATATTTTATTATTCTGATGCTATCATACATGAAATTTTTAAATATGTTTTTTGTTGGTGTATAAAGACACAATTGATTTCTTTTTTCTATTTCAAAGAAGTTTGTATTTGAGCTTTTGAAAATAACGTTTGGAGACATCACATATGAATATCACTGTAATACACATGAAGTATTCTATCAAACCCTTAAAATTAACATAAACTATCTCATAGCCAACAAAATAGGGGCTAGGTGCCAATTTTATTCAATAAGTTGGTACAGCATTTTAATTATCATTTTATGTCTATCTAGGTGTAGCTAAAATTAAAAATTCACATCAAAGTAAAACTATCAAAACTCAATGCCATACTAAATGTACTTGGCCTGTGCAGTAAAATTCTAGTCAGATTTCATTTTGATTCCCTTCTCGTTCATGGCCCAGGTGGCCTTGATAGAAACGCGGGACTTAGTGCTGATCATCACACATCATACCACTGTCTTTTTTTATAACCTCTACAAAATGTTAAAGGGGAGATGTAGCGTTAGCCCTGTGGAGCAGATCTTGCTTGATTACCTCAGTCTGTCCAGCAGGACCCACTGTGAACTAGTGCAAGCTGCACAGCCCGTCACTGATTACAGGCAAGAGATTTCTGTAGGTTTGTTTTGTATCCTGAAACTTTACTGTATTCATTGATGAGTTCTAACAGTTTTTTGGTAAAGCCTTTAAGATTTTCTGCATAAAAGATTATTTCACCTGAAAATAAAAGCAATTTTACTTCTTCCTTTCTGGTTTAGGTGCCTTTGTTTCCTTTTCTTGCCAGATTGCTCTGACTAGAACTTTCAGACTGTATTGAATAGGCATGGTGAGGATGAGCACTTTTGTTCCTGCTCTTAGAGGAACAGCTTTCAACCTTTCACTGTTGAGTAGGATGTTAAGTGTGGGTTTGTTATATATGACCTTTATTATGTTGAGTTATGGTTTGTTTATATCCAAGTTCTTGAGGGTTTTTAATCATGAAAGAATGTTGCATTTTTCAAATGTTTTGTTTGTACTATGGAGATGATACAACTTTTAACTTTCACATTTATTGATTTCCATATATTGAAAAACTCTTACATCACTGGAATAAATCCCATTTGATTATGGTGATTGATAGTATATTTAATATGCTGCTGAATTCAGTATGTTAGTATTCTGCTGGGGATTTTTACCTCTATATTCATTGGGGATATTGGCCTGTAATTATCTTTTCCTGTAGTGTTCTTATCTGGCTTTGGTATGAGGATAATGCTGACTTCATAAAATGATTTTTGGAGTATTGCCCCCTCTTCAGTTTTTGGGAGGAATTTGAGAAGGATTCTTTATTTAAATGTTTAATGAAATTCACTAGTAAAGGCTTCTGGTCCTGGACTTTTCTTTTTTATGATATTCTTCATTATTGATTCATTCTCCTTTCTCATATTAGTCTATTGTGATTTTTGTTTTCCTCTTAATTTGTTGTTAGTAGATTGCATGTTTCTGGGAATTTATTTCTTATAAATTATCCAATTTTTTGGTTTGTAAGTGTTCATAATGGTCTCTTATAATCCTTTGTATTTCTGGAATACCAGCTGTAGTGTCTCCTCTTTCCTTTCTTTTGCCATTTCATTTATTTATGTCTAAGTGTTCTAGGGTATACCAAGTGACAAGGAATAAATCTTTTAAAAAATTAAAGAAATATGTTTTGACTAAATTAATTATTCATGTTCCAAAATTGATAGCAGGAGTTCTGATTAAAGCAATTTTAGAACTTGTTTTCTTGGTGTTTCAGGGAGATTCTGGTGGACCATTAGTGTGTACACATGAAAAAGGTCCCTTTGTCCTCTATGGCATTGTCAGCTGGGGAGCTGGCTGTGCCCAACCAAGGAAGCCAGGTGTATTTGCCAGAGTGAGTGTCTTCCTGGACTGGATTCAATCCAAAATCAAAGGTAAATATTTTTCATATATTATAAAAAGTTTCTTCTGTTTTTAGAGTGGGCTTGGGAGTGGTGAGAGTGATAGAAACAGCATTATAAAAGAAAAGACAATAACATAGTATTTTAGTTTAGTTTCTAAATATAAAATTCTATAAGAATAACTTCTTCCTTAGGCAATGTTATGGTAAAATTGACTTTTCCTGAGGTTGCTTTAATCCTAGATTTGCATTCTTTTTTGAAAATCTCTGCTCTGGAACAAACTACATTTTGTCCTTAGACTTTCATCTTTATTTACTTTTAACATGTCTCCCCAGATGCAGGTCCTGTTTTACTCCAGAGAAAAAATGAAAGCAAAATCTTAACAAGACAACAATTGCCACCACCCACACCCTCAAGAGACAGTGCATCTGGGCCAGGTAGTAGATGTTCACATTATCCCATTAATAGAGCTAATAAGAATTTAGCAAAAAGCATTGCTTATCTGGATTCACTAATTTTCTTTGGAGTCTCATAAACTTGGTTTCATTCTGATTGGTAGTTTAAGTTGAAGGACAGGAGAGCTATTTATTTTTACTGTCTAGGGATCTTTTCTGGGACTTCCTGTGGCTCAGACAGTTAAGTGTCTGTCTACAATGTGGGAGACCCGAGTTCGATCCCTGGGTTGGGAAGATCCCCTGGAGAAGGAAATGGCAATCCACTCCAGGACTACTGCCTAGAAAATCCCATGGACAGAGGAGCTTGATAGGCTACAGTCCATGGGGTCGCAAAGAACTAGAAAAGGGATCTTTTCTAGTTCATAGACACAGCTATTACAGGTTAAAAAAAAAAAAGTCTTAATGGTTATAAACAGTGCTTGAATTTTGGAAAAGTTCACAGAATTATTCTGATCTCTGAACTGTTTATTCCTGCATGAACAAAGGTCCTTAGACTTTCAGATATCTTGCTAGACAAAGACTCTGGGTATGAGATGACTAAGACCAGCACTGGTGCTAGTGTCTCTCTTAGTTCTTCCACTCTGTCAGTGTTAGTTTGCTAATAGGATTTTATTTTTAGTTAAAAGCTAAAAAGCACCTGGTCTTTTGAAAAGACCCTGATGCTGGGAAAGATTGAAGGCAGGAGGAGAAGGGGACGACAGAGGATGAGATGGTTGGATGGCAGCACCGACTCAATGGATATGAGTTTGAGTTAACTCCAGGAGCTGGTGATGGACAGGGAGGCCTGGTGTGCTGCAGTCCATGGGGTGGCAAAGAGTCAGACACGACTGAGCGACTGAACTGAACTGAAAAGCATCTGGAGATTTAGAAGTCTGTGAAAGACTTATAAGAAGATAAAAGTTCCATGATAACCATCATTCTTGGTTTCCAAATGGTCAGGGTCTTTCCCTTTTCACCCGTCTCTGCTTTATGCACTCCCGCATACACTCAAGTCCAGGAGACAACTAGGAAGAGTTGGAGAAAAACGGAAGAGGAGTCCAGAGAGAACAAGACTTGCTAGAGGGATAACTTTCAGTAGAAGAAAGTGGCTGAGATCTAGTGTCCAGGTGGAAGGACTGGTCTTGGGCAGGAACAAAGTGCAGTTTATCCATTGTTGCCAAATGGAAAGCAGAATATTTAGGCACGGGTGCTCTTTATGGGTACCTGTGGGAATGAGAGCTGCTGGCAATTGTCCTCTAATTGCTTATTTTCTCAGCAGGTGAAACAGAGGATTGTAGAAGAGAGTTTGAGAGTTTTGAGAGAGGGAAAAAATAGTATTAAATAGCTTTCGAATAACTATCAGGGAAGCCCTATGGACTAGGAAAATGTAGTAGAATTTTTTGGCAGCATAAAAGCCTCTGAGATTAATGATCATAATTTTAGAGGGAGACCAATCCAGGGTCGCACAGAGTCGGACACAACTGAAGTGTTAGCAGCAGCGGCAGCAATCAGTTGGCCTGGTTGTTTCCCTCTGGCGACACTTAGGTGTACCACGTAGATGCAGCACAGGTGCAGAGAAGATTCCATCACAGTGGGTTTTTCCAAGTATACAGAGTATAAGGGAATTGGGAGTGCGTGTGTGTGTGTGAGAAAGGGATTAAAATGATACATGGTTAGAATTTAAGCTGGGGGAAGAGTAAAACAAGGATGAATGATAAGTTAAAAAAATAAGAAAAGGTGGTGGGATAGATGAATTACAAGTCTCAAAAGATGTGTTGGTGTAAGCTGAAAAATAGAAGGTTGTGGCTGGAGATGGTGGTTCTTGAAACTGAGTTTATGCGAGGCTTGTAATTACTGCTAATGACCAGGTGTGTGGGGGCTGATCACTGGGATGAGTGAATGAGGTCAAGTGAAGGACAGGATTATTGGAGGGAGGTTGAGAATTGAGAAGCTTCAGTGCTGGAGTCATCATCTATGTGCCTGTTGAAATTAGCAAATATAAGATAAGAATAATGTTGGAGAAAATGACTGCTAAAATCTTCTAGGAATGAAGTGGAGTAATTCAGGGACCCGTTACCTTACGGGTGGTATGTCCTGACAACACAAGAGTCAGGAGTCAAAACTAGAGTCAAAGAGTCAAATTTAGATTAAAATTAAATCTGGAATTGGGATTGAGATGGAGAGCAGACTTTAAGATCATAAAACCTAATGATTTTGATGATTTGAGTTAACAATTTTAATGAGTGCTGAAAGAAGTAATATATGTTAAGCCCTCAGAATAAGGATGGTATGACCTATGAAAAGAGTCAATAAGTGTGGGAGTGGTGATAATGAATATAGTGAAGTCGCTCAGTCGTGTCCGACTCTTTGTGACCCCGTGGACTGTAGCCTACCAGGCTCCTCTGTCCATGGGATTTTCCAGGCAATAGTCCTGGAGTGGATTGCCATTTCCTTCTCCAGGGGATCTTCCCAACCCAGGGATTGAACCAGGGTCTCCTGCATTGTAGACAGACGCTTTACCGTCTGCGCCACCAGGGAAGTCTATCCAGGGAGTGGTGATAGTGACCATCAAGTGTATTCTTTGTTCTGTCTCGTTCAGACTGTTAGAAAGTGGGGACTTCCCTGGTGGTCCAGTGATTAAGACTCTGTGCTTCCAGTGCAGAAGGTGGGGGTTCAACCCTTGGTCGAGGAGCTAAGATGCCACATGCCATGGGGTGTGTCCAAACAAAACAAAACAGGCTATTAGAAAATGAACATTGTTAAAATGTAAAGAAGATATTGCACATTTGCATGTGTTCAGAAATAATTATGCATACCAAAGAACTCTGAAAGCTTTACATATAAAAGGGTATTGTTTTGTTCTACTTCTTTGAATATTCTGTGAGAAAAAGTATTAGGACTCTGCCATCTTTAACACCCACCCACTCCCACCACTTGCTTTTCACACAGGGGAATAAATAAATCTTAGCAATGGTTTTTTGAATTGTTACCCTATTTATAAAAAATAGTGACTGCTTGGGAATTCATGACTTTATATGATTCAGTTCCTTTTCCAGGCAGATTTATAGTGGAGGATTCATGTAGAGAGGAAAAAAGATTGCAAAGACATGTTGGGACTAGACTCAGAAAGACCTTGCAAGCCACCGTAGTTGGCTTTCAGCAAGTGAGAAAAGAGCTTAATTCTTCTGTTTCATCATTCTCTGATTGAAAGACATGATGGGGGAAGATTCGAGACTGCAAAATCAGTTAGGTTACTATAACATCCAAGTAGACCTAAGAAATACCTAAGTTAGACCATAATGGCCATGTAAATGAAAAAGAGAAAAATTCACAGAAGTAACAGAAAACCAAGCAATTGAATAGAATCCTGAATTCTTGGAACATTTCCTTTCACCTCTGCCACTCTTCATCTCTCTTGTTCAGTAAAGCGTATTAACATATGGGTCTCCTCAGTTAGAATGTTATTTCTCTATGGCAGAGCCTGTATAATGATGTATGTATTGCTCCAGGTCTGGTCTGCAAAGGACCACACTGGAGAAGAGACTACCCTCTAAGGTGTAGGCCCCAAGGGTTGGACTCTTAAGACAAACTGGACTGAAGGGGCAGTGGAATGGTTGGTCTACAGGTTGCAATTCTCACCTCTGGGGCGAGAGGTCCCAGATTCAGTTCCTGGACAAGCCCCCAGGATGATAGCTTACGGTGAATGGTGTCAGATTCCTGATCGCCGAAGAAGAAGATTTAACTTCAGGACCAGGGACCAGGCTTCATTACTCAAGAGCTTTTGTAGAGCAGAGTTTTATTAAAGTGTTAAAAGAGACAGAGAAATCTTCTGACGTAGACAATCTGAAGGTGCCTGGGGATCCCCACACAAGCTCTTGTCCTAATTCCACCTGAGGAACCCTGGGTATTAATAACTGGAGAGGGCCAGTCAGTTGACTTCTTTTGGACACCAGGGCAACTTTCTCTGTGCTCACTGAAGCCCCTGGTCTGCTTTCCTCCTGATCCACTACTGTAATGGAACTGTCTGGATGAGCCAAACATTATTATGTCAGTCATCCTTTAAGTGGCAACTTTCTCTGTGCTGTTTCCTCACGAGTTTCTAATCATGCCAGAGTCTCCCTCACCCCTTCTGGGGAGGGATATATTGAACAAGGTCCAGGTCTCTGTTTTCATGAATATGGAACCAGCTCTTTTTAATGGAACAAACTATAAATCCTCAAGTGTGGGCTGATAAAAAAAACTGTGGGTTGAGGACAAAATGCTGTTCCTGTCCTTATAAAGCTCAAAGACCCTCACCTATTTCCACATCAAAAGCAGTATCCCCTAAAGCCCGAGGTTAAGGAAGGGTTAATAGCCATCATTGAGAATTTAAAGGAGCAGGGGCTATTAATTCCCTGTAATAGTCCGTACAACACTCCTATTTTGGGTGTGGAAAAGTTAAATGATAAATGGAGACTAGTTCAAGATTTACAAATAATAAATGAGGCTGTGGTTCCTTTTACTCATATGCCAAAAACAAATGGATTTTCTTGTTTACAAGTCTATGTCAGAAACTTTCTCTATCCCTTTTTATGCTTTAATCAAACTCTGCTCTACAAAACTCTTGAGTGATCAAGCCTGGTCCCTGGTCCTGAAGTTAAATCTTCTTCAGAGATCACAAATTCAACACCGTTCACCATAAGCTATCATATTCATCAATCAAAATGTGAAATCAAACCAATATTGTAAACCAATCATCAACCAATTAAAAATAAATATTTTTAAAATGTGTTCATTTGAGTACGAGTATTTCAATTGTAATTGCTCAAAAAATTGTTATTAAGGGGATAAACACAGGGAAAGAAGGAAGAGCCAAGGATGCCACCTGAAGGAGGAGAAGCCAATGTCAAGGTCAGTGGGACAGAGCGCTCCTAGCATCTGAAGCTCTGCAGGTACCTGTGCAGGTACAGCAGTGACCTTAGACTTAAGAACAAATTGAAGATGACATTCAAAGTGTATTCAGCAAATTCTCCTTTCCTGACCTCAAATGGAAGCTTCATTTGTCCCAGCAAGATAAGTGCTTATGGAAACCAAACAAGCTTTTAGGAACAGATCTTCAGTTGTATCTCAAAGGAGGAAAGAAATGAAAACAGGCTGCCGTTAGAGAATACAATGCAGTCCACTTTGCATTTTCTAAAAAATTTTAAAAATTCAGTTAAAAGTCATTTTGAATAATTATTATTTAAATTCTACTTTTACAGTCTCATTTCACAAAACTAGGACACATTAAATGGGATGATCATTTTATCCAAGAACTTATAACTGATGGTAATTAAGTTTTATTTTTCTTTTTGCAGGCCTAAATTATTCAAATTTATGATAGAATCTCACTTTTCTTTGTCTTATTTGAGTTGGTCCCTGGTGTCTGTGTGTTCTAAATCATAGGCTGTTACTCTGAAGTGGAGTTAGAAGAGCCCAGAGGCTTTTTTTCATCTCCAAAATATCCACTGGATTATAGAGGAAAACTGGAATGTTCTTGGGTGCTCCGAGTTTCACCAAGAAGTATGGCAAAATTTACAGTTGAGTATCTGTTACTCCCTGGGTCTCATATGTGTCAAGATTCAGCTCTGATTATTTATGAAGAAAACCACAGTGAGAGAAGGATGTCAGGTAAGCCTTAGGGGCATTTATATATGTGCTTTTCCTGTGTAAGCAGCTTAAGATCAAAGGGAGAGTTAAACTTGGCAATAATACCTCTGAAATGTTGATTCATGTAATGTAGGCATATTTTTATGCGTTTATTTTTAGACATGTTTAATATTTTCAAGTTTAAATTTACAAAACAGGTATACTAAAGGTTGAGTGAGTGTGTTTGTATGTATGTGTATTCAGAAAAAAAAAAAAGACAAGAGAGCCCATCTTCAAACGTAGCAGAACCATACCGGAATACCACAAGTGTGTTTATGACCAAGGAGGGATTAAGATAATTAAAAATCATGTAGGACCTAGAGTGTTGAATTTTAAAATACAACAAAATGGTGGAATTGAAAAGTTTGCTAATAACATACCAACTGCCATTTCATTTCATGTATGGGCAAACCTATTTTGTTTAGCAAAACAAAATTCCCAACTCTTGTTTGCGTAGGTATAATATAGGGTTTTTGGCTCTCAGTAAAGGGGAATGGCGCTAGTGGTAAAGAACCCGCCTGCCAATGCAGGAGACGTAAGAGATGTAGGTTTGACCCCTGGGTCAAGAATATCCCTGGGAGGAGGACACGGCAATCCACTCCAGTATTCTTGCCTGGAGAATCCCATGGACAGAGGAGCCAGGTGGGCTATAGTTCTTGGGGTTGCAAAGAGTCAAACATGACTGAAGCGACAGCATGCGCAAAGCAGGAGGTGGGAAGGTGCTGGAAATAATTTGGTTGATGGGGACACCTGGAAAGAAAAATTTATGTATGTTACTGTGAGTGTATGTGGTTGACACACAAATGTGCATGCTTGATTCAGGAGTATATGGAAGCCAGGGAATTGCTTTGAGGTTGAGATTGTTTTCTTTGGAAAAATTCTGAGATTGAATTATTGACTTAAAAGGCACAACCATTTATTTAAAGATTCTTTCTTTAGAAATACAGTCTCATTTAGACTGCAGAGGAAACCATTAACTGGCCTGTCCACTGCACATTTTCCCACTATGATCAGATCACCTCCCCATCCACCCTGATTGAAATGGCTTGAGGTCTCCTTGTAGCTGCAATGAGATCCAGAATGCACAGCATGACATTCGCCTCCCACTCCCTTAGCTCATCACACTCCACTCTCAGGGCCCTTGTCCATCTACCTCTCCCAGCTCTTCAAAGAGCTCTTCTCTATCCAGTCAAGTCTTGACTAGAATGTGCTTTCATTTTTTTATTTAACATTTTAAATACAATTTGAAAGATTACTTTCAATTTACAGTTATTACAAAACAACACATCCTTGAGCCTGTCTTGTACCCAAACAGTTGGTACCCCCTCCCCCATCCCTCTATTGCCCCTCCCCTTCCCCACTGGTAACCACTAGTTTGTTCTCATATCTGTGAGTCTGCTTCTTTTTGTTATATTAACTAGTTGTGGAGTTTTTTATTTTCCACAGATAAGAGATATACAAGTATTTGTCTTTCTCTGACTTATTTCACTTAGCATAATACCCTTCAAGTCTATCCATGTTGCTGCAAATGGCAAAATTTTGTTCTTTTTAAGTGACTGAGTAGTATTCCTTTGTGTGTGTGTGTGTATCACATCTTCTTTATCCATTCATCTATTAACAGGTGCTTAGGTGATTTTATATTTGGTGAGGGTAAGTAACATGTTATGTACATTGGGATGCATGTATCTTTTCAACTGGTGTTTTTGATTTCTTTGGATATATACCCCAGGAGTGGAACTGTTGGGTCGTATGGTAGTTCCATTTTTAGCTTTTTGAGAAACCTGATACTATTTTCCACAGAGGCTGTACCAATTTACATTCCCACCGACAGTGTACACGAGTTCCCTTTTCTCCTCAGAGAACACACTTTCCTAATGAGGCTTACCTGATTGATGAAAATTGCATCACCTCCCACCTCTGTAATTCTTAACGGCCCTTCTCTTTGCATTATTGTCTTCTAACCTATGATGTTGTTTCATGTTTTCATGCCTGTGTCTTCCCTATTAACATGAGCTTCTCGAGGACTGAAATTTGTCTCTTCGTGTCAGGAATCCATGTTTGGAATAGTCTTGGATACACAGAAGGCATTTAGTAAATGACTGACTGACTGAAAGGTCACCTCCTCAAATAGACATTCTAAGTCTAAAGGACCATCACCCTTTCCCTCTCATGGTCTTTTTCTATCATATTCTGCTGTTATTTCATGTGTGGCAGTGGTCTCTATTTGAAATCATCTTCATTTACCTGACCAAAATGAAAGTGCCATGAGAGCAGGGATCTGGCTATTTTCTTCCCCTCCTATATTTTCCTAAATTGAAATAACAGAGACTCAGACATTTGTTTTGCATGAATGCATACTACTAAATTTGAGCCTCTTTCACCATGCCTTTAATCTGATATTATATCACTTCAGTATTCTTGCCTTGAGAACCGCATGAACAGTATGAAAAGGCAAAATGATACGATACTGAAACAGGAACTCCCCAGGTCAGTAGGTGTCCAATATGCTACTGGAGATCAGTGGAGAAATAACTCCAGAAAGAATGAAGGGGTGGAGCCAAAGCAAAAACAATATCCAGCTGTGGATGTGACTGGTGATAGAAGCAAGGTCCAATGCTGTAAAGAGCAATATTGCATAGGAACCTGGAATGTCAGGTCCATGAATTAAGGCAAATTGGAAGTGGTCAAACAAGAGATGGCAAGAGTGAATGTCGACATTCTAGGAATCAGCGAACTAAAATGGACTGGAATGGGTGAATTTAACTCAGATGACCATTATATCTACTACTGTGGGCAGGAATCCCTCAGAAGAAATGGAGTAGCCATCATGGTCAACAAAAGAGTCCGAAATGCAGTACTTGGATGCAATCTGAAAAATGACAGAATGATCTCTGTTCGTCTCCAAGGCAAACCATTCAATATCAGGTTATACAAGTCTATGCCCCAACCAGTAACGCTGAAGAAGCTGAAGTTGAACAGTTCTATGAAGACCTACAAGACCTTTTAGAATTAACACCCAAAAAAGATGTCCTTTTCATTATAGGGGACTGGAATGCAAAAGTAGGAAGTCAAGAGACACCTGGACTAACAGGCAAATTTGGCCTTGGGATGTGGAATGAAGCAGGGCAAAGACTAATAGAGTTTTGCCAAGAAAATGCACTAGTAATAGTAAACACCCTCTTCCAACAACACAAGAGAAGACTCGACACATGGACATCACCAGATGGTCAACACCAAAATCAGATTGATTATATTCTTTGCAGCCAAAGATGGAGAAGCTCTATACAGTCAACAAAAACAAGACCAGGAGCTGACTGTGGCTCAGATCATGAATTCCTTATTACCAAATTCAGACTCAAATTGAAGAAAGCAGGGAAAACCGCTAGATCATTTAGGTATGACCTAAATCAAATCCCTTATGATTATACAGTGGAAGTGAGAAATAGATTTAAGGGCCTAGATCTGATAAATAGAGTGCCTGATGAACTATGAAATGAGGTTCGTGACATTGTACAAGAGACAGGGATCAAGACCATCCCCTAGAAAAAGAAATGCAAAAAAGCAAAATGGCTGTCTGGGGAGGCCTTACATATAGCTGTGAAAAGAAGAGAAGTGAAAAGTAAAGGAGAATAGGAAAGATATAAGCATTCTGAATGCAGAATTCCAAAGAATAGCAAGAAGAGATAAGAAAGCCTTCCTCAGCGATCAATGCAAAGAAATAGAGGAAAAGAACAGAATGGGAAAGAGTAGAGATCTCTTCAAGAAAATTAGAGATACCAAGGGAACATTTCATGCAAAGATGGGCTCGATAAAGGACAGAAATGGTATGGACCGAACAGAAGGAAAAGATATTAAGAAGAGGTGGCAAGAATACACAGAAGAACTATACAAAAAAGATCTTCACGACCCGGATAATCATGATGGTGTGGTCACTCATCTAGAGCCAGACATCCTGGAATGTGAAGTCAAGTGGGCCTTAGAAAGCATCACTATGAACAAAGCTAGTGGAGGTGATGGAATTCCAGTTGAGCTATTTCAAATCCTGAAAGATGATGCTGTGAAAGTGCTGCACTCAATATGCCAGCAAATTTGGAAAACTCAGCAGTGGCCACAGGACTGGAAAACGTCAGTTTTCATTCCAATCCCAAAGAAAGGCAATGCCAAAGAATGCTCAGACTACCACACAATTGCACTCACCTCACATGCTAGTAAAGTAATGCCCAAAATTCTCCAAGCTAGGCTTCAGCAATACATGAACCATGAACTTCCTGATGTTCAAGCTGGTTTTAGAAAAAGCAGAGGAACCAGAGATCAAATTGCCAACATCCACTGGATCATGGAAAAAGCAAGAGAGTTCCAGAAAAACATCTATTTCTGCTTTCTTGACTATGCCAAAGCCTTTGACTGTGTGGATCACAATCAACTGTGGAAAATTCTGAAAGAGATGGGAATACCAGACCACCTGACCTGTCTCTTGAGAAATCTGTATGCAGGTCAGGAAGCAACAGTTAGAACTGGACATGGAACAACAGCCTGATTCCAAATAGGAAAAGCAGTATGTCAAGGTTGTATATTGTCACCCTGCTTATTTAATTTATATGCAGAGTACATCATGGGAAACGCTGGACTGGAAGAAATACAAGCTGGAAGCAAGATTGCTGGGAGAAATATCAACAACCTCAGATATGCAGATGATACCACCCTTATGGCAGAAAGTGAAGAGGAGCTACAAAGCCTCTTGATGAAAGTGAAAGACGAGAGTGAAAAAGTTGGCTTAAAGCTCAACATTCAGAAAACGAAGATCATGGCATCTGGTCCTGTCACTTCATGGGAAATAGATGGAGAAACAGTGGAAACAGTGTCAGGCTTTATTTTGGGGGGCTCCAAAACCACTGCAGATGGTAATTGCAGCCATGAAATTACAAGACGCTTGCTCCTTGGAAGAAAAGTTATGACCAACCTAGATAGCATATTCAAAAGCCGAGACCTAAGGTCCATCTAGTCAAGGCTATGGTTTTTCCAGTAGTCATGTATGGATGTGAGAGTTGGACTGTGAAGAAGGCTCAGCACCGAAGAATTGATGCTTTTGAACTGTGGTGTTGGAGAAGACTCTTGAGAGTCCCTTGGACTGCAAGGAGATCCAACCAGTCCATTCTGAAGGAGATCAGCCCTGGGATTTCTTTGGAAGGAATGATTCTAAAGCTGAAACTCCAGTACTTTGGCCACCTCATGCGAAGAGTCGACTCATTGAAAAAGACTCTGATGCTGGGAGGGATTGGGGGCAGGAGGAGAAAGGGACGACTGAGGATGAGATGGCTGGATGGCATCACTGACTTGATGGACGTGAGTCTGAGTTTGGTGATGGACAGGGGGGCCTGGCATGCTGCGATTCATGGGGTCGCAAAGAGTTGGACACGACTGAGCGACTGAACTGAACTGAATCATTAATGGGGATAATTTTTTTCCATTTATTAACTATCTGCATTTTCAAATTCCTTGTTACTACCATTATTTTTAAAGTTGAGTATTGATCTTATTATTGGTTTATAGGGGCTATATATATGTGTGTGTGTATGTGTGTATATAATTATATAAAACAATTTTTCCTTTGTCATAAATTATAAGTACTTATTTAAAAGGTTGTCATTTGCCTTTAAATTTTGTGTATTTGTATGTTGTTATAAATATTTTTAAAATTATTGATTTAAATATATTTCTATGTATTTTCATCTTTGATTTCTCATTGCTTTTGTTTTTAAAAATTTCCCAACTAAGGTCAGAAATTTTTAATTAAAAAAAGCTTAATCCTGCTGAAATACATTTTCTCATATGTTGTTAGTGTTGTGTTAATGTTAGTCGCTCAGTCATGTCTTACTCTTTGAGACCCCATGGACTGTAGCCCACCAGGCTCTTCTGTCCATGCACTTCTCTAGGCAAGAATACTGGAGTGAGTACCCATTCCTTTCTCCAGGGGATCTTTCTGACCCAGGGATCAAACCCAGGTCCCCCTCATTGCAGGCAAATTCTTCACTGCTGAGAGACCAGGGATCCCCTCTCATATGGTAAAATGATCTTATGACTGATTCCTGTTTTAGAAAAAATGATTACCTCTTTAATTTATAGCTATCTTTATCATATACTGGGGCTTCTCTCATAGCTTAGTTGGTAAAGAATCCGCCTGTGATGCAGGAGACCCCAGTTCAATTCCTGGGTTGGGAAGATCCACTGGAGAAGGGATAGGCTACCCACTCCGGTATTCTTGGGCTTCCCTTGTGACTCAGCTGGTAAAGAATCTGCCTGCAACGTGGGAGACCTGGGTTCGATCCCTAGGTTAGGAAGATCCCCTGGAGAAGGGAAAGGCTACCCACTCCAGTATTCTGGCCTGTAGAATTCCATGGACTATGCAGTCCATGGGGTCGCAAAGAGTTGGACATGACTGAGTAACTTTCACTTCACTTCACTTTATCATATACCAGGTTCTCAAATAGAAATAAATGATTTCTGGAAAAACTTGGCTTCCCTGGTGGCTCAAACAGTAAAGACTCTGCCTATAGTGCAGGAGCCTTGGGTTCGATCCCTGGATGGGGAAGATCCCCTGGAGAAGGGAATGGCAACCCATTTGAGTATTCTTGCCTGGAAAATTCCATGGACAGAGGAGCCTGGTGGGCTGTAGTCTGTGGGGTTGCAAAGAGTAGGACACGACTGAGTGACTAACACCTGGCTTTTTCATTGTTACCTACTGAAAACCATGCTTGACTTTGTTGTAGATTAACTGTGGAAACCCTATAATTTTTCAACCTAGCATTTCTTTGATTTGAAATTGTCAGCTTGAAACCTATAAAACTGTTCTGTCCTTCAGATGATAGCTAGCAGAACTGTAAGGCTATGAAAGAGATATTACCTCTTACTCAAGTTGGATAGTATCCTTGTATACTGCAAATGCTGTTTTTCCCTGTGGGAGCCAGCAACCGTTCAAGAGCTGGATTCATCTCTATTTGCTACAAATAAATATTGGCTCATTCTTCAAATAGTATTTCAGCATCATTTACTCTAATATATTATGACAACTAATGATTTTTTCTTCTTGTAAATAATCTTTTCCCTTCCTTACTCCCTACAAATATATGTGGAACACCTACTATGGGTCAAGGATTGACATTTCTTGGTTGTGGGCATCCAATAGTGAACAAAATGGACAAAAAATCCCTGCCCTTACCACCATATATTCTAGGGGGGAGAGGACACATAATATGATAAAATATATATTAGACAGAAGGACTAAGGGAAAATGAGGTGGTAAGAGAGAGAAAAAGCATATGGGATTGTAGATGCCATAGAATTGGGTGCAGAATAATCAGCTTTCTGAGCAGATGACATTTAAATAATTATTACAGAAAGACACTGAATTATTCTTAACAGTAGGTGAGTTTGATTCTAAGAAACTCATGGGTTCTTTCTATATCTTCTTAATCAGCCCTCTGAATCATTTTAGAATTATGGTTATAATTTTACATTCTCTTTTACTTAGGTTCTCAAAGTAAAGCAATCAAAAGAAGATTGGCTGTAGGGAGAGATGGTATAAGGAGGGAGGTGGGAGGGGAGCTCAGGATTGGGAACTCATGTACACCCGTGGCGGATTCATGCTGATGTGTGGCGAAACCAATACAGTATTGTAAAGTAAAATAAAGTAAAATTTAAAAAAAAGAAAAAGTTTCCATCATGGATTTCACAGTGATATATTTTTAATAAATAGGTTACTTTCCTAGGAGAGAAATGGCATATCAGCCTCATATTAAAGATAAAATAATGTGCTACCTACTGTCTTTCATGGGAACAATGGGACATAGCAGACTGTAACAAGTATTCAATTTTGGGATCTAGGTTCTGCTCCTGACTCCCCACCCCCTAGTCCGTGACTTTGGGGGAGTCATTTGAATTCTAGAATGCTGTTCCTCAATTTGCAGAGTGGAATTTAGTTGCCATGCCTAAACTAGAACCTTTTAAAAATGTTCTTCTTTTTTATCAAATTTGATTTTTTTAACCTAGGTAAATTATGTGGAAGAAGGCTTTATCCAATGGTTTTCATGAGCTCTGGACCACTGGTGAGGGTGACATTTCATTCCAGTGTGCAAGGTGCTTTTGGCATAAATTATATTGTCTTTAGAGTCCAAGGTATGTTCTAACTTATAAAGTTAAAACTAGCATTGAAACGTATATATTACCATATGTGAAATAGATAACCAGTGCAAGTTTGATGCATGAAGCAGGGCACCCAAAGCCAGTGCTCTAAGACAACCCAGAGGGATGGGATGGGGAGGGAGGTAGGAAGGGGATTTCAGGACAGGGGAACACAAGTACACCCATGGCTGATTCATGTCAATGTATGGCAGAAACCCCCACAATATTGTGAGGTAATTAGCCTTCAATTAAAATAAATAAATTAAATTTTAAAAAACTTAGTGTTTTTCTTTTTAGGGATATTTCAAAACTTATGCACTGTTTTGTAAGCAAAGTTATGTTTCTGTGGGGAATGAGTTTATGTTTGAAGGGAAAATCTTTTTAAATGATCTGATTTTGGTCTGATCCAAGAGAAAAACTCCTTAGTGAATAACTTGACTGACTTGTACATCATTCAGAATTGTGACTCATGGACATGGTGATACAATATATTAACTGCAAAGCAATATTAATATTTTCATCATGATTGTGGTTTTATACCACAGTTAGCCTTTCCTGCAACCATTATCCTTGTGGATTGAAGATTTGGGTTCTAAATCTTAGCTGGGTGATTAGCTCCAGACAATTCTTTATCTCTATAGGAGTTTCCTTTATAGTGATATTGTAAAAAATGAAAGGTTAGAATGAGTTTTGAGGACAAGCTAAATAAATAGTAGAGGCTGATATTATAAATGTAAACTGTATGCAATTCAGAGTTATTACATTTTCAGACATGTAGTTAATGAGATTTTTGACTCTTGATGAGCATAGGTAACCAAAAACTAGTTTCTCTCCTTGGCACTGAAAAGCATTGCAGAGATATACCTGGAAAAAAGTTAAGTGAGAAATAAAAAGAAAAGCATGTATATCATATGAAATTTGTTTTCCTAAAGAACTATAGTATAAATACTGCTTTAACAAATATCATATATCATTTGTATGTGGAATCTAAAATATGATACAAATGAACTTATAAAACAGAAACAGACTGACAGACATGAAAAAACAAACACGGTCACCAAAGGGGAGATGGGGTGGGGGAGGGGAAAGTTAGGAGTTTGGGATTAGCAGATACAAACTATTATATGTAAAACAGATAAATAGCAAGACCCTACTGTATTGCACAGGGAACTGTATTCAGTATCCTGTGAAAAACCATAATGGGGAAAAAATGTATATATATG
Organism: Oryx dammah; assembly: GCF_014754425.2. Lineage (NCBI taxonomy): Eukaryota > Metazoa > Chordata > Mammalia > Artiodactyla > Bovidae > Oryx > Oryx dammah. The sequence goes on along the minus strand of NW_024070213.1, from coordinate 38,558,756 downwards.
TATAACTGAATCACTTTCTGTATACCAGCCACTAACACAGCATTGTAAATCAACTATAGTTGAATTAAAAATTTTTAAAAAGAATATGGCTTTTAAATGGACTTATGTAGGGAACCTACATCATCTATAGTTATTCCTCTTTATCTTCCATAGACCCTAAGCTGTGCCAAATATAATTTGAGAGAGGTGCTGGTTTTCCGTAACCTTTGAATATTTCAGATAGAAAATTTTTTAGTGAAACTAACCACCTCCTGTTAACTTTTTCTAAAACAGGGACGAAAATTGACAGCTCTGATCTGAAAAGGCATATAACAAGCCTCTTAAAAATTAGTTTTACCTCATTTTTTTTTCCTTCTTTATTTCTAGGTCCAAAGGGCAGTAAAAGCACCCAGTCTCTTCAGAGTTCAAAGCAAGAGCATGTGGCCACTTGTGAGGATGGTATTCTGACCAAACCAGCAGGGATCATACAATTCCCAAGATATTTTCACAGAACCATTAAGAGGTGAGGAAGGAATTTTTATTACAATGAAAGTTTTTGAATGATCACTTGACAAGCAGCAACATTTGTTATCTGTTTAAGGAATTATTTTCCACCTGCTTTCCTGAAAGAATGGACTTTGAGACAATAACTGATTTGTATACAGAACCTGAATGTGAGATTACCCCTGCTGATAAGCTGTACTTTCCCAACAAAAGAGATCACTTGTTAGGTAAAGTGAAAAGCTGAATCTCTATCAAAGAGCTTTGGAGATTGAAATAATGTATATAAAACCTTCTGGCACATAGTAGTACTCAATAAGTGGTTCATATAATATGCCACAGTAAAAAGAGAACTTTCCCTAAATTAAACATTAGAAAAACTTAACGTGAGAAACAAAAAGTGGAGATTCATATAGTCTCAATCCTAAGTAAATGTGTATGATTTGGGGAAGTTTAGGGCAAATTGACACAGGAATGTTTCAGTAACTCTTATGGATTGCCAATTAGAATTTAGAATAATACAGGTGCTTGACCAGCCATTCACATAATGGGTGTACTTGGTTAAAACTTTTGACAAATTCAAAAGTATTAGAGAATATTTTTACTGTTATAATTTAAAATTTTCTTTCACCTAAGCCCAAAAGAAGTAGGTATGGTCAATAACAGTGACTCACCGAGTGATGCATTAAATTCTGAACAAAGTAAATAACAACATATACTACTGAGAAATAATTTCTAACTTTCTTTTGTTGTGCTGCAGCTGCCACTGGAGATTACTAGCCCCTATAAATCATATCATTCGCCTTGATATTATCAACTTCCAGAAGCAACCAATGCCCTTGGCCTGTCAGGGTCACCTGTGGGTTTATGAAGGGTTTGGATCAGGCAAAAAATTAATAGGTAACCATTTTCCCATGAAGAACTATGCTATTGATTTTATTTTGTAAAATATTCTTAGATCATTTTATATTCAGTGTGTTAATTACAGATGACATAAATTAGTCTCTTCTTAAATGTGATATTGAAATAGCCTGTTGCTGTTACTAGTTTTTTACATTTGTAATTGAAATTAACCTAATACTCTGATTAAGTTAAAAACAAAACCCAACTATGTGCTGTTTACTTGAATCATACATAGATGAAACTTGGCCAGAAATACTAAAAATAAAGGATGAATAAACAGTCTCAGACAAATGCAGCACAAGAAAACTGAGAGTATAATATTAATCAGGCAAAATGATATTCACAGTCAGTCAGTCAGTCAGTTCAGTTGCTCAGTCGTGTCTGACTCTTTGCGACCCCATGAATCGCAGCACGCCAGGCCTCCTTGTCCATCACCAACTCCCGGAGTTCACTCAGACTCACGTCCATCGAGTCTGTGATAAATGGCCTTATTAATTAGATAGTAGTCAAAAACCTGATTACAGTGACTTAAATTTATTATTGTGAAAGAATGAGAAATGCTGAGGCACGCAGATGCACCACCAACTCAACAGTTCAACTCTGTGAAGACTGGAATTATGGCAGTTCTCTTGGCCTTTTCCTAGCGGTTCCATAATGGCTATTTCACTTGTGGCCATTACAATGGGGAGAAAAGAAGAAAGCGCCCAGGGAAAGGTTATCACCATGGAGAAAGCAAATATGTCTCCAGGAATCCTGTAGCATATTTCAGTCACTTTGGCCAGATTTTTCACATGGCCACACCTAACGGAGAGCGAGATGACTAGAGAAAAGGGAAATGGAAACAAAGTTTGGGCTGGCTGACCAAAGTTGCTCAGTTAGTTAGGATATAGCAGCCTAGAGTTCTGAAATCTGATGATCCTGGGTCCAGTAGACTACAGTTCTACCACCTAGTAATTCAGTGACTTTGGGAATGTTCCCAAAGCTTTCTCAATTAGTCACTGTCCTCACTGGTAATGTGATAACTACCTGTAACTTTTCATGTGATTTATGTGAAAAGACACAGTATCTCTAGCACATATGTACATGAGTATTACAAATTCCCAATGTGCCTAAGTCAGAGATATAGATGCCTAATGTAACAAGGTGACTCCCAGAGAGAGGATGTATAGCATTTTGCTGGCCTTTGTCTCTCTAGGAAGGTCCCAGATGTCAGTGTCCCTCTCCACGTTGATCAACTACTGCCGGAGTCGATCAAACAACCAGTTGCTAAACCACTGTTCTTTTATTCTTTAGGCTTACATTAACATCCCAGAAATAGGTGCATTGACAATCTTTGTGTTTCTACTTAAGGGAATATTAGTAAACATGGAGCTTTTACATAACATCAGAAGGGCATAGCTTTCTGTGGAGAGAGTGCAGCATCTAGGCTAGTATCTTTGGAAATTATCTCCGCTTCTTGCTTTCTTGCCTTACAGAATACCTGTAACTTGTACTGCTTCATGAGGTTACTTTGATAATTAAATGACAGAATGCATGTTAATCCATATAAAAGAAACCAAGCACCTGCAGTGTTTGAATTAGAATTACATCTCTAAATTTGTATTTTAAGATTGTGCTGCTTAGAAGAAAAGATTAGGCTATTATTTCCCTATTGTCCCTCAATGGAGTGTTGGAGAACTCAAGGTTTGAAAGAACAAAGAAATACAGAAAAAGGAAAAAGTACATTAGCTATGTCAGTTATAATTTATAATATTGATGAACTGTATCTCTGTTGTTCTTATAATTTGTTCTTCATTTAGAATTCATTCATAAAATATATGTATTATTTCCTATCTTCTTCCACAAAAAGTTTTTTAACTGTATTTCAATTTTTGCAAATAAGGCAGCCTCTAGTGGTTAACTCAAGTTTTGAGGTCAATAGGTTATTGAATGAACATTTTAAACATAGTCAACAATGCTATATCCCCAGAATGCATAAATAGTTTAATTGTATTATCTAAAAGCCAGGTCAAATTAGGAAACATAAATATAATTCAATGATAAAATAATCATATCCATAAAACCATCCAAATAAAAATTAGTTAAAAGTTATAATGTAAAAATCACTTTGGTTATAATTAGTCACATAAGCCATGTGACTAGGAATAACATTGAAATGTGAGTTTTATTGCACAAATATGAAATTTACACATGCATGCACATGTGCACACACACACATATCTGAATAGAGAAAAGTACCATCTTCTAAAACTGGAAGACGAAATTAACATTAATCCACCCCAAGTTAATTTAAAAAATATAGCAAAATCCCAGTGGTAATTGTCTTTGGAGAGCAAGGAGGAAATTGATAGTAACTCTAGAGTTTATCCTTAACTAGAACTAGCTGAAAATGTTTTTGGGGAAAAAATGACCAGATGATGAGGTGAATTATCAATATAAAAACATACTTTGAGGTAACCATAATTAAAACAGAGTAGTACTGATACAAAAGAGACACACATGAGTAGACCAGAAGGGGCCCAAGAAACGATAAGGCATTTAAATGTGATAAATTTTGCATTGCAGATCAGGGAGGGAAATATAAATTATATTCTCCATCACCTCATAGAACAGTTGAATAAAGAGCTAAGCATTTTTCTTAAGGCATTAAAAGTTTATAAAATAAGCAGTTATCTTAGTTATGGATGAAGAAGGATTCTAATGTTAAAGCAATTGAAGACAACAGGAAATTATCAATAAATTCCTATATAACTAAAAACTTCCTTCAACAGAAGCGAAATAAAAAGTAACAAACCGAGGATTTTCAACAACTCTGAGAAAGGTTTAAGGTAATTAATATAGGGGATGTGTATAAATCAGTATTAGAAAAGCCCAAATATGTAAAAAAATTAATAACAGCCCAAATATGTTTGATTTAGCATTGAAAAAATGTCAGGTTAAAACCAGAGTTCCCAAAGCTTTTGAGTCTTTTGTTCATTTTCCTAAAGAATTGTGAACTATTGACCCAAGTGATTTTGAAAAGGCAAAAGCACTGGACTAACTCTCAATCTCTTTTGATCATAAGGAAAGTTAATGAATATTTATATATCAGTTACTATACAATCTAAATTAAATCTCTCTTTATTTTGTTTCTGTCACAATGAAGTTAATCCTCTGGCCATCCATTTACTAAGAAGGGCAGTTTTCTTATAATAGTGAAAAGCTTAATAGTTCTAGAATTGTTGACTTGAAACTATGTGTGCATAGCAAACTGCCTTTGTTAGAATGTTTGTTTCAGAGAATACTATGTATGGTCAGTTAAACTTAGAGATGGTTTGTCACAGGAAACACACTTGAATCATCAGCCCTATAATAATTAACAGTGATTCAACAATTATAAAGCACAGATGCATTCTTTTAGAATCAAGAGGATCCCTAATATAAAACAATTTAAAAAAGTACAATAAATAATACTTTAACCAACTGATTTTAAAATACAATTCAGAATTACTATTTTCCTAGGGTGGTTCCATGGTAAAAAATCCACCTGCCAAGCAGGAGATGTGGATTCGATCCCTGGAGTCAGGAAGATCCCCTGGAGAAGGAAATGGCAACTCACTCCAGTATTCTTGCCTGGGAAATCCCATGGACAGAGGAGCCTGGTGGGCTACAGTCCATGGGGTCACAAAGAATCGAGCACGACTGAGTGACTAAGCAGCAGCAGCAGCACAATAATACAAAAATGGGCAAGTGATCTGAATGAGCAATTAATAGACAAATACATGTGAGAAAAAATAGCCTCTTTAAAGCATAGATGAAAAAAATTTACCTACTTAACTGACAAAAATATTTGAATGATTATACTTAGTAAATAAAATGCAGTGTAACAGACATTTTCATGTTGTTGTTTAGGTATAATACATAGTTTCTTTCTGGAGCAAGATAGAGAAATGTTTTTCAAAAGTGATAAATCTATAACTTTCATTCAGTGTTTCTATTTTTATCCATACTTTTAAGAAATATACTTTACATTTATGTACAAGATATTCGTTCAGCTAGTGTTATTTATGATAATGCCCCCCCCAAAAGGATCAAAATAGGAAATTGGTTAAGAAAAGTATAGCAAATCCATAGGATAAAATGTTATACCACCACTAAATGAAATATTTTCACCTAACTTTTTTAGAAGACAGGAAAATCCTACTGTGATATTAAGAGAGAAGCTGCTGCCGCTGCTAAGTCGCTTCAGTCGTGTCCGACTCTGTGCAACCCCATAGACGGCAGCCCACCAGGCTCCCCCGTCCCTGGGATTCTCCAGGCAATAATACTGGAGTGGGTTGCCATTTCCTTCTCCAATGCATGAAAGTGAAAAGTGAAAGTGAAGCCGCTCAGTCCTGTCCGACTCCTAGTGACCCCATGGACTGCAGCCTACCAGGCTCCTCCGTCCATGGGATTTTCCAGGCAAGAGTACTGGAGTGGGTTGCCATTGCCTTCATGAAAAAAATTACATAGTATATTTTATTTAAAAAAAAAAAAGTATAACTAAAGGTCTAATAGAAACCATTAGGTGTCATTTTCAAGGCTGTCCCTGAGTCCTTGAGGAAGTCAGTCCAGGTGTTTTATCAGGTTTCTTTTGTTTTTGGGCCTGCGCACTCAAGGACAAAAAGGAACTGAGGTTCCTGGGCCAAGGGCATGCAGAAAAAAACATCCTTTGGGCTTCCCTGATAGCTCAGTTGGTAAAGAATCCACCTGCAATGCAGGAGACCCCAGTTTGATTCCTGGGTTGGGAAGATCCCCTGGAGAAGGGAAAGGCTACCCACTCCAGTGTTCTGGCTTGGAGAATTCCATGGACTGTGTAGTTCATGAGGTTGCAAAGAGTAGAACTTGACTGAGTGACTTTCACTTTCACTTAAATCTAACACAGTAAACCAATTGGCTTCCCCTGGGATTTGAGTTAGGATAGTATTAAGGATTAGGCACAATAGGATAAATGGGTCCAATAGCTTCATTAATAGCCCTTAGGTCCTGTACGAATCGATAGTCTCCAACAGGTTTAAGAATAGGTAACACCAGAGTATAATATGGTGACTGACAAGGTACCAGTAATAAACCATATGAATCATACTTCTTCACTGTAGGAGAAATTCCTCTCTAGGCTTCTAGCTTTAGGGGATATTGTTTTTTACAGGCATATTCTCATCCAGGTCTTAGCCTGATAACTACTGGTCAAATGTCTTTGTCTAAGCCCGAAACCTCAATGTTCCAAACTTCGGGGTTTACTAGGGCTTCTATCTCAGTTGTAGATTCAGTCTGTTCATTTTCATTCTCTGTTAAAATCATTTGGTGATGAATAAGTTTTCCTTAAGGGCTTCCCTGATGACTCAGCAGGTAAAGAATCTGCCTGCAGTGCAGGATACACAGGACATGCAGTTTCCATTCCTGGGTCAGGAAGATCCCCTGGAGGAGGAAATGGCAACCCACTCCAGTGCCTGAAAATTCCCGTGGACAGAGTAGCCTGGTGGGCTACAATCCAAAGGGTTGCAAAGAGTCAGACATGACTGAGCGACTAAGCACAATGTGACACAAGGTTTCGTTGTTCCCTTTAGGAACAGAGTGGCCTCTAACTAGTTTAATAAATCTCTTCCCATTAAAGGGACAATCAGGCACAAACAAAAAGGAAGGTAAAAGTAGTTGACTGTTAATGTTACACATAAATTGTTCTAGGAAAGTGTTCCCTTGTCTTTTTCCTGATATTCCCATTACATATTCTTTATGATTGTTAAGATTTCCAATCCTTTAGGTTAAGACTGAGAAGGTTATACTAGTGTCTATTATAAGAAATTCTATCAAGTTGCCTGCTACTTCAATGACTACCCCAGGCTCAGCATTAATTATATAGATGAGATCTCTAGGCAGAGCCTCTTCTGGCCTCAGGCCCCTCTGTCTTCCGATTGTGAAGCCTAATGGCCCCCATCACTCACTGGCAACTGAGGTATCCCTCTGCCCATGCACTGACTGTTGGCAAAGGGTACATTGATCACAATCTTTCCTCCAGTGTCTCTTCTGACCACACAGGGCACAGTGAATTTATTTGGGTACCCATGGGCCTTATGGTCCACCATGGTCAGATTGGCCCAAAAAACCTGACCCTCTCCTTTGGTGGTCCCTGTGTGGACAAATCCTTTGTAATCATTTGAGCCTTTTGTTTGTCTCTCTGCAGGCATTCAGCCTTTTGGGCCACATTCCTATAATGAAAACTGAATAAGCCAATTGGAGTAAATTATTCATAGGGGTTTGAGGACCAGCAGTTATCTTTTGAATTTTGTGCCTGATGTCTGGGGTAGACTGAGCTTTGAAATACACAGCCAAAAGGACTGTCCCTCGGGGGAAGGGGATCCTCATTTGTATACTTTCTAAAAGTTTCCTCTAATCTCTCTTGAAAAACTGCAGGGTTTTCATTTGGTCCCTGTTGGACTTCTTTTACTTTCTCATAATAAACAGATTTTACCATTCATGTCTTCTATCAAACAGTTAATCATACTGTCCTGTCTGTCCCTGTCAGTAGGATTCATCTGGTGATTCTACTGTGGGTCAGCATCAGGGACAGTGTCATTCCCCACTTGAAAAACTGCATGTCCTGGTTGGACCCTAGTTGCCATTTGGTCAGCACTGTCCCTGGCTGCTAGTATTATACTCTGGTTTTCCCCTGGGATGCAGCAATGGGATAGTAAAAATCTGCAAATCTCCCCAGGTGAGATCAAAAGTTCTCATGAACCTGGTAAACTCCTTAGTGAAAATTTCAGGGTCCTCAGAAAAACTTCCCAATTTATCCCCGACCAGACTTAGATCAGACATTTTGAAAAGGGCCCATGGACTGTTACTGTTCCTTGACTCTCATCGGGAACTTTGCTCAGAGGCAAGATTGTAGGGGCAGGTGGCTGGTAATTTAGGCCACTATGGGTGCTAGCTGGGCTGAGATTGTGTTCCTTGGGTAGCTTGAGGAACAGAGGAGTTCTGGAATATGGTGGTGGCCTCTCCTCACATTTGCATACACTTTCCTCTGGGATTTTAGCCTCTCTCTCAGATCTGAGAGCCTCTGTTGGCACAAGAGCTCCTCCAGGAGGGTGTGGAACAACTCCCACTGGGCTGGCAGCTACTGCAGGAGCAACAGGTTCTTTCTATGGGGGGTCTGATCTTCGCATGGCCCTGTATACTGGGTCAGCTAAACTGTCTTCTGATTGCTTCCTTAAATTAGCCTTCTGGGTTACACGGATCCCTTCTAGTTACAGTTCCCAAATACAAGGTCATAAAAACTTGAACATGTGGTATTTCACTGCATTTTGATTCCCTTCAACAGTGTAAATCTAGTTGCAGTATAGTATTATAATTTAGAGACCTGTTCAGTGCTCACTTTTCTTGGCTCTCTAAATTATATTGCAGCCAAACCTGGTTACATAGCCTGAGAAGTTTTTTCTTTTTCAAATCTTGTTCAATTTTTTTCCAGTCCTGGAGTACATGTCCCAGAGTGGTATCAACTGGGATTCATTCAATTTGACCCATCTTAGACCCAAACCTGAGGAGAGATCTCTGCTTCCTAGGCTATCCAAAAGTTTTGTTCTTGTGCAATTTGATCAAGATTTGCAGTTATGATTTTAGATGGTATCCCTTCCAAAGCAGTCTCCCGGCCAGATGTTAGTGCCCAAGAAATTGCCACAAAGGAATAGTACAGAAGATGTCCCCAATGGTGCTGATGACGATCTGGAACTTGTCTGGCTGCAAGTCAGAAATAAAAGGGTTAACATTTGCAAGGGCCTGGAGGGAGGAAAAGACTGACATCAGGGCCTGGTAGGTCCTCAACTAGGCACTCCTAGTAATTAAGGAAAAGTACTTTGAGTCTTGTAAGCTGGTTCCCTGCCAGATTGAGAGAGAAGAGTGAATTTTTACACCTCGGTGATCATACAGGTCTTTTGGAGTTAAAAGATATGGAACAGATAGAGAGCACAGAAGGAAAACCTCAGGGTGAAAGAGAAGACTAGAGATTGCTAAATCCTGCAACATCATATAGCGACTGGATATGTACAAGCACAGCCATTCCACTGCCATGGTATGTATCAATGTAGCCAGGACTTAAACCTGGTCAAAGCAACCCAGACAGTGAAATTCCTTCTTTTTCACATACCATTTCCCTTCTCTCCTGTACCAGCAATAAGATTCTTTCTGTATTTCCATATTACCTTTCCATGGCAACCCATACTGATTGCCATCATTTCTCCAGTTCTTTAAACACCCATATCATTGTTCCCCTGGCTTGTATCTCAGAATCCAATCAGAGCCGTAAAGCTCTGAGGGTTGATTGGCCTGACTGAAATGGGTTGTCATCAGTGGAGTGTCCTCCCCAGAACTTCTGACCTGTGGCACCCGTGGCCCGACTAGGACCCGACCCCAGACCTTCTTATCTTACTACAGTCCTGCTCTGGTCACCAGCTGAAACCACTGGGTGTTGTTTCCAGGGCTCTGAAGAGCTCCAGCACCACAGTCCTTTATGTCTCGGCCCAGAAATTAGTTCAGTGAGAGGCAAAGTGATTGATAGGAAGTGATTTATTAGACTAGGACATTTGTAAAGTTCACAAGTGGGAAGACAAGCATTGTGCTGCTCGAGTACTCAATGGGTTACATTTTTGTAATCAGAGAAAGAGTGAGGGGAGGAAGATCTTGAGTTGAAAGAAAGTAGAACTTCCATCATCAGCTTCCTGCCCCAGGTAGGGCAGGGAAGTTTACTTCGACTGTCAGAGCACTTGGAAAAATATTTTTAAGTCTCAGTACAATGAGGGCCTTTCATTGTGAAAAGTCATCTTTCCATAAATGATTATTTTTTTGTGTGCACAGAGCCTGTTTTGGTGGTCATTAATTTAATGACATCACTGGGCAGTTTGTAGGGCTTATTTTCTACTGTTGTTCTTTTGTTTGGGGGGCATTGTGCAAAGAACATGTCGAGGCCAAAGAACATGTTTGGGGGTTACTAACTCACTGGCCTTACTGAGCAGGATGTAGGGTTCATGCTGCCATTGTTTTGTTGTTTGTGGGCACGTGCTCTGTTTCTGTTGTATCGTTTTGTTGCTAAGTAAGTTAGCCGTGACCCATTTAGACAGCATATTAAAAAGCAGAGACATTACATTGCTAATAAAGGTCCATCTAGTCAAGGCTATGATCTTTCCAGTAGTCATGTATGGATATGAGATTTGGACCATAAAAAAAGCTGAGCACAGAAGAACTGATGCTTTTGAACTGTGGTGTTTGTGAAGACTCTTGAGAGTTCCTTGGACTGCAAGGAGATCAAACCAGTCAATCGTAAAGGAAATCATTTCTGAATATTCATTGGAAGGACTGATGTTGAAACTGAAATTCCAATACTTTGGCCACCTGATGTGAAGAACTGGTTCATTTGAAAAGACCCTGATGCTGGGAAAGATTGAAGGCAGGAGGAGAAGGGGATGAGAGGATGAGATGGTTGGATGGGATCACCGACTCGATGGCCATGAGTTTGAGCGAGCCCCGGGAATTGGTGATGGACAGGGAAGCCTGGTGGGCTGCAGTCCATGGAGTCACAAAGAGTCAGACATGACTGAGCAACTGAACTGAACTGAAGTTAGCTTGATTTTATCATTAAGTAAGCCAATCTGACTTTGATGTTAAGTGACTTGTTTTGCTTTATGAGTCAAGCAAGCCCATGTTGTTTCAGAATTTTCCTATTACTTTCTTGAGTGATCATTAGTCTTATTGTGGTCTCCCAAAGCCCCCTATAGTTCCCACTCTATGTACAGTTCCCTAATGGGGAACTCACTATTGTGCTCGCTATTTGATCATCCCATTCTGTCCCTATCATAGGGAGAAATACACCAATATGTTCAAGTGGATATTTCTGGACTGCAAGGTTATAAGTAATTATTTTTTAAATTGTCCAGATTTTCTCTAGTGAAGGATTAAACATTCTGATCATAAAGAAAACTATAAAAATCAGAAGATAAAAGAAAAACATTATATTCTATAAGTTGAACTAGATTCATAGGGTAACAGTTACAGAGAACTTTATAACAGCAGTCTGGCTCACAAGAGAGAGAACCATGGGTAAAGATCAGTCTCCATCGTCTTCCGAAGGATGCTTTTAGAAATCCAAGGGCAATGGGAGGTTGAGTGAAACCATTACTCATTAGCCCTAGGATTCTGACTCACAGGAGACCTCTAAGAAATGTTGCCTAAAAAATCTCATTTAGACCAGCTAGCAGTTTTGACTTTTATGCCAATTGCTGTACCTTGCCTCTTATTCATTTGGTTGTGCTGTGGATAAATGAAAGTTGTATGTAACAAAAGCTGAAATATACTCTTTTATGTATGGTTATTTCAATCTTGTGACAAAATATCTTTTAGTTCCCTGATGACCTAGCCAGACCATGTTACCTTCTTTTATATTATATAGCTTTAAGTATTTCAGACATTATGAGAACGGGGTACAATGTCCTAGTTGGTTTGGAACCACTTTCTTAGAACTGCTTACAGTCACAAATCTAGAACATATCTATTCTAGTTGGGTTTTGTTTTGCTTAATTTCCCATTATTGTTGGTAGTAGATAAACTATAAATTTGTATTAAAAATAGGATTTTTTCCTTTTACTTTGCTCAATAACTTTTACCCTGATGAATGCTAAGAATGTTGTTTTGCAGGGGGTGGGGTTGTTTTGTTGTTTTTTGGCTAGGAAATCTATGTGAAGGAGATTCACCTTCATTAAAGTCTCATGGTCCTCTTATGATGTTGATTTTCACATACAATACAAGTTTGGCCATGGAAGAATTTTCTGTGAGATATTCTTTTCATATGTCTGGTAAGTCTGTTACTTTGTTCATATTTATATCTGTATGTTTTTGCTTTATTGTGCTTTATTAGAAAATATGTGTCATAAAATAATTTGTTCTTCATTTCATTTGTAAGCTTTAGAAGAGAAGAAAAAGATAGTATTTAAGGTTGTAACTTCTATAATCTGTGGGGGCATCAAAGTAAACCTTCATAAAGCATAAGATTTATCAAGTTTTTCAGTTTTATTATAGTACCTAATAATTCTGTCTAGTTTTCTGTATATTTGGAATATTATATCAATACAGTAGGAATTTTTCATCCCTAGCCTATAAGTTTCAAGTAATTTTTCTATATTGAAATTGGTTTCCTTAATATACTAATATCAAGAGTAATTGATTCTTTTTTTAAAACTTGTTTGGTGGATAGTTCATATATATTAGATATAACCAGATTATTGACAAATATGCTTTGCCCAGCATTCCTATAGTTTTGGTGAAAGCACTGATAGCATTATGAAAATTGAGAACTATTGCAAATTATGAAATTGGGTGTTATGGAGAAAACATTTGCAATCATGCTTAATTCTGAATTAAGCATTAGAGTTGCTCTAGTCCTTAAGATTTATCAATTCATACTCATTAAAAATGTTAATTGAAATATAATTAGAGAGTTATTTCTACAAAAAATTTTTACTTTCTTAGTCTGGTAATGTGAGAAATGTTGGATGGAGAAAATGAAGATTTGCATCAAGTTCAAATTATATAAGTGAAAGTTGTACCATAAGGGGCTAGCGTAAACAGAATCAAATTTCCCATTTAAGCATTTAATTATTCAGATTATCAGCAAATGGTTTTAAACTTATGCTAGGCCATGTTTAAAGCACTGAGGATTCAGTGATGAGCAAGACTGTCCCTACCCTAGAAGAGCTGACAGTCTAGTTGGAAGATAGTCTTTGTAAACAGAGAAGGACAGAGAGTGTTGCTTACCACCCAGTTCTACCAGGATTAAGCCACTGCAGTAGCTGATGGACAGTGCACTCTGTGCTTCAGAGAGAGGAAATTAAAGTGATAACAGGATGCTCTGTGCTTTGAACAAGCAGGCCCCTTACATAGCTAGATGTGTATTTCAGGAAGAATTTTAGTGAACCCAAATTTCATATTTTCATGTAAAAGCACTAAAATCATTAGCTTGAGATCTCTGTTCCTTGTGACTAGCAGTAATCTTCTTTCAAGACATGTGCTTGATTGTCCATACTCCCTAGCCAAAATGACACTTAGACTGGCTTCTCCCCCCTACCTCTATGGAACAGCTTGTTCAGAGCTACTGAGCAGTTGTCTCATGGGTATAGTCCTCAGTAAGACCCTAAGTGAAACAAAACTCACAGCTCTCATGTTTTGCATTTTTGTTTCAGTCAACTAATCAAATAATCTCAGAAAAATATAGAGTGAGAAAATGACTATATTAAGATTTATCAGAGGGGTCTTATTCAGTTTGGTAAAGGATGGGCATAGAATTCTGGGAAATCTTTGTTCTGTTATAGCAAAACACCTTCAAACATATTTCTAGTCACCCTCACATTTTACCCTTTCACTTTTTCTTGAATCCATTCCTATAAGGCTTGCTTTCTTACCCTTCCCCAGATGGTGTTCTTGCCAAAGATACCAGTGACCCCCACAAGTTCAGATCTGACAGTTACTTCTCGGTCATAACAGCTGCATTTGGCATGGATGACCTCTTCTTCCTTCTAGAATTTCATTTGTCATGGCCTCCAGGAAACCACTGTTACTTGACTCTCTTCTTTCTTCACTGGTCTCCTTAGAGTCTTTTGGCTGGTCGCTCCTCATATTTCCTACCATTAAAAGTTGAGGTGTGCTGGGACCTGGTCCTTGACTTTGTTTTCTTCTTTACCTATACTCACTCTTAAGTAATCTCACCCAATACCTTCTTTGCACAGACAACACTCAAAGTATATCTCCAGCTTCTAATTTGAACTCTAGGACTATATATCCAACTGCCTCCCTCTTCATTTGGGTATCTAATAAGCATCTCAAATTTAACATGACCGAAATGCAACTCTTGATTTCCTACCTCTGTTTCCAAATTCTTCCCCCAGCGGTCTTCCCCACCTCAGTAGATGGGAACTGCAGTTTACTAATTAAGTGTTCAAGCTGTTATATTGTTCATCCTTGACTTTCCTTCTCACATCTGTCATCAGATTTAGAGTTCATCTGTGGACCTGCAGCAAAATTAATCTAGAAACCAACTACCTCTCAACAATTCCACCATAACATTCTGATACAAGCCTTTGCTTAGTCTGTTTTACCCTTAACAGCCAGAATGATCATTTTTTAAATATTTAAAAATTTTGTTTAATTTTTTGACTGTGCTGGGTCTTCTTTGATGTGTGGACTTTTCTCTGGTTGTGACAAGTAGGGGCTACTCTCTGTCTGTAGTGTGTGGGCTTCTCACTGCGGTGGCTTCTATTTTTGCAGAGCACAGACTCTAGGCAAGGGGTCTTCAGTAGTTGCGGTATCTGGGCTAAGTAATTGAAGCTCTGGGGCTCTAGAGCACAGTAGTTGTGGCACACAGGCTTAGTTGCTCCTCAGCATGTGGGATCTTCCCAGACCAGGGACCTGTCTCCTGCATTGGCAGCCGGATCCTTTACCACTAAGCCACCAGGGAGGCTCCAAAGTAATCATATTAAAATGAATAATTCACATCATGTTATTCCTCTGCTTAAAACCTTTCAATGTTTTCCCAGCTCACTCTTAGTTGGCCTTACAGTGACCTATGAGATTCTGTATGATCTGGCTCTTGGCTACCTCCTTGACTACCTCTCCGATCATTTACCCCAGCCACACCAGCCTTTCTGCTGTTGCTCAGCCATACCAAGCATGCCCCCCTGCTGTTCTCTCCAAATCATACAACCATGCCTACAAATAGATGGTGCTCAATAATTGCTTGAATAAAGGAAATGACATCCTAGCTGGGGTAGATTAGTGAGTAGACAGTAAGATAGTAGCTCCTTACCTAATAAATGAGTAAGAAATACATCTGTCTTGCTTATGAAAATCCCTTTGGCTGAGAGCTAAAGAATGAGTAGGAGTCAGCGAAGCAGACTTCATACACGTATTCAATTTCTGTTTTCAGATAAACATAAACAACCTTTAGCGCAGACATTTTTCCAACAACAGCAGAAATGTTATAGGTTCACCCTGTATGTGAAGTTTGTTAAAAATCTGACTCATTCGGCTTTCCGTGGTGGCTTAGTGATAAAGAATTTGCCTGCCAATGCAGGAGATGCAAGTTTGATCCCTGATCTGGGAAGATCCCACATAGTGTGGAGCAGCTAAGCCCGTACACCACAACTATTGAGCCTGTGCTCTAGAGCCCAGGAGCCACAACTACTGAGCCCACAGGCCACAACCACTGAAACCCGAGCCCTAGAGCCCATGCTTTGCAACAAGAGAAGCCTCCACAATGAGAAGCCCATGAACTGCAACTAGACAGAAGCCCATGCAGCAACAAAGACCCAGCAGAGCCAAAGGCAAATACATAAATAAATAAATATTTTTTAAAAGGTCTGACTCATCATTCATACTCATGAGATTACAAATCCAAATATATCAGTGGAAACTGTAATATTAATATCTATGTGAGTAAGAAATATAAAACCATTAAAATGTGTGTGTAATATGTAGTCATATGGAAAAATATTCACAATTGGGGGAAGTTACAATGATGTAAAGTGAAATACAGTTTTTTAAAAATGTGTACTATAGCTTAGGGAAAAGCAGGATTTACATTAAAATATGAGTATTGGTTACTTATAGCATGGGATTACAGGAGACTTCCTTTTTTGAAATCTGTCTTTTGGAAATTTTCTCCAATGTAAGTGTATCACTTAAACAAAAGAATAAAAAATATAAAGCATTAATTAGGATATATTGACCTTGAGAATTCTCTTATTCTAGGTTCCATGAGAGGAAACATTAAAGTTAATGGTAAGGAGGATAAAGGAGGTAAGGAATTGGCTTTGTTGATCTGCCTTTGGTTACCTGATATTATAGAGATAGAGTGAGGAATTTCCTTCTGCTAAACACTGTTTAGGAATAAGTATACTTTGGCTGCCGTCAAAGACTTCTAAGTGTTGTGTCCTTATTCTATTTGCTTTATAATGTGATATGAACTTATATTAATTTTCTGAGTGTCAAACTTTGGAGATAGTGGAGACCTAGGGCAGATCAGAGAGTAGAGAGTAAGAAGGTAGCACCTTATCTGATTACTGTGTAAGAAATACATGTTTTGTTTATGAGATCCCCCTATTTTAACTCTGTTATTCATTAACATTCTTTCCATATACTTTATGTCCTCTGGATTGTGCTTGGATACCCCTCACCCTCTCTTTTTGCTGGGCCATTGCACAGTTAACTAAAATGACAAGATTATTGATGAAGTAAATCAATTTGGGGGTGGCATTAATTTTATATTGAATAATGCCTAGAGCATTTGGAGTAAATCCAAAATGTCATTAAATTCCTCAGTTCTCTTCTTGGTGTGGTAGCTTCTTGGCCCTTGTGAACCATAATATCCTGACTTCAACTATCTGAGAGTGACCCAAATATCCTTACCAAATAAAATGATTTTAATTTTTAGTATAGGCTGAATTCTAGGAGTATGTGATTTACTCAGGGATTTAGAAGATTGTGTGCTAAAGATAAGCAACAAAGCTATATCACAATGTATATGTGGGTGACTTAGTGGTTCATAGTTTGTGAGTTAAAGTCAAAGAACTTTGTCTTCTTTTGGGAAGGGTCAGTTTCTAAAAACAAAAGACATTTATACCCTGTGTCACCATATATAAGGAGCTATGGAAGTAAAGAAAGAGTAGTATAACTTAATAGAAGTACACTGCAGTTTAAGGTTTTAATGACCTGTTGTAGACATTAAAACCAGATCCAAAAAGTAGTAACTCAGCTCCTTGACTATTGCATACAATATTTTTTTCTTTTTGCCTCAAGGGTGTCCAATATTGGATCTGATTGCAGTTAGTTCTTTTGAGATCACATCTCCCAATTATCCTAACATTTATCCTAATATGCTGAACTGCACTTGGACTTTTTATTCTATGTCTGGAAATAAAATGAAGGCATTGATTAAAGGTTTTATAATGGAAGAATCTTGGAACTGTGAATGGGATTATTTCAATATTTATGATGGACCAGATCAACAATCAAGATTACTTGGTAAACTGAACCTTCTTAAATGTCCTATATTGAGTAGCATTCATAAGAAAATTTATACAATTATATACGTGGTGAACATGATCTACGTTTGCCTTGGGAGCAATATCATTTACTGTCAGAGACTTTCCATCAGATCTTTCATCAGAATCCTGAATACTATTAAACACAATGGGATGAGCATAAGACCACACTCAATGGCTCTTCGCCTTTAATTCCAGCTTTTCTTGATTTCAGTGATTCCTATCTCATTTTATCATCAGAGAGAACACTAATTTTGTTTTTCTCAGGAAGTCATATATTTGAAGAGTTTCTGTTGCCTAAACTGCGTTTTTATGCAGCTTTTTGAAATTTTGTTTACTCAGATTTCATCTTCACGATAAAGGTAGCTCTCTTTAGATCCAAGGTAAATTACAAAAGAAAAAAAGAAGGCCAATTAACTTGAATAATCTTTAGAGATTTATTGACCACATGATGTCTACTGTGTTTGAATGTCAGACAATGTCCTGAGACTGACTCATAGAGGGAACTTTTCCAAAGATTTTGTAATTCAGTATTGTATCCCATTCTCTAATTTCCAACCAGGATGCCATTACAATCCACCTATCACAAAGGACAGGAGAAGAGGTTTGAAGCTATCTTTTTACAAAGACCTTAACTGCTCTTATGATATTCTAGGATTTATAACACCAGTAGACTTAGCAATGTACTTTGAAATTCCAAAGCTACTTAAATTTTTTCTTATCAGTGAGTTTGGTTCCTGCCAAGAATTCTAGAGCAATAGAATAGAGGTGGTGGAGACACAAAATATCAAGCTATTAGTTCTCCATAAGATTAATATGAATCATCTGTGGTATCAGATCCAGAATTATCTGGTATAATTTTCCAGAATGCCTTTCAACCTAAGACCCTTGGAACACACCTGGAATTGAACAAGTTGGATTCATTACTTATTGTGGAAAAGGAAAACACATATCCTTGAAAACCATGGAGTGTTAACAGGATGATAGAAAGAACTTCTTATAGGATTTGAGTTTTGAATGAATAATTTTGGAGAAGGTCTAGGGAAGTGGACTTGCTTCAAAATTACCCATTCTAAGCCCATATCCTAAGTTCTAGGGAAGTGGAACGGCTTACCAGGTGGTGCAGGGGTGAAGAATCTGCCTGCCAGTGCAAGAGATGCAGGTCCAATTGGGAAGGCCAGGAAGATCCCCTGGAGAAGGAAATGGCAACTCAGTCGCTCCAGTTTTCTTGCCTGAGAAATTCCATGGACAGAGGAGCCTGATGGGCTACAATCCATGGGGTTGCAAAGAGTCAGACATGACTGAGCACATACACACTAAGGAAGTGAAATTTGCTCTAGATTGCTTGCAGGAAGTGGGTGAGAAAGTGGGGCAAGTTTATGATTGGGTATCTAGGCTTGACTGGAGTACGGGTAAAACTGTAATTGGTAAAGAAGTAGCAAGTCTTCATTTTAGCCAGAGGTCAGTGTTTGGTGTTTTATTGGTTACAGATGACCTTGTTTTTGTCTCATCACAGATTCAGAGACAGTCTGATGTTGGTATCCTGTGAGATTGTTTGTATCTAACAGGAGACCCTGGTTCAGTTGTGAGTGCTGGACCAGTTTCTGGATGTCAACGCTGCTTTCCTATTTCTCACTCTACTATTTTTCAACCTGACAACATTATTTGTCTTTAAAAGTTCCAATTAATCAAAAATTCATGGGTCAAAACATTAAAAATGTGACAACTCATATTTCTATAATTAGCTTATACAATTCTATATGAAAGTGAGGTCACTACCAATTGTTTGCTAGTTTACACAGTTTTATTTCATATAATTTTATATACTTACAATAATTTTAGTTCAGGGAAATATGCAATTTTATAAGCATTGTTAAACTGTTGAACATTGAACCCTATTGCTATTCTCCCATCTGGTGAGAAGAACTAGCCCAAATATGGATCCACATTGTCTATTTTGTCTCAGTTATCTTTTCTTACTAAATATTTTCTCACCTAAAGAGAATTCATTAGTTTTTAGCTACTTTTTAATTATTTCTGAGAATGTAGATGGAATGGTACATAGCCTCCAGATTGGTTTCATTGCAATGGTTTTACAATATATTAATGAAAATAATTAGCAAAATTAAGGTTCATCTGTTCTTCATTCTTTCATTTACCCCATAAAGGTAAGACATCAGTAACTAGTTAACACCATATTAAATATACATATCAGATTAATTCATGACTGAGCATTTTCTAATGTGTTAGACATCTTGAAGACACAATGGTGAACAGTTCAGAAGTGATCATTGCCACCTTCTTTTGAAAAGACATAATAAAAAAAACTAATAATAGTATTTAACAATAAATAATAATCAAATAATTACTGATTGTCAACATGTGTGCTGTGCTTAGTTGCTCAGTCATCTCTGACTCTTTGTGACCCCATGGACTGTAGCCTGCCAGGCTCCTCTGTCCATGGGGATTCTTTAGGCAAGAATACTGGATTGGGTTGCCATGCCCTCCTCCAAGGGATCTTCCCATCCCAGGGATTGAACCCAGGTCTCCTGCATTGCAGGTGGATTCTTTACCATCTGAGCCACCAGGGAAGCCCAGGCATACTGGATTGGGTAGCCTATCCCTTCTCCAGGGGATCTTCACAACCCAGGAATCGTACTGGGGTCTCCTGCATTGCAGGTGGATTCTTTACCAGCTGAGCTACCAGGGAAACCCTATGTCAACATAGTTTGAAGGAAATTAGTTGCAGCAGCAGTATGGAATAATAGTGTGTACACAGTTGCTTTAGTTAAGATGGTCATGGAAGGCCTCATTGAAGGGGTGCATTTGAGATCCAAAGAATGACAAGGAAACAGTCAGGCAAGGCCAAGATAGCATGTGCAAATGTGTCTAGTATCTCAGGTCTGACCTTACCTCCTACCATTCTCCTTCTTTATTCTTCCTTGGACTAACTGAGCATATTCTTGCTTGGCCCCAGAGTGACTTCAAGATTCACTTCCTTAGTTTGTTCAGGTATCTGTCCAGATATTATATAATCTAAGCCCTCTTGTATCACATCATCTAAATAATCCTCTTACACTTTTTCCTTCTTGGCATTAATCATGACCTGGCAGCATGTATATTTATTTGTTTAGAATCTGTTTCCCTCCACCTGAATGAAAATATCCTGATAACAGAGCTTAGTCTCCTGTTCACTGCTTTATCTCCAAAGTCTAAAGTACTACCTGAAAATAAATATTTGATGAAAAAATACATTAGAAAAAGGCCTCGAATATAGGAATAGTTTGGTAACTTGGGGAACTATCAAAGATCAGAGTGGCTAGAGATTGAGTGAGGACGAACTGGAATGAGGTGAGGTTATACAAGATGAAGGTTTTGCTCTCAGGTCATGCAGCTCAGGTTATGGTAATGAGTGGGCTTTATTCCCATCCAGTGGGAGGTCATTAAAGGTTTTGGACAAGCAACTAATTTGAGAGCTGCTGTGGCTACCGTATTGGGAATGGATTTTAGAGTGACAAGTGAATTATTAAAAAAAACTTTTTTGTGTATTGCCGGATAACATATTAATGATGTTGTGATAGTTTCAAGTGAACAGTGAAGGGACTCAGCCATATATATATATGCGCTTAGTCGCTCAGTCATGTCCGACTCTTGCGACCCCGTAGACTGTAACCTGCCAGGTTCCTGTGTCCGTGGGATTTTCCAGGCAAGAATACTGGAATGGGTTGCCATTTTGTACTCCAGGAGATCTTCCCGGCCAAGGTATCAAACCCAAGTCTCCTGCATTGCAGGCAGATGCTTTACCGACTGAGCTACAAGGGAAGTCCAACCATACATATACATGTATCCATTCTCCCCCAAACACCCTTACCATCCAGGCTGCATAACATTGAGCAGAGTTCCATGTGCTATATAGTAGGTACTTGTTGGTTATCCATTTTAAATATAGCAGTGTGTACATGTCCATCCCAAACTCTCTCGCTGTCCCTTCCCTCCTTGTCAGGGTGAATTACACCTGCAGTTATGAGGCAGTTATGATAATCTATACCTATGCTGTCTAACCCATGTTCTTATTTAAATTCAAATTTTAGAATGAAATGGAATGTAGTATTAGCCACACTTCAAGTGCTCAGCTGCTACATGTAGTGAATGATTACTATACTGGACAGCACTCATATGGAACTTCCCATCATTGCAGAATGTTCTTTTAGTACTGTTTAGGTACTAATGTTGCCTTGCAAGAGGATGGCAACAAGGGAATGCAGGTAAAATGGACAGATCTGGAGAACTGATAGGCTTTCTTGATGGAATAAATGTGAAATTAGATCTGCAGATCAAGGATGGCTCCTAAGTCTATAGTGGAAAGTTTTCAGAGGTGGTGGCATTTACAGAGATGGGAAATACTAGGGGGAGAAATGGATTTGTGGTGAAAGATCTATTTGGGTCATGTTATATTTTTAATGCCATGACACATCTAAGGTTGAGTTGGCAGGAGGGAGCTAGAAGTAGAACTCCTGAAGTTTGGACTTAAGACATAGATTTGAGAGTTATCAGCTTCTCGTAAATTTCCTTTAGTTATTCTTGCTCTGACATCATCAGTCTCCTCTATCATTCTCATCAGTTTCAAACATATTCTATTATTACCCATAATTAAAATAAAAATAGAGCAAGAAAGTTTGCTGTGGCCCCATTTCTCTGCTTCCCTTTACAGTAAAATCTCTCACTTTCTTAGAGGTTTATGGATATACATAGTTTATGGGATTATGGCCAAGAAGTCATGGAGAGATCAATTACAGCAAGGGAATACTAATAGATTAGGATACATAAAAGTGGTAATTTGGGAAGTAGAATGATTGAAATCAAATTTCAAGAGTCTCAAATGATTCCAAAATTTCAATGCAGTGTTGTTAGTAAAGAATTATGACAAAAGAGATAAGGTCCTTTGTATGGTTAAATTTAGTGTTGGCACTGAGCTGGCATTCACTAACTTGGCCTCACAAGTCTTCATTGTAAATATCCAGTCTGTCTGGTTGTTGCCCCTGACATACTGGTTATGAAATATCATCTTTGGTCAAGCAACAACTTTAAGGAACATTAACAATTTGGAACACATCCATAGAACATAATGACCAGGATGCTGAAGGGTACAGACACCTGGGAATGTTTATTTTAGAGAAGAGAGAAAACAGAAGGATCACAATTTCTTCTCTTCAAGTATTTATGGAATTTCCATAGATTCTCAGCCATGTATAAAACTTGTTCTGCCTAATAATATCTAATAGTTGTTGAATGTTTACCATTATTCATGCATAGTCCTGAGAACTTATAACTCAGTCTTCTTAACAGCCCTATGGAGGTAGGTTGTGTTATCCTCATTGTAAATATAAGGAAACACAAAAATGTTGAGTAACTTGCCTCTGGTAACATAATTAATAAGTAGAGAAAGCTGCTTTAAAGCCCAGGCACTCTGATTCAAACATTTCTATCCTTGGCCACTCCGTTAACCATATGATTACACTGATGCCTTTTGATTCAACATAAGGAAGAACTGTAAAGCAATTAGAACTGCTTAAAAAGAGAAAATAAATGCTCATAAGTTCCACATAATATCTTCAGATGCAGCTAACATATGTCCAAGTTGTTTTAGAAGGAACTCAGTGCTAGATGAAAGATTAAATTATCACTAAGATTCTATATTTAACCTAGTTCTTTACTTCTCATTCAGCTACCCATCTCAAATCTACACGTTTTGTAAATGTGTTACCTGTATTTCTACCTAAGCCATTAACAGCAATATTGTACTTGGCAGAACCAAGGGTAGAAATATTTTCATACCCATCAGATCTTCCCTTCAGGTTAACATTGTATGGTTATTTAATCAGCTGTGAAGCTCCCTAGTCATATAATTATCCACTTACACTTTATGTCTGTTCACAGGGACATCGTAAGGTACTTTATTAAGTGCTCCACTGAAATCAAAATTCATTAAGTTTATCTCATTCCCCTTAGCCACCATCTAATTAGCTCTTTCCAAAAATTAAATGAGGTTAATTTCATATGGCCTGTTGAGGATCCCATGCTAGTTGCTCATGACCACTGATTCCTTCCTAAAGTGTTCAAAAACCGCCTAATAATTTTCTATAAAATTTTGCTGAGGTTTTTTTACTTAGTAAATGTTTATAATGCTTCATAAATACAACTTTATATAATCCCGTATTTTTTTTAATCTAAATTATACAGATGAGAAAATTGTGGCAGAGAGGTTAAATAACTTGCCTAGGGCCACATAGCTAATAGAACTAGTCCAGACTAACAGTTTGACTTTGGAATCCGAGCCTGTAAGGACTAAGCTACACTACTTCACTGATATAAGATTTTGCAAACCCTTTAGCCTCTTTGTTTTTCTCTGTCTCCTACCCTTCCCCCTCTGCCAACCCTCAATCTCCTTTTTGAAAAGCAGAATAACATTTTCCCATTTCCATTATGTTAAAACTTCCAGAGTGTTAGCTGACTTTACACAGATTGCCTTCATTTGACATGGTGCCTCGCCAAAGCTACCCACGACATCCAGTTCACCAGATTCTTCAAGGATAAAAATGATGTAGAGATTAACTTTCTCCTATTCCCCATCTCTCTTTCCCAGATTCCTCAAAAAACATTATCTTTAAGACAAATCAACAGTGTATCATTTAGTCTGAGAGAATCTCAGTTACAGCTTGTACAGATAAATTACAGCAAATGTCTTGTCACTTATCAGGACAATGTTTGTGACAACTTTTGTGTTTCTATATTAGGAAAGGATCATCATTAGTCTGTATTTGGGCAGACTACATGTCTTAGTTTTAGCTACTATAATAAAAATGCCATCGTTTGGGTAGCTTAAATAACAAGTATGTATTTCTCACAGTTATGAAGACTAGAAGTTCAAGATTTGCTGTCTGGTGAGGGTTTGCCTCCTGGTTCATAGCTGTCTTCTTGCTATTTCCCCATAAGACAAATAAAGGGTCTAGAGAGCTCTCTGGGTTCTCTTTTATAAGGGTTTATAAGGCTCCACCCTCATGACCAGGTCACCCCCAAAGGCCACACCTCCTAGTAGCATCACACTGGGGATTAGGATTTTCACATATGAATTTGGGGGGCACACCAACATTTGGTCCGTAATGGTATCTCATAACTTCCATTTCTCTGTCCATTTATCTTCATTGAAATGCTTCTTTAACCATCCTTATAATCAAAGATTGCCACACAAATTGTATATTGCTTCCATATCAATTGCTAGCCCAGTCTTTTCCCTTTGATCTTTTAAAATCTATGCCCTTTTATTGTCTCAATCAAATCATGAATTTCACCCTCAGAATCTTCATTTTACATTATTGATAATCATTCTTGTCAAGATTTATTTGGAATTTAATGTCCCCCCTCTCCTCCCTCTTTTACCCATGTAATTACACTTATACTTCACATTGCAGCTCATTTATGTGGCTCCAAGAAAGAATTTGTCTGGATATCCAGTGGTGCTTACCTAACTGTGAGTTTGAAAACTGATGAGTCTGTGGGAGAAAGAGGTTTTAAACTGATTTTGGAAGATATGACTCAGAAGCCATCACAGAAAAGCAATATTGGGACCCAACTGCCTATTAATGGTAAGTAATTGTTTTAAAATATCTACTAAAGCAGGTACCATATATGCCTTAAAACAGAACTTGGAGCCCACTGGTTTAGAGATCAATGGCAATCACTTTACTCTAATACTAAAAACAGGATAAGCTCATTTTAAACCATTCCTTAAGGACTGAGACTTTGGCAGTTCACATAGATCATGTGAGGTAATAAAGTTAATTGGGGTGTGTACATGTCTCTATTTGTGTATGTTGTTTTTAATTAAGACATAATAAACATGAGAGACAGTGAGTTGCTATTTAAAAGATCCTGTGGGGCCTTTCAAGCTGAAACAAGAGGAGAGTTCAATGTGTTTCCATGTCTTTGTTTACATCTCTTCTATTAAGTAACTATCTCCTCACCACCACGAAGAGCCCTCAACATATTTCAGATATATTAACTTTTTTACATAAAATAGAAACAAATGTACTGATTTTTTCCTACTTAGTCTATCTAACTTTAAGCTAGAGTTTCATTAGTTGTGCTTAAGACTAAACCTAATGAATCTGTTATTAGGAGATTTTCTTGATTAGAGTGTAATAGCAGGAAAATTCAAATAATCCACATTAATGCAAAGTTTTTTTTTTCTTTTTATGACACTCTATCTTAAGATTCCAGGTGGCTCTAGTAGTAAAGAATCCACTTCCAATGCCAGAGACTCAAGAGACATGGGTTTGATCCCTGGGTTGGAAAGATCCCCTTGAGAGGGAAATGTCAACCCACTCCAGTATTTCTTGCCTGGAGATCCCATGGACAGAGGGGTCTGGCAGGCTACAGTCCATGGGATCACAAAGAGTTGGACACAACTTAGCAACTAAGCAACAACAATCTTTCTTAGGATAGTGAAATGAACAGGCTCTCCCAAGAGTCCTGAATTTGAGCCCTAGACTAGTGAACCACATTGTCCTATAGGTGTGATTTTTTTCTTTTTTTGGCTGTGCCACAAGGCACGTGGCATCTTAGTTCCCTACCCAGGCAGGGACCAAACCCATGCACCCTGCAATTGAAGCACAGAGTCTTAACCACTGGACCACTAAGAAAGGCCCCTATAGATGTGATTTTTAATTGTTAAAGCCCTGCTCACCTAATTGACCCTTCTTCTGTGTCCATTGCTTTTGTTTTTCCATTGCTTTGTCTTTAAACTGACCCTTTATTCTCACAGTAAAAATATTTAGCCTCATTTCTTTTTTAAAGTTTTGTAAAGTTGAATACTAATAAAATATTGCTATTATATATGTATACAAACAGCCCCAAAATCTGAGTTACCACATAAAATGTGGATTACCAATGCAATAAAAACATACAGTAATGCAGTGAACTTAATGCATAAAAAAATATGTTTTAGTAAATACCTTTTGTGGGTTTTTTTCCCCTAAAGTCCAGGATAGTCTTAATTTTGAAGAGTTTGCATATTTGTAAAGGAAGAGGGAATCCATGTTTTATACATATCTGAAAAGAAAGTAGAAATGATTTTACTTGAGTATTGAATAAACAAGTGCAAATCCACTATGCTATAAACTTTTTAAATAGCTTTCTGGTATAAAAAATACTCTCAAGTAAAGAATTAACAAGTGAGTATGTCTTAGGAGACCTGGGTTAGGAATATATCCTATCACTCCAAAATTATATGGTTATGGAAAAATTTCGTTTTCTTCATATTTAAGGAAATGCTTAACTGTCTCTTGTTACTTTCTGGTAAATTTCTTTTTAAATCTGAGAATGGAGTAAACATATTGCTATAAATTTTCCTTATGGTTTTCCTTTATATATACAACTTATTTTGAATACACAGAGCATAAAATATTTTGATGTGTCTAAATATATGTACTGGGATAACACAAATGATGCTACAGAAAGAACAGTCTCCATTAATTTCATGATTAAATGCAACATCTTTATTTCTTTTTAAAAAAATTGATTTATGTTCCAATTCATCTAAAGATATGTGTATTAATATGAGTATATTAACATGGTGTGTATATTAATACCTTAGTAAACTGTCGATTTTTGCTCATTTAAAAGCATTGGAAGAAAAGATGAGTCTCATCTCTTGCAAATAATGCTAGCTTTGAACTGACAAAAGGAGTAAATGCCTTCTGAGATTTAAATAGATATTCATAAGTATTGCTATCTAATGTTTTGCTGTCGTTTTTTTCGAAGGGCTTACAGTAGAAAACAATACCAGAAGACAGCCAGCTCAAGACTCATGTGGCGTTCCATTTGTTGACCCATTTCTCACTGAAGGGTTTGAGAGAAATACAGATACCTTGCCTGCAGAGGTTGGGGAGCCCAGGGTGGTTGGTGGCCATGCAGCCGCTGTGACATTGTGGCCCTGGCTGGTCAGTCTGCAGCACCAAGGACGTCACTACTGTGGAGGTGCTCTGATTGGGAGGCAGTGGGTCCTGACAGCAGCACACTGTAACTTCAGGTGTGTGCCTGGGTTGGGGGGGAGGCGGTTCTGGGATGGGGTAGGTGCTGATAAGGAGCTATTTGAGGGCCCATGGTGGGTGTGTTCCTTCTCTCCCCACATCATGAAAAACAGTAAGCACCAGCTCCCACTGATACAGTCCCCGATTTGCAAATGAATGAATGTATTAGGTTGATGAAACTTTCTGTGCTTCACTAATAAAATTACTACTAATAGCTTTTAATTCTAAGAGCAGCTTTCTGCTTCTAGGTATAATTTAATTAGTAAGTAACTAACAACACCCTCCCTTCCAACCATAAAAATGGAGATCTCACATTTTTGCATCAGTTTCTCAGCATGGAGCCTAGAGCCCAGGGGTTGCTTATACACGGCTTCCTTTTCTCCTTACTCGCCTATGGATTGTCTGATGATCATACCCAGTCCCAAAATAAATCTGTAAAGTTTAAAAGAATTTCAAGGAATGTCCTTTAAAAAAGGAACATTTGTTTTCTTTGATTTTATCTTACTTTTGATTTTAATATGATACAAAGATATCTGAAAACTCCCTCAGAGGAGTCTTAGCTTAACCTTTTTAGTATTATCTCCCAGAAGTAGCCTGACAGCCGATACTGTTGCACAGTGTCCCATAGCTGAACAAGTAGATACAACATTTTCAACGTCTCTGAAATTGGCTTTACAATAAAAGCATCTAATCAAATAATGTGGTTATCATGAGCCTTCAGTGAACTAAAAACTCAATTTCTATACTATCCCCCAACTCTTCCTTTTGATACAGATAAATCATAAGAAGACTTACTTATTAACACAGTTTCAGACTTTCATGTGCTTAAAATTACCTGGGGAGTTTGCTGTAAATGGAATCTTAGAGTATTAATTCTGAATTTTGAGTTGATGAGTTCTGTTTGGAATTCTGCACTTTTAATACCTGTGCTACACTTAATGCATGTGGTCCCTAGACATTTCTTTGAGAAGCACTGTATTAGGGAGTAAATATAATTTTCAGAATAGTTTCAGTGACCATTACATAAATACATCATATAATGCATAATATTATGATTATAATACATATGATTATTATCTTGAGGCAGCATGAATGTTAATTGTAATAAAAGATACTGAATTGTTTTATCTGACATGAAGACAAGGAAGTAGACACTTTAAAATTTTTCTCAAGGGCTGAATTAATACGAAACCTTTGTTTCCTAAGAATTCAAGATAATCAGGATTTTAATGTGGATTAGAAATGTTAAAGAATATATTTTTAGTAATTCTGAGAAATGATGGCCTAATTAAAAGTGGAATCTATTTCCTCACTCCCTTTTCTTGTGACAAGTACTGTCACAGACTACCTGGTAATAGGAAGAAGTTACCTGGGGAATATAAGAAATAGTGATTTGATTCCTGTGAAAGCTGTGTACATTCACCCCAGCTTCACACAATTTCCTCCCAACGATGACCTGTCTTTGCTGCATCTGGAAAAACCTGTTGAACTAGGTCAGTATAAATAACTTTTTTCCATTTTGAACCTTTGCCATACAGTTTTTATCTTTTATCTTGCTTAGAAGTGCTATATGTACTTTTCTTCCCCCAAACTTTTTTATTTTTAATTGAAGGAAAATTGCTTCACAATATTGTGTTGGCCTCTACCATACATCAACATGAGTCAGCCATAGGTATACATGTGTTCCCTCCCTCTTTAACCTCCCTTCTCACCTCCCACCCCTTCCCACCCCTCTGTTTTGTAACAAAGCCCTGGTTTGAGTTCCCTGAGTCATGAATTAAATAATTACTTTTAAATGTTCTTTTATACTAACTTAACTTCCTTTCTCTAAAAGCTGAAGTATCTGTGTAAACATTTTACTTTTATGTGTATTTAATTGATGGGGGTCTAGAGAATATTTCAAAGAAATATGTTTTAGGGACTTTCCTAGCAGTCCAGTGATTATGACTGTGTTCTCAGTGTTTGAGCACAGGTTGATCTCTAGTTGGGGAACAAAGATCCTGCATGCTGCACAGTGTGACCTAAAAAAAAAAAGAAAGAAGTACGTTTTTAACTTTGTCCTATATATATATTTTTGAGACTATGTTCTCAGAGATTAATTCAAACACTAAGAGAACGTCAGTTTGAACTATGAGATGTTCAATTTTCTGTTCCTTTAGAACTTAGTGAACCCAGGTCTGTAGCTCAGATGGTAAACCATCTGGCTACAATTCGAGAGACCTGGGTTTGATCCCTGGGTTGGGAAGATCCCCTGGAGAAGGAAATGGCAACCCGTTCCAGTATTCTTGCCTGGAAAATCCCATGGACTGAGGAGCCTGGTAGGCTACAGTCCATGGGGTCGCAAAGAGTCGGACACGACTGAGCGACTTCACTTCACTTCACTTATAACTTAGTAAGATATTGCTTTTTAAAAATTTTTACATAAGCCGAAGCTAAGCAAAAATGTGAAATTGTTAATCCTCACATTGTCACGAAATAGTCATGTGGTCTTGGGCAGTTTATGTAAGTTCTGTGAACTTCAGCTTTATCATTTGTAGACGGGGAATGGCAATTAACCCACCTACCTTCTTAGGTGGAAGATGTATTGGGGGAAATGTAACTAAGATCCATGGATAGTCCCCACCCACACATTCAAGCTTTTTCATGAAATCACAGGGCTCTGGACACTTTTCCTGCTCTGCTCCAACTCTCTCCTCTGTTTCTGGCTATAGACCTCACTTTTTATATCATTTCAGTGCATCCATTCTACAAACCCCAAATCATTTGCTTTTTATGCTTTTATAACTGAGTCAGTGACAGCACTCAGAGCAGTGCTTCTTAACCTTGACTATGACTTATTTTTTCTCCCTACCCTGCTTTTAAATTTTATTTTTAGTTAAACTGTCAATGCTGAGAGAATTGTAGATTCACATGCAGTTATAAGGAATAATACAGAGACACCAAAGTACTTTTTACGTTGGTTTTCACCAGTGGTAACAACTTGCAGCATTTGACATTTATACAATTGAGTTACAAAACATTTCTATCTCCATGAAGATCGATACTATTGCCTCTTTATAGCTACACTCATCTCCTTCCTCCCTACTCTACCCTCCCCACCCAGATTTCTGTCAGTCATGGATCTATTCTGTTTCCATAATTTGTCAGTTCAAGGATATTATATAAATGGAATCTTATAGTATGTAAACTTTTGTGATTGATTTTTTTCACTTAGCATTAACACCCTGGAACTTCATTCATGTTGTTGCGTGTATCAACAGTGCATTGCTTTTAATAGCTGAGTAATGTTCTGGCTCAGACGGTAAAGCATCTGCCTGCAATGCAGGAGACCTGGGTTCGATTCCTGGGTCGGGAAGATCCCCTGGAGAAGGAAATGGCAATCCACTCCAGCACTCTTGCCTGGAAAATTCCATGGACGCAGGAGCCTGATAGGCTACAGTCCATGGGGTCGCAAAGAGTCGGACACAACTGAGCCACTTCACTTCACTTCAGTGTTCATGGTATGAATGTTTAACCACTCATACCTATTTAACCATTCATTTGTTGAAGAACATCTTGATGGTTTCTAGATTTTAGATGTTACAAATAAAGCTTCCATGAACATTCATGTAAAGGTTGTTTCCTTTTTTTACTTAAATAATGCTGGATTGACTGTCTTTATATGTACATTTTTCTAGGTCTATTGCCTTAAAATAAATTTTTCAGATGTAGAAATACTGGATTTGGGGCATAAATGTTTTCCAGATTCTTGGCATATTTTTCCATTATAAACACAGCTTTATGTAGAGTACAAGTCAATATATCTCCCCAGCCCCATCCTGCAATTTGGCAATATCTGACAATTTTTGAAGTGCAGGCCTTGTGGTCTAGCAACTCAACTATCCAGGAATACTGGCACTGATGCACAGATATGTGATCTGGAAAACTTGATGCAGTTTATAAAGGAAAAAATTAAAGTCTAAATAATTTGCCAATGGGATTTAATAAATTGCAGTACATTCATTATCTGAATACTGTGTGCTGTTAAAAGAATGATGTAGTAGATCTATATGCAATGATATAAATAATATAAGCATAATTGAGTCAATGAAGAGTATCAGGATAAGAAAAAAACTATTGATGGGAAAAATATGTTGGTAGAGGGAAAATGTTTTAGCTCAAGGAAATTTGGGAGGAGATTATGACAGAGCAATAATCATCTATGAAGCCAGTATAACATAAGATTTGCTACATGTGTAGAGAGATGAGTAGGAAAAGAGTAGACAAGTTACAAAGAGTTTTATGTAATTTTGTTACGAGAGCAGTAAAAATAAAGAACATATCATTGAAATTAATGGCCTATGATAGCAGGTATGCTGAAGCACTTAAGTATGTAAAAGCCCAGACAAAAATGAAGTGAAACAGCCTGGGGAAAGGGAAAACAAACACAAGAGCACTGCATTCTGTGTGTGTGTGTGTGTGTGTGTGTGTGTGTGTGTGTGTGTGTCTGTCTGTCTGTCTGTCTGTCTGTCTGTCTGTGTCTGTGTGTCTGTGTGTGTGTGTGTGTAGCATATATACACACAGAGACAGAAACCCACAGTATTTATATATATACAAATTTTGGTGATAAGAAAAAAAAGTGAATGTGTAATATATCAATATATTTTATAATGCAACTGTGAAGATAGATATTTGCTGTAAAAATACTTCAAAAGTTTAAATTGCTACAAATATATTCTTCCCCATTTTTCATGTAATATAGTTGAAAAAGGAAGACAGTTTTATCCTTCTCCATTGTCATCTCAGATCAGCATGGTGATGTGCTCAAGGCACACAGGTTAAAAAAACAAATGCATTTTTTAAAATGGTTATGGATGAGAAGCCCCACATCTCAGTGCAGGATGTGTGTTTCTGTTTTCCTAGGAGGTTATGGAAATACTTGGAGCAAAATGTTATCATGTACATTGATTGGGATGCTCCCCTCTGAGTAACTAATAGATGAAAGCTTCTGGAAGACTTTATTTATTAAACTATAGGGTTACAGAGGATAGTGTCAGGTCAAAGTAAACATTTCTAGAGCTATCACTGAAGAGCAAACAATATAGACAATGTTAATATGAATCTTATAGACTAATTTATATTTGTCTTTTTCTTTCTCATCCTTTTTATTAGGAGAGTTTGTATCTACAATCTGTTTGCCAGGGAAAGATGATAAAATAAATTTACTTTCCAAATGTTTGACTGCCGGATGGGGAATAACTGAACCTCATAGTAAGTATATTTATTACCTCTTCTAAAATTAGAATCCAAACAATTATATGTGAAGTCTGAGTATACTGTTTATTCATTTTCAATTTTTCTGTATTTTTCATAGGAATGATAGTAGAAAAACTTTTTTTCATAATAGATCTAAAGGTGACTGCTTGAGTTTTAGTCCATCATATTTATTAACACAAGTTCATTGATTCTAGTTCATTGATACTTGTAAAAACTTGTGCTGGTAACTATCTAGTGATGTTATTACACAATAAATATTTGTGTGTATTTACTCCCCAGTTGCACTGTGAGTGCCCACACAGACATATACACACACAGTTTGTTTTCACAATAGTGTAGATATTGCTATTGTAAAAACCCATACTTGAAGATGTCTATGTGCCTGTTCTTAAAGCTGTCAGGCAGTTTTCTGAAATGATAGGGTGATATAAAAGGTAAGTGTGTAGATATGATATTACTTATATGTAGGATCTAAAATGTAACACAGATGAACTTACTATGAGACAAAAACAGACTCATACATAGAGAACA
The DNA here is from genome assembly GCF_014754425.2 of Oryx dammah. NCBI lineage: Eukaryota > Metazoa > Chordata > Mammalia > Artiodactyla > Bovidae > Oryx > Oryx dammah. Next base: position 38,525,404 of record NW_024070213.1, on the reverse strand, counting down.
GACTTTTGGTTGCTAAGGAAGAGGAAGGCTTGCCAAAAGTCTCCTCCTCCTCCCACTTCCGCCATCACTCCAGAAGCCCTGCACTGCCTTCCTTGGGGGGGAATAGACTTTTTTGCAGGAATTGCCTGGACACCTGGGGCACATCTGACTCTGCCTTTTGGGGTGTTTTTGGGTCTTCCTTCTTGGGTGACTGTGGCCAGCCACTGTAGCATCTTCTGGCTGCTGTCACTTGCCTTGAGCTCCTTTTTGAGCAGTAAGTCAACAGGAAGCAGACACTCAGGAGTGTTCTTTCAGGAGTTATTCACCATGGCGGATGGTAGTGTTCTCTGGAGTGTGAGTTAACTTCAGAACTTCCATGAGCTTACTAAAGCTCATGAAACTTCATGAACTTACCAAAGAACCCAAATTCTTATCAAAGTCCAGTCACTTAGAGACTGCCTCCTGTCCATCTAATGTGGCAGGCATCATGTTGGGGGATGTCATTTAAGCCTTTGAAGGAATCTCCTGTGATAATGGTTTTGGAACACAGGCTGTCTCTTTCCTCTGGGGGCTCCCAGCAGCCAAAGATCCTGGCCATTGTTAGTGGCCTCCAGTTGTCCCACACTTCCTCCTAGTTCTCAGGGCTGTCTAGAGCACTCTCTCTCTCTCTGACTTTTCTGGTTTGATTTGGGGGAATAAGAAGAAGTAGGGCTGCCTCTGGGTGTTCCCTGACATTGCTGCCACTTGGAGAATCCATCTGCTAAAACAACACAGCATCTTTCCTTTCCCAGAAACATCTTAAAGGACAGTTTCTCCATTATGGTGTCTTCAGCTGGTGGTGTTGAATTGCAGCTTGGAAGAATCAGCTTCTTTAAACCAAGTCAGTAAAAGCCCCCCTTGCATGGGAGCAATGATACACTCAGATGAATCTCCACTCTTCTCCAAGTGCAGCTGGGACAAGAGTACCCAGCTGAGGGACTGCAGGCTCTTGATGTACGAGGGGCAGTATTGGTCTGGGTTTCTACACTCCAGTAGCCACCAGTGTCCCTGCTGGTCCTGTTGGGTGCAGCCTTAAGTGAGGGTGTCCCTGAGCAGGTGGCAGGAAACTGCCTGTTCCTCCTTGGCCCCACCTTTACACCACAGGCCCCTCTACTTCAGGTACTGTTTCTGCTTTGCTGCCTGGGTTCTCCCCTATTGGAGCCATTTTTAGTGACTCAAAAATATTCAGAATCTTATTTTGGAGCACTCTAATAAACACATTTGGTTTACTCTCAATTATATTGCTGCCATCTAGATCTAATAGGTCTCAAATCAGGCCTCATACGTGTTCTCCAGCTTTCTGTTGGTATAAATTGGCAAAATTAGGGCATATTGCATCTTCTTGTGAATAACACTTTTTAACTTATTTGCTAGAAGCCAAATTTGGCTATAAGTCTAAAAATAATGCAGAATGAGAATGGATTATTGTACATTTAATCAGGTGCTGACTCTGACTACAGGTTGATCCATGTGATTTTTATTGTTTTTGTTGTTGCTATTTTTTGCTTGAATGAAACAATAAATGTCCTGGAACATGGTAAAAAAAAAAAAAAAGGAAGAGGAGGGGCAGGGGAGGGTTGGATTGGGAGTTTGAGACTAGAAGATGCGAGCTATTATATATAGGATGGACAAACAACAAGGTCTTGTTGTGTAGCACAGGGAACCAAATTCAATATCCTGTAATAAATCATAACAGAAAAGAATATGAAAAAGAACATATATATATAATGTATATATATGTTCTTTTTCATATTCTTATATACATAAGAATTATATATAATATATTATATATATTATATAAGAATTATATATTATATATTATATAATATATGTTTGTATATTATATATAATAATATATAATATATATTATTAATATATATTATATAAGAATTATATTATATGTATTATATATTCTTATATATATAAGAATATATATTATATAAGAATTATATATTATATATAAGAATTATATACTTATATATAATTATATTATATATTATATTAATATATTATATACAATATATAATTATATATTATATATAATTATAGATATAATATATATATATGTCTGAATCACTTTTCTGTATACCAGAAGCTATCATAATGTTGTAAATCAACTATACTTCAATTTTATTTTAAAGGTAAATGGGTGGAAAGATTATATAAAAATATTCTAGTCCATATAAAAATCAAACCCGTGTCTCTGGTCTCACCTACACTCTATTTTCCAAATGAATTAACTAGTTACAAATATCCAACAAAGTAAAGAGTTAGTTAGAATGTAATTTCAGTTTTCAGTTTCCAGTCAGTGTCAGCACTTAAACAGAATGTCCTGCTCAGCAGAAGTCGAATCAAAAGAATGAAAAGATGGCAAACCAATGAAATAGAGTATAGACTTCATATGTGAAAAATGAATTATGTCGTATGCTTTATCAAAAACTGATTTGGGTGTAAATTTTGTCTTTTTTTTCATAAGGTGGTATCATTTTTATATCTTTTGAGGACTATACTAATGACAAAAGAATGCACATAAAATGTTGTTTGTTGTTTCTGTTATATAAACCACTGTGGAATGATTAGTTTTTTACAAGTCACCTAATGGCATCATTGAAGTGCTGAGAGAGGAGAATGAGTGGGATTTACCCCTTCGAGTCTGTGTATATGTAAGGCTAATTTTGTTTTATCCTTTAATAGCGTTTGCTTATGTATTTTTATTTCTTTTCTACTAGAAGATGAATTTCCTAAAACTGTGCAGCAGGCACAGGTACCTCTGATCAGTAGTATATCTTGTCGAAGCTACTGGGGACTGGAAATTAAAAACACTAATATATGTGGAGGGGCTTCCGGATCATCCTCCTGTATGGTAATTAAGGCCTGTATTCATGAGGGCAGGAGGTTCATTTCAGTATTATCTCCTGAATGTTTGTTTGCTGACCAGAGAGAGGTACAAATGTATGGCAGTTTTAAAGGGAAAAATGAGAGGAATAAGTCCATTGCTAAGTTGATGTACTGCAATTGCTAATTTGATATTTGCATAGATTTCGTTTTCAAAAGGAATTACTTGTTCCATTGCTAGGTTGAACTATGTGAAACTGATGATTTTCAGCTATCTTTGACCTGCAAAAAAATGATGATTTCTTATGGTTTGATGTCATAGCTGAATTAGGTAGCTCAAACTACCTATTTCCAGTAGCACTGAAAATATAAAAATACTTTTGTGTAACTCAAAGCCATCATTTGTTCATTTATATTTATTAGACACATTCCTGCATGGTAGTCTATGGTCAGCATAAAATGAATTTACGTTTCTTTCAGCATTGCTTTGAAAATATAAATTCCAGTCTGAATCAGAGATCTGTAACATCAGCCAACGAGCTCAGTGGCCCTAGTTCCTTAAGCTGTTGTGATGGGAGAGTGACTTACACTCTTGTCTGATCATCCCCTGCAGTTGGGTGTTAGCGTCCCCCATGGATCATGCAGTCAGGAGAATGAACTTCTCTTTTTGCTGGTTGCAGGGAGATTCTGGAGGACCACTGCAGTGTGGCGAGGGTGGACAGTACAAGCTCATCGGTATTGTGAGCTGGGGCAGCAGTAACTGCCATCCTGCCGCACCAACAGTCTTCACCAGAATTTCTGCCTACACAGACTGGATCACATCCATCACTGGAGGAGAAGCAGAATCCCTGGAAGGGCAACCTGATGGGACTGTGATCACAAGTGGGAAAGGAAATACATAACCACGTATCTGGAAAATATGTCTCTTGTCATTGCTAAAAAAACTCAATGTCACTTCTCCCAACTTTTGTCATGGAGGAGCTTGGATTTGGTGTATAAATACATTCAATATTAAACATTGGTCACAGAAAGTTAATGTTGGTTTGTGCCTCCTGGGAACTTATAATCTTAAATGCCATTACATTCATATCTATGTACTATGTATATGTCACATTTGAATACCACCATATATACTTTTGGGGTTTCCCAGGTGGTGCTAATGGTTAAGAACCTGCTTGCCAATGCAGGAGATATAAAGAGGAGACAAAGAGATGTGGGTTCAATCCCTGGGTCTGGAAGATCCCCAGAAGAGGACATAGCAACCTACTCCAGTATTCTTGCCTGAAGAATCCCATGAACACAGGAGCCTTACAACGGTCCATATGGTTGACTATGGTTCATATGGTCCAAAGGAGCTGACTGCAGGTACATATGGTCCTGACTATGGGCTATGGTCCATAGGGTTGCAAAGAGCAGGACATGACTGAAGCTATTCAGCACAGAACAGCAGGTGGTGCTAATGGTAAACAATCTGCCTGCCAACACAGGAGACTCAAGAGTCGTGGGTTCGATCCTTGAGTCTGGAGGATCCCCTGGAGAATGGAATGGCAACCCACACCAGTATTCTTGTCTGGAAAATTCAATGGGCAGAGGAGCCTCACGTGCTACAGTCCATGAGGCCACAAAGAGTCAGACATGACTGAGGGTACATATATACTTTTACTATTTTTTCTAACTTGGTTAACATTGAAAGATATGAAGAGAAATGCTACTCCCTCCTTGTAATTCTTAATTTTACTCACACAGATAAGTACAAATATAGGAATGGTCCCAGTAAGTTTCACAATTTCAATGAGCAACTGACATTTAAGAAATGATTTATCAGGCTTATCGCTTGAGTTTTAACTTTTTAGGTACAAATTAAGATATTTCTATTGTTTTCAAAACATTTATCTGAATTTCAGCTGACCAATACCATTACCCTCATCTTTCAAAGCTTAGCCAAAAATTAAGGAAGGCCCTTGAGACCAGAGACTTAATGCCAGAGCCCATCACAGAGATAGATAATGTAGAATGAGAAAGAGCTTGAAGCAACTTTTTTTTTCTTATTTCCCACCAATATTTATCACTTTGTTTCCAAAATTACAGCATTCAAAAAGGGGGTATAGTTTAACTTTTTAGGTAAGCACAATATAAAAAAATCAAAGAACAATCCATAAAGAAATAACCAAAAGATAATTTTTTTTTCTTTTTCTGATCTCCCTTTCTCTTACCCCATTCTTCCCATTCCCTCTCTATTTCTCTTTCTGTCTCTCCTCTCTTTTGCAACTGCTACAAAGGAAAAGTCTTTTTAAATTTCCTAGTATTTACTAAAAACATCTTTTATGAATTTTGGCCTAAATTGCATTCATTGATTTAAATTATACTGTTCAATGGGAACTCAGTAAATTGAAAGATGAGACTTATAATGAAGATTCTCTCATTCTTATGTTAATTTGTTTTGTAGTACTTTTACTTTGCCTCATTAAATTGCTCTCATCTTTTCAGTTAGATGACATTAAGGGGAGTTAAAGAGGGACTGTATTAAAACATCAGGCCTGTCTAAAGCATTTTTCTTCACAGTGTGATCTGCAGGTGGTTAATTTGGATGCTTGGACAATCTCTGATCTCCTGGGACGGTGATCTGTTGGTGATGCTTGAGGGCTCTGGCAGCAAAAGATGTGAGGTTAGCATTCCATGTACTACTTGGGGAAGCTGCCTGACTTTTCTACAAGGGTCAGAGACTATTTGGTGATCTCTTTTCAGCTTCAGTTGGCAGTAATTTTTAAATTGTTCTGTATTTAATCTTTTCCCTGTTGAATAGGAAGGTATTAGACTATTTTATGTTAGACTGTTTTACTTTCCCTTTTCCTAGTTGAAAGCCAGTTTCACTCAGGAGGGATATAAGCTTTATTTCTTACTTCGACTGTTTCTTCTTCCCCCAAACTCTTTTTTATTCTTTCATTTCAAGGTCAAGCTCTATGTGTATTAAACTGCAATCAACTGTGTACATTAATATAGTCTGTAAAAGTTATGTAGCCAAATGTTAAAAAATAGAGACCTAATAACCTACGTTTTTGCTCATGTGTTTATTTAAAAATGTCCTCCATGAGCACCTGCTGTATGGCAAAGAGGGGCACCTTGAAAGAGGAAATCTCCCTCATCTGTAGAATCTCATTCTAGGGGAGAAGATGATATACAAATTTAATTATGATTCCGTACGCCATGGAGCTGCCAGCCTAGGAGGAAATAATCAACACTTTCTGCAAAGATGGATGGAGGTTTTGCAGGAAGAGTAATACATGAACTGAGTTTTAAAGCTCTAATATTAGTTGACTTGATTTTTGCTTTATGTCTTAAAGTTTTATACACTGGTATCTGATGTTAAATCTGAATCAAGCTGTTTTCCTATGAACAACTCCACATACTCTGAGTCTCTCCTATCATCTGGACTCTTGGAACATTTTTGTTGTTGTTGTTGTTAATCCTTCAGCCATAAATTGCATTACTTAATTTCCTCTAACTCACCACCTTATCTTTTTCACAAAATTTTCAGTAATGTGAAGTGAAGTTGCTCAGTTGTGTCTAACTCTTTGTGATCCCATGGACTGTAGTCCACCAGGTCCCCTGTCCATGGAATTTTCCAGGCAAGGGTACTGGAGTGGGTTGCCATTTCCTTCTCCAGGGGATCTTCCCGACCCAGGGATCGAACCCAGGTCTCCCGCATTGCAGGCAGATGTTTTGCCATCTGAGCTACCAGGGAAGTAGTAATAACATAGTTCAATAACATAGTTCCAGTTATTCATACATATTCTTTGTCAATTTAACAGTCAACAACTTAGACCCAGTAAGTGTCTAATTCTCATCAAAGATTAACTGAGGAATTAATGTGATGTAAAAGGCTTTGGGCACTTAACTGATTTCATCTTGGTCTCAACTTTATTATCAGAAGCATAACCAGTTTCATTTTTCTATTCCTTATAGATATTTATAAAATAAGAGTAAATTTTAACCAAAGTTTCAGTTAGTGGCAACACAAACCACTGTCAGGGCCAAAATATCTAATACATTCTTAAAGAGGCAGAATAAAGTGGAAAATTACAACAGAGGCAATTAAAGCTATAGTATTTAAAACAGAATTCCCCAGGCCAGAATATTGGAGTCAGTAGCCTTTCCCTTCTCCAGGGTATCTTCCCAACCCAGGGACTGAACCCAGGTCTCCCACACTGCAGGCGGATTCTTTACCAGCTGAGCCAACAGGGTGATATTGCTACAGAGATGAAATCAATCAATAGAACAGAAAGCAAAAGCAAGAAAAAGTGCCATCTTACATTCCCTAAACTGGCAAAATGCATGGTGTGACGATATAAACAGATGAGAAAGTGGAGTGAAGGGAACTCTCCTCACTGGTCAGGGGTGGGGTGCAACTCAGATAACATGGGTAATATTAAAAATGCCAATGTCCTCTGAGTTAGCAATTCTACCTCCAAGGAAATGACCTAGATGGTTGCATGGCTGCAATTAAATGAAAACATCTAGGGCATGGGTGGGGGTGGTGTAATTTTTTTTTTAAATTTCTTACATTGACTCTAACATGCAGTTAGGTTTAACAGTGTCCTGGGAAAGTGATGCAGTTATGACAACTGAGCATGAACAGGGAACTTTATGGAAACATGAACATCAGCAAAAGCTGGCACTCCACATACCCAATACAGAAGCATGGATAATCAAAAGGTAATATCCTCACATAGCAGTAAAAAACATAGGACAGTCCACAGGCTCTTTGGATGAATATTAAAAGCAATGATGAGTTTAAAAAGCAAATTTCAGAAGAGTAGGTGCCATAGAAGGGTCAGTAACAGGCAAAATTAAACTGTTTAGGTTCATATATGGTTGAAAAAAAATGCTAGGGATAAGAATCCACCATTCAGAGCAGTGGGAGGTTGGTGGGATAAGACAGAGGAATCACACATAAGTGGTTTTAATAATTTTCTAGTTAAGTTGGGTGGTGGTTTTACAGATGTTTATGATCTTGCTCCATGACTTACATATATTTCTATGTATATTAAATACTACAGAATATACATATACTTAAAAGTCTTTCAAATAACATTTGCTGTTCAACAGAGAACCTGTTCTTCTCTCCGGGTAATTAGAGTTCCACACATGCAGAGCACTAAAGTCTTGCATTTCTGGCAATGCCCTTTACCTGGAAAGCACAGATTGTCACTGTGTCTTGTGTTCCCTGATATCACTATTTGTTAACTTTGTTTGAGAAACACTGGCAGTTACACTTTCTGCCATCCATTCTCTTCCAGTGGAAAAGGGTTTAAATTTGTATTATCTTCTGTGTTAGATATTACCTGACTTTTCCATTTATATCATTTAACCATTAAAGCTAATCTCATGAAAATATTTGAATATCATATGGAATACCAGACCACCTGACCTGTCTCTTGAGAAACCTATATGCAGGTCAGGAAGCAACAGTTAGAACTGGACATGGAACAACAGACTGGTTCCAAACAGGAAAAGGAGTACGTCAAGGCTGTATATTGTCACCCTGCTTATTTAACTTCTATGCAGAGTTCGTCATGAGAAATGCTGGACTGGAAGAAACACAAGCTGGAATCAAGATTGCCGGGAGAAATATCAATCACCTCAGTTATGCAGATGACACCACCCTTATGGCAGAAAGTGAAGAGGAACTAAAAAGCCTCTTGATAAAAGTGAAAGAGGAGAGTGAAAACGTTGGCTTAAAGCTCAACATTCAGAAAACGAAGATCATGGCATCCGGTCTCATCACTTCATGGGAAATAGATGGGGAAACAGTGGAAACAGTGTCAGACTTTATTTTTAGGGGCTCCAAAATCACTGCAGATGGTGATTGCAGCCATGAAATTAAAAGACGCTTACTCCTTGGAAGAAAAGTTATGACCAACCTAGATAGCATATTCAAAAGCAGAGACATTATTTTGCCAACAAAGGTCCGTCTAGTCAAGGCTATGGTTTTTCCAGTGGTCATGTATGGATGTGAGAGTTGGACTGTGAAGAAAGCTGAGTGCTGAAGAATTGATGCTTTTGAACTGTGGTGTTGGAGAAGACTCTTGAGAGTCCCTTGGACTGCAAGGAGATCCAACCAGTCCATTCTAAAGGAGATCAGCCCTGGGTGTTCTTTGGAAGGAATGATGCTAAAGCTGAAACTCCAGTACTCTGGACACCTCATGAGAAGAGTTGACTCATTGGAAAAGACTCTGAAGGGGACGACTGAGGATGAGATGGCTGGGTGGCATCACCGACTCGAGGGACGTAAGTCTGAGTGAACTCCGGGAGTTGGTGATGGACAGGGAGGCCTGGCGTGCTGCAATTCATGGGGTCGCAGAGTCAGACACGACTGAGTGACTGAACTGAACTGAACCCCTGGGCATAGGGACAAGTGTTGGTTCTGAAACCAGACTTCTTGGGTTCAAATCCCATCTTCATCATTAACTAGCATTATGACTTTAGGCAAATTAACCTCATTATACTTTTACTTTCTCACCTACAGAATGAAGGTAATAAAAAACTATTCATAGAGATATCTTGTAGTTAAAGGAATTTATAAATTTATCTATTTAAAAGAGTGTCAGTCACCTAGTAAACTTTCAATTTATATTAGTTAGTGTTTTGTGCATTTTTTTAAAATAAAGCTTTTAAAGAGGATTCCTCCCTCACCAATCTGACCTTGGGTCTTTTAAAAAATATTTGAACAAAAGAGAACAGTTAAAAATTTGTCACAAAAATGAATCTCAGAATCATTATGCTAACAGAAAAAAAGCCAGTTGCAACAGACTACATGTTACAGTTACACTTATATGGAATGTAGACAAATTTATAGATGGAAAGCAGAACAGTGGTTCCCTAACATTATGGATGGGATTCCATAATAGCTCAGTTGGTAAAGAATCTGCCTGCAATGTAGGAGACCCTGGTTAGATCCCTGGGTTGGGAAGATCCCCTGGAGAAGGGATAGGCTACCCACTCCAGTATTCTTGGGTTTCCCTTGTGTCTCAGCTGGTAAAGAATCCACCAGCAATGCGGGAGACCTGCATTGGATCCCTGGGTTGGGAAAACACCTGGAGAAGGGAAAGGCTACCCACTCCAGTATTCCGGCCTGGAGAATTCCATGGACTGTAAAGACCATGGGGTCGCAAAGAGTCGGACACAACTGAGCAACTTGCACTTTCACTTCTCAAGATTTTGGGTAAATGCAAGAAATAAAATCAGGGTGATGGAAATGTCCTAAAATTAGATTATGGTGATGATTGCACAACTTCATACATTTAATAAAATCAGTAAATTGTACACTTTTAAAGCTCCAGCACTCTTGTCTGGAAAATCCCATAGACAGAGGAGTCTGGTGGGTCGCAGTCCATGGGGTCGCTAAAAGTCAGACATGACTGAATGACTTCACTTTCACTTTTTGCTTTTATGCATTGGAGAAGGAAATGGCAACCCACTCCAGTGTTCTTGCCTGGAGAATATCAGGGACGGGGGAGCCTCATGGGCTGCCATCTATGGGGTCGCACAGAGTCGGACATGACTGAAGCGACTTAGCAGCAGCAGCAAAGCTATCTTTTGGGAATAGTTTCAGAATTTTTACTTCAATGACACTTTAATCAGGAGGGGTAAAATCTAATTAAATTATCATGTTTGAATGTAATCAAAATTCAGCAATAAACCATTACATGTAGGAGAAAAAGACTATGTTATATTTTATTTGGGAAAAGATTGATTTAATTAAGCCTTGCTGTTCAACAATATAGTATATATAATTATTCAGTTCTTTCTTATGTCCTCCATTTTTTTCAATAATTCTCTTCATAAATTCCTTAAGGATTTAATTTGAGAATGACAATCCCATGAGGCTATCTTAGTAAATTTCCTTATGCTGTATATTTTATATATATTAATTTTTAATTCTCAGCACAATTGTATCAAAAAGGCATTCCCTTTCCCATTTTATCAATGAAGACATTGAAGCTAGGAAGACTGACTTGTTTTATATCAAACACCTGGTTTCAGAGAAAGATGAATATATAGGTTTTTCTGATTACAGACCTTAATTACTATATCACGTGACTGACGGGTGTTTTCAGAAGATAATGCAGGCAAAAGTGTGGAGTTTGGACTGGGGAGATAAGATTAGGAGCATGGAGATATTGGAATTGGGCTGGCTTCAATCACACACTTGAACATGAGAAGGAAAATCAAATGGATAGAGATAATAAGACTTACATGTAATAAGGGTGGTTCAATTTTCAGAGAGCTTAAAAATAGTATAAATTTCCTTGAATCCACCAGGAATTACTTTACAGCTGCTTGTTAAAAAGACTTTACTACAGTACCTTCAGGAATTAGTATTTTTATTCTCTTACCTAAATGAAGTCAGACAGCTGATAGTCTGTCTAAAGGGTTAGAATGCCTGAGACTTTTCCTGTCTTCCTCCTCCACCATCCTCAGAGTATCAATTCAATCGTCAAGCCATAAAATAGCTGGACTCAGGTCATCACACTCACATTCCAGAAAGGGAAATGAGGAAGAGCAAGGAGAAAAGGGGACAAATGGCTTTCATAAAAGCCCTACTCAGTGACTTTACTTACATGTCTACCTGCCATGAGAATTTCATTCTTCACTTGGGTTTAATTGTCCAGGATTCTGGTACTGAAAAAGGAGAGGTAAGTATTTACATGCAACCAGAAATCTCTCTCACATCCCTAATTATTATACATTGCTTTTAATTTCACTTTTATCACCTTTTCTAGGAATAACTACAGAAGAAATAGTGTCAATTAAAAATGATACTGTGGTTGTATAAAGAAAAAGCTGTAATTCTTTATTCCACTGCTTTTGATTTCCTATTTCCTTTAGTTTTCACTTTTAATAGTCCAGGGCATATCATAACAATAAATAGGAGTTTCAGAATGAGAAAATAGAGAAAATGGAAGGGAGAAATTAATCAAGACAACAAGTCAAGAAAACTTCCTAGACTTAAGAGTATGTGTTGCCAGGTGGAAAGAAGGCATTGGATGCCCAGCAGCAGTGTGAGGATGGACCCAGATCACAGATGTCTTTGTGAGGCTTAAGAGCACTGGAGATAAGACAATGATACAAGATTCCAGATAAAAAGAGGTCTCATACTTTGGTCAAGAATTTGAATGACTTGAGACTCATCAGAAATATTTAAAGTACGAAAGTGCTTTGCCATGTGGGCCTCCTCACTGGGATTCGTGACTCTGCTGATGACAAAATAGCTGCGTTTTCCCAACAGATGATGCAAGGTGGGGTGGGGAGGGGAGCAAAGGGGAAGTTGCACTGTTCTTTATGGCTGTTGCTAGCACCTTTAAAACTTTAATGATTTTTTAAAAATTCATCCTTGACAAATCATAGTTTAACTGAATCAAGCCTTTTTGCTCGGTGTATGAGTGAGTGAGTGAAGTCGCTCAGTTGCTGTCTGACCCTTGGCAACCCCACATACTGTAGCCTACCAGGTTCCTCCATCCATGGGATTTTCCAGGCAAGAATACTGGAGTGGGTTGCCATTGCCTTCTCTAGGAGATCTTTCCAGCCCAGGGATTGAACCCAGGTCTCCCGCATTGTAGGCAGACGCTTTACTGTCTGAGCCACCGAACCTAGACTTGGTGTACAGACCAAAAAAAAAGATAGTGCTAATTTCCCAACCTTATTTTTTCTATCTTTTGCCTCCAAATGGAATACTCTAATGGGTTCCCTACGTGTTCCTTCAGCTTGGACTTGGATTAGAATAGACATGATGTTAATAGCTTCTCCTACCTCGGGCTCAGCAATCCCCATCTGTATTATGATGAAAGTGCCAAAAGAGATCAATAAGTTATAGATCATCGCCCTTATAGATGGGTTAGATGGATATGATACCGAAGTAGCAGCCTCAATCTGTGTCCAGGACTCAACTCTTCAGTGAGTTTCCCCCAACCTAACTACTTCTTCCATTAGAGGAAAAAATCAACTTCTGATCAAGTTTACTCATTCAAAACCTGGTTCATGAGAAAGTGGAGGGCAGGTGGGAACAGGTCTGACTGGCTTCTTCTAAGATCCAGACAGGGAGGAAAGGGACCTCACTATTGTTGGCTCAACTATCCTTTACTTACAAACACAAATTTAATACATAAGAGTATTCGGCATGTTAGTCCTGTTGAATAGTAATAGTAAGATATACAATATGTATTCATAATTTTTAGTCAAAGCATCTGAATTCTGACCATATATTTTTTATATATTTGGCTGCTTCTGTTTACATGATATGAAAATCACCTCTAGGGACAAATCTTGTGTATGGGATGGAAATTATTTGACCATTTTAGGTCAACACCAATATTATATAATATCAGAAAGTGGGAAAAATATATTCTGCTGTGCTGTTGAAAGTTGATTTTTTTTCCTGTCATGTTATCCTGTTTTTTTCCTCTGTAATTATGATAGTTTGACACATACATAAAAATCATAGTCTTGTGTGTAGCATGAAACTGAAAGTAGCTTTAATGAAAGAAATTGATCATTGGGATTGGTAGCTAGTGACTAAATCTGAGGTTAGTGGTGTCATTGACTTTCCTAGGTACAGTGGAGAAGAAATAGATTTGGGGGTAAATTATAAAATCCACTTGGGATATATTGAATCTGAGGTGCTTCTAGGGCACTCATATAGCAAAAAGTATTAAATTACCTTAATTTTGTTACTCACTTGCTAAAAACTTTTATGCAAACTATAGAGAACTAAAACAAACAACAACAACAAACAAACAAACAAAAACCAGCATGAAAACACCTTTAGATCATTTGTACAAAATACAGATTGGTTAGCAGTGGCTGTTAATCCCCAATCTAATACCTATCTCCTGGTTCTCTTCTGCAGGCAACATTACCAAACCAGGTTCCTTTAACCTAATGTACAGCAAGCCCAAAGGCTGAGATGCTGAAGCTTGCTGCAAAGGCAGGTTTTTTTTCACCCAAGCAAGGGAATTAGAAGACAAATCTCAAATCTGGCTTCCTGAAGGCAAGGGGCTTTGGGCATTTATGGAATAAAAAAGCAGGGGCATATCTTGTATATGGGATGGAAATTATTTGGCCATTTTATCTCACCACCAATATTATATAATGATATCAGAAAATGGAAAAATATCTGAGTGGCAGAGGGTGGATAAAGGTGAGGTCATTCTGTGAAGGCATAACTAAGCTATAGACCACTGTGCCTTTAAAAGGTCACCAAACAGACACTCTCACATGCTCAGTTGGTAGTCCCATCCAGACTTAACAACTGGGCTTGAACTAGACACAGATGACCTCAAGTTTCTTAAAAATAACAGGTAGACAATGTTTAGGCTATGTACTGCTTGGAGGACAAGCAAGTCTAAAAAATGATCTCGAAAGCAGGTGAAATGGATTTGATTAATCATTACCCAATGGACATTTTTATTTTTGGAAGCAAATTGTTTTCCAGATATAACACCACCATAGCATTAAGTACTCACCCCTTCCAAGTTAAGTAAGGTTTCAATCTTCAGAAGGAAATTTAGTCTTCACTGAGTAGCTGGGAAGATCATGAGCTTTTTTTTAAATAAGCAAGATCAAATTAGTCAGTTTTGTTTTATTGTGACATCTGATTCTTATGGAGTAGTTGTTACCTTGAAAGTAGACTATTCTAGAGACCAAGGATCAGGTGTAACTAAATGAACAACAACCAGTTTCCAGCCACACAAAGCTCAAACAATCAGACCCACAAAGAAGGAAGGGCTGATGTTATTTTTGCAGCTAAGATAAAGAAATACTTTAAGCAAGGTAAAAAGACAGCCTTCAGAATGGGAGAAAGTAATAGCAAATGAAGAAACTGACCAAGAATTAATCTCAAAAATATACAAGCAGCTCATGCAGCTCAATACCAGAAAAATAAACAACCCAATCAAAAAATGGGCCAAAGAACTAAACAGACATTTCTCCAAGGAAAACATACAGATGGCTAACAAACACATGAAAAGCTGCTCAACACTAACTCATTATCAGAGAAATGCAAGTCAAAACCAAATTGAGGTACCATCTCATGCTGGTCAGAATGGCTGCTATCAAAAAATCTACAAACAATATATGCTGGAGAGGGTGTGGAGAAACGAGAACCCTCTTACACTGTTGGTGGGAATGCAACTAGTAGAGCCACTATGGAGAACAGTATGGAGATTGCTTTAAAACCTGGAAATAGAAGTGTCATATGACCCAGCAATCCCACTGCTGGGCACAGGAAACAGAGGAAACCAGAATTGAAAGAGACATGTGTACCCCAATGTTCACTGCAGCACTGTTTACAATAGCGGGGACATGGAAGCAACCAAGATGTCCATCGGCAGATGAATGGATAAGAAAGTTGTGGTACATATACACAATGGAGTATTCAGTTCAGTACAGTTGCTCAGTCATGTCTGACTTTAGCAATCCCATGGACTGCAGCACACCAGGCTTCCCTGTCCGTCACCAACTCCTGGAGCTTACTCAAACTCATCTCCATCAAGTCAGTGATGCCATCCAACCTTCTCATCCTCTGCCGTCCCCTTCTCCTCCTGCCTTCAATCTTTCCCAGCATCAGGGTGTTTTCAAATAAGTCAGTTCGTCACGTCAGGTGGCCAAAGTACTGGAGTTTCAGCTTCAGCATCAGTCCTTCCAATGAATATTCAGGGATTATGTCCTTTAGGATTGACTGGTTTGACTCCTTGCAGTCCAGGGGACTCTCAAGAGTCTTCTCTAAAAACACAGTTCAAAAGCATCAATTCTTCAGCAGTCAGCTTTCTTTATAGTCCAACTCTCACATCCATACATGACTACTGGAAAAACCATAGCCTTGACTAGACGGACCTTTGTTGACAAAGTAATGTCTCTGCTTTTCAATATGCTGTCTAGGGTGGTCATAGCTTTTCTTACAAGGAGCAAGCTTCTTTTAATTTCTTGGCTGCAGTCACCATTTGCAGTGCTTTTGGAGCCCACAAAAATAAAGTCTGTTATTGTTTCCACTGTTTCCCCATCTATTTGCCATGAAGTGATGGGACCAGATGCCATGATCTTCGTTTTCTGAATGTTGAGTTTTAAGTCAACTTTTTCACTCTCCTCTTTCACTTTCATCAAGAGGCTTTTTAGTCCTTCTTCACTTTCTGCCATAAGGGTCGTGTCATCTGCGTATCTGAGGTTATTGGTATTTCTCCCGGCAATCTTGATTCCAGCTTGTGCTTCTTCCAGCCTGCATTTCTCATGATGTACTCTGCATATAAGTTAAATAAGCAGGGTGACAATATACAGCCTTGACGTACTCCTTTTCCTATTTGGAACCAATCTGTTGTTCCATGTCCAGTTCTAAATGTCACTTCTTGACCTGCATACATATTTCTCAGGAGGCAGGTCAGGTGGTCTGGTATTCCCATCTCTTTCAGAATTTTCCACAGTTTGCTGTGATCCACACAGCCAAAGGCTTTGGTGTAGTCAATAAAGAAAAAGTAGATGTTTTTCTGGAACTCTCTTGCTTTTTTGATGATCCATTGGATGTTGGCAATTTGATCTCTGGTTCCTCTGCCTTATCTAAATCCAGCTTGTACATCTGGAAGTTCATCATTCATGTACTGTTGAAGCCTGCCTGTCTTGGAGAATTTTGAGCATTACTTTGCTAGCCTATGAGATGAGTGCAATTGTGCAGTAGTGTGAACATTCTTTGGCATTGCCTTTCTTTGGGATTGGAATGAAAACTGACGTTTTCCAGTCCTGTGACCACTGCTGAGTTTTCCAGATTTGTGGGTATATTGAGTGCAGCACTTTCACAGCATCATCTTTTAGGATTTGAAATAGCTCAGCTGGAATTCCATTACCTACACTGGCTTTGTTCATAGTGATGCTTCCTAAAGCCCACTTGACTTTGCATTCCAGAATGTCTGGCTCTAGGTGAGTGATCACACCATCATGGTTATCTGGGTCATGAAGATCATTTTTGTATAGTTTTTCTGTGTATGCTTGCCACCTCTTAATATCTTCTGTTCCTGTTAGGTTTCTATCCTTTATTGTGGTCGTCTTTGTGTGAAATGTTCCCTTGGTATCTCTAATTTTCTTGAGGAGATCTCTAGTCTTTCTCATTCTCTTTCTCATTGTTTTCCTTTATGTCTTTGCATTGATCACTGAGGAAGGCTTTCTTATCTCTCCTTGCTATTCTTTGAACTCTGCATTCAAATAGGTATATCTTTCCTTTTCTCCTTTGCGTTTAGCTTCTCTTCTTTTCACAGCTATTTGTAAGGCCTCATCAGTCAATCATTTTGCCTTTTTGCATTGCTTTTTCTTGGGGATGGTCTTGATCACTACCTCTTGTACAATGTCTCAAACTACTCAGCTATTGAAAAGAACACATTTAAATCAGTTCTAATGAGGTGGATGAAACTGGAACCTATTAAACAGAGTGAAATAAGTCAGAAAGAAAAACACCAATACAGTATATTAACACATATATATGGCATTTAGAAAGATGGTAACAATGACCCTCTACACGAGACAGCAACAGAGACACAGATATAAAGAACAGACATTTGGACTCTGTGGGAGAAAGAGAGGGTGGGATGACTTGAGAGAAAAGCACTGAATCATGCATATTATCATATGTGAAATAGATGACCAGTCCAAGTTCAATGCATTAAACAGGGCATTCAGAGCCAGTGCACTGGGACAAGCCAGAGGGATGGGAGGGGGAGGGTGGTGGGAGGCATTTCGGGATGAGGGACACATATATACCCATGGCTGACTCACGTCAATGTATGGCAAAAACCACCACAATATAGTAAAGTAATTAGCCTCCAATTAAAATAAATAAATTTTAAAAAGAAACACTTTAGATATATATTAACTCATTGAACAGTATGATAAGGCAAAATGATAGGATACTGAAAGAAGTACTCCCCAGGTCAGTAGGTGCTCAATATGCTACTGGAAGTGAGTGGAGAAATAACTCCAGAAAGAATGAAGGGATGGAGCCAAAGCAAAAACAATACCCAGCTGTGGATGTGACTGGTGATAGAAGCAAGGTCTGATGCCATAAAGAGCAATATTGCATAGGAACCTGGAATGTCAGGTCCATGAATCAAGGCAAATTGGAAGTGGTCAAACAGGAGATGGCAAGAGTGAACGTTGACATTCTAGGAATCAGCGAACTAAAATGGACTGGAATGGGTGAATTTAACTCAGATGACCATTTTATCTACTACTGTGGGCAGGAATCCTTCAGAAGAAATGGAGTAGCCATCATGGTCAACAGAAGAGTTTGAAATGCAGTACTTGGATGCAATCTGAAAAATGACAGAATGATCTTGTTCGTTTCCAAGGTAAACCATTCAATATCACGGTAATCCAAGTCTATGCCCCAACCAGTAACACTGAAGAAGCTGAAGTTGAACAGTTCTATGAAGACCTACAAGACCTTTTAGAACTAACACCCAAAACGATGTCCTTTTCATTATAGGGGACTGGAATGCAAAAGTAGGAAGTCAAGAAACACCTGGAGTAATAGGTAAATTGGGCCTTGGCATGCGGAATGAAGCAGAGCAAAGACTAATAGAGTTTTGCCAAGATAATGCACTGGTCATAGCAGACACTCTCTTCCAACAACACAAGAGAAGACTCTACACATGGACATCACCAGATGGTCAACACCAAAATCAGATTGATTATATTCTCTGCAGCAAAAGATGGAGAAGCTCTATACAATCAGCAAACACAAGACCAGGAGCTGACTGTGGCTCAGATCATGAACTCCTTATTACCAAAAACAGACTTAATTGAAGAAAGCAGGGAAAACTGCTAGACCATTCAGGTATGACCTAAATCAAATCCCTTATGATTATACAGTGGAAGTGAGAAATAGACTTAAGGGCCTAGATCTGATAGATAGAGTGCCTGAGGAACTATGGAATGAGGTTCATGACATTGTACGGGAGACAGGGATCAAGACCATGCCCATGGAAAAGAAAGGCAAAAAAGCTAAATGGCTGTCTGAGGAGGCCTTACAAATAGCTGTGAAAAGAAGAGAAGTGAAAAGCAAAGGAGAAAAGGAAAGATATAAGCATCTGAATGCAGAGTTCCAAAGAATAGCAAGAAGAGATAAGAAAGCCTTCTTCAGCGATCAATGCAAAGAAATAGAGGAAAAGAACAGAATGGGAAAGACTAGAGATCTCTTCAAGAAAATTAGAGATATCAAGGGAACGTTTCATGCAAAGATGGGCTCGATAAAGGACAGAAATGGTCTGGACCTAATAGAAGCAGAAGATATTAAGAAGAGATGGCAAGAATACACAGAAGAACTGTACAAAAAGGATCTTCACGGCCTGGATAATCACAATGGTGTGATCACTCATCTAGAACCAGACATCTTGGAATGTGAAGTCAAGTGGGCCTTAGACAGCATCACTACGAACAAAGCTAGTGGAGGTGATGGAATTGCAGTAGAGCTGTTTCAAATCCTGAAAGATGATGCTGTGAAAGTGCTGCACTCAATATGCCAGCAAATTGGGAAAACTCAGCAATAGCCACAGGACTGGAAAACGTCAGTTTTCATTCCAATCCCAAAGAAAGGCAATGCCAAAGAATGCTCAAACTACCACACAATTGCACTCATCTCACATGCTAGTAAAGTAATGCTCAAAATTCTCCAAGCTAGGCTTCAGCAATACATGAACCGTGAACTTCCTGATGTTCAAGCTGGTTTTAGAAAAGGCAGAGGAACCAGAGATCAAATTGCTAACATCCGCTGGATCATGGAAAAAGCAAAAGAGTTCCAGAAAAATATCTATTTCTGCTTTCTTGACTATGCCAAAGCCTTTGACTGTGTGGATCACAATAAACTGTGGAAAATTCTGAAAGAGATGGGAATACCAGACCACCTAACCTGTCTCTTGATCTGTATGCAGGTCAGGAAGCAACAGTTAGAACTGGACATGGAACAACAGACTGGTTCCAAATAGGAAAAGGAGTACGTCAAGGCTGTATATTGTCACCCTGCTTATTTAACTTATATGCAGAGTATATCATGAGAAATGCTGTGCTGGAAGAAGCACAAGCTGGAATCAAGATTGCTGGGATAAATATCAATAACCTCAGATATGCAGATGACACAACCCTTATGGCAGAAAGTGAAGAGGAACTAAAAAGCCTCTTGATGAAAGTGAAAGAGGAGAGTGAAAAAGTTGGCTTAAAGCTCAACATTCAGAAAACGAAGATCATGGCATCTGGTCCCATCACTTTATGGGAAATAGATGGAGAAACAGTGGAAATGGTGTCAGACTTTATTTTTTGGGCTCCAAAATCACTGCAGATGGTGATTGCAGCCATGAAATTTAAAGACGCTTACTCCTTGGAAGAAAAGTTATGACCAACCTAGATAGCATATTGAAAAGCAGAGACATTACTTTGCTGACTAAGGTCTGTCTAGTCAAGGCTATGGTTTTTCCAGTAGTCATGTATGGATGTGAGAGTTGGACTGTGAAGAAGGCTGAGTGCCAAAGAACTGACGCTTTTGAACTGTGGTATTGGAGAAGACTCTTGAGAGTCCCTTGGACTGCAAGGGCATACAACCAGTCCATTCTGAAGGAGATTAACCCTAGGATTTCTTTGGAAGGAATAATGCTAAAGCTGAAACTCCAGTACTTTGGCCACCTCATGCGAAGAGTTGACTCATTGGAAAAGACTTTGATGCTGGGAGGGATTGGGGGAAGGAGAAGAAGGGGACAACTGAGGATGAGATGGCTGGATGGCATCACTGACTCGATGGAATCACTGACTCGATGGACGTGAATCTGAGTGAACTCCAGGAGTTGGTGATGGACAGGGAGGCCTGGCGTGCTGCGATTCATGGGGTCGCAAAGAGTCGGACATGACTGAGCAACTGAAATGAACTGAACTGAACTTATTCCTTGTAACAATCTTTGATACATTATTGTGCCCTTTTATAGATAAACAAAAGAGGACAAAAGAGATAAAATAATATGCCTAAGGTCACAGGCTAGTAAGTGATTGAACTGGAATTTTAGCCCAAGAAATCCTGGCTTAGTGTCTGTGATCTTAACCACCCCCACTATGTTTCTTCTTAAATATCAATTTAAGCTTTAAATCAATTTAGGGGTGGGTTTAAAGTTTTGAGGCTAATTCTGAGATGAAAGTCTGGAAGTGAAATTTATCAGCGGAAATTCTTTGCCATTATTTTCTAGGATATTTTAAATTTAGTAAAATTTTATATTTCAGTAAATGTTATTTAATTAAATAAAATGATTTCTCCTTTGAAAGGCAGTTTAGTTCTGTGGTCAAGATTTTTCTGCATCTCCTAGCTATCTGACTTTGGGTAAATTACTTAACTGCCACTTATCTCTATTTCCATATCTAGTAAGTGAATAATATCGTGAGGGTTAAATGAGATACAGACAGTAAAACATATAAATATTGCTTACAAGGGGAAAAAGTGCTGTATACCCCTTAAGAATTAGTCATTATTATCTTTTTGTGAGAATTTTTGGTCAATAAATCTTAAAATTGAAATCTCAATGTTTGGAAAATCTGGTAATACATGGGCTTGCTCTTGAACCCTTTCTTTTCAAAGTCCCTTCTGTTGCCTCTTATGATAGGAAGTGTTAGGAAAAGGTGAATGAAGCATGGGCTTGCTCTTGAACCCTTTCTTTTCAAAGTCCCTTCTGTTGCCTCTTATGATAGGAAGTGTTAGGAAAAGGTGAATGAAGCATTAATTTTCTTTCTCAATAAATATTTGAGTGCATAGAAATGTACTGGTGATATGATTGACAGAGACAGATGTCCTTTTTTAAATATAATTTTTAATTGGAGGATAATTACAATATTGTGATGGCTTCTGTCACACATCAACATGAATCAACCATGGTATACATATGTCCCCTTGCCTCTTAACTCTCCCTCTCACCTTCCTCCCCATCCCACCTCCTAGGATGACACAGAGTACCAGCTTTGGGTTCCCTGTGTCATACAGTAAATTCCCACTTTACATATGGTAATACACCTGTTTCAACGCCACTCTCTCAAATCATCCAACCCTCTTTCTCCCCTACTGTGTCCAAAAGTCCGTTCTCTATGTCTGCATCTCCATTGCTGCCCTATAGATAGGTACATCAGAATCTTTGCAGATCAGATGTACTTTCTTATGGAGCTTGCTAATTGTTGGCCAAAAAGTTCGTTTGCATTTTCCCATAAGACATTACGGATATATCAGAACGAACTTTTTGGCTAACCCATAGACAAGACAAACATTCAATAAATAATTGTTACCTGGTCTTAAGAGGAAAGTTTAAACGTTCTTGACAGAAGAAAATAAAGAGGTAAAGAAAGACTGCACAAAACGTGACGAGAGTTTTGGAGGAGTGATACATTTAGGGCTGTAAATGTTAATTCCTGCGTGAGATTCGTTTTGTAGTCTACGACTTTTTGTATGCGTGCCTATGCGAGCGTGCATGCCCCGCTCCCTCGTTCAGTGGAGTCCTACTCTTTGCGACTCTATGGATTATATAGCCTGCCAGGATGCTCTATCCGTGGAATTTTCCAGCCAAGAATACTGGAGTGAGTTGACACTTTCTACTCCGGGAGTTCTTCACGACTCGGGGATTAAACCCACGTCTCTTGGCGTCTCCTGCATTGGCAGGCAGATTCTTTACCAGTCGCGCTAGTTGGGAAACCCCAGGTTTCCCAATTGGTAGAATACAAATCCCTCCCTGGAGAAGTTACTTCCGTATCAGTCAAATGGGTATAACTGAAATACATTTAAATCTCTCTTCTGTTTAGCCACACCCCTTTAATTTGGACCACGCCTCTTAATTCACAGAGAACTTCGTCAGCAAAGGGGATATCGCGAGAGCTCTACACCAACTCCGTGTTGACGTTTTCAACGGTGGTAGTGGCTTCTGTTCTCGCGATATTTCCGGGTAAATGGGAGCCCGGGCCACCCGGGCTTCTGTGAAACATGGCGGTCGGCTGGGACCGTAACACAAGGTAAAATAATGAAACCCTGCTGGGTGCTGTTCCCTCGCTTGCTCCAGGGCTGTTCAGGGCATGAATGTGGTTAAAGTAGTGAGAGCCAGTTACAGGACTGTTCCCTGTCTTAATTCCTCTCTTCTGGAGAACGGGCCGGACCTGGGAGCCGCTCTCCCTATCTTCCCGGGGGCGTTACTGGCAGGACCCTGGGCAGCGCTGCGCCGGGAATCTCCTCTTTATCCGGGTCAGTGTTTCTGCGCTGTCTTACAGCTTGAAGGAGTTTAGGTACTTCCCCGTAGCTTCTGACCCTGGCCCATTGCTTCTTACAGCGCCCCGTGCCCCGGTGGCTCCTCCCGTCCGCAGGCGAGGAGGGTCCCACGTTGTGAAGACCTGCCTGATGGTGTCCGGATTTCCCGGGTGTCTGGCTTCCATCCCCGTTCAGACAGATACCAGATTCTTCGCAGCAAGTTGCTCTCTGTCTGAGAAAGACCTAGATCTTCTTAGCCTCTCCTCAGGAGGTTCGCGCACCGTTTAGGAAAATGAGAAGGGGGTTAGGATAGGACGAGATGCTGTAGGAGAGAGAGGTTCGAGTGTCAGTACTTTTCTGAAACCCTCGAGAGTTAAGAAACCCTCGTTAGGTAACAGTCAACTCGTGGTAGAGAATACCCTTGGGTATTGGTAGTGTATAGAATTAGTAGGTCATTGTTTGAGAAAAGGTGTTCTTGTAACTTTTATATTTAGGATTTAATGCCCTCAGGACAACGCAAAGTTACATAATATCTGTTAAAATGTTGCAAGACGTGCCTTCAGAAGCAGTCAAAGATACAGTTAAAAATGGGATTTACTTGTTTGCAATTGTATTTAAGTATTTCACTGTACTCCAGGATACAGCTATTATAAAGAAATGAATCAGGTTTGTTCACTGAAGAGTGTAGTAGGTATGTTTGTTTACTTAATTTGTTTATTGATATCTCCCATTGTTGCAATTATTCCAGGTCTCTTAGGGGAAAAACATGAAAAAAAGAAATTTCATGGTTTTCTTTAGGGGAAGAAGAGGGAGTGAATTTCTTTCTTTGTGATGGTAAAATTCAGTCACAGCTGATTGTTATAATTGAGGATGCAAATCATAAAAATATACCAAGCTTTAAAGTCTCAGAGGAAATTAGTACCGACTTGGAAGTATAACAGCAAAAAAAAAAAAAGAAAGAAAGAAAATGATAATTTCCTTTAGGGTTAGTGATTTAATTGGAAGAAATGGTGAAACTTATTTTTAATAGAAGTTATTTTTTAAGCAGTCTATGCCTGCTATAAATCGTTTTCAACAGTTTTTCAATATTATGATTCTGCCTCTTAATGTCCTGATGGATAAATTAACCTCTTTGTACTTTAGTTTCCTTATCTGCAAAATGGAAATAATAATACCAGACTCAGAAGGTGGGTGGTGATGCTCAAAGTGTTAGCTCTTGTTAATTTTTAATTTTTGTTTTCTATTTTATATACCTACTCAGAAAATGTTGCTTTTGTACTTAGCCAAAATATAGAATGAAGAAGATGCTTTTTAAAGTAATTTGATTCCAAAATTGATTATACTTTTTAGTCTGTATGGTTAATTTGTGCTTAAGCTCCATCTTCCAACTGCTTGCTTTCTTAAGCTGTTATCCTCTCTTTAATTACTAAGTTACAGATTTCTTCTTTCTGCTACTTCATGCAGTCTTACTACAGTCTAGGTCAGTGACCTAGTGCCTTGGTAACCCATTCTCCTTGCTTTTGGGGACCTTCATTCTATTGTCAGTATATTTCATGTGTCACTGACCTTTTCTTCACACTTGCCTTACTTTGTTAATTCAATTTTGTGTGCTTTTATTGAGTACTTACTGGAGTCAAACCTTGCTTCATCTTGTTATTAGGTGCATCCAACTTGTGTTGCCAGCACTCAGTGTCTCTCAATATTGATTCTATCAGTTTATATAATCCTCAGTCTATTCATGGTGAAGTGAAGTGAAGTTGCTCAGTCATGTCCAACTCTTTGCGACCCCATGGACTGTAGCCTACCAGGCTTCTCCGTCCACGAGATTTTTCAGGCAAGAGTGCTGGAGTGGGGTGCCATTTCCTTCTCCAGGGAATTGTCCCCACCCAGGGATCAAACCCAGCTATTCATGGTATTATCAACTAATTCAGATAATCTTTCCACCTTCCTAAAGACTTTAACAAATCTCAGCTATCTTATAAGTCTTTGCATTTCTTTTGAAAACTAGACATAGACATTTATCAAATGACTCATTTTTATCTTGATTAAAAACTGTGAGGTAAACCATTATGTCTCCATCCCTCATTTTAAAATAAAATTATAATAGAGAATTGTGAGAAGTTCAGTATCTTTTCAAATTTGTCACATAGCTAGTAAGTGCCTAGAAGAACCCCAAGCATTTCCAGTCACAGAACTCACATTTATACCATCTTATCTGCTTCCAAGTAAACATTTTTAAAAAATATCACTTGGAAGGTTGTTAGATTTGCTTGAATTATGTTAGTGTAAATAATTGTAATTATTAAACATTTTACTCTATTGTAAAATGTTTTAAAGTAAAAAGAATGAGTACTTTTTTGATATCTAGTGCTGTAAGTGAAGTGAAGTCGCTCAGTCGCTCTTTGCGACCCCATGGACTGTAGCCTACCAGGCTCCTCCCTCCATGGGATTCTCCAGGCAAGAGTACTGGAGTGGGTTGCCATTTCCTTCTCCAGGGGATCTTCCCGACCCAGGGATCAAACCCGGGTCTCCTGCATTCCAGGCAGACGCTTTAACCTCTGAGCCACCAGGGAAGCCCATAGTGCTGTAAAGTGAAACTAAGTTATCTTTCATAAATTTTTTTTTCTTTTGTATTCTAATGCAGTATTATTAAGTGGCTTAAATTTACAGATAAGTCATAGCTTTTTCATTTCTGAAGTTCAGTGGCAGCCTGGATAGTATTTATTCCACCTCCTTTCTCATTCTTGTTAATAACTTGTGTTAATTTCACAGGGCTGACTTAGCAAATTACCATCTGCCTGGTTTAAAAAAATAGAAATTTGTTTTCTTTCAATTCTGGAGGCCACCAGACTGAAATAAAGATGTCAGCAGGGCCATATTGCCTCTGACAGCTCTAGGAAAGAAACCTTCCTTGCCTGTTCTAACATTTGGGCTTGTAGATTCATCCCTCTAACCTCTACCTGTCTTCACATGGCATAGTCCCCAGAGTGTCTGTGTATCCTCATACGACTTGTCATAAGGGCACTGGCCATTGGATGTCCGACTCTTTGCCACCCCATGGACTGTATACAGTCCATGGAATTCTCCAGGCCAGAATACTGGAGTGGGTAGTTGTTATCTTCTCCAGGGCATCTTCCCAACCCAGGGATCAAACCCAGGTCTTCCACATTGTCAGTGGATTCTTTACCAGCTGAGCCACAAGGGAAACCCTCATTGGATTTGGGGCCACCTTAATATGGTATGATCTCATCTTAAGTAGTTGTATTTTTGAAAACCCAGCTATTTTCAAATAAGACCTATTCACAGATACCAGGGATTAGGACTTGGATGTATCCTTTTGGGAGGCATAGTTCAGCTCACAACAATGCATATGTATTAACCAATTAAATATTTTTCATATTGTCAAATATATGTTAAAAATAGAAGTTAGCTCATAAAGTGTGAGTAGCAGGAATAAATTGTGTCTCCACAATTCCCATCTCCCTTCTTTTCTTCCTTTTTGTTTGAAGAAATAATTAAATGTAATGGAGCCATAGAAGTGTCATGAATTCTGTATTTTAATTCTGGCAAAGCATCTGATAGTCTCATTGTATTTACAGGGACACAGATGATGAAATACTGGCTGTGTGGCATTACTTAGATTGAGTGTTGATAATATGTGCCTGTGTTCCAGCATGAAAGTTGGTTTCATATTTCTTATGCAGTTTTTCAAAGCATTGTTTTAGTCTCAGTTGTTATCAATGACTTAGTAGAGCTTACATGTTTTATTTTTTAGTATACACAGCAGTATAGGAGAGAAATTGAAGATATGGTACTGGAGATTGTCAAATTATGAAAATCACTGGGCAAAGGAATCTAGCATAATGGCTCCTAAATTTTGTTAACCAGTACAAAAAGTGTATAGAAATCAGGGAAAGGGGCTGGACTTAAGGGCTAATGTAGAATTGAAGTTTTTAATTTTATTAAAGAAAGACATCCAAACAAAACAAAAAACTTTCTGTCTGCTTTATCATTTCACCAAAGAAAGGATATTTGGCACATTAAAAACAAGGAAAGGAAATAATTTCAGAATAAAAGACAGATTTTTTAAAATTGAATAAATTTAATTTTAAAAATTCTTATATTATCATTGCTTTTTTTCATTTAGTAGGTACAGATTAGAAACTTTTGTGACAGAGTAGCAGTCCTGTGGCTCTGGAAATCACTGATCTAGGGTCTTTCTAAATGTGTTTTTGAAAATGGATAACTGAGCTGGATGGAGAAGCAAATTCAGTGGGAATGGGAGCAGCAGAACTGCGTGACGGGGAGGAATCCACGGGATCGAGAACACAGGGAAAGTGAAGAGTAGGTTTTTCCCTAGTCGAGAAATTAAAGAACTACAAGGATAACTGTTTCTGCTCAGAGAAGAAAATTCATGTTTTGGGTATTAGCAGCAGAGCAATTTTAAATTTGAGCCTCCTGGGTAGCTCAAATGGTAAAGAATCTGCCCGCAATGTGGGAGACCTGGGTTCGATCCCTGGGTTGGGAAGATCCCCTACAGAAGGCCATGACAACTCACTCGAGTAGTCTTGCCTGGAGAATCCCATGGACAGAGGAGTCTGGTGGACTAAAGTCCATGGGTTCGCAAAGAGTCGGACACGACTGAGCAACTAACACACACGCACAATTTTAAAAGTTCAGAGGAGCCAAAATGTGACCTTGTTCATGTGTGACTTTGTATAGAATTAAGATGGAAATGATTGGAGAATAAATGTTATGCTTACATGACATCACTGAGAGTGAGTGCCTGAGTGTCATGGGATGGGGAAAGAGAGAAGTATAGACCCGGGTTCGATCCCTGGGTTGGGAAGATCCCTTGGAGGAGGGCATGGCAACCTACTCCAGTATTCTTACTTGGAGAATCCCATGGACAGAGGAGCCTGGCGGGCTACAGTCCATGGGGTCTCAAAGAGTCGAATACATAATATGAAAATTAGCTGTAATTCTGTATAGTATGTGTGTTTATTATTATTAGAAGATAGACTTAAAAAGGGAAGAGATGGTCAAGAAATCATGTTGAAACTTGCTGCTACTTTACCTGTGAGTCTCAGAAAAGAAGTAGGATTGAAAGAGAAATGCCACTAGAAGAAAGTCAAGTTTCACAAATAGCAGGTAGAAGGCTTGCTTTTAGAAAAACTAGAAGTTAACAGATGACTTGTTCATATCAAAATAGTGGCTCTGTAGAGCAGACTGGCAATTTTTGAGGTGGAACGAATTTCTCGGGTGTAGGTTAGTGCTGAGGTAATAAGAATGAGACAAGAGCAGCAGAGTGGCAGGTGCTCAAGTGTAGAATAGGGCTGTCTTGAGGGGAAGGTGAGACCCCCGCCAGATCACCAGGAACATGGCCTGTTGTCAGCTTTTCTAGTCTGTTTGGGGAGAGCCAATGAGAGTGCCCTCTATGTGTTCTCTGGGTCAATCTGTGCAATTGTAGAAACTAGAAAAGGGAGAGGGAGATAGCCAGTGAGTACTCTAGTTAGATGATTAAGGGAGGAGTACTAGATAGGCTGTATAAATATTAAGAGTGTTGGGAAAACCAACTACTTGCTTGCCATATCTTTATACTTAGATTCAATTTATAAGAAAGCATTTGTAAGGCTTATTAAAATACATAGAATGTTTAGAAAATAAAATTCACAGTTTTATTCTTTTGCTCAACAATGCTATAGCTACTATGAGCCAACCACTGTTAAAGGTGCTGGGGATATACTATAGTAATTTATACTTGTAGATCTTATATTTTTACATACTTATCTAAGTATGGATGTTTTGATTGGAAAGCTGTGCTATCATGAATGTTAATGGGGAATTTCCCACCTTCCTTCTTTTCTTTCTTCCGTAAATATTTATCAGGTAACCTCATGTGCATTGGAGATACAAAAACTAAGTTACCCATGGTCCCTGCCTTAACATTACTATGGAGAAAACAAGCAGGTAGAAATAGTGGGATAAAACTACAGTGTTCTAGGAGCAAATGTTGTAACTCATGTTTGAGGTTATTGAAGGTTTTTCCTCCTTGAGAGAGATGTTTAGACTGAGACGTGAAGAAAGTTAGCCAAATGTAGAGGTGGGGTAGGAGGGGGAGGATATTTCTAGTAGACAGAACAGTGTGTTTAAGGAATAGAAAGTGATTTTGTAAGGTTGGAACTAAGACTTTGAGAAACTGGGTTTTGAAGAGAGGTAAGCAGCGTCTGTGTTTTCAGTGCTTTGTAAAACATGTTGGGATAGATAGATTTCAAACTCTTTAAATGTAATGGGAACCTATGTAAATATTTTAAAATGAAACTTATATGATGAGTTTTATGTATTAAAAATATTATGACTGTCGAGAGTGAATCGAAGGGTTGAAGATCGTTTGAAGCAATGCAGAGATAGATTATGGCAGCTGAGACTAAGATCCTAGTAAGGAATTTCTCTGGGCCTGGAAAAGTTAGAATTGTGAGAAATTTAAGAAGAGTTTAAGGATGAAATCCATGTTTCTAGCTTGTGCATTTGGATGCATGTGTCATCATTAATTTAGGGACACAGGAGGAGAAACAGGTTTGGTAGAGTGAAGTGTTTATTTTTAGGCATATTTACTCTAAATTGTCTTTCCAATGCTCCAATGAAAATGTAATAGAAGGCAGAAAGATATTCATGTCTGCAGAAAGATTTGGACTGGTAATAAAAATTCGAGAGGAATCAACGTGTTGATGGAAATGGAAGGGATGGGAGACCACTTGGGGAAAGTGTGGAGGTTGAGAGAAGGGCCTAGTGCAGAATCTGAGAGGAAGAATCTGCAAAATAAGCCAAATCAGAAATGTAGTATTACCTCAGCCAAGTATGAGACTGTTTCAAGAGGGAAAAGAAGTGATGAACAAGTGAGGAAATGTATTCTCTCAGAAGCAAAACTGAATTAAGGCCAAAATTGTCCATTGGATTCGTTACTAAGGAAATTGTTGATGACCTTGCTGAGAGCAAATTTAGTTGAGAACCGAGGAATTAGTCTCAGGATATGAATGGAGACAACTCGTTCCTTTAAGTGTCATATCTTTTTGCCTTTTTATACTGTTCATGGGGTTTTCAAGGCAAGAACACTGAAGCGGTAGCCAGAGTTGAGTTGGATTTGAGCTTACCTTGAGAGTTTTGTTTTAAAGTTAAGTGCCTTTAACTCCTGTAGGAGAGAATGAGTAGAAATTTGAAAGATGGAAGAAGGATCAGTCTTGGTGCTATTACTGCTAAGTGGGTATGGAAAATAAATTTGATTACTGAGTTGAACAAACATGAAGAGCCACGGCTTATGCTTAATAAACACTCAGAAGCTTTAATTCACATCTCTCATGGGAATCAAACTCTGTCTTCTCTTTTGTCTACATGTTCTTTTTTTTCTTAGGAAAACCATGTATATGAAAACCAAATTATAATCTGAGGGCCACTTTTAAACATGGGATCAGCAAGGGGAGTTAGTTGGATGTTTGTAATAGCAAATGAAATCAGCCCTTTAATGCATTCAGCTTCATGTTAGGGCCGTGGTTCCTGCATGGACTGATTAAGTAGTGCCCCTGGTTAGGGCTTGCTCTCTTTTGGGCGGTGTTTGTGATTCCTGCCAATTTTTACCTCTCTGGTCTCCTTTTTCTCCATGAATACTCTTTCTATGGTCTTTTCTTTCTGTATTAATACTATTTAGATTTTAGATAAGTCTTTCTGCTTTCTTCTAGACACTGGTTTTTTTTTTTTTAGTGACTTCTACAACCAATAGACTCTTTCTATTAGGTGTTAATTTTATCAGTACAGGTTTGATTTGGGTAATGCTTGTAGTATCACCTATAATATTTATATAAATCAGCCATATAAAATTCTATAAATATTTGTGATTTCAGTTATTTTATGGCTAGCATATTTTAGATATAGTTGGCATACTGATCAAAAGGAGAATAGCAAGCAGTCAATTTTTAAATAATATTTTTATTATAAAAATAGATAATTTGTAAAGTTCAAAATTTTGTAAAGAGAACAAAATTCTCCCATTATCTACTTAAAACATTTTGTGTATAGGCTTTCAGTTTTTCCCCCAAGTATCTTTTTCCCTGCGTCTAATAAAACTGGAATATGGCCTTCTAGTCTTAATGTGTTACGAGTATTTTTGTATATTATTGTATTTTCTTTTATAAGATTTTCAGTGCTTACTTAGATTCAGAACTTTTAATTCACTAAATTTGTATATTGGATGTGAGGATTTTGTGAAATACCCTCATAATGAAATTTTTGTGCACAACACATATATTTTCCTTAGGGTACATTCCTAAAAGAGGAATTTACATGGTGAAAAGAGGAGTGGTGATTATTTATGTTGTTGTTAGCAATATATGAGCATGTCTATTTTACTTCATTGTCATTCTTTAATGGAAATGTGTTATTTTTGTATGTTTTGTAAATTTAAGAGAATAACCATTTTAATTTGTATATTCAAATATTACAAATATGATTGAGTAGCTTTTCACATTATTTAGCTGTTAAATGTGTTAGTGTGTGTAAATTACCTTTCATTAGTACTTTTTGTCAGGGTGGGAGTGGAGAAAGAATAGTGTTAAGCTTTTTATTCCCTTGAGGAGGAATGAGAATGTTAAGTTGTTCCAAGGACATTTGCCAGTTATCTAAAAATAAAATCAACCTTTTAATCTTTCTGAAGGATGCATTTATTCTTTTTTTTTTTATTTCTTAGCATGACTATATGAAAGAAGAAGAAGGTTTTCCTGAAGATGAGGCGACTGAATCGGAGGAAAACCTTAAGTTTGGTGAAAGAGTTGGATGCCTTTCCAAAGGTTCCTGAGAGCTATGTGGAGACTTCAGCCAGTGGGGGTACAGGTGAGTATCAGTTCCAATCAGAACTCCTTCAGGAAGTTCATCTTCTGAGTTAGCGTGGTAGTCGGGGTGGGGGGTGAAGGCATGTCCATGAGGGGGGAGTGTATGCATACATATAGCTGATTTACGTCACTCTAACACATTGGAAGACAGTTATACACCAATGAAAAAAAGAAGAAAAAAGGTTAAAAAAAAAACAACTTTCTTTCCAAAAAAAAAAGAACTTACAGAAATGTCGCTATGAGGAAGAACTCATCAGTGAATTTTAAAGTAACTTTAAACTCATCAAAGTAACTTTATAGCTGGTCTGTCCTCATGTCACACTATTTGCCTTAAATTTATTCTTCTATATATGCTTTTTGGCATCCAACCCAGAGCAGCCTATGTATTTAGCAGTGTTTATTAAAGCATAACTGAACAAATTAATTAAGTTATACTGGTTTGGTGCTGTTGAATTATTATTAAGATTTTTACATGTAGACAGATTTGAAGTTATTTAATGATGTTGAAACTGCCTTAGTCTGTTTTGGTTAAGAGTAAGTCACTTTAGATATGATAATAAAATTCTTAAATTTCACATTACTAAAGAAAGGTAGATTAGGGTAGTAAGTTAAGAGCTTAGACTTTGGAATCAGACTGTCTGGATTTAAATTCCACCTCTGCCCCTTCCTAAATACTTGATCTTCAGAAAGTTCCTCAACCTGTCTATGCTTTAGTTTCTTCTTACACAAAATGAGGATGTTATCAGTGTTTACCTGGTAGAGTTGCAGTAGCAATTAAATAAGTTAATATTTATAAAATACTCAGAGCAGTGCCTGGTACAGAGAGAGAGATTTGTTAAATAAAATAGTAATGAAATATATCAGAAAAATGTAACAGTATTTACTATAACTTTTTTCTATGTGAAGAACTAATAAAACAGTACATTTCTCATAAGATTCACATTTCATTTGGTAAAATAATTTGGTAAAATTTACATTATTTGCTATTTCTAATCTCCTGTGATTAACTTTGTTAATGAACATAGTACAAGTTCTTATTACACTGTCCATTTTAAGTGTTTTTTGTCATAGTAGATGATAGTGCTTTTTCTTTTAATTAGATCTTTTAAAATGAAGTGAAATACTTGGGAGATTTCCAAGTAGATAGAGTTTTATCTATCTTTTATCTATCTACTTTGGTGAGTAGAGATGGAGATTTTATTTGACTTTTTGGCATAGACTGTGAACTCTCAAGATCTAAGAAATTAGGCTTTTTTTTGTTATTTTAATTGGACTACAGCATGGATGCCATTTTTAATTTGAGGGGACTACTTTCAAATTTGTGTTGTGAAACATGCTCACTTTCATCATTTATCATATCTGTGACTCTGCTATTTGTAACAAGGTAAAAGTTTTGTGTCTTTGTGTAATTTTGACAGATCCATTTAGTGAGAAATGTCCTTAATACTGAAGAAATAACATGCTTTCTCAATAATGCGAATGTTTGTGTTCATTAAATATTCATTTTTAAGTTGTTTTAGAAAAATTTTTTTAATATTTTAAGAAAAATCATTCACATGGCAATTATATTAGGGTATTCTTTGCTAATTTTAATCCCAGTTTCCTGCTGTTTACCTTTTAAAAATTATTTTAATTCTTTCTTTTTTGTTGGTTTCTCAGTTTCTCTAATAGCATTTACCACTATGGCTTTATTAACTATAATGGAATTTTCAGTATATCAAGATACATGGATGAAGTATGAATATGAAGTAGACAAGGATTTTTCTAGGTAACTGCTTTTATTTTTTGAAATGCCTTTAGATTTAAATTGTTCTGAAAATAACATGGTTTAATTTTTATACATAGTTTATTTTAATTCTGAAGAAATAGTCCTTAAAAATTCTCATTATGAATTAGGTAAAATATTTTAGAATCATTTGAATACTGGTTAAATTATAAAAGAGAGGTTCTCTATTGTTTATATATTTGTTTAAAAATATTTGTTTTAAATATTTGTTTAAAAATATATATTGTTTAAAAAGGTTAGGAGAACATAATGTATTTTTCCTTAGAAGTTGAAAAGATGGAAATTGTTTGATGTTTTGAAACTGTTTACTCTTTAGATTTTGAAATATCTTACTGATCTGCCTGAGCTGGAAAACAAATTATGGTAACATTGTTTATACTTAAAGCTTGATTGTTGTAAGTTATGTATAAACTATATTTTAAGGTAAACATCACTTTTAAGCCTTTGAAAATAATAGTATCTTAATTAGGAAACAAAACATACTTTGGATTTTTTAATTGATTGAAGATAACAGGTTTATAACATGTAGGTTCCACTAGATGGCAGGAAACATTTACTTCTCAATTTCAGTCCCAGATCTGCCAGTTACTTGGTGCGTGACTTTCAAGAACTGACTAACTCTATATCTGCATGTGCTTCAGTTTTCTTTTCTGTAAAATGGGGATAATATTTATACTACTTTCCTCTTCAGATCAATGAGAATTCAGTCAGTCAACATTTGTAATAGGTCCTTTGTAACCTTGGGCAAGTCATACAGCTGGCTTTTTTGGGCCTTAGTTTTCTGATCTGTAACGTCAATATTATTCTTAATGCCATTAGTTTTTAAGGAATTTGTTGTTTTTCTTATTTATTTATTTTTTTAGCCCCAATGAAACACTTTTTCTTCTTTACAAATGAAGTCATGTAGTTCACCTCAAGTGTAATGGGAATGCCTAGAAGCCTGTCCACTTGGCTTCATCTTCTGGTTCCTATAAAATCTCGTGAGCCTAAACTCCAGGGTTATTTGACTACAGTTTGAACTCTAGGCAACTTTAAGACTACATGAAATTCTAAAAATCGATACTCCCTGTTGAAACCAGATGAAAATTATTAGGGTGAAAAATAGTTTTGATAGGAGGCACAGGACAGACAGGACTAATACTGATTGTACTCATTCTGTTTTCTTGGTGCTTTAATTCTTTTTGAAAATTAATTTGATTTGAACTGATCATTTGAAAATAAGGCATTGAGTGAGTCTTTTTAAAAGGCCATGTAAAACTTTAAGAATCAGATTTCTTTTTTTCTAGTAATTTTGGTACATTTATTTTGTCTTACACAGACCTAGTTTCCAGTATGCCACTTCAGTGCTTATCTGGTCTTAAACTAGGCATGCATTTATACTTCTGTAAATACCATTGCTTATCTGTAGAACTGAAGCTGTCCATTTTATAGGTCCGTGATAAAGAATAAAGATTGTGGTATTTGTAGCATATCAGGCATAATGCTGGATGTATGGTATTTATTTGATAAGGGAAGAAAGACTTTCAATTCCTACCTTTTGATTTTGAAAGTTTTACATTCTTTAGTCACATAGCCTATATAAGATTTATGTAAACAGAGGTTAATACTTTTTTCTGAGTTGCTTAGACTTCTCAGTTGTAAACTTGCCATTTAATTAAAGGATACTTACCAGTTTAAAACTTGTAAGTCAGAATGGCTTTTGGAATAATTACAAAATAGAATTTTTACTTTTGAAGACCATTGTTTTGGCCATATGAAATGCTATACAAGTTCTAACTGACATATTCTGTGTGAAGTTCAAGTTTTTCATAGATCAGTTGATTTTTATTGCTTATGTTCTGTTGATCATTTAATATATTATAATGTTTCCTCTTCATTTTTTAGCAAATTGAGAATCAATATAGATATTACTGTTGCCATGAAGTGTCAATGTAAGTACATCTTTAACTTGAATGCATATATAAATTATGGTTAAATAATTGCTGCTGCTGCTAAGTCACCTCAGTCACGTCCAACTCTGTGCGACCCCATAGATGGCAGCCCACCAGGCTCCCCCATCCCTGGGATTCCCCAGGCAAGAACACTGGAGTGGGTTGCCATTTCCTTCTCCAATGCATGAAAGTAAAAAGTGAAAGTGAAGTCACTCAGTCGAGTCTGACTCTTAGCAACCCCATGGACTGCAGCCCACCAGGCTCCTCCGTCCATGGGGTTGTCCAGGCAAGAGTACTGGAGTGGGTTGCCATTGCCTCTTCCAAATAATTGCTAGTAAAAAGTAAAAAATACTGGTTGTTTTAACTTTATTTTCCCTTTATGATATTGTAAAATACTGTTGTAGTGTTATTTAAGAATGCAAATAAGAATGTTTTTCTCCACAGCTTGTATTTTTAAAATTTCTTCTCCATGAAGAGATTTAACTTTTACATTAGTATGATTAAAATGAAAGAAAATTGGAGGAAATTTTGATAAGTCAAAGTTCTAGTTTAGGTGTATCTTGTTTGGAGTACCAGTTTTTACACCCACCTTCCACAAACATATCCTATCACTGTTTCAATTTACAACCCTTTACTTTTACTTTTGCACACAGATTCAAAACTTTTAAGTTAATGGTGGTGGTACCGTTTTCTGTTTTCTTCACTGGCTTCACTTAATTATACTGGTAGAAGTGAAAAAATGTTTTTATTCCAGATAGATACTGTTTGAATCAGTATTGCTCTTAGAAATGAGGATGCTTTTTCATCTTAAATTGTATGTAAGGTACTGCTTGAAAAGTAGAGACCAAGAATTCAGTAATTCAAACAAAAGTTTTTAAAGTTGTGAACTCATTATATCCAATTAAGGAAATTCATTTCTAAGAGATTTCATCTAAATCTGTTTCCCTTTTCCATTTATATTTTCTTATGTTAGTGGTTTTAAGATAAAAGAAATATTTTGTATCTAAACTATTTAGTATTAATACTGAATTATCATATTTTGCTTTATTATAGATGTTTGAATACCAATAAAATTTTACCCTTTTCAAAATAAATTTTCCCTATTTGTTGACTATATAAATTTCATCAGTAGCTTTTCCTTAAGATTTTTTTAATCTCTAAAAATAATTATTGTCATTAATATTTTGTTCAGCAGCCATTTAATACTGTGATTAGTTTATTGCCAATTTTTGCAAAGCTCTTCAGTTCAGTTAAGTTTATACTATTTTTACTGTGAGATTCCACGTCATCTTTCTTACCAAGTAAAAAGTAGAAAAAGCATTATTAATTTTTGAAGTTATTTCCACCAAAACTATATAATACTACTGTTTTAACTTGAATAAATAAGCAGTATAGGAAAGTGATCCTACATATTTGTGAGTTTTCTATTATTCATCTTAGTTTGTTAGTTTATATCACATAGTTTAGTTCTGAGCATAGAATATACAACTTCTAATTTTTTTTTTTTATGCAGATGTTGGAGCAGATGTATTGGATTTAGCAGAAACAATGGTTGCATCTGCAGATGGTCTAGTTTATGAACCAGTAAGTTTGATTCACATGTCATTTTCAGTTGTATGCTTTGAGAAATTTTTCACTTGAAAACAGTTTTGATATTTGCTTTTAGTTTTGTCTGAGCTAGTTTTTTTAAAAATACATTTTCTTAATTCAGGAGTCATGAATGACAATGTAAGTCAGCTATACTTCAATAAAAAATAAAACAAGAAAATAAAAGTGATACATTTCCTTTGTAAACATTTAGGGGAAGAAAAAAGTTATATTTGATACTAAAGCCTTGAAATAACTATTGTTAGCATTTGGATAAGCCTCTATAACAGTAACCTTGTACTTATTTTATATTTTTTGTTAATTCTTCTTAACAGTTCTTTATCTCATTTATACAGTTGCTAGAGTGATGACATTCCTTTTTTTCTGATGATTTAGAAATTCTGTGTCTTATTTGTATTCGTCTTTTACCAAATTTAAGTCTTTAAAAATGTCTGAGCTATATTTCTCATGTAATCAAGAATGAAGCAATATCTAAGAGGAGAATTTTATATACATTTACTTTTTCACCTACCTTCACACCTCCATTTCCCAGACCTGGTGAAATACTGACATTGTCTTATCATTTTCATTGCACAAGTTGTGTGTAATAAAATTAATGTATCAGAAGACACCAGCACATTATAGGGGCAGATATCACATTACAGGGGCAGGTAATAACAGGTCCTGATCAGAACTAGGCCTGAAGAAGCTTTAGAGAAGAACGTACAGAGCTCCCAGCTAGTTTGCCTGCTGGCTACTCTGTTGGCTTTGTGGTACTTACGTTTACTCATGTATTCTTGAGTTGTTTTGTTTACCATTGACAGTTGTGAACTCTCTATAAACAAAATTGGAAAGTGAAGACTAAAGGTGATGGAGGATTAGAAGTAACTGAATGTGTGGAGGAGAAAAAGGAAGCCCTTAGGTTAGTTTTGATTACCCAGTTATTTTTAGTTTATAGCAATAAAATGTATTTATGCCTTTTCATACACACTTTTAAAATAAAGTTTTCTAAAGAAAAAGTAACTTTTGTTAGTGTCACTCTGAATCTCTCTACTTCCTAACTCCTTTACTCCATTCAAAAAATTGGTATCACAGTAATTTTTAATGAGATTAGTTACCTTACAAAGTCAGGTACCATGTTACTGCATACTGTTATCTGGAAGTTTGGGTGGTGATTATTGTCAGGCATGTTCACATTTTTATTACATTTCATACTATTTTAGGAATAATTCTTCAACTTTCACTGAGTTTTACTGCTTTTATTTTCTACATTTCTTTGTTTATTTTTGTTTATCATTTTTTAAGGGACTTTTTGTGACTTCTTTATCACAGAAAGAATATTGGGATGGACATGTACACTCCACTATATTTAAAATAGATGAACAACAAGATTCTACCCTATAATACACGGAGCTCTACTCAACGTTGTGTGGCAGCCTGGTTGGGAGAGGAGTTTGGGGGAGAATGGATATATGTATATGTATGGCTGAGTCCGTTTGCTGTCCATCTGAAACTATCGTAACATTGTTAATCAGCTGTAGTCCAGTATAAAATAATTTTTTTTTTTTTAGGAATATGTGGATTATGTTTTGTGACAGACTGCCATTCTGTCATTCCATTGTTCATACATGTAAAGTTGGCTGAGGATAGAATTCTTGCTTTATGATACTTTGCACTCAACTTTGTAGACATTACTTTATTGCCTTCTGGCACAGTATTTTTTTCCTTGTAGGGAATGTATTTATCTACTTACATGCTTTCTTTCCTTTACTTTTGAAATTCAGATATTTATCCTATATATCCAAATGTAGATCTCCTTTAGTTGTTTTTGGCTTTTGGTGATATTAGTGATCTGAATTTTTAAGTCTTTTTTGGTTGTTGGTTTGCTTTAAAGATGTTCAGAATAATACTTTTGCTTCTGCTTTTAAAGATTCTTATCAAATGATGTTGACTTTCCTGGACTGGTTCTCAATATTTTATCAACTCCTGCATAAGATGAATATTTTGAACTTTGCCTCTGACTTCTGGATCAATCTTTTTTTTCAATGCCTTCATTATGTTTTAAAATTCAGTGATTATACTTCCCACCTCTAATATATTGCAGATCACTCTATTTTTTCTATCTTCATGATGTTAAATCTCATTGAGAGATATTAGAAAACTTTTCTTCTTATTTTTAGAAATGGTATCATAGAGGAAAATTAGGCCTTGGACCTCAGATTGACCACGTCCTTCAAATTAATGAATCTTTTTTGTCTGTTTTCTTGTTCTTCTTTTGGATGGGAAAATGCATGGCCAAATAACTGATTGAGAGTTGAAGTAGGCTATGTTTCTTCTAAGTAAAGTTAAAGCTTCAGAAGTTTTTGAAAAGAAAGGAAGAAGTCACACTGGGTTCAGGATGGCAGAGTGCGTCACTAGGGCACCACAGTTTTTCTTTTCCGTGTTTCTTTTTTGATGGGTTAAATTTAGCTAAGGTAATTCCTTTTTTGTTTAACTGGTGTGATTGTCCTCATTAGCCAGCAGCTGTGGCAGTAATTTTGCTTAATTGATATTACTGTCCAGGTCACATATAAGTTGGGAATAATACTGCTGTGGAATGCACTCTCTGGCATTGATCAAATTATTGAAAGTGTTCTTAGGATGGACGCTGTCTTTTCCTCAAGTGTGTTATTGTCTTTTATCACCTGTTTCCCCTTTTACTGTGAACTGGCAATTTAATTGCTGCTTGCATGAACTTCTATTGTCTCATGAAATTAATTATGTGTTGGGCTGTTTTCTCAATTTAGTCTCCCTTGTATGCTGGCTTGCATAAGTTTTTAAAAATTTCCAGCAGGTGGATGCTAATTTAAAATAATTCAAAACAGTGATATAGTTTGTGTCCTTATTTTTCTGTTTCTTTAAGCATTGTGAAGATTTGAGGAAATATCATCTTGAGCTTATCCTCTGAAATTTATTTATGCTATTTTCTAGCAGTCTCCATATTCTGAGTGTCTGTCACTCTTCACATTTATTAAGTCTCTGATTTTTTTTAATGTATATTTTTTCTGGATAGCTTGTCTCTCTAGCTAGATGCTAAGCTCTTGAGAAGAAATTGCTTGATTTTTTTCTTTTTTTATAGCTCACAAAATGTAAAGCAGAACGCATTACAGATATTAGACTCTGATGGATATGTTAGAATTATGTAATTGTGGCAAGATTATTGATTATTCCATTGTAACAGTTTCTGCCATTCTGTCCATCATATGTAAATAGGAAGGTTTTATTTTAACTGTCATGAAATAAGTCATGTCTTAGTCATAAAGCTAGAAACTTAAAAATATGTATACTTCTTATATGTATACTTAAAAATTGTATGCTTTTTATCAGTAATTTTTAAAATGTTTAACAATGTTTCTGATAAGTATTCACTCCCTTGTCCTAATTTATATTAAAATATTTCAGAATTATTATTAATGTAAAATTATTTGAGATAATTTTTACTTGTTTTTAAATTTTCACTCATTCTTTTAATATGCAGTCTGAATATAGAAACTTAATTCTAATAATTTTATAAGTTTCTAAACCATGATCACATTATGCTATGTGATAGCTATTTGTTTAAAGAAAAGAACCATTTTTAGGGATGTGAGAAAGTGAAAAATCTGAGAATTGGGCTTATACACTGACCCTTACTACCTGTGATTTTGAAAAAAAGTTTTTAACCTTTTGAGTTCTTTTTTATATATAAAAGAATAATAACAAACTCACAAGATTGTTACGAAGATTGAGATAATAATTTAAGTAGCATGTGGCCTAACACAAAGCCACAATGTGGTTCCTTACCTGCTGTGTTAATCATTATGTTGAGCAGTTTGGGGATACCAAAGGAAAAATTGCATAGTCCCTGCTATCAACAGTTTTATTCACAAAGTAACTGGGGATCAGGTGCATGTAGCCTCATCTGTTTGCCTTGATGTGTTTTTTAGATGTTAGCATTTTCTGTGTGCCATGGTGTGAAAAGGTTGCAGGAGTATCCAAAGTAATTTCATTGTAATCAGAAAGAAGGGGGTGATTTAACCTGGAACAAATGGTGTATAGAATTTAGACTGACTTCAGGATCACAATTACAGGAGAGGTAGGCTCCAGGTTAACATAAATAACCAAAGGCATAGAGTTAGAGCTGTTTGATGGAATGAGGGGTTAAGACCAAGGATTTGTAGAGAGAGAGTAGTAGGTTAAGACATGTTATGGAGGCATCATTAATAATAATGATTAGTTAGAACATAGAATTAATATGCCTAGTTATGAATTGTCTTTATAAATATCAAAGGTGGACTTGCTATTGGAAAATTAAATGATGGGTATTGCCACAAACCATGAGAGCTTGCCCTTTTCCCTCTGAGTCTACAAAATAACAAAATTTGTCTTTGAATTGATGAATATAGTACCTAAGTAACATTTCTTGAATTATTCTTTTGGTTAATACATTTGGGAATTACAGTGACATTGTTTAGCTTGTTTCAAAACTTGTTGATTTTATTGTGATAAAATACCATGACAGAATTGTAGGCTTTGTGTGCTTGAATACTATACTTAAGCTGTATGAGTTTTTCCTTTCTTCTTCTTTTTTAAATGCTTAATTTCTTGCTGGCATCATGTAAATGATTTTAAGCCCTAAATTACCATTATGTACATGTGATAGATTGCATTGTATCCATTCCTATAAATGTAGGTTTTTATAACAGGAAAATATTTGCAGTTAGTAAAATTTCTGTATACTACTTTTGAGTATAAGTATTTTAAAATTTATATATTTATATTTAAATTTATTAGTTTGACTTATGGAAGATTAAATGTAAATTATGAATACTTGTTTTTAACGGCACTATAAATTTGTTCCTTGCTCAAAGAAAATTGTTTTAAATTATGATATTAAAGCTGGGAGAAATTGACAGTTCTAGTGATTATGTTTTGCTTTATTTCAGGCAATATTTGATCTTTCACCACAGCAAAGAGAGTGGCAGAGGTAATAACTAAACAAAGTATTGTGGTTCATAGAAATCTAGATCTTGCTTTGCTTATTTTGTCTACTGTGAATTATTTATAGATTCTTCTAGGCATTTGTTTGAATGAAATATTAACAGAATACAGTATATAATATAGTCTTTATAATTTCAAAAGTTTTATCCAATCTTTGGAATGTCATATCTTTTCTCTAAGCCACTTTGAACCATAAATACATTTTATTTTACATTTAAAATTGTATTATCTATTTAAATATTTTTAAAAGCATATATGATCAAATTTGAATATAAAGGATATTACGTGAAAATCAAAGCCTCCTC
Source organism: Oryx dammah (assembly GCF_014754425.2). Classification (NCBI taxonomy): domain Eukaryota; kingdom Metazoa; phylum Chordata; class Mammalia; order Artiodactyla; family Bovidae; genus Oryx; species Oryx dammah. The sequence goes on along the minus strand of NW_024070213.1, from coordinate 38,482,757 downwards.
ATTATTCTCTAAACCTAGTACCACTGACGAGTGCTAATAACCAGTTTTCTGCATGTGGCCATATTTGCTTATGTTACTTTTTTCCTAATACAAATGGGGTCATTCACTACATCTGTTTTATAACTTGCTTTTTCCAACCTAACCTTATATTTTGGACATTTTCCCACTTAAGTATATACAGTGGTATATTTTATTCACAAGCTATAATAATTTTTGGATACTTATTGATGGGCATTTAGATTGTTGACAGGTTGCTAATATCAATGCTCAGTGAAAATTCTTGAATATAATTTCTCATATGAATATATGTATATATTCCTTATGTACTTGTGTGAATATATGTATATAAAATTTCTAGAAATGAAATTTCTCTTTTAGATAATATTTAATGTTTTGATAAGTTGTCACACAAGGAAAAAACATTTCTAATGATGAGGTAGTGGTTGTGAATTAAACTTATTGTGGTAATCATTTCACAGTATATATGTTTATACCTTAATCTTATATAGTGTTAATCTTATATAATGTTATATGCTAGTTATATCTCAGTAAGATTGGCAAAAAATTTTGATAGATAATGCCAAATATCTTCCCCAAATAGTTTCATTTATACTCCACAACTATGTGAGAATACTTGTTTCTTTAACCTCACCAACAGTGGGTATAATCAGACTTTTTTTTTTTTAATTTTTGCCATTTTGATGGATGAAAAATGATATTGTACTTTAAAATTAGCATTTCTTTATAAATAAGCTGAATATCTTTGGGTTTTTTTTTCCTCATTTGTACTTTTGTATGAAACTCCTTGTTCATGCCATATGCCCATTTTGCTTGGTCATTGGGTTTCTTCTTACTACCTTTAAAGAATTCTTTGTATATTAAAGAAATTACTTTTTTATGGTAAATGGTTACTGCATCCCCTCTCTGTCCTTTCTTTTTGGTTTCTAGGCTGTGTCTTGTGTTTAAAAAGGCATTATCTAATTTAAGATTATTAAAAATAAATTTTTTACTTATCCTTTTCTTTCTTTCTAGTCCCTAAGTATTGGCTCATTTCAAATGCCTTTCTCTTTTAATTTCCACTTTCATCATTTGGAGAGATTTTAAAATTAAAGTTGAAACAAATGTAGTTGAACAAAATAACTTAATGTTAGGTGTCTCTGGGCTTCTAGTGCTTTTAGTAGAGAGCTGTCCAGGAATGAAATGTATTACTGTATTCTAGAAATGTTAAAAGTTAGTCTGCTTTCATCTGGAATTTTATTCAATGTTCAAAACTAGTAATAAGTGAGAGACAAGATTGTGTTTTTACTATTAAAATTATAAATATGTTCCAGCGTACAGTTTTCCATTTTTCACCATAGTGCACTTTTTCATATCCCTTCATCTATGGAATGTTAGCTCGGGCTTTTACTGGCCTATTTGAGGCTCACACACACACATACACACATATGGTTTGTTGTCATCAAGCTCTTTTCCCACTGCCCAAGCAGTAAAAGTTGAACTCTGGAAATACATGACATACAAAAATATGGAGGTTTCAATTTCTGCTAGCATTAGCTACAAAGTTTTTGAGTCTCTGTACATGCATACATCTAAAGAACATGCATACATCTAAAGATGAAATCTGACCTCTTGAAGCTTCCTAAATAATTGTGTTCTGCTTCCAAACAAATATTTGTGAATGGACTAGAGATGCCTAAGGCCTAACAACTTAAATAATGTGCATACCAAAATGTTCTTTTCCTGCAGAATTTGCTAAAAGATACTTAAGTTTTCTTTCAGTTGTTCTGCTTTCTTAAATATTTAGGATCCCAACTAATCTTTTTCCTGAAGTAGTAAATCTCAAACTCTGGACATAGCCTTCCTGATTACAGCTCTTTATTTCTACTGATTTTACAGTGTAAAAATGACCTTTTATTTTAACTAGGCCTATTTTACCAATGTCCTCAGTGGGTGATGCATATGTATTTTATCTCTCACTTGCCCTTCTAGAAAATGTTTATTATTATATCATGATAGGATATAAAGTATATTCTGATTTATATTTGCTTCTTCAGGTGCTTCTTTGTTTATAATTTTTCAAAATTATTTATGTATGTTTATATATGTTTAAAAACTTTTTATGAGTATTTTTAGTTTCACAGCAAATTTGAGTGAAAACTATAGAGTTCCCAAATATCCCCTGTCCCTTCATATGCATGGCCTCCACCATTATCAATATCCTACACCAGAGTGGTACATTTCTTCCAGTTTATGCACAATATGAAAGTGAAGTCATTCAGTTCTGTCTGATTCTTTGCAACCCCGTGGACTGTAGCCCACCAGGCTCCTCTGTCCATGGGATTCTCCAGGCAAGAATACTGGAGTGGGTTGCCATTGCCTTCTCCAGAGGATCTTCCCAACCCAGGGATCAAACCCAGGTCTCCCGCACTACAGGCAGACGCTTTATCCTCTGAGCCACCAGGGAAGCCCATGCACAATATGAATACATCCTTATTGCCCAGAGTCTGAAGTTTACATTAGAGTTCACTCTTGGAGATGTACGTTCTGAGTTTTAACAGATACCTAATGACATATACCCAGCATTATAGTATCTGTATTTTTGCTGCCCTGAAAATCCTGTTTTGTCTGTTCATCCTTCCTTCCCCTCTGGGTTATCAATTTTGTACTAGTTGAGTTTGAGTTCTAATATAGATGACTTTGGATGTTAGTTATATAAAGATACAGAGTTAAAGTAGGTGAAATAGGATTATATCTAAAGAGACAAAGTTATTGTTGAAAATGGTAGAAATAGAAGTACTACTTTTATTCTTGGTTTTGTTCAGAATAAGTAATTTCATGAGTTATTGTAAATGTAAGGATTTAGTTTAAAAAAATGTCTTCAAGCAACTCTGTTTTATTTTGACTATATTTAAAAAGAAAATCTAAGCATGAGTTCTCAAATGTATACTAAGCTCTCTATAATCCTATACCCTATATGCTGATACTCTTTTTAAAAATTATAGGTAGAATGGAATATTTTGTTTAGAATGGTCATGTCATAGAATAAAGTTCAGGTTACTTCAGGAAAGGCAGATACCAGGTGATGTTAAATTTCACTGTGGCCTAGTTTGTACTGAGAATTGGATGCTCGTGTTGTGGATTTATACCCCACTTTTCAGTTCAGTCACTCAGTTGTGTCTGACTCTTTGCAGCCCAGGACTGAAGCATGCCAGGCTGCTTCCCTGTCTATCACCAACTCCTGGAGCTCGCTCAGATTCATGTCCTTTGAGTCAGTGATGCCATCCGAACTTGCCCTTCTCCTGCTGTCGGTTTTTCCCACCATCACGGTCTTTCTAGTCAGTAAGTTCTTCGCAACAGGTGGCCAAAGTATTGGAGCTTCAGCTTTAGCATCAGTCCTTCCAAAGAATATTAGGACTGATTTCCTTTAGGATTGACTAGTGCAATTTCCTTGCAGTCCAAGGGACTCTCAAGAGTCTTCTCCAACACCACAGTTCAAAAGCATCAATTCTTTGATGCTCAGTTTTCTTTATAGTCCAACTTTCACATCCATACATGACTGCTGGAAAAACCATAGCTTGGAATAAATAGATGTTTGTCAGTAAAGTAATGTCTCTACTTTTCAATATGCTGTCCAGGTAGGTCATAGCTTTTCTTCCAAGGAGCAAGCGTCTTCTAATTTCATGGTTGTGGTCACCATCTGCAGTGATTTTGGAGCCCAAGGAAAGAAAGTCTGTTACTGTTTCCATTGTTTCCCTATCTATTTGCCATGAAGTGATGGGACTGGATGCCATGATCTTATTTTTTTGAATGTTGAGTTTTAAGCCAACTTTTTCACTCTTCTCTTTCACTTTCATCAAGAGGCTCTTTAGTTCCTCTTTGCTTTCTGCCATAAGTGTGGTTTCATCTGCATATCTGAGGTTATTGCTATTTCTCCCAGCAATCTTGATTCCAGCTTGTGCTTCATCCAGCCCAGAATTTCACATGATATACTCTACATGTAAGTTAAATAAGCAAGGTGACAATATACAGCCGTGACATATTTCTTCCCCAAATTTGAACCAGTCCATTGTTCCAGGTACAGTTCTAACTATTGCTTCGTGACCTGCATACAGATTTCTCAGGAGTCAGGTCAGGAGGTCTATTAATCCCATTTCTTGAAGAATTTTCCACAATTTGTTGTGATCCACACAGTCAAAGGCTTTAGTGTAGTCAATAAAGCAGAAGCAGATGTTTTTCTGAAATTCTCTTGCTTTTTCTGTGGTTCATTGTATGTTGGCAATTTGATCTCTGGTTCCTCTGCCTTTTCTAAACCCAGCTTGAACATCTGAAAGTTCTTGGTACATGTACTATTGAAACCAAATTTGGAGAATTTTGAGAATTACTTTACTAGCATGTGACATGAGTGCAATTGTGTGGTAGTTTGAACATTCTTTTGCATTGCCTTTCTTTGGGATTGGAATGAAAACTGACATTTTCAGTCCTGTGGCCATTTCTGAGTTTTCCAAATTTGTTTGCATATTGAGTGAAATACTTTCACAGCATAATCTTTTAGGACTTGAAATAGCTCAACTGGAATTCCATTACCTGTACTAGCTTTGTTCGTAGTGATGCTTTCTAAGGCCCACTTGCCTTCGCACTCCAGGATGTCTGGCTCTAGGTGAGTGATCACACCATTGTGGTTATCTGGGTCATGAAGATCTTTTTTGTATAGTTGTTTGTGTTCTTGCTACCTCTTCTTAATATCTTCTGCCTCTGTTAGATTTCTGTCCTTTATTGTGCTTATCTTTGCATGAAATCTTCCCTTGGTATCTCTGATTTTCTTGAAGAGATCTCTAGTCTTTCCCATTCTATTGTTTTCCTCTGTTTCTTTACATTGATCACTTAGGAAAGTTTTCCTATCTCTCCTTGCTATTCTTTGGAACTCTGCATTCAGATGGATATATGTTTTCTTTTCTCTTTTGCCTTTTGCTTCTCTTCTTTTCACAGCTATTTGTAATGCCTCATCAGACAGTCATATTGCCTTTTTGCATTTCTTTTTCTTGGGGATGGTTTTGATCACCACCTCCTGTACAATGTTCTCTATCCAAAGTTCTTCAGGCACTCTGCCTATCAGATCTAATCTCTTGAATCTATTCGTCACTTCTACTGTTAGTTGCTCACTCGTGTCCGACTCTTTGTGACTCCATGGGCTGTAGCCCACCAGGCTCCTCAGTCCATGGGATTCTCCTGGCAAGAATACTGGAGTGGGTTGCCATGCCCTTCTCCAGGGAATCTTCTCAGCCCAGGGATTGAACCTTCGTCTCCTGCATTGCTGGCAGATTCTTTACCACCTGAGCCACAAATGAAACCCCCGAATCTGTTATGTGACCCTGTATCTGTCCTGTTCTTTTTATCTATAACACTTTATTCAGTATCTGACAAAAACTAATGATTTTGTGATTGCTGCATATGTTCATGAGGAATGCATTTAGATATTCAAATGAACAGAAAGTCTTTCTTGGTGGCCCTCATTCCACCAGTGATGGACATATAAACAGGATGCACACGCTCATTATTGGTAGAAATAGACAGGATTAGGGACCCCGGCTTTTAGACCTCTAGCCACACTACCTCTCTTTTCCTACTTTCCACGAAGTGACCAAAGAATACTTCGAACTGTATTTTAGAATAAAGTTCTGTGATAATAAATATATGACTTAGCTAAGTCAACTAGCCATTGTTATTTTTCAAATAGTGTTGACTTTCTCTTTGTGTCTTATTGTGTTTTTAAACTGTTGCTTGTTTGTTTTGTATTTAGGATGCTACAGCTGATTCAGAGTAGACTGCAAGAAGAACATTCACTTCAAGATGTGATATTTAAAAGTGCTTTTAAAAGTGCATCAACAGCACTTCCACCAAGGTGAGATGTGTATTTTAACTATGAGACTATTTACTAAGGATTTACTGTGACATGATTTAGTAATGGTTTAGTTCTCTGAATCTCATAGTTCGTAGAGAAAATATAATCATTCTGTATGATGAAGATGCCTTTTTAACTCTTGAATTTATGGCCTGTGATATTGATCAGGATTATCATAAATAATAATATTTTTATTTAATTTTTCTCTTTTATGTGTGTATGGTATACCTTCGTATAAAATTGTACTAAGTTTTAAGAACAAATTAATTGCATTTACCATTATGGTGATGTATAAGCTTTGGTTAGGAATTTCATAATTTCATGTTTTTATATTACTTTTGTCTCTTTTATAGATTAGAAGAGCTGATATTTGGAAATGCTATTGTCATAAAAATGATTATTTAAATTTAAAACTATATAGAGGTTTTACATTTGTTTAGGAAGAAAATGTTCTTATGTATATGAAGTTAAGTGTCATGCCCTTCCCTTACCTCATTCTTCCTGTCTCTGAAAGTACCAGAAACAAATGATGAAAGTGTCTTTGTTGGACTAATACTTCTTTACTTTTCATTTTTCTTCTCTCATTAGATTTAGTGCTCTGATTAAATTTGAATAACTATGAAATTTTAAGTTTGTGTAAATATATATTCAATAGTTTGGCTTTCCTGGTGGCTAAGATAGTAATATCTACCTGCAGTGCAAGAGACTTAGTTCTGTCCCTGGGTTGGGAAGATCCCCTGGAGAATGAAATGGCAGCCCACTCCAGTTTTCTTTCTTGGACAGTCCCATGGACAGAGGACCCTGAGGGCTACAGTTCGTAGGGTTGCAAAGAGCCAGACACAATTGAGCGACTAACACTTTGACTTACTTTTCATTTTCATATATAATTTTTTTTCATTTTCATAGTTTTTTTAAATAAATGTTTAGATTTCAAAAAACTGCTATTCTGCTTTTGACATTTAGAACATTACGTAAAACTCTATCTTTAGGAGTTTTTTTCCCTCTATTAAATTTTCTCACCAGTAAATGATAACTACTGACTATGCTGTAAGTGACTGTAATGTATCTTGTAACAGGGAAGATGATTCGTCACAACCTCCAGATGCTTGCAGAATTCGTGGTCATCTGTATGTCAATAAAGTAGCAGGGAATTTTCACATAACTGTGGGCAAGTATGTTCTTTTCACTTGCTGAAAATACTTTAGACAAGTTGGCAGTCTGGTTAAAAGTCAAAACTTTGCGAATCAAATAATATCTAACTAACAACTAAATGACTCTTCAAATGTGTATTTTTGACGTCTTCAGATTGTTTTGGCCTTCAGCCTCAGGAAAGAGAAGACTACTGACTTTAAAAACTTCTACTTTAAAACAAAAGGATAGCAGTCATCTTATCTTTCATATATTAAAATATAGAAAATGTAGGTAAATGTGAATTAAAACCTTCAGCTTGCCAAGTGTTGGTAGCCACAAAGGTCTTACTTAGACATTTCGTTAATTTGTTCATTTTGTTGGATGATACTAGGTTTTTTTGGTTTTCTTTTCAGTGATTCTCATCAAAATGGAATCCCTAATTCAAGATAATATTTTGATATAGGTAGAAATGTGTCTGGGATAAAGTTAAATTAGGTGAATCTCAGATTTTTTATGAATAGAACCCAGCACAGAAACTGTCATATGGTAAACACCTGGTAAATCTCTGAATAAATAAATAGATTCTCTGATTATCTCTTCCCTCTTTCTCTGCTTCTTTCCCTCCCTCTCTCCTCCTAGCTAGTTTCAGAGCTGAACAGTTCTTCATTGTAAAAAACATTTCTTGAGTATTTGCTACATGCAAAGTACCATGCTACATACTATCGATGAAACAGTGAAAACCAGAGAAAGGGTTTGCCCATATGATGCTGACATTCTGTGAGAGAATCTGAACTTTAAACAGTGAATTACACTAATAATGACTTAATTATAGTTGTATTGTAGCTATAAAGCAAAACTGTGGCTGATAAAAAAAAAACTGTCTAACAAGTTTGCTGGTCTACTGTCTGAATCAGTGGAGGCTTTATTGAAGAAAACCTTTGAACACTAATGGATGATTCGACATTTTATATGTAAAGGAGAGATTAGCATCTAGGCTGAAGGAAAGGTCATAAAACAGGAAAGAGCATGGCTGGATGGAGATTTTTTTTAACGTGCAGAGTAAACATTAGACTTTGTTTCAGTGTTTACAGTGATCAGGTCAAGTGTTGCTTTGTTTCCGCTATCCCACTCCTCTTAACGTTCATGTTTTGTTACTGTTGCCAGGAGCTATTCTTCCCATCCCCAACCTGCAGATGGAAACCTTAACTTCTTCATATCATATAGTCCAACAGTTAATTGTTCGCTCAAAGAAATTTAGAAGAGTTTATTGCATCTCTGGATACAAACAATATCCTATTCCAAAATTAAAGAGGGAAACTGACAAATATAGTAGCAACCTCTATATTTTGGCCTTTGTTCTTAATTTCATCACACATCTTTCTGTGTGATAATTCACATCTTCAGTAAGAGAGGTAAAATGGAAAATCACTTGGTTTGTATCCTATCCATACCATATCTGGGATTTTGAAAATAAGGAATGCCAACTCTGAAGCCCAATTAAACAAAATGTTCTCTCCCAGAAAAAATACCTGGATTCAAAAAAAAAAAAAACTGGATTCCATAAAAGTACTCAGTTATTACTATTATAATTTGAAGTTTATTAGTACGTTTGTGAAAATTTGTTTTCTCTCTTGTTATGTAACTGCCTAATATTTTCAGTTTTGCATCTTGGCCCACAAACCTAAAATATTTACTGTCTAGGTCTTTTCAGGTGGCTCAGTGGTAATGAATCCACCTGCCATTGCAAGAGACATGGGTTCAGTCTCTGGGTCAGGAAGATCCCCTGGAGAAGGAAATAGCAACCCACTCCAATATTTCTGCCTTGAAAATCCCATGGGCTGAGAAATCTGGCAGGCTGCAGTCCATGGGGTCACAGAAAAGTTGTACATGACTTAGCAACTAAGACAATAACAACAACTTTACAGAAAATGTTTGCTAACTCCCAGTTTATTGCATCAAGATGAATAGATTTAACTACTTAAATCGTAGGTCAAGTATGTTATATTATTTAATTCTAAGAAAATCATATAGTTTAGGAAAGATCTGCTTTCTGATTTTAATTCATTATGTATTTAAATGTTATTACTTTAATCTTTTTTCCCTCCTTTCAGGGCAATTCCACATCCCCGAGGTCATGCACACTTGGCAGCACTTGTCAACCATGACTGTAAGCAGTTTCTGAAATTTCTTTCTGGGAAGATATCCTTGGGAAAAGTTTGTTTTTAAATTTTTAGTGCAGGTACAAGGTAGGGCTTTGAAAGTGGCCTGCTCTGAAAGAAGATAGCTATAATAAATAAATGAGAAAATAAATGATTGAACTTAATGCCTAATCTATTTTTTCTTGTCTTTAAGCTACCTATTTAATCATAGCTCTATTTAGTCATAATTCTATTTAGTCTATTTAGTCATAGCTCATAAGTTGCTAAGGTTAGGGGAAGAGCCTTAGTGTCCTTTTTATCACTTAGTACACATTTCTGTTAATTTTTATAATAATGAAGAGAATATATTTGAAGTTTCCATATGTAAATTTGAATAGGGACATTTACACACAGATATAAAGTATTCAAGTTAGTTTCATGTAATGGTTATCATAAAATTTAGTTTTTAAACTCTGTTGGAGAATAAAAACAAGTAATAAATTCCATAAAAAACAAATTTGGTCACATTTAGCAATGATGTGTATTAAAAATATATCTGATCAGTTTCACGGACATCACCCCAGTTCTAACAGCACAATCCTGTTTCTATATGATGATTTGGACTAGAAAAGAATTATTTTTTTTGTTATCAGAATTAGATGTTGTATTATTTCTTAGATATTAATTTGTATAAATTATGAAATTTGCAATACAGTGTTCCTATGTATTCTTATACATTTTTCTCAGAATAATGTGGTTTTAAATACAGTATTTTCATGCCACCAGATTTTAGATACTTTCATTTGAGAATAGACAAGAATGTGAACTAGTCTGTAACATAGTTTTAAATAATTTAATGTCTCTACTTAATAGTTTTATTCTTTTGCTTCTTAGCTTACAACTTTTCTCACAGAATAGATCATTTGTCTTTTGGAGAACTTGTTCCAGGAATTATTAATCCTTTAGATGGAACTGAAAAAATTGCATTAGATCGTAAGTATTTAAAAATTACTGTTGGAATTTGCATGTAGGCAAATTGTTGTTGTAACTTTGATAAAAGATTTTAATTAATTCTTTTCCTACCCCCCTTGTAACAGATAAACAAATCTTTTAAGTGGTTTAAATGGTTGATAATCATTAAGTGACAATGTTTTGTGGAGAGAATGTCCTAGTAGTGGATGAATTTGAATGTTAAAGAATGTACCGTGAAACAGAATAAGGAATTAGTCAAAAGCAAGCAGGACAAGGAGTAGAATTTAAAAGCTCTTCAAATATATGAAAGGTTAATGTAAGAGGGTATAACTGCTTTTCCATATTCAACAAAGAAAGAATAAAATAAAATTTGAACATTATAAGAAGAATTTTTTTCTTTTTATAGATTCAAAGTTATAAAATGCATGCTATACTTACCGTATCAGAAACCTCTCTGGAGAAGTTTACAAACATCAGAAACCTAGAGTTTTTCTAGAATGGTTTGTTGTTAATACAGAAGTAGTACAGATATCTTTTATAACTGTTTTAACTGTTCCATTTAAAACTGTAGCTTAACCAAATATAAATGGATTGTTTTCTTAAATTTTGTAGCAAGTTATATTTCCTCATATTTCCTGAAGATTTTTGGTTGCTTTTCTTCTTAAATACTCATATTGTATGACATACCTTGAGGTCTTCTAAAGCTTCCTATGCTTTCCTTTTGCAAACAAAGTCTAGTCTCTACAAAACTAATTAAGGATTTTATTTGTTTTAATTCAAATAGATTTATTAATATACAGTATTTTACTCTGTTAGCACAGTGTTGTAGTCAGATACATTAAAGATGCTTTATTTAGAATATTCACATTCATGAATATTTGATGTTTCTGTTTGGGAATGTTTCACTTAAGGAAACTTGAAACATGTGAGTAGAAACATTCTGAGAACCTTTATTCTCTGTAATCTCATGTTAAGTATATGTTCATTCCACACTGAAATACATTAAATATTACCAGAGGTGCTCATTTGAAACATGTTGGTTAGTACTTTGTTTCAGGATCCTAAAATGAACTATAAATTTTTATAAAGAAGCAGATTTAAATATGAACAGATTAATTTTCGAAAGACTCTTGAAGTTCACTTGTTCCTAAATTCAGGGAGACTAAGGTGTTTAGAGTTATTTTGTAAAATGCCATGAGATGAATGTCGGCAGGTTTTCGAATCTTTAAAGCAGGTATGCTCTTCTCCTGCCTAATATATATTCTGTTGGGCCTCTTTTTCAAAAAAGAAAAAAAAAAATTCAGCATCACAGATCCAGTGGGTTCAGGTAACTGCCCCCTCTGATGTAGCAGTTTTCAAGGGATTACTTAGCAGTGACATCTTTAATGCTGTGCCAATTTGGACTGTAAATCTTGCAACAAAATCTTATGCAACAGCATTTTCTGCCTTTCCTGGTTATTAAGTTATCTAGCAATCTTATATATTAGACAAATAGTCCGTAGCTTAGAAAGCTCTGGCGTTTCTTTGACCCTCATGGGTTATTATTCATTGTGTTGGTACTTCACTCCTCATGGTATGAGATTTCGTTTGTCTTTCCTTTTTTCCTGCAAGTCTTAATTTTCCCACACGTGTACAGCATTGGGTGTAACCTCACCACTCTCAATTTCATCTTTTTTCATAAATACTTAACATTTGAACACCTTCTATCATTTTTACGTTGCTATTTTTATCATATAATAGAGTTATAAAACATCTAAAAAAATAAGCACAGATTGAGCAGTTCACTTCATATCAAAAAACGACTCAAAGGATGAAAGCTCAGCTGACAAGCCAGTTATTGGTGGTAGACAAAGTTGACACCCTCTTGCTCTAATATTATCTGTGATAATATTTAGGATTTAAATTGAAGTTGTTAATAGAAAACTGGTAAAAACTGTTTGTGTTTTTGAAACTGATAGTGGTACAAACATTAGGTGAAATAAGTGGTGAGGTTGAAAAAGGCTTTGGTTTATTTTGTCAGAAACTTGTCTAATGTTAGTGCTAAACAGACCATTACTCTTACTTCTCCCTTCTATTTATAGTTTTACCTTTCCTTCTTCTGTTCTGAATTATGCTGAGAATAGAGACTGAAAAATTGAATTGATGGAAATAAAAATTTATTCATGCTGAGCAAAAGAAGCAAGACACGCCAAAGTACATACATATACTACTATTCATATGAAATTCTGGAATAGGCAGAACTAGTGTGTAACAGTAGAAGGTAGATTAGTGGTTGGCCTAGGCCAGATATGGAGGGGATGGACTGAAAGGGATTCAAAGGAACTTTCAGTTCAGTTCAGTTCAGTCGCTCAGTCATGTCCGACTCTTTGCAACCCCATGAATCGCAGCACGCCAGGCCTCCCTGTCCATCACCAACTCCCGGAGTTCACTCAGATTCACGTCCATCGAGTCCGTGATGCCATCCAGCCATCTCATCCTCGGTCGTCCCCTTCTCCTCCTGCCCCCAGTCCCTCCCAGCATCAGTTTTTTCCAGTGAGGCACCTCTTTGCATGAAGTGGCCAAAGTACTGGACTTTCAGCTTTAGCATCATTCCTTCCAAAGAAATCCCAGGGCTGATCTCCTTCAGAATGGACTGGTTGGATCTCCTTGCAGTCCAAGGGACTCTCAAGAGTCTTCTCCAACACCACAGTTCAAAAGCATCAATTCTTCGGCGCTCAGCCTTCTTCACAGTCCAACTCACATCCATACATGACCACTGGAAAAACCATAGCCTTGACTAGACGGACCTTTGTTGGCAAAGTAATGTCTCTGCTTTTGAATATGCTATCTAGGTTGGTTATAATTTTCCTTCTAAGGAGTAAGCGTCTTTTAATTTCATGGCTGCAATTACCATCTGCAGTCATTTTGGAGCCCCCAAAATTAAAGTCTGACATTGTTTCCACTGTTTCCCCATCTATTTCCCATGAAGTGACAGGACTGGATGCCATGATCTTCGTTTTCTGGATGTTGAGCTTTAAGCCAACTTTTTCACTCTCCTCTTTCACTTTCATTAAGAGGCTTTTTAGTTCCTCTTCACTTTCTGCCATAAGGGTGGTGTCATCTGCATATCTGAGGTTATTGATATTTCTCCCGGCAATCTTGATTCCAGCTTGTGCTTCTTCCAGTCCAGCGTTTCTCATGATGTATTCTGCATCTAAGTTAAATAAGCAGGGTGACAATATACAGCCTTGACGTACTCCTTTTCATATTTGGAAACAGTCTGTTGTTCCATGTCCAGTTCTAACTGTTGCTTCCTGACCTGCATACAGGTTTCTCAAGAGGCAGGTTAGGTGGTCCGGTATTCCCATGTCTTTCAGAATTTTCCACAGTTTCTTGTGATCCTCACAGTCAAAGGCTTTGGCATAGTCAATAAAGCAGAAATAGATGTTTTTCTGAAACTCTCTTGCTTTTTTGATGATCCAGCAGACGTTGGCAATTTGATCTCTGGTTCCTCTGCCTTTTCTAAAACCAGCTTGAACATTTGGAAGTTCGCGGTTCAGGTATTGCTGAAGCCTGGCTTGGAGAATTTTGAGCATTACTTTACTAGCCTGTGAGATGAGTGCAATTATGCGGTAGTTTGAGCATTCTTTGGTATTGCTTTTCTTTGGGATTGGAATGAAAACTGACCTTTTCTAGTCCTGTGGTCACTGCTGAGTTTTCCAAATTTGCTGACATATTGAGTGCAGCACTTTCCCAGCATCATATTTCAGGATTTGAAATAGCTCAACTGGAATGCCATCACCTCCACTAGCTTTGTTTGTAGTTTTGCTTCCTAAGGCCCACTTGACTTCACATTCCAGGATGTCTGGCTCTAGGTGAGTGATCACACCATCGTGAATATCTTGGTCGTGAAGATCTTTTTTGTACAGTTCTTCTGTGTATTCTTTCCACCTCTTTTTACTATCTTCTGCTTCTGTTAGGTCCATAGCATTTCTGTACTTTATTGAGCCCATCTTTGCATGAAATGTTCCTTGGTATCTCTAGTTTTCTTGAAGAGATCTCTAGTCTTTCCCATTCTGTTGTTTTCCTCTATTTCTTTGCATTGATTGCTGAGGCAGCTTTCTTATCTCTCTATGCTATTCTTTGGAACTCTGCATTCAGATGCTTATATCTTTCCTTTTCTCCTTTGCTTTTCGCTTCTCTTCTTTGGGGGATGATTAAAATGTTTTATTCATGTACACAATTTTCATAGACAATTATTACCATATGACGTGAAGTATGTCACAAACATAGTGAGGCCCTATCACTTACCTAGCTGAAATTACAGATAACGTATATCTAGTTCTGGAGAAGGCAATGGCAAGCCACTCAAGTACTCAATCCCAGGGATGGAGGAGTCTGGTAGGCTGCAGTCCATGGGGTCATGAAGAGTCAGACACGACTGAACGACTTCACTTTCACTTTTCACTTTCATGCATTGGAGAAGGAAATGGGAACCCACTGTGGTTTTCTTGCCTGGAGAATCCCAGGGACAGCAGAGCGTGGTTGGGCTGCCGTCTGTGGGGTCGCACAAAGTTGGACACGACTGAAGTGACTTAGCAGCAGCAGCATATCTAGTTCTAAATTTTCTAGAGTGTAAGATCTAGAGAATTAACATGCTTTTTATTATGTGATTGTTTAAAATCAGTAATTAGTAATATAATGCTTTTCTGACATATTAAACCTAGAACAGCCTAATGACTATATAATTATAATCCCTTTAATTACGTAGTGACTCCAGGCCATCATTGAGTGATTTCTTTTTTTTCCTGCTATCGTATTGATTCTTTGTATTTATCCAAAGACTACCTTTTGATTCATTTGCCTGAGTGGTACATGCTTAGTCACTCAGTCATGTCAGAGTCCGTGTGACCCCATGGACTGTAGCCCACCAGGCTCCTCTGTCCATGAAACTTTCCAGGCAAGAATACTGAAGTGGGTTGCCATTTTCTACTCCAGTTTGGTTTATTCATCCAATGGGTAATTCAATTTTGGTTTATTTTTTTATCTTAATCTCATGGTGGTTATATACTCTTATAACTTTATTTTTATTAGTTTCTGTACTATAAAGAACTGCTTTTTTATTTTCCATATTTTATAAAAGGATGCTAATGACTGTAAAGGATATCTAATGAGGTCACTAGCTCATCTATTTTTTTGACATCTTCTAATAGATATGTGTGTGTGTGACTTTTATGCTTACTGAGAACTTACTTGTTTTATCAAGTGTGAATTATTGCTTTCATTGATTGTTTTATAATACTTTTTTTGTTAGACGCTGTTATAAATAGCATTAAATCTCAGATTAGATGTGTTTAATAGAAGAATGATATATTTGGAAGCAGTTTCATTGCTAATGGATTGATGGAAAAAACTACATTTTTGTTTTAATTCTAGACAACCAGATGTTTCAATATTTTATTACAATTGTGCCAACAAAATTACATACATATAAAATTTCAGCAGACACCCATCAGTTTGCCGTGACAGAAAGGGTAAGTTGAATTCAACTGGTAAAATTATTTTTTAAATCTTGTATCACTACACAAATATATTTAAAAGTTTGTATCATGTACATTGTTATTAGATGTTCATAGGACATTTAGAAAAACTGACAAAAAGAAAAATTTCAAATTTCAAAAATTTAAATTTCATATTTCACAAAACATTAAATTTCAATAAAGTTCAAAAGCATTAAATTTCAAAAAGTAGAATTCTTTTTTTAACACATATTATTTTTGAAATTATTTTCCATTCTAGGTTTAAAATGAATTTTTAAAGCATTTATAGTTCTGCTACAAAATTAAGTTGAAGTATCAGGTAATCCCTCCCTCATTTAAGATTTGGAATCCATTGATTGACCTTTATTTTAAGCAAATAAAATAACAGAAATGGGTACTAAATATATGTTTTAGAAGAAGAAGTAGATTTTTAAAATCTAGAATGTTTTCTGTCAATTAATAAAAAATTGTTAAACTATGATATTAATTATTTTACTCTTAATATCTTAATTTTTAATGTTTTCCTATGTATTGGTATAAGCAGGTTTTTATCTGCCAACAGATTTTCTAATTTCACTATTAGTTTTTAATTAATGCACCTATCCTGCACCATGCATGGTTATTGTGACTCACATAGCAGGTTTAGAGGGTTTTCCTTCTTAAATTAGGGCTTTGTATTCATCTATTAATAATTGAGAGGAAAAACGTTCTGTAACCTTAGGGTAGAGTGGCTCTATAAATAAATATTGACAGTGAGGAGCAGAGTTTTAGAATTGGATAGTCTAACAGATTTCTCATCTACTCTGGGACCATATTTTCTTTCTTTCCTTCTCTTTTTTCTTCTTTTGTTTATTTTTTTAAGTTATATTTACTTATTGTGTTCAAATATGGTGAATATTCAAATACTAGTATCCAGAAAAATTCCAAAATTTAAGTGCTTTTAAAAATTTGCTTTCCTCCGTATGAGATTTTCCTTTGATAATCTTATGACTTATGTTGATTATGAGCTCGATAACTATAGAATTTTCTTTATTCTTAGGAATCTTAAGTACTAAAGTTTTTATGGATGTAGTATCATGTGTTTATGACTTTTCAAATGGTTCAGAAGGGAAAAATAAAGTGTGTGTGTGTGTGTGTATATATATATATATACATATATATATATAAAACTATGTTTGTGTGTACACAGAGAGAGAAACTAGCTACAGTGTAAGTATACATTGTGCTTGCTTTTCTGTATGGCTGGGGAGATATCATTTCTCACTAAGGTTGGCAACACTGGAAGGTCAGGCAGTCTACACAGTGACAAGACTTTGGGGAAAATGAGTGATATACATTGCTAAGAAAGTGTAAAATAGCATAATAGCCTGGAAGGGAGTTAGGCAATATCTGGAAAATGATGTATGCTTTTACCCTTTGACACAGCAATCCTACTTCTATAAATTGAATCCAAAGATAAAAGAATAGAAGTGATGTGTGTATGAGGCTATTAGTTGTGTTATTTGTAATTGCAGAGACTGGAAACAACCCACATGGTACATCCACACATGGGGGAGCATGCAACTTTAAAAAGAGAGAGAGAAAAAGATGCCTGTTTACTGATATAAAATTATCTCCAGGATATATTTTTTTTAATAAAAGTACAAAGAAAAATAGAATCCCAGAGCATTTGGTCTTTGTGGGGTGTGTTTGTACTGATAGGGTAACTACAATAGTTGCGTTTCACTGTCAGAAAAAGTAACTGAAGTTGGCAGAATGGATGGATGATAAGAAGGTCAACACTGACCTTCATTGGTATTGGACCAAAAGCGAACCATTATGAGTCTTTTGTTATGTAGACACCGTGATCCCTGAAACAACATCTACTCATATAGATGGCGACAGTGTATATATTATTTTGGCATTATATTTAACTTATCAGAACTCTTAAGATGAAATCATTTTATATTGGAAACTTGATCAGTGGCTTTTAAGGAAGCTTGTAAGGAATAAGCTTATAACAATAGTTCTGTTGTGCTAACAGGCAAAGAGATTTTGTAGTGCCCACATGAGTTGCTATAATTTTCCTCGCTATATGTCTTCCTGAACCTTGTAGTTTAGTTACAACGTAGTAGAAACAGGTAAGACTTGACACAAAAGTCGTAACAAGGTGCTGGGTATCATAGCTGTTTCATGCTGTGATGTTGTTGTTCAGTTGCTCAGTCGTGTCTGACTCTTTGCCACCCCATGGTCTGCAGCATGCCAGGCTTCCCTGTCCTTCACCATCTCCTGGAGCCTGCTCAAACTCATGTCCATTGATTCGGTCCTCTGTCATCCTGTTCTGTGTTCAGTCTTGCACAGCATTAGGGTCTTTTTTGATGAGTCAGCTCTTTGCATCAGGTGGCCAAAGTATTGGAGCTTGAGCTTCAGCATCAGTCCTTCCAATGAATATTCAGTACTGATTTCCTTTAGGATTGGCTGCTTTTGAACTGTGGTGTTTGAGAAGACTCTTGAGAGTCCCTTGGAATGCTATGATAGAAATGTATTAGAAGTTTGCAAGCTTGATTTTTGAAATATAACCAGGATGAAACAAAACATTATTTTCTCACTCAATGTGCACACTATGGTAGGTTTGTAAATTTAGTTACACTCCTTTCAAGAAAAAAATTTCATTTAAAAACTGAACCAGTAGTCAGTCTTTCAAATTAATGCATTCTTTCTTCCTGTACTATATCTCATATGGTTTAAAATGAACAACAGAAAGTGAAATTGTTTTTTAATTTTTTCAAATGACAGGAAGTAAGTATAATTATTTTGTAAATTCTTAGCAAAGAAATATTACAAAAAAGTATGTTAAAATAGGAATGTATTGGGTTGGCTAAAAAGTTCATTTGGGTTTTTCCTTATGATGCGACAGAAAAACCCAAACGAACTTCTTGGGCAATGTTATGGTTTTCAATGATTTGGCCAATGAAGAATGTGCCATATAGTTTTAAAGTCTTGGGTTAATAGAAACCTTGTATGTAAAGTGATTTTTTTGAGAAAATAGGAAAGAATGATTACAGTTCTTTTGATTGCTTCAAAAGCCAGCCATACAAAGAATACATAATAGAGAACTTGATCTAGCAGGACAATTCATGAAGAGATTTGGATGTAGTTCTTGTTCAGGAGGGCTGGAGGGCTTCCTGTTGACTGTATGCAAGTAGCCTAATGACGTGAATCCTGTTGTGTCTTCCTTCTCTCTTTCCCCTTCCTTTTGCCTTCCTTTAGGAACGCGTTATTAACCATGCTGCGGGTAGCCATGGAGTCTCTGGGATTTTTATGAAATATGATCTCAGCTCTCTTATGGTGACAGTTACCGAAGAGCATATGCCTTTCTGGCAGTTTTTTGTAAGACTTTGTGGTATTGTTGGAGGAATCTTTTCAACAACAGGTTAAGATTCATTCCTGTTTTTTTTTTTTTTTTTGGTCTAATTTCTAAAAGTATTGCTCATACTCAGTCAAGATACTTCTACTCAAAAGGGGCAAGAAATGTATACATTTTCATATTTTGATGTTTAAAGAACTTTTTCTTTAAGATTTAATTTCAGATGTCACAGATTGTATTGATTAAGTGTTACACTTAAGCTCACTGCATTCAGTGACTTAAGGGAGATGATTTAGTGTGGTTGGGCTTCCCAGGTGGCACTAGAGGTAAAGAACCTGCCTGCCAAGGCAGGAGATGGGAGAGATGTGGGTACGTTTCCTGGGTCAGGAAGATCACCTCAAGGAGGAAATGGAAACTTATTCCATTATTCTTGCCTGGAGACTCCCATGAACAGAGGAGCTTGGTGGGCTATAGCCCATAGGGTCACGAAGAGTCAGACACAATTGAAGGGACTACACACAGAGTGTGCTAGAGAGAGCCTATTGAACTCAAGTTGTGTCATTTACATGGTGGTAGCTCTGTGTCAGTCACCTACATTTTCTAAAATGTTCTCTCTATAAAAATGGGAATAATAATATCTAACTTGCAAGTGTGTTGTAGGATTAGATGAGAACATGCCTGGAAACAGTAGATAGTTTGAACATAAATTTTCTTTTTCAATTAAGGTATTTTCAACAGTAAAGGATGCAAAATTATATTTTATGATACATTGTACTATGAAATATGTACAGCCAAATTCTGTGAGTTCTGATCATTTTGCTTTAAGGTTATGGGATTTTCTCAAAGGTAACTTGAAAGGAAAAAGAAGTGCTATATTGTGAAAGTTAAAGTGTTAGTCACTCAGTCATGTCCCACTCTTTGAGACCCCATGCACTGTAGCCTGTCAGGCTCCTCTGTCCATGGAATTCTCCAGGCAGAAATACTGGAGTGGGTAGCCATTCCTTTTGCAGAATTGTAGCTGTGAAAATTTGAGTGTTAAATATAGAAAGAAAAATAAAATAGAAAGGATAAAGGAAATATTAGGTTGGTGCAAAAGTAGCTGTGGTTTTTACATTGTTGAAATTTGCCATTTGATATTAGAATACATTCTAAATAAATGTGCTCACGTATACATCATTTTAATGTGCATTTCTCGCTTTATGTTTTTGGCTAATGACTTATTACTTGCTGTTTATTTTATATTTATTTAGACTATGGAAATGATGTTAGACAAAAAGCAAATTTAAGCGATTTTCTTATTTGAGTTCAAAATGGGTTGTAAAGCAGCCAAGACAACTTGCAATATCAACAGTGCACTTGGCCCAGAAACTGCTAATGAATATACAGTGCAATGATGCTTCAGGAAGTTTTGCAAAGGAGACGAGAGCCTTGAAGATGAGGAGTGTAGTGGCAGGCCATTGGAAGTTGACAGCTTCAATTAAGAGCCATCATTGAAGCTGATCCTCTTAGAACTACAGAAGTTGCAGAGGAGCTTATCGTCAACCATTCTATGGTCATTTGCACTTGAAGCAATTTGGAAAGGTGAAAAGCTTGATTTAAGTGGCTGCCTATGAGCTGACTGAAAATCAAAAAATTCATTTTGAAGTGTCTTCTCTTTTTCTGTGCAACAACAAGCCATTTCTCAATCAGATTGTGACATGCAACAAAAAGTGGGCTGTATATGACATCCAGAGATGACCAACTCAGAAGCTCCAAAGCACTTCCCAAAGCTAAACTTGCACCAGAAAAGGGGTCACGGTCATGGTTTGGTGGTCTGCCACCCATCTAATCCTCTGTAGGCGAAATCATTACATCTGAGGAGTATGCTCAGCAAATCAATTGGAAGCACTGAAAGGTGCAGCACCTCCAGCTGACACTGGTCAACAAAAAGGCCCAATTCTTCTCTATAACAATGCCCGACTGCAGGTTGCACAACCAACGTTTCAAAAGTTGAACAAATTGGGGTATGAAGTTTTGCCTCATTTGTTGTATTCACCTGACTTCTCACCAACTGACTACCACTTCTTCAAGCATCTTGACCACTTCTTGCAGGGAAAATGCTTCCAAAACAGCAGGAGGAGGCAGAAGATACTTTCCAAGACTTCATTGAATCCCAAAGCATGGATTTTTATGCTACAGGAATAAGCAAACTTACTTCTCATTGGCAACAATGTATTGATTCTAATTGTTCCTATTTTGATTAAAAAAAGTGTTTGAGCCTGGTTATAATGATTTAAAATGCAGTCTGAAACTGCAGTTACTTTTGTACCAACCTAAATAGTTCCTTTTTTATGCTAACTTCTGTTTAATATTACATGGAGTTTATAGTTTCAATTATATTTTTTAAATGAATGAATAGCTTTTTTATGAAAGTTTTGGTTACTGCTTTATTTACAATAGAGTCATTTAAATTTGTGGTGGTGTAAGATATATTAAGCACCTTTGAAAAGATAGCTTTGTCAAGGTCATGAATTATGTGGCCTTCTGATTTTGAAAAGAAGTTCACTTATTTTAAAATCCAGTTGTCTTGATATTTTTAACTGTGGATGTCAATAAAGCAAACTGTTTCCTTCCTTAACCTATTCCATTGTAATTAGTTGAGTTTTTTATTCTTACTCACAAATTTAGGAAGTAAATAACATAGGAAGAAATTTCATTAAAAGCATAATTTGATTAAAAACATTTTGTTGTTACAGGCATGTTACATGGAATTGGCAAATTTATAGTTGAAATAATTTACTGTCGTTTCAGACTTGGAGCCTACAAACCTGTCAATTCTGTAAGTGATACAGTGATGTCCACCCTAAGTCATAGTATCATTGTTAAATCTAAATATTAGCTCTTGGTGCCTAAAAGAAATTGCCCCAAATAAACCATTATGTTTAGAGGAAATAGTGTTAGAAATAAAGCTCATACTTTGATCTTTTTGTTCCTCCCTAGGTTCCCTTTGAAGATGGCCACACGGACAACCATGTACCTCTTTTAGAAAATAATACACATTAACATCTCCCAAGTAAAGGAAAAGAACTTTTTGCCTGAGACATAAAACCTTTTTTAATAATAAAATATTGTGCAATATATTCAAAGAAAAGAAAATATGAATGAAAAACAGAAATCACACCTAGGGACAAAAAAAAAAAAAAACAACCCAAACTGAAATCCTATATGTTCCGTGTCTGTTACAAATGTTCTAGAAGAAATTATGCAGCTAATCTATAATCATTGAATAAGCCCAGCTGGAGTATTGCTTTGAACATGACCCCTTCTGATATTTTCATAGCAGATGGGCAGTATTGAAATCAGACCTTGCTTCTTGATGACAAAGAGCCTAAAGGAAGAAGTCAAACCACATCTAAAGAAAATGGCATTGATAAGTGCAAATGTTTTCATCTCTTTGTGTTTTTTAAAGATATGATGTCAGAATAAAATATGTAAAACATATGGAAAACTAGTGTAGACTTTAAAAAGTGTGGTCAGGTCACATTGTTAATAAAGGAAAAGGCGAGGCCCCTATGTTATAGCCATATTACTGTTAAGCCATAATGACAAGACCATTTATCCAATTTTGGGTCTTAGGGTGGTAACTGCTTTTCTTTAAACTTTGGCTATTGACATTTCTGATTATTCAAGGCAAGGTTGTGAAAGACTAAGGTAAATACTTAGAAGGGCAGATGCTGTAATATGTAACAGAGGTAGATACTGTAATATGTAACAGGTATCATTCACAAATTGTATAGTGGGCACGTATGCAGGGAGAAGAAAGCACAAGTTTAAAAAAGATGCTAAATTTCCTAATCTGATCCTTATTTCTTGTTATCGTTTGGGAACAGGGGGTGAGTAATAAAAAGATCCACTGCTAATGATGGAAATAATCAGTTTGTAAAATATTAAGAGGAAAAGTAGTGTTTTTTATGTGTTGTGGTAGTGGGCAACAGGGTAACTTAAAAATAGTATAAGGCAAATATTTAAGTAAGACAAAATAATGTCAGAACTGAGAGATTATCATATTAAACAGTGTCATATTAAACATAATAGTAAATGTTTATCATATTAAACACTTAAACTGTAAAACTGTATTATGAAAAAACTATCTGCATTCAGAGTGTCCTGAATGTGATTGATTCTGTATTAGATTGTGTTGGTCTAGATTGCTTACTATTTAAGGATTAATTTTAAATTTCTAGACTATAAAAGATTTTAAAAAGAGGGGTATATCACTCAGGTGCTGTTAAAACCTAAATTTGGAATATGTGTGCCAACATAATTTTTCCTTTTGTAATGCTTAATAATGACAGTAGAAGAATCATCAACCAGTTCCTCATGGTTTAAGTCTTTTAGGGAAATGGGGAAACAAAAATTCCAGGTAAGTAACAAGACCAAGACTAAAAAACAAGATTTTAAATGGTTTTTAGAGAATAGGACACCACAAGTTAGAGTTTTTCAAATTCCTTTCTGTTAAAAAGTAAAAGAAAAAAATGTCCTGTTGAAAGCAGTTGGGGCAGATAATGGAAAGAAGAAGAAATACTGATAAAACTACTTTATAGTAAAGCTTATATAAGAATGCTATTTTGCAAATAATAAGTAAGAGAAGCATCATTGTTTAAAATATACAGTTAATATGATTAAGAGCCATTAAGTTAACTGACTAATATAAGTGACAGGTTTATGCTTTGAAAGATTTTTGAATTCAGAAAATTCCAAATAATGAATGGCCTTCTCATTATTTAGAAATTTCTGATTTCTTCAGATGTTATTTCCAGTGAAGGTAGACTAGGAAAAGGAATTTTTAATTAGAATTAGAATTTTAGCTATTTTAGACTGAATGTTGGTTCTGTGAATCTGCTTGTCAGAAAATTCAATTAAGTTTCAGGGTTATTTTAATAGGAAAAACTATTGATTTAGAATTATTTTATCTCAATTAGGATTATAAAAGTTGAGTATCTTTAAGAAGGATTTTAAAAATTATTTTGGTACTTAAATATGATTTTTACTTGTTACCGTTTTGTTTTCCAAATACCACATTAAAATTGTAATAGTATTAATCTGTCCCATTAAAACTGAGTATAAAAGGAATTTCTCTGAAGCAAAATCCTACTTTGCCATTGATTTCCATTTTAAAAGTTATGAAAGGTTTTCACCTGAAACCCCTTGAATAGTCAGGGTCAGATTTGGGGCAATCAAAGTATTAAGATTCTGACCAGCCCTTTGTATGATGAGTGATGAGGTACATTTGTATATTAGGATTTAGTAGCAGTTTTTGACCTCACCAAGTGTTTCTTTTCCGTGGCAGAGAACACCGTCCTGGCCTGTCTATCTATTGGCATGTACCTGGGGATGCCTCTAGTAGGATACCCAAGTTTATTACTCAATTTTTTATTTTATTAGGGCATTCATAGTATCTATGTGTATATATTCCATCCTAAATATTTTGAGATCTGGAATTATGTGAAATGAGTTTTCTTTTTCATCTGTGTTTGCATACATTAGCCTATAAAAAGATGAAGTGTTTAAATGAAAAAGATGAATAATTGTCTGCTACAGTATTTGTACACTTCAGACTACCTCTTGGGAAAAGCTTAACTTAGAATACACATTTTTTAATTCCTGACTTAGATGATTAATATGCTTTTCTCATATACATTTTATGATATAAAGCACTGAATTTTTGTAATAAAACTTTACTAATGACAAAGTTTATAATCTTTAATACAAGCTTTGGGATTCATAAAGGAATGACTAAGATTTACTTCTTTTAATGATATAAAGGACACATGTTGTGCATTGTCTTTTTATGTCTTAGGTTAGTAATTCAGGTACCAAAAATTAAATGTACATGCAGCTCCTTTGTTTCACAATTTAAAACCTTTAAAGTTAAGTTTGAGATGTGTATACTTTTTAAATTACTTAACCTGAGCCTTAGGATCTTTCCAATCTCATCAGGACTTTAACCTCGTACTTAAGCTCTTCCCTGTCTGTTTGGAGGTCTAGCAAACCTTTAAGCCAAAATGAGTCACCCTATGTCAGCACTATCCAAATAGATCACTACTTGTTCACTACCTTATGGTATGAAGCCTGGAGTAATATCCAAGTACTATTTATTTATTGTAATTCCTCCTACCCCTTTTGGAATATTTTAGTGATTAAATGAGCATTATTTTAAGAGTAGGAAACAAAATGCCTTGGATTTTTTTTCTTGTAGTTTTTAAAATTGTTTTAAAAGAAAGAAACACAAGACTCATTCAGGGTCTCAATTCTAAAGATTTGGACTCAATAAAATACATTGTACAATAATGTTTTTTGTCCTTTTACGATCATGTACCCCCAAATAAGCCTTAGTTCCTCATATTTAAGCTTCTTTTTCCTCCTAGGAAAACTACAGCAATCTTTATCATTCAGTAGCTTTCCTTTTGCTTCAGATGGAGCTAAATTGCTGTATCATATGGCATTCTATATTTTTCGTGTTACGAGTGAGTGAGGAAAAGAGTTGACTCCAATTTATACACCTGTAAACAGATTATAATCAGCAAAACATTTAATGGTTTTGTTTCAGTGACTGCAACTTGTATTTATCAAAAGACATTAACAATTCTTCCAAATTCATTTATGCTATTTGTATAATAATTTCAATGTAAACCCCAGAATAAGGAGGTGTGGCAAAAGGTATACACTGATGTAAGATACATACTACATACTAAAGCAGACCTTCAACAACATGGCATATAATTATGTAGTAAATATTTTATAAATTCTGTTTTCAAGCAACTATACAAATTAATTGGGTGATTTCTTGTATTATACTTACCTTTGATTTCTTTAAGATATTTTTCTAGAATTGATGAAATTGACCCAACTCCACATCTTTCCAACCCATTTACAATTCCAGCTTGGAAATGATATTTCAAATAAAGTAGCTGCTGCTGCTAAGTCGCATCAGTTGTATCCAACTCTGTGCGACCCCATAGACGGCAGCCCACCAGGCTCCCCCGTCCGTAGGATTCTCCAGGCAAGAACACTGGAGTGGGTTGCCATTTCCTTCCCCAGTGCATGAAAAGTGAAAGTGAAGTCGCTCAGTCATGTCCAACTTTTAGCCACCCCATGGACAGCAGCCTACTAGGCTCCTCTGGCCCCGGGATTTCCCAGGCAAGAACACTGGAGTGGGGTGCCATTGCCTTCTCCACAAATAAGGTAGGGATACACCTAAAATATTAATCTATTTTATGTCAGAGCTCTTTCTAGCTGTTAACAATTTCAGTTAAGTATCTGTTGTCATGATTGTATCTTCACCTCACAGGGCATTCTTCTCTCTCAAGTCAGTTATATCTTAAAATCAGCAATTCTAGCAATTTGTTATATTTTTAAGAAGTAATCTATGTAGTGAGCATTTTTTCATATTTGTATCAGTTCAGGTCAGTCGCTCAGTCGTGTCCGACTCTTTGCAACCTCATGAATTGCAGCACGCCAGGCCTCCCTGTCCATCACCATTTCCCAGAGTTCACTCAGTCTTGCGTCCATTGAGTCAGTGATGCCATCCAGCTATCTCATCCTCTGTCCCCTTCTCCTCCTGCCCCCAATCCCTCCCAGCATCAGAGTCTTTTCCAGTGAGTCAACTCTTCGCATGAGGTGGCCAAAGTACTGGAGTTTCAGCTTTAGCATCATTCCTTCCAAAGAAATCCCAGGGCTGATCTTCAGAATGGACCGGTTGGATCTTGCAAGGGACTCTCAAGAGTCTTCTCCAACACCACAGTTCAAAAGCATCAATTCTTCAGCGCTCTGCCTTCTTCACAGTCCAACTCACATCCATACGTGACCACAGGGAAAACCATAGCCTTGACTAGACCTTAGTCAGCAAAGTAATGTCTCTGCTTTTGAATATACTATCTAGGTTGGTCATAACTTTTCTTCCAAGGAGTAAGCGTCTTTTAATTTCATGGCTGCAGTCACCATCTGCAATGATTTTGGAGCCCAGGAAAATAAAGTCTGACACTATTTCCGCTGTTTCCCCATCTATTTCCCATGAAGTGATGAGACCGGATGCCATGATCTTCATTTTCTGAATGTTGAGCTTTGAGCCAACTTTTTCACTCTCTTCTTTCACTTTCATCAAGAGGCTTTTTAGTTCCTCTTCACTTTCTGCCATAAGGGTGGTGTCATCTGCATATCTGAGGTGATTGATATTTCTCCCGGCTATCTTGATTCCAGCTTGTGTTTCTTCCAGTCCAGTGTTTCTCATGATGTACTCTGCATAGAAGTTAAATAAGCAGGGTGACGATATACAGCCTTGACATACTCCTTTTCCTATTTGGAACCAGTCTGTTCCATGTCCAGTTCTAACTGTTGCTTCCTGGCCTGCATACAGATTTCTCAGGTTAGGTGGTGTGGTATTCCCATCTCTTTCAGAATTTTCCATATTTGTATATGGTTCCCAAAACATAATTTTTTAGATTTGCAGAGAAAATGTACAGGGGAAAGTTATGTGGAAATTTGCATGTGATTCTTGTGAAATTTGAAACATATTGATATTTTTAGAAACATTCAGTTCAGTTTATTCGGTCAGTCGTGTCTGACTCTGCAACCCCATGGACTGCAGCACACCAGGCTTCCCTGTCCATCACCAACTCCCTGAACTTGCTTAGACTGGTATCCATCGAGTCAGTGATGTCATACAACCGTCTCATCTTCTGTTGTAGCCTTCTCCTGTTTTCAATCTTTCCCAGCAGCAGAGTCTTTTCTGAGGAGTCAGTTCTTCGCATCAGGTAGCCAAAGTATTGGAACTTCAGCTTTAGCATCAGTCCTTCCAATGAATATTCAGGATTGTTTTCCTTTAGGATTGACTGGTTTGATCTCTTTACAATCCAAGAAACTTTAGGTTGGTCTAATGTAATTGTTAATGCTTACTATGAGATATACTACTTGACTATTAGTCCCTTCTCAAGTCAATTTTACTGTGAGATTCTAAGTCACTTATTTAAATGAGCTAAAAATTTAAATAAGTTTCATACTAGCTGGAGATGTTTTTTATACTACTTGACTATTAGTCCCTTCTCAAGTCAATTTTACTGTGAGATTCTAAGTCACTTATTTAAATGAGCTAAAAATTTAAATAAGTTTTATACTAGCTGGAGATGTTAAGTTAGTATAAAATTGTGAGAAATGTTTTTCTGATTTGTGTGCCCATCTGCCTCAACTTTTTCTAGAATTAATTGCCTCGTGTTGTCTTTTCAATTCTGTAATGTTTGTTACTGTAATATCTTGTGGGTGCAGAATATAGGGATTACCAAAGCTTTTTAAAAGTAACCTTTTCTTTGTACTTACTGCCCCCTTCTCCATCAAAAGTAGGAAGTTCTTACTGGATTGTATATATTAGGCACTCAAATTATTGTTAATTGGTCTTGATATAAAGTAGCTAGGGATTTTCTTTCATGCAGATACCTACTTTTACAGCTTAATCATCACACGAGAACTTTGTGTCATTTCTCTAATAACAGAGGTAGAATATTCTTCAGCATGTGTTACCAAATTGCAAGTCCATGTGCCTGATGCACAGTGAGGTCTGTCAATACTAAAACATTAGAGTTTGGAACAGAGAAAGGTGTATTACAGATTCATACAAGGAAATGGGTGGCTGATGCCTTAAGAAACCCAGTTAGTGAAAGCTTTCAACAAGCCCCTTTAAAAGCAAAAGGTGAAGGAGGGGCGTGGTTAGTTGTTACAAACTTCTGGTCATCAGATCCTTTGTTCTTGAGGTCAGGTCATGATCGGGCGGGGAACGATGTTCCTGTAAATCTCTACCACATCAATGTTATTCTCTGTCCTGTCAAGAAAGGGCAAGGTCCCAAGGTACAACCTGCATCCTCCAAGGTCCTGGTCTGGCTAAGAGGAGGCAGATTTCAGCTGGCAGCTCCCTCAGGGCCAGATCCCCAAACCCTGCCAAGTTGTCATCTCTGCCACGCGCCCAACCCACCTCACCCTCAGTCTCCTCAGGCTGCCCCAAAAGAGAGGAGACCAGGTCTCACAGACTGCAACCAAGGTAGATATCTGTGCTATTTGGTAGCAGAGACAGGGATTGGGGAGAGGTTCACTGCTCCTCAAGGTCTGGGCCAAGGCTAGTGGAGGGCTTTAGGGCTCTGGAGCCCTGCAGGACATAGTTCCCAATCTGTTCCCTGGGTCCTCCAGTTCACTCGCTGGCCTAAGGCTGGATGAACTGGAGGGCCTCCAAGAGAAGGCCTGAATCTGTCTTACCCGATGACCACCACACCACTGACCCTTGGCTGAATCACTTCCCTAATCGTCCCTAATTGACAGTTACTTATGGGGCGTGCCCACTGTGGCACTGACCAATAACTGAGCAGGACAACTAATGGTTGCTCACTAACAGCTTGCTGCTTGTGGGTGGGGCCCACTGAGGCACTGACCAATGGCTGAGCAAAACCTGTTGCCTAGTAACAGGGTGCAGAGTAATGAGGCACAGCAATGGCTACCTCATGTAAGGGCTGTGCTCATTCTGCTCTGTACCCTATTAATGGTGTCTGAAAAACAAAGCATTATGGGTATGTGTTAATTCATATTCATCTGGTAGTTTCTTTTTATTTTCCTAAGGATGAGGGAGAGGATCTACTGCAGTAGTCAGCAGTTAAAGATACAATACTAGAAGAGAGGAAATCAGTCTTTAATTCAAATTTTCATTTAATCAAAACTGAATGATCAGTGGAATTTATTGAATTGGTGAAACAAAATAACCAAAAGATAGTAAATTCTTAGAACTATTATGTTTTGTCCAATTTCACTGAATTATATCTTGATTTCTTTTTTATCATCTATAGTTTTTATCTTAATCAACTCAAACATTTCACACAGAAATCTCAAACTGAAGATAACCAAGTGCTTTCTTTCAGAGCTGGGTTTTCTGCCCTGGAAAGTAGTTTGCATAACTTAGATGAAATTGAGAAAGACACTGCCCAGAAGAGTCTCCCTGCCCCGACCCCAAATGTGCTTTATGGGGTTCAGAAAAATTTCAAATAATACTAAGCTAGAAGTTGCCCTCACAGCTCTAGTATACTTCTACCACATGAATGTGCCTTTCTGAGTATTAACCAATTATCTCAGGAAGTGAGCCATATGTATAACTACCATTGAATGTTTTATGCTCATATAATTTTCTAGTAGTTATGATTATTTTTAGTTACTTAGGCCCCAGGTACTGTTATTTGAATCATATCCGACGTGTTTAACATGAAGTGCTGCAATCTAAAATGCACTCATCTCTCAAATATGAGGAAAGTTGGGGTAACAGTTATATTATTAATATGGGAATTTGATAACAGATTTTTACTAATTCATTTGCATTATACGTAAAATATCTTTAAAACAACACCTGTTCTCTGAACTTCCAGTCACTTAATGAAGTCTGTCCTTTTCTGCTGCACATTGTACAGGTTAACATTCTGCAACTGGAGTGATCAAGATACTAGTAAGTCCTGGTGAAAGAGTGAACTTCCCCACAGAAAATATGACTCGCATTTTCATTTTTTATTTGCAGTTTTGCTTTTCTCAGGGGCAAAGATCAGGAAAATGGGTTTTACGTGATTTTAGCCTAGGGCCTTCCTCTAACATTATTCACTCTAATCGAAGTCTTGGGCAATATAAACTTAAATATAAGGGATTTGGCCAATTTAATGAACAAGAGGAAAACTCCTAAGAGGAGGTAATCAGGAAAATTGATGATTCAAACGATTTAGAAACAATAGTTGTCAAATTCAAATTATGAGAACCAGTTTTTACTTAAAAGCATAATAATCAGCCATAATTAAAATATGCTTGAGCCCTCACTCTATATACATTATTTACACCTCTTGGTTCTCTTCAGGTTTCAGATGTGGGTATAGGAAGGAAAATGTTAGATATAAACCCACTTTTCTAATTCCCCAGCCCTCAACCAGGACTCCACAGTATAGCACAAAAAGAAAGCAGAAGCCTCCATGGAGAATTGTTTCTCTTAAGCATTTATGACGATGTTGAGACCTTTGTCTACTTATCTTGATTTTCAGCCTTTATGCTAAGTATACTAAGCACACTGTACTCAATGGTTCCAGTGACAACTGCCTTTCTTCAGCATATCTCAGCGTCTGTCATGTATCCTTCCATGTTGAGTTGGCATTAGTCCTCTCAAGGAGAACAAAGCTAAATAAGGGAAGATGGGTGTCCTTTGGTGTTTTATATTCAAGAGCACAGAATAGTGTCAAAGAAACAATCTGGAAACAGTTTTTTTTCCTAAAATGTGTATAATTGGCTAGGATATGACTTTTGTTCTCTTACTGAAATGAAATGAAAATGTATAGTTTAGAAATAAGGATGAATGCATGACAGCACATTTGACAGGTAGTGATGGGCATGTTTGTTACCTAACCTTGAGAGCCACAGTTGCTGTTCTAGAGGTATCTGAGAGGTCCCAGACAAAGGGAGATTGCCAAGTGTTCTTAGACATTAAGTGTGCTAGACGCCCTAAAGTAGGAGAGGAATTTGTAACAGAAGCTCACGATGAAGAACCACACATTCCGAGCCACCTGAGATCTTGCAATGAGAAGACGCCAGGCGATGAGGAAGAGAGCAGTATTAAAGAGGTAGTGAATATTTCGAAGCCTGGAAACAGACATATATAGTCAAAGTCAACACAGTATCAAATATCCAACTATGTTACCTAAAGCATAAATGTATCTTTTCCTGGCTATGGCCAGCAAATAATTAAGCGTCCTCAGGTATACCGCACTATCTGATAGTCTTTTGATTTGGATATTTTTCATTTCCACCACATTCGTTCTGAGTAAACATATTTTTACAATATTCCCCTGACTACTTTCCCTTTCTCATAGCTCTCTGTGTTAACCTGTCTTATAAACACAGCTAATATAAGCTTTCTTAAATACACTTTGATCATGTTACTGTATATCACAAATCACTGATTCTCGTTTGCTGCTGCTGCTAAGTCGCGTCAGTTGTGTCTGACTGTGTGCGACCCCATAGACAGCAGCCCACCAGGCTCCTCTGTCCTTGGGATTCTCCAGGCAAGAACACAGGAGTGGGTTGCCATTTCCTTCTCCAATGTATGAAAGTGAAAAGTGAAAGTGAAGTCGCTCAGTCGTGTCCGACTCTTAGTGACCCCATGGACTGCAGCTTACCAGGCTCCTCCGTCCGTGGGGTTCTCCAGGCAAGAGTACTGGAGTGGGGTGCCATTGCCTTCTCCAGATTCTCGTTTACTAGAGGGTAAATTCTAAAGTCTCACCTTGCTTTTCAAGGTTCCTGTCTGTTTGCAATCAACTTTTCCCATCCTGATCATCTCTGCATTAAAAACCCTTTGCTTCTACCAGAATTATGCAAGACTGCTATAATTCTGTGTTCCTTAGGGATTAATTAATTATTGAAAAAAATTTCAGGCAGTCAGAGCTATTGAAGAACAGTTAATTGATTTGCCCGTGTTAAATAGCATCATCAGGTTTCCTGCCTGTTGGGTATTCTTTATATCACATTGTGACAGGATATGGTAGAAGAAACAAACTTAGATACAAATTGGGCTCCTCCACTTACCATGTACAGCTTGCCCACTTCCCTCCTTTGAACCGAAATAGTTCCTTGATGGAAATGGGATAACAAAAATACTATCTGCCTCACAGAAGTGTGGTGAAGTCTAAATAAACAGTGTATACTAGGATATATAGTATAAAGGCTGGAAAAATATTAACTGCTCTCCTCAAATTTCATGCCTGGTATAAAATGAGATACACATGCTAAGTGCTCAATAAATGTTAACTGTTATACTTACCTTTTTAAGTGTTGCTTTGCTTCTGGGATCCCAGCCATATCCTCTTTCAATAAGTACTTCTTAACTCCTAAAACATAATTTTCAATGTATTCTAACCAGTTCAACTGACGTACATCAAAGTTGAACACCTGAAAGGCAAGAAGAGATTATGGATTGTCAGAATTGCTGGATGATCACTTTGCACATTTGATGAAGTTTCTTTTATATAAATAAGTGACATTCGGTTTGGAAGATTTAGGTGATACCCCTCCAAATGAGATTATTTGAGCTGTTATTTTAAAGGCAGTGGTAATATTGATTGCCATGTATATAGAAATATTTAAACATTCAGTTCAGTGCAGTCGCTCAGTCATGTCCAACTCTTTGCGATCCCATGAACCATAGCACGCCAGGCCTCCCTGAACATCACCAACTCCCAGAGTTTACCCCAACTCATGTCCATTGAGTCAGTGATGCCAACTAACCATCTCATCCTATGTCGTCCCCTTCTCCTCCTGCCCTCAATCTTTCCCAACATCAGGGTCCTTCCAAAAGAGTCAGCTCTTTGCATCAGGTGGCCAAAATATTGGAGTTTCAGCTTCAACATCAGTCCTTCCAATGAAAACCCAGGACTGATTTCCTTTAGGATGGACTGGTTGGATCTCCTTGTAGTCCAAGGGTCTCTCAAGAGTCTTCTCCAACACCACAGTTCAAAAGCATCAATTCTTCAGCACTCAGCTTTCTTTATAGTCCAGCTCTCACAACCAACATGACTACTGGAAAAACCATAGCCTTGACTAAACAGACCTTTGTTGACAAAGTAATTTCTCTGCTTTTTAATGTGCTGTCTAGGTTGGTCATAACTTTCCTTCCAAGGAGTAATCAATCGTCTTTTAATTTCATGGCTGCAATCACCATCTGCAGTGATTTTGGAGCCCCCCAAAATAAAGTCAGCCACTGTTTCCACATCTGTTTGCCATTAAGTGATGGGACCGGATGCCATGATCTTAGCTTTCTGAATGTTGAGCTTGAAGCCAACTTTTTCACTCTCTTCTTTCACTTTCATCAAGAGGCTCTTGGTTCTTCTTCACTTTCTGCCATAAGGGTGGTGTCATCTGCATATCTGAGGTATTTGATATTTCTCCTGGGAATCTTGATTCCAGCTTGTGCTTCTTCCAGCCCAGTGTTTC
Source organism: Oryx dammah (assembly GCF_014754425.2). Taxonomy (NCBI): domain Eukaryota; kingdom Metazoa; phylum Chordata; class Mammalia; order Artiodactyla; family Bovidae; genus Oryx; species Oryx dammah. Next base: position 38,448,731 of record NW_024070213.1, on the reverse strand, counting down.
TCATGATGTACTATGGCATCTAAGTTAAATAAGCAGGGTGACAATATATAGCCTTGACATACTCCTTTTCCTATTTGGACCCAGTCTGTTGTTCCATGTCCAGTTCTAACTGTTGCTTCCTGACCAGCATACAGATTTGTCAAGAGGCAGGTCAGGTGGTCTGGTATTCCCATCTCTTTCAGAATTTTCCACAGTTTATTGTGATCCACACAGTCAAAGGCTTTGGCATAGTCAATAAAGCAGAAATAGATGTTTTTCTGGAACTCTCTTGCTTTTTCAATGATCCAGTGAATGTTGGCAGTTTGATCTCTGGTTCTTCTTCCTTTTCTAAAACCACCTTGAACATCTGGAAGTTCATGGTTCACGTATTGCTGAAGCCTGGCTTGGAGAATTTTGAGCATTACTTTACTAGTGTGTGAGATGAGTGCAATTGTGTGGTAGTTTGAGCATACTTTGGCATTGCCTTTCTTTGGGATTGGAATGAAAACTGACATTTTCCAGTCCTGTGGCCACTGCTGAGTTTTCCAAATTTGCCAGCATATTGAGTGCAGCACTTTCACAGCATCATCTTTTAGGATTTGAAATAGCTCAACTGGAATTCCACCTGCTTTGTTTGTAGTGATGCTTCCTAAGGCCCACTTGACTTCACATTCCAGGATGTCTGGCTCTAGGTGAGTGATCACACCATCATGATTATCTGAGTCTTAAAGATCTTTTTTGTATAGTTCTTCTGTATTCTTGCCACCTGTTCTTAATATCTTCTGCTTCTGTTAGGTCCATACCATTTCTGTCCTTTATCGAGCCCATCTTTGCATGGAATGTTCCCTTGGTATCTCTAATTTTCTTGAACAGATCTCTAGTCTGTCTCAATCTATTGTTTTCCTCTATTTCTTTGCATTGATCGCTGAGGAAGTCTTTCTTATCTCTCCTTGCTATTCTTTGAAACTCTGCATTCAAATGGGTATATCTTTCCTTTTCTCCTTTGCTTTTTGCTTCTCTTCTTTTCACAGCTATTTGTAAGGCTCCTCAGACAGCCATTTTGCTTTTCTTTTTCTTGGGGATGGTCTTGATCCTTGTCTCCTGTACAATGTCATGAACCTCCATCCATAGTTCATCAGGCACTCTTGTCTATCAGATCTAGATTTAAACATTGATCAAGGACAAATATTTGGCTTTTAGGAAGTCTTAGAAATTTTAAGGAACTGATATTAGTCTGGTGAAACCTAATTTAATTTCAAGTAAAGGAGAATCATTTCTTAAGAGAGAATAATACATTAGGCACCAAGACAAATTACATATGTTTTTCTTTCCATTAATAAATTTTGCTGTTTTCCCTTGGCCTAGCACCCTTTCCTGAAATATCACTATTTCATTTTGCTGATTAAGGTAAACTTTGAGAAGCAATGCCTTAAGGACTAACTAAGCAGGATTTATATTCTCTGCTTGCTTTAGAGAGGTTTATCCACTGTCTCTTGGTATGCCACTAGATGGAGCCCTTCAGAACCGTTTCGAGTGGAACATGCAGAACACTGGCGTATTTCCTCCTCTTAATGCCTTTTCACGTTGCCACCGAAAATCTTAACAAATTTCCTCCTCAAATGTAGTGACTTAGTAGAATCTTTTAGGGCTTTCCAGGTGGTGATAGGGGACAACAGAGGATGAGATGGCTGGATGGCACCACCGACTCGATGGACGTGAGTCTGAGTGAACTCCAGGAGTTGGTGACCGACAGGGAGGCCTGGCGTGCTGCAGTCCATGGGGTCACAGAGTCGGACACGACTGAGCGACTGAACTGAACTGAACTGAGGTGGTGCTAGTGGTAAAGAACCCACCTGCCAAAGCAGGAGACAGAAGAGACACAGGTTCAGTCCTTGGGTTGGGAAGATCCCCTGGAGGAGGACACAGCAACCCCCTCCAGTATTCTTGCCTGGAGAATCCCATGGACAGAGGAGCCTGGCGGGCTATGATCCATAGGGTCGCAAAGAGTTGGATACAACTGAAGCAACAGCAAGCACAGTAGGATCTTACAGACTAGACATGAATGTCAGTTTTTTTCATTCTTGCTGTTAAGTTCCTATTTTAGTACATATTTTCCCTGGCTTATATTTTATTTCTGCTTTGGTCTTTTACTACATGTATTTACTTCAAGTTACCGCAAATCTCTGTGAAGTAAATTGGAGTTAACAAGGAAAGCAGACAAGACTAACAAGTTCCAGAGAGCTTCACAGACTTATCCAAAAACTGCTTTCTTAAGTAATTCTGTATCACTTTGTTTGGATATTTTTATTTTCCACAGTACCACCAAATGCTGCATATTCATCTATATATGCAGAGACTTTTATGCTATTTCATATTTCTAAATTAGATTTCAATGAAGCCCTAATTTGGAATCCTCATTCTATATGGCAAATGAAACTGAATTCTGAGCCACACCAGAGCTTGGCAATTATGCAAGTATTCAGGACTATTAGTACCTTTGCTAAAGTATTTTGCAAGCATATGTATATGTGAAATCCACTGCAGCTTTGATTCTTTTTTTTTTTTCACAAAATTTTTATTTTAGGTTATTTGTAAAGTGTCAAAATTGAAACTATAAGCTTATTATCTTTTGCATTATTTAGATGTGTAAATTCCATGAAGAAAATGCAATAAAATAAGTCACGTGTAATTTATAATAGCACGATGGGCTTTTAAAAATACTCGGGTTTGATCCATGTATTTTAAACGTAGGTGCTTTTTTAGAATTTTGTCTATACAAGCTATGTAAACATTTCTAGGAAAAAGGTTCTATTTCATGTCCATTTTAGAGTTACCTGAGCTTCCCCTATAGCTCAGTGGGTAAAGAATCTGCCTACAATGTAGGAGACCCCGGTTTGATTCCTGGGTCAGGAAGATCCACTGGAGAAGGGATAGGCTACTCAGTCCAGTATTTTGGGGCTTCCCCTGTGGTTCAGCTGGTAAAATATCTGTCTGCAATGCGGGAGACCTGGGTTCAAACCCTGGGTTGGGAAGATCCCCTGGAGAAGGGAAAGGCTACCCACACCAATATTCTGAGCTGGAGAATTCCATGGACTGTATAGTCCATGGAGATGCAAGGACACAACTGAGTGACTTTCACTTTTCAATTTAGAGGTAGGCTCCAAAATCACTGCAGATGGTGATTGCAGCCATGAAATTAAAAGACGCTTACTCCTTGGAAGGAAAGTTATGACCAACCTAGACAGCATATTAAAAAGCAGAGACATTACTTTGCCAACAAAGGTCCGTCTAGTCAAGGCTATGGTTTTTCCAGTGGTCATGTATGGATGTGAGAGTTGGACTATAAAGAAAGCTGAGTGCTGAAGAATTGATGCTTTTGAACTGTGGTGTTGGAGAAGACTCTTGAGAGACCCTTGGACTACAAGGAGATCCAACCAGTCCATCCTAAAGGAGATCAGTCCTGGGTGTTCATTGGAGGGACTGATGCTGAAGCTGAAACTCCAATACTTTGGCCACCTGATACAAAGAGCTGACTCATTTGAAAAGACCCTGATGCTGGGAAAGATTGAGGGCAGGAGGAGAAGGGGATGACAGAGGATGAGATGGTTGGATGGCATCACTGACTCAATGGACATGGGTTTGGGTCAATTCCAGGAGTTGGTGATGGACATGGAGGCCTGGTGTGCTGGGGTTCATGGGGTCACAAAGAGTCGGACACAACTGAGTGACTGAACTGAACTGAGTGATGATTTCAGTTAAAATATTCCTCTAAGTCTCAACTGGGCTTTCCTGGTGGCTCAGTGGTAATGAATTCACCTGCCAATGCAGAAGACATGGATTCAATCCCTGGGTTGCTAAGATCCTCTAGAGAAGGAAATGGCAAGCCACTCCAATATTCTTGCCTGGAGAATCCCATGGACAGAGGAGCCTGGCAGGCTACAGTCCATGGGGTCACAAGCTGTCAGACATGACTTAGCGACTAAACAACAATGAAATCTCAACTAGTACATTTAATATAACAAATATTGTGTCTGACTGCAAGTAATCCATAGGTTTCCTGGTAGGAAGTAATTTTAGGACTTGTATTTGAATCATGCACTATGAGGCTGGTAGATAGCAGGTGAGGGTATTTATCTAACATTTACTTCTCAACATGACTTGGTTTCTTCTACATGCTGTCAAGTACAAGATAAATGAAGAAATTTATCTTTTTTTTTTTTTTAAAGAAAATTTAGTGGAAAATGTCAGTCAAGAGACTGAAAACTTTAAAGCTTAATTGAAAACCAAGGATGTGTTCAAGGAACGAATGGAGGAAAAACAAAGCTAGGAACATGTATAAAATACAGTTTTCTATATTTGTGAATTTCAGGACAACCATTTGTCACTGGTTAGAAGCTAATACAGAGAAATAAATAGTACTTGTAAAAAGTAAAGTGAAGTTGCTCAGTCATGTCCAAATCTTTGCAACCCCATGGACTGTAGCCTACCAGGCTCCTCCATCTATAGGATTTTCCAGGCAAGAGTACTGGAGTGGGGTGCCATTTCCTTCTCCAGGAGATCTTCCTGACCCAAGGATCGAACCCAAGGCTTCCAAGTTGCAGGCAGACGCTTTACCATCTGAGCCACCAGGAAGCCCAAATAGTACTTACACTAAACAATTTAAAGTATAGGCCTGTCTTGAGAAATAAATGTCTGAATGGTCAAAGAGAAATCATTATAGGGAGGAAGAATGACAATCCTGCAGAGAGGGGAATGCTGATGGTAGGAGATCTAAGGTGGGCTAGAACGCAGAGGTGGAAGGTTAGCTTTAAAAAGGTAGGAAGAAAGGAACTGTAGCTTTGGTGATGCAGAATGATTTTGATTTGACAAGAACAGTGGATGAGAGAGTTGCTGAGTCATAAAATTATTGTTTTTCATTGAAGGCATATGTTTGGGAGGGAAAGACAGAGGAACTGAGGATTTGTTGAAAAGAGAAGGAAATGGCAACCCACTCCAGTACTCTTGCCTAGAAAATCCCATGGAGGGAGGAGCCTGGTGCAGGCTACTGTCCGTGGTGTTGCAAAGAGTTGCAAAGAGTCAGGCACAACTGAGTGACTTGACTTCACTTTCACTCACTAAAGGTGAACAAAGGAATGAAACAGTTTATGAGACCTGACTGCAGAATAGCAGGGAGAAGCTGACCAAAGGCTAAGAAACTAGATCTCTTATGTTAAACTTGTGTCCTGCCATTGTGTTGATAGCATTCACTGATTTTCTTAGCCCAAAAAGAAAAAAAATTCTGTGTATATAAAACTGCCTTTATTCATCAGCTCTCCAAGTCAAATAGTTCTAAATTCCGAGTGGGGAAGGTTTTCCCATTGATTGTCAGGACTGTACTCACTCTCTGGTCTTCGGGACTCAGCGCAGACATCAGCATTTCAGTGTTGTATGTGCTCCATTCCCAGCTCCGGTTGATGAAATACTCCACCATGGAAAGGGTTCTTAAAAGCCGATTCATGAGCTTTGTCATTCTGAGGTAAAGATCACATAGGAGCAAATATCAATGCACCACAGATGGCTTTCCTGCTACTGCATAGGGATATATGACAAATGAGGTCTGAAAAATATAAAAGTTATTTCTTCCCACTTTTCCCTCAGTTCCTCATTAAAATTCTTATTCTTTTTTCTCTTCCACATTAACCCTCTGTTGAAAGAAGGGATGCAGCTGAACCTAAAGGAGCTTGTTCTAGCAGGCATTTTAATACCACTAAGCCACTTCTCTGTCTCTTTCCTACCATCTCTTTTTCAAGAGTTGCAAGTATTTTAAAAGCTGAGCAACATATCTACCCTCAATGACATACTCTTTGTTCTTGGAATTCTGAGGTAGACAAGAAGAAAACTTATTTCTCTTCTTTAACGTATGTTCTTGAATTTTTTTTTTAATTTATTGATTTGAGGTATCAAACCTCAAACTCTGGGCAGAAGTCATGACTATATTAGCATCTGGTGAACCAAAAACAGCTCTTAATGCAGATTTAAGGGGCAAATATATTTTACTTGTTAATAATCTACTCAGGCACAGTGCTGATAACGTTTAAAAAAATACCGTCTCCACTAATACCTGTAACATCCCTGTTAGGTAGGTTTGTGTTTTTATGAACAGGTAAAGTTAGCTTAGAAAAGACTGAGTAGCCATGATAATATCATGTGTCAAAGCCAAAATTCCACCCAGTTTTGATGGACTTCAAAAAGTCTTTGCTTTTGCAAATGGGACCCCTGGATCTCATTTATTTAAATGGATCATATCTTTTAACACCGTGGTAAGGACCTGCTGTTTCAACATCCCAATTTTGTAACAATTTATATTTTTAAAAAACATGCTTTCTTAATTTATACAGTATGATTCCATGAGGTAGTCAGGGTCTATATTGTTTATCTTCATTTTGCAGAAGGATTAATAGGTACAGGGTCACATAGTTAATGCTCAAACCTAGATTTTCTGGCTACAAATCATATCTGGCCTAAAGATCATTTGATTTTTATCTTAACCAGTTAGGCTAATCTTGGTAACAGTGACTACTATAGTTGACCCCATAATGACTTATGATGCTGTTTTGGGGATTTGGTCTTATTTCTGGTCAAATCCTCATGTCCATATCCCTAATGACTCATGAGGTACTTCTCTCATTGTATTATGGGAAATTCTTAAGCAAGGCTGTAGAATCATTATTCCCTAATTCAAGCATCATAGTAGGGTTCCATTTGCTCTTGTTATCTAACATCTTGGCTATAGACTGAATATTTATATCCCCCTGCAATTCACATGTTGAAACCTATTCCTCCTAATGTGATAGTATTGGAAAAGGAGACTTTAGCAGATGTGGAAAGCCCTTATAAAAGGGACCCCAGAAAGCTCCCTTGGCCCTGCCAGCCTGTGAGGACACAGAGAACATAGGCTGTCAGAAACCAGGAAGTGGGCCCTCAGCAGATGCTGGATCCACCAGCACCTTGATTGTAGGCTTTCTAGTCTCCAGTTCTATGAGAAATAAATTTCTATTGTTTATAAGCTGCATAGTCGATGATATTCTGTTACAGCAGTCCAAACAAATTTACAATCTTTATTCATTTTACAACTCTGAAATAATTGATATGATTTCAATAATTTACTTTTAAAAAATAATCATTGTACAAGTGATTATACAATGTATACAATGGTGTATCATTGTATGTACAGGACTGTATCAGCAAAATAGTATTTTTTTAGAAAGAAAGAGTACACTTAGTATTTTCATGTAGTGAAGATCTTATTAATGCATACAATGCAAAAGCTATAAAGGAAAAATGATTCATTTTATCATATAAAATTTTTCTTTGGTAATAATGGTGATTATTCTATGCACTCTGATGTAAAATCCTGTAAAATAGGTATGATTACAATCTCTTTTTAACAAGTTAGTATTTAGAAAGGTTAAGTAATTTAGGGCTCATATGGATAAATTAGTGAAGGCCAGGATTTAAGTCTGTAAGTCTGACCAAACTCCATGCTCTTAAGACTTGCATTATATGTAGTTTCCCTTGTATTAAAAAAAAACTTCATAATCAGAGCTACAGGATAAGAAACTGACTTCAAGAAAACACATTAATTATATATTTACACATATATACATACACACACCACTTCCATAATAAGTACAACCCAACAGAAAAATAGAAATGTTGTTGATTAGTTGCTACAACATGTCTGACTCTTATGACCCGGTGGAGTGTAGCCTGCTAGGCTCCTCTGTCCATGGGATTTCCCAGGCAAGAATACTGGAGTGGGTTGCCATTCCCTTCCCCAGGAGATCTTCCTGACTCAGGGACTGAACCCGCGTCTCCTGCACTGGCAGGCAGATTCTTTACCACTGAGCCATGAGGGAAGCCCCTAAATAAACACACTGAGAGAGAATTCCCCCTTTAAAAACTATATATTTACACATACAACAATATACACACAGCCTCCATAAATTAATAAGTAAAATCAAATAGAAAAATAGAAATATTATTAACCATAAAAAAGAATGAAATAATGCTATTGTAGCAACATGAATGGACATAGAGATTATCATACTAAGCGAAGTAATTAAGACAAAGACAAATATCATAAGATATAACTTATATGTAGAATCTAAAAAGAATGACATGAATGAATCTATTGTGAAACAGAAACAGGATCACATAGAAAACAAACTTATGGTTCCCAAAGGGAAAAGCAGGGGGGGATAAACTTAGAATTTGATATTAACAGATACACATTACTATATATAAAATAAGCAATAAGGGCCTGAATATATATATATGCACATATATATATGAATCACTGCTGTACATCTGAACATTGTAAATAAATTATATTTCAATAAAAACAAAATTAAAAAGGTGAGAAATAGAAGCAGGCAACTTATAACAGAGAAAACATGAATGTCCAATAAACAAATGAAAGCCCAGCCCCTCCATCAATCAAGGAAAATGCAAATCAAAGTGACAGAGATGCTATTTCTTGTCATTAGCTTAACAATCCAAAATACTGATTTTTGCAAAGTATTAATGAGAGTGAGAAAGAACAGATTTATACTTTCACATGCTGTTGTGATAGTGTATAAATTGACAGAGGCTGCCTTTAAGGCAACCTGGTAGTAGTCATAATATCCATGTTGAGTGTACCCTCCAGTCTAGCAAGCCTACCCCTCAGCATCCTCCACAGACCCAAAGGCACATTCTATAAGGATGCATGTGCACTGATACTTGTCCCATTGTTTTTAATGGGGGTGAAAAAGACAGTACTAGCAGAATGACTTGGATTTTCATGGAATACAAGTGAAAAAGAAAGTATGTAGGATTGATTTAAACCTACATAGAGACACAACTTACCTCAAAGCAAAACCATACATATGGTTGTAAATGCATAAGTGATTACACACAAACACACTTGGGGAAGGAGAGAGTCCAGAAGGATTCTAGCACTTTCTGCCATAAAGATTATTCTTAAGATTCCTATAACCAAATGAATAATCATTTCCCATGAATATTACAATTAAATTTCTTACAAACAAAATACATAAAGATTTTTACTGGCCTTGTTCCTCCTGTGTTTTTCTTTTCTACTTCCTGAACTTGGCTCTTCATCCAGGTCTCCTTCCAACCCTGATATATTTTAAAGGCTTCAGTGTTGATGTCAGCAGTGTTTGGTTTTCCTTCTTTTCCCATCTTTATTTAATAAGCCCCTTATAAAAATATTTTCCCACAAACATAGTGTCCCCCTTTTCACCTTACTCATGAAGAAACTGACAATGAGTTATGAACTCTAAGGAAGATCTCTGAAAGGGTGGATAAACTCTACATTGCCTAAGCATCACTCATTTGCTCTACTAATAAGAATGGAAATAAACACACTGAGAATTTCTCCTTTAAAAGAGGCTAACATCATGCTTCTGATGGCAGGAATTACACACAAAGTATTATTCAAGTGAGACCAGAGTAGAAAGGGACATGCCCTAAGTCACCCAGCATCGACACTCCACTTTGCTCCCTCTACTCTCTCCACTCATCTCCACGTGGCAGTAAGTCCAGTTCAGATTTCTCCAGATCTTTCCTCTGTCTCTTCCTCTGAGACTACTTAAAATTCTTCCTCTAACTTCCATTTCCTCATCTGTAAAACTGGGATGAGAATACCCTCCTTGGGTTGCTGTGAGAATTAAAATGAGCTTGTCATGCATCACCCCTTGTGTGTATTTGAGGCTGTTACCATTGTAGTACATTGTAAGATTAACCACCCTGCTAAATCATTGAGTTCACATCCAACTCTTTGTGATCCTATGGATTGTAGCCTGTCAAGCTCTCCTGTCCACAGGATTCTCCAGGCAAGAATACTGGAGTGGGTTGCTATACCCTCCTCCAAGGGAAATTTCCGACCCAGGGATTGAATCTAACGATTTACAAACTCCCAGATACAGAATCTCAGTTACTTTTCTTTTTAGGTGATTGATTACCTGCTGAATTCATCAAGCAAGTTCCTTAACATTAAGGTAGGGTTCCCTTGGGGTTCCCACTACTACTGCTTTGATTGTCCCTCTATAGAGATAAAATCATAACTATATAGAGATATAGTTAACTCCCTTAGAGATATAGTCATAACTGTGATTCAGTTGTCACTTTGATCTGTAGGGGATGGGAAGGCAAAGGACTGGAGTCCTTAACTTTCATGCAGAGACCCTCCTAAAGCTATTGTCTCCATTTCTCACCTGGGCTTCCTTCCTGTGAGACGAAGATAGAAGTCATAGATGATGGCAGGGGCCCGGTGACTGACAGCATTCCAGTAATGGGTTGTGATGTTGTTGGTTGTGAAGTCAGCGTATGGCCTCCTGAAAGCTCTCTCAAATGGGATTTTTTCAAAGGTTGCCAAGACTTGGAGTCCTGGAGAAGGGGTGAGAGTGGGGGAGATTAAGTGCTAAGTCCAGGAGCATTGTAAATGCCACCCATTGTGGTGGATGGTATTTGCAATGGGTCAAAACAATAAATAGTAAGGATCTGTTGTGTAGAGTCAAGAATAATACTAAGAATTTTACACCAGGCAAGTGGTCATCTGCAAATTTAAACAATGTAAATTGGTTAAGAACTGAATCTTTCACTTGAAAACTTTACCCTAAAACAACTTCTTGGGAAAATAGTTTTAGTCAATACTAAAATTTCAATTCAATTTCAGGGTTATCTAGTCTATTCAGAAAGCCCAAGACAGAGCCTGGGGGTGTTATTTCTTTGGTTGAATCATTACTTGCAGAACAATCAGGAAAGTTTCTTAACATTTTACTTAAACTTTTATAAAGATTTATGTAAAAGAGAGACTATAAAATTAGGATTCCTTCATGTTGGTTCATTTTAAATACCAGTCTTTTACTTCTTTGGTATTTCTACTACTCTGGCAATATGTCAGACTCAATTGTTTTACTCTTGTCTCCAGAGTTTTCTTAAATAATAATCTTAAAAAGTATATCATTACTTATATAAAACCTGGTTTGAAACTTTTTATGTACATCTGCAAATCAAATACTTCTTTTCAAAAGGTATTCATTCTTTTGAACTTAGTTTTCATTTTATTTATGTAGAATTTTCAAAGTTGCGTAAGTTCATTACTCAGTTATGATGAAGTTATCAATTATTATGATAATATGGTTACTGTCCTCTGTAAAAGATATTACCTGGAAATCTGTATGAAAAATATATACTCCATACAGAAAAGATTATCCAGAAACATCTGATCCTGGGTCTTTTCCTCCCAGAGGGATTCATGTTGACTTCACGAATCCCTAGTGGGGTGATCATTACATGTTCATACCCCTCATCTACTTCTATGTCTGGCTCCCGCTCCCCATGTGCAATGAATAAATCATTTACCCTCTCTGGGCTTTGTGTGTAAAATAAAGTGAGAACACTAGACTATTTTTTAAAGAATTTAATTTTTATTGTACCATAGTTTCATTTCAAAAATACAAAGTTTTTAATGGTTTTGTGAATGAAAGGCTTTCCTCTAAATTTTATCCTTCTTGTTGAGTGTTAAAGTTAGTACGTGGCAAATAGAAAGCTAGATTTCTAATTTTAAGAAATTAGATATGCAACAAAGGTTTACTGTATAGCACAGGGAACTATAGTCAATATTTTATAATAACTATAATGGAAAATAATTTAAAAATAATATCTGTGTTTATGTATAACTGAATCATCTTGCTGTGCACCGAAAACACTGTAAGTCAGCTATAGTTGAATAATATATATATAAATAAAGAAAAAAGTTAATACGTGGCTCTGTAACATGGAACAAGCTGCAGTGATTTGATTGTCTGACTTTCACTGAGTCAGAAATTTCTGTCAAAGCAAAATTTATTTTAAGAGCAGAATGATATCTATTTACCTATCTATCTGAATCACTTTGCGGTATACACGAAATTAACACAACATTATAAATAAGTATACTTCAATTTAAAAACAAGGAAAAGAGAGAAAAACCAGAATGAGAGTTTTATATGTACCATAATCAAAAGAAGTAAGCACATTAGATTATTTTTAAGATCACTTTCAACTATTATATTGTGTATGTTCATAAAATAGACAGTAAGAATTTTCAGCAAGGAAGAAGACTATTTTGAATCCCAGGTATGGAATTTACATGTAGCATCTTTTGATTTAAGAATTTAAGTATCTTGGTTACTTCTGCTAATGCCTCTTTGTATGAATGATACCTTAATTCTGTTACTAAGATAGAGATTTATTTTTATTTCCAAATATTTCCAGAATTATTTTGCTATATGATCTAAATAACTGGATATGATGGTAATAGATAATTTCATTTTACTTTTACTGAAATAATAACTTTGCAAATAGAATAGCACAGTGGAATGCTCTGAATTGGAAATAGATATTCTAACAAATTAAGCACATTTAATTTTTTTCAACATCTAGTAGCTAAACAGCAATTAGATGATCTAAAAGTTTCAGATATTCATAAGAAAATCAGAAGCAGAGTACAAGATTGGTTAGCTAATTTTCTGTCATATGTAGGATTAATTCTAATTCAATTTAACAGGCTACTTTCAAGGTTACACTATGGCTGACTGCCTAAATTAATAAAGAGTATCACTGACTCAATGATACCAATTAGTATCATTGGACTTTTCTAAATCTACTTGGCCATTCATCATGGCACATTCTCAGTGATATGTCCAGGGGGACGAGGGCTGTGTGCATGAGCACAGTGGCTCAGGAGAAATATTTTATCACTGATATTGCTTATAATTACTGACTTTGGCTTGACTTTATTTGTTTTTTAAATCTCTATAGCCAATGGAGTCCTTATTGCTCACAATCATGTCGCTGTTTCACTGGTCCCTTTCTTTGAGATACCACAGTGCATTCTAATTAACTCTACACATTTACAATTTGCAATTATTTTTCTGGTTTTACCTATGTTTTGTCTTTTCCCCCATTAGACTCAAAGCTCCATGACACTTTGTTTTTCCCTGTGGCAGATGCTAATTGTGAATGAGCATTCTCTAATCGTTCCTTAGGTACCTTGCTACAGGCACTTACCCATTTTGCCCCAATTACAGGGATTGAGGTTGCCAGATGTACAGTGGTAGACCAATGTCGACTTAGGTCTGAAAAACAAAAGTTAGGTAAATACAAGAAAATGGAGAACTAATGAAAGAAAGATAGAGAAAATAACACTTAAACAAGTTTTTTTTTTTTTTTTTTCAATAATTCCCATGACTAAGGCATTCTTAGGTGGCTCAGGTGGTAAAGAATCCTCCTAAAATGCTGGGTTCAATCTCTGGGTTGGGAAGATCCCCTGGAGAAGGGCATGGCAATCCACTCTAGTATTCTTGCCTGGAGAATCCCCATGGACAGAGGAGCCTGGCAGGCTACAGTCCATGGCGTCACAAAGAGTTGGGCACAACTGAGCGACTAAGCACAGCCTGACACACAGGCACTCCACACAACACTTTCATCTTTTGTTCCTTCTTTGGGTTAAAAACAAAATGGAAAACTAGGAAAAGTGCAAATGTGTGTGTGTGTACATGTGTATGAAGAACAAAAATCACAATAGGCTGACATATTCATGGAGCAAATGGAGGCAGCATGATGATGACAAAGCAAATTGTATTTCTAATTTCTTGACGTCTTTACTGGGAAAAAATATGGGCTATGTTTTTTCCTAAATCCAATGAAGCGCTGTTGGATTGGACAACATCTAAATATCTAATTTCAAATAATTAATAAAAATTTTGTTTACTAACAAAGTTAAATATACAAACAACCTATTATTTTTTTTTTTGTACTAGAAAATACCTCTCTCACACACACACGGTGATCTGAACTTTGGAGTTTTATTAGGAACTGAGAAATGAAGAAAAATATGCTCTCATTTCATCTACTTTTATCTTCTTTGCCTTAAAAAAGGAAGCTGCATTTTAGGTTGCTGAATAGAAAGAAAAGCTTTTCAATTATTGAGAATTTCATGGTTAAATGATTTGAAGAATTTATTATTTTATGATCAACCAAGTACTAACTGGTATTTATAAAACAACTCGATGCCTATATTATGACATAATTGGAACTCTGTGAAATATCCAAACAGATACCCTCTCACATTTGGGGTCTTCTTCAGTAAAATTCATATATTTTGAATAGGTGCCCAACATAGTTACCCTCCTCCTCATCAAATCTTTGAAAGCCAGTTTAAGTATCCACTCCACACCTGTGAACGGCCGTGTACCATCCTACAGCCAAAGTGAGATTGACCACTGTGTCTGCTGGAATCAAATCTGCCACAGCCATCGGAGTAGCTCTTATGGACCGAAGAAACCCTTTCCCAGCCTGCACAGAAAAAAGGACATAAATTATTGAACCAGGCGTTATGTAACAGCTGGGGCTAAGGTATGTATCAGACAGATAGTATCAATGCTGGTAGTAATAATAACTAACACTGATTCACTGCTTGCTAGGTTAACGTGCCAAGACTGACTGCTCTCAGGCCATCCAACCTCCCCAGCTAAGTTCCAGTGCCAGCATCTCCAAGAACCACCAGTAATCCTCAGGTTCTTCTTCAGAGTGAAATTCCTCAAGCTTGTGAGGAGTTTAATGTATTTAGCTAATTAATAAACACCAAGAATAAAAGAAAAAATAAGAATAAGATTTAATATCTTAAAAATTAATTCATAAGATATTCTAAGAATTAAGTTTTCCCAAATTTCCCTTTAATTTAACTTACCATTTCTTAAATGTTGTCATTTTTAGCTAGAGTCTACTAGTTTACAAGAAATAATAGGAACTAGGAGTTTAAGAAACACCTTTTTAAACTGATAAAATCCCACTGCTTAACAAAAACTTTTTATTACTTGTGGAAAAGGCCACCGTTATTTACTCTTTGTTCAGTATCTTTGTTTACCTCACAGATCACTGATGCTATATAGATGCAAGAATTAGGAATTGTTCATGTTAATAAATGCCATGTCAATAAACAAAGGAGCCAGTTTACTGACTTTTTGAAGTAATTGATTATTTACACCCTGCATGTTTCCAAAATCAATTTGCAGTGGTCAGCACTTTCTTATATTCCTAATTTCTGTCTTCTTGTAACTGATTAACCTTCCTTTGGACAAGTGTGCCTGCTAAGTTGTTTCAGTCAAGTTCGACTCTTTGCAACCCTATAGACTATAGCCCACCAGGCTCCTCTGTCCATGGGATTCCTCCAGGCAAAAATACTGGAGTGGGTTGCCATGCTCTCCTCCTGTCCTTCAGAATATGGGAAATCAATTTGGAAAATTTTAGAAAATCTGAATACATGTGGCAGCTTTGTTAACACTCTGGGATCATGTTAAAATAGCTATGTTCTAAGTTACTGAACACTCACTTCCAACTAAGCCTCAAGAGTTGAAGGCAGGTAGGGAACAGAAAGAGAAAGAAATCAGAAAGAATTTCATTGTCGCTGTCTTCGACAAGTAGTCATAATTCACTGCCTTTTATTTGTATTGTAGTTCATGTTGGATCTAGTTCTGTGAAGAACAGAGGCACAGTCTGAAACATGAGATCCCAAACAAAATTTAAATTCATTTAAAGACGTGAAGTCCATTTCAATGTCTGAAAGAGAAGAGTTGTAGTTCTGAGCCTAAAATGCTTAGTGTGAACTGGAAAGCTCCGCAGCTCACAGGATCAGTCTTCACTGCAGGGAGATGCACACAAAGGTCTGCTGACCCAAAGGAATGGTTGATGTTTCTCCTGGTCTGTGAGAGGATTAGTGTTGAAAAGTGTCTCCTATAGTCATCAATTTTTATATTTGAAAAACTTGCTCCAATTGGTAGTCCTCTTTCTTAGATATATTGTGAAATAGATATTGATGTATTTATGCACTTATATACTTTCTATCCAAATGCACATAAATTTAATAATCGTTGGGGATATGAGTTTTATCACATCCCTAATTCTAGCTATGGTTAAAGAGCGAAAAGAAGGAAATACCCCCATCTTGTGTTAACTAAGCATGGTACTAGAGGCTCAAAATTCTATCCAAAAATAAAACTCCTAAGTGGCAATTGATGATATCACAGTACTTCTATTTTCCTGATAATGATATTGACAGATAGTTAATTTCATTCTGCCTCTATTTTTCAATCAGCAAAACTGAAATAATTTGCATCAACTGTAGTGAGTAAAGGAATGCTTATGGTTTTGCATCAGTAAAGCTAAGCCAATACTAGCATTTCGTTACTGTCCCTCCACTACATTTGAAGTAATTATTTCCACACCGTTATACATACCGCAATAATGAGCCCACTAGGTCCATTTAAGTTATCAACCCAACCCTAAAAAGAGAAAAGGGAAAAGATCTCTAGTTGGTTCCACATGTCAGAAAATCACAGTACCTTTGGAATATCTGCAGTCTAATCTTAAACTTCAAACAAGAACAATGAGACTCCAGCCGATAAACTGTCTAGTCCACTATTTCCAAAATTACAAACAGAGATCAGTGAGAAAGCACTGGATATTTTTGCACTTGGTTTGTGGAAAAATTAAAATTCTGCCAGCATTTATTTCATAGCAGGAATCAAGAATAGCTTCAAGCTGTCTATGACATCTTAGGAGCTAAATTGGATCTCATCTTAATATCATAATCTGCTAATCAATTCATTTTCCTTACTTGGGCCTGATTTTAACTTCTCAGGGGAACATTTCAAACATAGTCTGCAGAAAATTGACTCTTACTTGACAATTGTAAGAGTCTTGGCATCTTTCATTCATTCTATCTCAAGATCAACTTGTATTAGCTTGCTATAGATGGTAGAGAAAATATTATCTTTAGGAGCAGTTAGAGAAAAACATCTTTATGAGTTTGTCTCCTAAGCCCAAAGCAAGTCAGTTGACCTCATTATGTCTGTTTCTCTTTGAAAGTCAAAATGTATAAGATGGGAAATGAGAGAGAACTTGAAGGGATTAATATTAGTTGAGCCTTTTATTAGGGACCAGGCACTGCAGTAGACATACCACTACACTGTTCATTTCATCAACCCTCCACAATGGGTGTGGTTAGCCCAGTTTTATGTATGAGACGACTCATATGTAAAAGGTTGCAATGGAGCTTGGATTTATCTGGTACAAAATTTTACAGAATTGCTTCAAAAAAAGATGGCATAATTCAAAGTACTTTCAAAAAGATACAGAAGTATATATATGCAGATAAAAATCATTATTCCTAAACTGAGGACTTTCTCTGAGCTTTGCTGTTCCTATTTACCCTGGCAATTTGTTAATGTTATCAACTTGGCCAGCAGGAACATTCTTGTATATTTAAACTATTGTGGAGAAGCCAAGAAATAAAGTTATTTCCCATGGGAATTTTGAGACTAGAGTTATTGAGAAACTAACTGAAGACTCCACCCAACTAGGATAGTCAGTGTATCATCAGAGGAGCCCGCTGGTGAGTAAATCCTGAAACAAACGTGCACTTTGGTCCTCACATTTGCTGTACTCAGCTATCTATACTGGAAAAAAAAAAAAAAAAAAGACATCAGAGAGTAATTGGACAGGAGGGATGCTGGTTCAGAAGCAAAGTGTGGAATCCAGGCAAGTGGGCTTACTGGGAAGGGCTCCTGCCAGGTTGCTCCCACGATGGAGGGCCGTACGATGGCAATGTTGAGGTTGCCACCTTCCTGCTGCACCACCACTTCTCCCAAGGCCTTGGTATAGGTGTATGTGTTAGGCCGATCTCCGATCAGCTTGGGTGTGATCTCATCAATAATAGCGTCGTCTAACCACCTAAAGGTAGTCAGAGTGAAAAAGAACGTTGTCAGCATGTGTCAGACAACATACCAAAAAGAAATTCTGAGACACGACAAACAGAACTTCCCCCTTCCAGCTCGAGTTCTGAAATTCGGAACTGTCAAAGGACACCAAGGCTTGAGTGTGAACCTATCCACATGATTCAAGATGGATGAGATCTTCCCCACTGCTTAGCCCAACATTACTAGTTGAATCCTATGGCCTTCTGTCTCAATAGATGTATCCAGTTGTTATGCAGTCTGCTGCTTGATTGTGTGTGTGTGCGCACACACGCTAAGTCACTTCAGTCATGTCCAGCTCTTTGTGACCCCATGGACTGCAGCACACTAGGCTCCTCTGTCTATGGGATTCTCCAGATAAGAATACTGGAGTGGGTTGCCATGCCCTCCTCCAGGGGATCTTCCCAACCCAGGGATGAAATCTGTGTCTCATGTCTCCTGCATTGACAGGTGGGTTCTCTACCCCTAGCGCCACCTGGGAAGCTCCCTGCTACTTGATTACATAGAGCTAATTTCTATCTTCAATTATAGCCTCTCAGAGGGAATGTACCTATCAAGGTACATTCAGTGAATGTATTGTGAGTGCCAGTTGGGTGTCCAACACTGGGCTGGCTGCCTTGGTCATGGACTTGAGAGGCTATCATCAGAGGTGTCAGTGGCAGCCCCTCTCATTCACTATTGTCCAGTTAGAACCTTGGCACTAATCTTGAAACCTTCAGCTTTGATTTTTGTTTAAAATTCTGCGTAATGCCTTAACTGGAGAAGGCAATGGCACCCCACTCCAGTACTCTTGCCTGGAAAATCCCATGGGCGGAGGAGCCTGGTAGGCTGCAGTCCATGGGGTCTCGAAGAGTCAGACATGACTGAGCAACTTCACTTTCACTTTTCACTTTCATGCATTGGAGAAGGAAATGGCAACCCACTCCAGTGTTCTTGCCTGGAGAATCCCAGGGACGGGAAGCCTGGTGGGCTGCTGTCTATGT
Source organism: Oryx dammah (assembly GCF_014754425.2). Classification (NCBI taxonomy): domain Eukaryota; kingdom Metazoa; phylum Chordata; class Mammalia; order Artiodactyla; family Bovidae; genus Oryx; species Oryx dammah. The sequence goes on along the minus strand of NW_024070213.1, from coordinate 38,429,926 downwards.
GGTCGCACAGAGTCGGACACGACTGAAGCGACTTAGCAGCAGCAGCAGTAATGCCTTAACAAAGAAAGGCAACTACATTTATCAGAACTTACAATCTGTTTTAGAATCCACGCACTGTATTTTGAAGATCTGTTTAGAGTCTATGCTAATAACTTGGTAATCATTTCCAGAGATTTCCAACGAGTTTTAAAGTGCTCTAATAGCTATTAATAGTCTGTCAAGTGGGGTGAGAATAGCACAATGAAGCAACTTTAATACAGTGACTATTGAATACCTCTACCTTCAAGAAGATCTGTATCATGAATAACTGAGTTACCATGGCACCAACCTAATTTTTTTTTAAAAAAAAAATAGATGTTAAAATCATTTTGATAATCCCAGAGTCTACCTGTTTTTCTCTGAGAGCAATGACATTATTGTTGATTAAATATTGAATATTTCTCTTAGCTGGTAGATCTATTTGGTGAAACTTTGGATATAATACAGTTTTTAAAAATTAGGTGACATGTCAGTGTGATTTTATAATTAATGTGATTGGTACATTTATTCCCATTTTATTGGACCCAACACAATCATATTATTTTGATTGCAGAAAAATCTTATTAGAGGTTATCGTTTTCCTCTCACGACAAATTATTGAGTATTTAAGAAGTGCTTAATGCCAAGACATTCAGAAACACAACTCTCAATTTCAATGTTGGAGAGGAGTGTGAATACTGTCTGTTATGGTCTAGTTTTCCTTGCTTTGCAGCTATTAGTGCTGAATATCTTCTAGCTATCAACTGCCTTCTGGCTTACACTGAAAAGACAAAGGCTGAGAAGGTCTGAGAATTAAAAACGACTCCAAATACTTAGAAAAACAGAAGTTATTTCAATCACATGGTCACTGAGTGTTGGAAGAGAGTGAGGGACAATCTAGGCACCTCTCTATCTTTCTAATACTGTTACCTTTACCTCATCTTATTTGTGGGTCAGCAGTGGATTAACTGACCTAAGACCATTTTTATTTTCACCTACAAAAACATACAGGTTACAAAAACTAGGTCTGAACAAATACAGTCCAGTTTTAACAAAGCTGTAAAGAAAACAAGTTTAAGAAAGCATCAGAAGCCAGCAATACCCTCGGATTGTATGTCCCATGGCTGGTACCACGTGCTATCACTGCTGTTGGTGTGCATGAAAAAGGTAACACTTGGAGGCTTCTCCAAGTTTGGTGAGTTAGCTCATCTTGGAAAATACTAAGAACACAAGAACACAAAGCAAAAGAAGTTGCAGTGCTCCGTAGATGATCTGCCTTTACTATTTGTAGCTCCGCCATATTCTACTGTATCATTTTCTCATGTCCTCCACTGGCACTTGTGAAAAATAGCAATAATTGCATGTGTTCTAAATTTTCAAGTGATGAGGACAAATAGGAACATTCACAACTACACTTAAAACTATTTGATTAAACAAAATGAGCTAACACATATTTAGTAAAACCGCCAAGAAGCATGTATCTAGAAAGAGGAATAGCAAGAGGAATCACAGTTGGTTTTAAAATATCTTTTCTAATATAGCCAAACAGATCATATTTCACCCTGCCATTTCTTCAGTTCAAAGAGATTAATGTGACATTCATTGGTTAAGTGATGCCCTTTTCAGGACCTAAAATTGGTTCATGTTCTCCTTTATCAAAATTTGATTTGGAGCTGTTGCTTGTCTTTAAACTAGTAAATAAACTAGCATGAAAAAAGGACACTATATATTTAACTACATCAAACAATTAAAAAATACACAAAGTTTTCCTTTCAAAAAAAAAAAAAAGGACACTATATAAACCAAAGCACATTTCTGAGACTAAGTCAAAGCACTTTGGGATACTCAAGGAGATGTCTGAACTCATGGGCTCCAAATTCTAAACTTCTACTTAAATAGCTTTAAAAGAAGCAAAGTCACACACACACATACATACATAATTCAGACAATTTCCTCTAAATATTACCATCTTTTTTGGTTTGAAACTTATTTATTCAACTTTTTATATCATTATTTTCATAATTTTTGTATTTATGAATGAAATAGCAAGAGGAATATATATTTTTCCTCAATTTTCCTGTGCAGCAAACAGGGCCAACCTAGTAGTGTATCAGGAAAAGCTTTCTGGAGAGTAAGTACTGGACATCCTGCCCCAAGGTGAGCTCTGCTGTCTTTTCTCTGACCTGGAGTATGTTTGTCCCTTGATTACTGCAATTATCATGCTATATGCTCTTGCTTGGGCTTCCCAGGGTAAAGAGTCCACCTGCCAAAGCAAGAAATGAGGATTCAACTCCTAGGTGGGGAAGATTCCCTGGAGAAGGAAATGGCAACCCACTCCATTATTCTTGCCTGGAAAATTCCATGGACAGAGGAACCTGTACATTCCATGGGGTCACAAAGAGTGGGACATAACTGAGCAACTGAACACAAAAGTTCTTGCTCATGTCTGTTTCCCCACTTTACAATGAGTCCAGGAGTGCAAGGATTATATTTTTTTAATCGCTGTGTCCAATCACCTTACTCTCCCCAGGAACCAGCTAAATGTGTGCTCTTTCAAAAGACAGTCATGATTGGCCACTGCTGTCCAAAGTTTGGGAAGCTGAGATGGACAATGGTAGGAGAGAATGGGTGAACTCAAAAGGAGGTGTGGTTGTGGGGAGACTGTGGGAAAGTTAGAGAGGGGATGTCTTTGAGGAAATGAAGAAAAATTGGAACTTAAGGTATCCGGTGGCAGTGGTGAAAAGTGCTGAAAAGCTGAAAGGCTAAAGGTTGGCCAACTTCAGTTGGGTGGTGACTTCAGAGTAAATTTAACTGGCTTCAAAGTAAATTTGAACCATTTCTTGGGGAGAAGGGTATATCTGAGCCTAATGCTTGTGGTGACTTGGCCTCTGTATTACCCTATAGACTTTTATTGAGCACATATTCTGGTTCCAGTGACCTGACAACATGGAAATTATTTAAGAAAAATTTAACCCTGCTCTGATTCATGTTGAAGTCTGGTGCTATTAAAAGTACACTGAATTCCCAGGTTTTTTTTTTTTTTTTGGTCAGCTGCTTAGATGCCATCCTAATGCTATACAATCCTGACAATAAAAGCACAAATGCTAAAATTAGCTTTTTCCTTTCCCCTAGAATAGATAAACAGGGGTTTCCCATGTGGCTCAGTGGTAGAGAATATGGCTGCAGATGCAGATGTGGGTGTGATCCCTGGTTTGGGAAGATCCCTTGGAGGAGGTAATGGCAGCCCACTCCAGTATTCCTGCCTGGGAAATCCCATAGACAGAGGAGCCTGGGGGGCTACAGTCCATGGGGTCACAAAGAGTTAGACAGAGCTTAGCAACTGAATGAAAACAACAACAAAAAAAGGTGTATGCAAGCCTATAGGCAAAGCAGTAGCCATGCCCTATTGGTTTTTCTTTCCACAAACACATAGGGGTTTTCTACATGTATTGCCATTCAGAAAGGTTCTAGTCCCCTTCACCATTCATCTCGGGTGATGGGTCTCCATGCCTCTGGAGACTCCCCATGCTAACATATCGCCTTTTGCTCCATAGCCATCATGTTCCTAAAGCTCACTTTCATCAAAGTCTTTCCTTGATTAAAACAAAATGAAACAAAGGGCCAAAATCACACTCACTCACACACACACACACACACACACACACACACACACACACACACACACAGAGTCCTCCTCCCTCAACAGATCTCTCTGTCTGTAGAATTAAACATAACCCTCTGCATGGTACGCAAAATGTCCACAGTGTGGCTCCATTCTATGTTTCCAGCTTGACCTCTAACAGCTTGCCTACATATAACCTATGTGATGCCAAAATGGGCTTACAGCTCTGTCCCAGGCAAGCCCTAGGTTTTCCTCCTTCACTAGCTCTGCCCAGTGTGTGCCCCATCTGACCTGTCCCCACTGTACATATTCTTCCAGTTCTATCTCCCACATCTGTCTTTCTTTAGAGTCCTTCAGCACCAGCAAACCTACTACATCCCATTTCCTCCACCACACCTCTGAGGTAATTCTGCTCTGTTCTATTTGCATTTGACTGTGAGCTCCTTGAAAGTACAGTCCCTGTCTTAAGAAAGCACCATTTAATCACATGGCCAAGTATTGTGCATATACTAGAAAGACCATAATCATGTGGCCATGGAAAATCCTTGTGTCTCTGCAACTTACTAGCTGAGAGACTTGTGAAGAGTTATTTAACCTTTCTGAGCCTGTGTTCCTTTGTTAATACATTAGCCATAATAGTATACCCTACAATGTTATGTTAAGGAATTAAATGTCTGTGAAAGTGCCTTTGTTCCAAGTAATTGCTGAATGATGATTCATAGAATCCTTCCCTTCTTACTGCATATTTACTAGATTGCTTTAAGCATGCTCAATAAAGCACTAAGTAATTATGGATCCATTTTTTCTGGTTCCTAACTCTAGATACTTCAGGTTTTATACAGATGTAAAAGCTTTTTTCTTCTACACAGCCCCCCTAAAAGGATTTACCTTGGCCTAAAAAGTATGGGAAGCATAAGCCCCAAACTTCTGTCCTTGTGGGTCAGCTATGAGCATTTTAAAAAATAAACGTTCCACTTAAGCTTTTATTCTGGAAAACTGGAGTTTATTGGTCATCCCTGATTCATTTACAGACATGAGTTTCTAAAGGTAAATATTACCAACTATGTAGAAGCTGGAAATATAAAGGCAGAAATTATAAGAATGGTGACATCATTACATCATAAATTGTCTCTGTTGGGATGAGGGGCAGAAGACAAGTGCACAGATAATCAGTTGCTGAACACGAAAGGCCAATTAAAAGCATCAAGTCTTAATTTATTATGAAAATGTATGTATACTAAAGTTTCCATAATAAGATAATCAAAATTTATCTTTTGGGAATGGTTAGGGACAAAGGTAACTCTGGATTTTCAGAGATGGGCTGAAGGAAGGGAGGGGTTGGGCTGTGAGATGGACAGAAGATGGGGTGGGCTGAGAAGGACAGAAGTACGGGGCAGGAATGAGAGGTGTCAGGTTTGGTTCACAGTTCCATTCCCTTTATTAACAGTGCCAAGCAGGATCTCTTCAGCCTGCACAATTGGGAAAGTTCCTGGCAAAAAAGTGCAAACCCTCTTTTATTTCCCAGAACTGTAATTCCCATTAAATTGCTTCTCTGGAAAAACAAAGGTTCATTTTACTGTTTTATGGGTGACTTTCTTTTCTTTTTTTTCAGCTTTACTAAGATATAACTGATGAACAACATTTTAAGACAGTGCATATTGTGATGATTTGGTACACATATACATTGTGAAGAGGCTTTTCCGGTGGCTCAGTGGTATAGAATCCACCTGCAATACAGGAGCTGCAGGAGATGAGGGTTCAGTCCCTAGGTGGCAAAGATCCCCTGGAGTAGGAAATGGCAGCCCACTCCAGTATTGCGGCTGCTGCTGCTGCTGCTAAGCTGCTTCAGTCGTGTCCGACTCTGTGCGACCCCATAGACAGCAGCCCACCAGGCTCCCCCGTCCCTGGGATTCTCCAGGCAAGAACACTGGAGTGGGTTGCCATTTCCTTCTCCAATGCAGGAAAGTGAAAAGGGAAAGGAAGGTCGCTCAGTCGTGTCCGACTCTTTGCGACCCTGTGGACTGCAGCCTACCAGGCTCCTCTGTCCATGGGATTTTCCAAGCAAGAGTACTGGTGTGGGTTGCCATTGCCTTCTCCGACCATTCTTGCCTGGAAAATTCCATGGACAGAGGAGCCTGTACAGTCCACGGGGTCACAAAGAATTAAACACGACTGAAGCAACTTAGCATGCATACATACATTGTGAGAGGATTTCCCCTCCCCCATCTAAAATTAATGTATTCATTACTCTTTTATGAGAGATTTTATTTGATCACAAAGCTTCAAGATTTTCTTGCTGTTTAACTCTTTGTTCCATTTTTTGTAGAAAATGAGGACCACTGCAGTACTCAGAACGACAGTGGTTAGACCCCATAGGGTTATTGTTAATAAAAATTTCTAAGGGCAATTTTATTTTAACCAGGGGCCAATTACAAAATAGAGAAGAAATCAGAGAAAAATATTTTCTTAGAGCAACTAAATCTGGATTTAGGTGCAGTAGTATTTATTCAGAATAACTTTAATGCTGTCATTTTAAAACTTCAGAAAATTCTATCTGATATAGGAATTGTTGAAACAGTCATGAACAATGGTCTAGTTGGTGAGGGGCTGCTGGGATTTATTCAAAGCATTATTCCAAACTTAACACATAGGTTTTATTACAAGTTTAAGAAGAAAAAAAGAGCAATCCAAACACACAGATAAGATGAGGGCATATATGTATTTTATATGTATGCTTTATATTTATGCTTCACACTCTCAAATACCAGCTTGCCTTGAAATTCTGTCTATTCCTGCTTTGCCTAAACAAACAAGCAACAACACATCTTAGCCAGAGTGGTATGAACAATGATCATCCAGTTCCATCAAAAACTTTTCATTCATTCAGCGAATATTTGAGTTCCTACTTTGTGCTGGCATTGAAGAACAAGAGGAACAAGAGACAGTCTCTTGTTTGAGAATCTCATTGGCCACTGGAGATACAGACAAATAATCAGACATTTAGAATGACCTGTGCTAAATGTCATGATGAGGATGAGCACAGGGCACTCTGGGAGCACGGGAATGACCACCTGAATCCATGTGCTCCCAGAGGAAAGCTTTGATGTCTGGATAAGACCTTACCAGAGGAAGCAGAGGTAGAAGTAGCCTCTAGAGACAGAACCACCTGAGCCAAGGCAGAGACATATGAGCGAGAGTGAGTACTTTGTGTGACTGTGGCACAAATGTAAGACTGAGACGGATGGTGCTGGACAGGTTGTTCTGAGTATAAAAATTTAAATAAATAAACTGTGGTAATGATGTTCTCTTTGTTTAAAAAAAGTTAGCTTTAGTTCCTTAACTGCATTGAAATGTATTTTGTTGAGACGAAATATAATTTTTCTCCTAGTTCTGTTTGGCTACATATATGTATGTTTTAAAATAACTGTTCTCGTTGGAGAGGAGTACATGACAGACAGACATAAATTTTGTACTAATGTCCATTACAGTTTGGTCATCAATCATGTAGCTGATTCTTGCCTTTACCAGTAGAGATAATGCTGGGGAGTGGAAAATGCCTGTTAATAAATCAACTCTTCCTCTGGGAGGGGAGCTTATTCTTTGAAATGGGGTGTGGGAGGGTTTGAGCATCTGGACACAGTGTGGGAGGGAGAAAGTGGTATGGAATATCTGGGTGAACTGAATCTCCATTTCCTCCCTTTTTCTTTGGTGACCTCTCAGGAGAATCAAAGGACAGAAAGAAGTCTGCTCCTTTCCTAGGCTTCTAGTATGTGTGCTCATTTTCTCAGTTGGGTCTGACTCTTTTGCAATCTTAGGGACTGTAAGTAGTCTGCCAGGCTGCTCTGTTCATGGAATTTTCCAGGCAAGAATACTGGAGTGGGTTGCCATTTCTTATTTCATGGGCTTATCACATCCATAAACACCACATTTACCAAAAGATGAAGCTGTAAGAGGATGGCTAAACAGCATACAAATCATTTCCATCCTGAAAACATGCCAAGGCTTTAGACCTTAACTTTCCTGCACCGACTTTGGCATCACAGTGCCTTTTCTCCAACTATCCTGAAAAATTCTGGACTCTGAAAGGTTCCTTTGCACCAGTTAAGCAAATCATCATTTATTAGCAACTTTAAGCAACCTCTGTCTCCTTTAAATGACTTTCATTTTACTTTTGTCCTGGTTATTTTTAAATGACAGGTAAAAATATCTGTTCTCAGAGCTGTATGAGATAAAAATGTTTGCCCTGAAGGGAATAAACTCTTGATTTAGCTAAAGCTAAAGAGTATATCTAAAATAGAAATACAGTATTATAAAAAATTAAAATCTGACAAATCCACCGTGAGAGTATATTTTCTCTGCTATAATATGTTTTATGCAGAGTCTTTTAAAAAGCAAACAAAATAAGGCAAATTTGGTAAATGGAACACAAGAATGAAGAGGCAGAACAGAAAAACACTTATTTTGAGATCAGAGTGATGGCCTAAAAAGAAAATAGTTCCTGTTAGTTGGCCAAAGAGAAAAATGCTAGACTTTTGTCTCTCCTGCATAATAGGATCGTAAGGAAAGTGTCTCTCAGCTGAACAGATCAAGAAACCGACAGTTTCTGCCAGACTTGGAAGAAATTTCTCTTCCCTATTAGTTCTTCTTTATTAACTTTTTGATTAACTGCTATTAAGCGCTGTAGTAACTGCTTTGTTTGTATAACTCACATTATCATCACAGCTATAAAGACAGGCACTATTATTAGCCTCATTTCACACATGAAGGAATTAAGGCTCAGAGAGGCCAAAAATTTGCTCAAGGTCACAGAACCTTTGCCAGTCTAATGATAAAACCTTTCTTCTGGAGGTTTACATACTATGTATGCAAACTTCCCTTGTGTGCATGCTAAGTCGCTTTAGTTGTGTCTGACTCTTTTGCAATCCTATGCACTGTAGCCCACCAGGTTCCTATGTCCATGAGATTCCCCAAGCAAGAATACTGTAATGGATTGCCATGCCCTCCTCCAGGGGATCTTCCTGACCCAGGGATCAAATCCACACCTCTTGTGTCTCCTGTACTAGCACCACCTGGGAAGCCCCGATACTTCCCTTGAAAAAAATAAATCTAGTAGCAAAGCTTAGTTCACTAAGAAGTGAGAAACCACCTCCATGTAAAGTATTCTCAAGAACCTCATGGAATTCTAAGCAACCTAATACAGCTTTTCTATCCCCATTCTCCTCCATCAAGAAGCACTCTATTCCCCACTGGGGACAGAGAATAGCAAGGTCAGGGAGCTGAAGCTGGCACCTTTTCAAAGCATTCTGCTCCCAGGGTATCTCACTGTGCTACCTTATAAATGAACAAAAGTCCATCTCCCTTCACCCCCAACCACCCATGGAACCCAACTTACTCCATAGAGTCAATGATTTTTTTTGGCTCCACAGGACATGGATAGATGACTTCATCAATGTGCTTCAGGTTACAATTTGAAAAGGCAGTAGAAATGTGTATGAAGGCTTCCAGCTTCGGCATCTGACTGGCCATGAGCAAAAGCTGCTGGGTGGCAGTGACGTTAAGCTGCACAGCGTGTCTGGAGAAGGTTAGGCAAAAGGAAATACAGTGAGGCAAATCACATCCCGTTTTGCTGGAGCTGCACCTACTGCAGTAACTGGCATATCCATCTGATTTTTGTGGCTGCATCGAAGGACCAGGAAGAAAAGTATGAGTCATGGCCATACAGTTATATGATACTTGGAATATGTTATATGTTGATGATGCCTTTTGTGCATATTAATCCTGTGATACATGTTGAGAAGTCATCTGATTCTAAATCAACTGGAAGGAAAGAAAAATCACAATCCTCTGAATTTATAAAGGGACTTATTAAGCAGCCATTAAAAGAATAAAAAACATAAAGTAGGCATCTACCTTAAGTTAGAAAATTCAAATAAACTAGAGGAGAGCAACAATTAATATAGAATGATAAATATGTTTCTATTGCAAAGGTATACGTCAGATATAAAATTGATGTCAATGGAGAACAGATGAAGTTGCCAAGGGGGAGAGAGGTGGGGAAGGGATGAAATGGGAGTTTGGGATTAGCAGATGCCGACTATTATTTATAGGACGGATAAATTACAAGTTTCTAAAATAAAGCACAGGGAACTATATTCAATCTTATGATAACCTTAATGGAAAAGAATATAAAAAAGAATGTATACATATATATGTATATATATATATAAAACTGAATCACTTTGCTGTACAGCAGAAATTAAAACAACATTGTAAATCAACTATACTTCAGTTAAAAAAATGTTAAAACTCTAAATTTTACCTAATAGAACACAAAGCTGCATAAACATAAGGATATGATGACATTGAAGTAATTCTTTTTCTAGAAATATATGTTTCATACAAAATTAGGAAAACAGTTCAGTTCAGTTCAGTCACTTAGTCGTGTCCGAATCTTTGCGAGCCCATGAATCGCAGCACACCAGGCCTCCCTGTCCATCACCAACTCCTGGAGTTCACTCAAACTCACATCCATCGAGTCTGTGATGCCATCCAGCCATCTCATCGTCTGTCATCCTCTTTTCCTCCTGCCCTCAATCCCTCCCAGCATCAGAGTCTTTTCCAATGAGTCAACTCTTCGCATGAGGTGGCCAAAGTACTGGTTTCAGCTTTAGCATCATTCCTTCCAAAGAACACCAGGGCTGATCTCCTTCAGAATGGACTGGTTGGATCTCCTTGCAGTCCAAGGGACACTCAAGAGTCTTCTCCCACACCACAGTTCAAAAGCATCAATTCTTTGGCGCTCAGCCTTCTTCACAGTCCAACTCTCATATCCATACATGACCACTGGAAAAACCATAGCCTTGACTAGACGGACCTTTGTTGGCAAAGTAATGTCTCTGCTTTTCAATATGCTATCTAGGTTGGTCATAACTTTTCTTCCAAGGAGTAAGCGTCTTTTAATTTCATGGCTGCACTCACCATCTGCAGTGATTTTGGAGTCCCCCAAAATAAAGTCTGACACTGTTTCCACTGTTTCTCCATCTATTTCCCATGAATTGATGGGACCAGATGCCATGATCTTCGTTTTCTGAATGTTGAGGCTTCTTAGTTCCTCTTCACTTTCTGCCATAAGGGTGGTGTCATCTGCATATCTGAGGTGATTGATATTTCTCCTGGCAATCTTGATTCCACCTTGTGCTTCTTCCAGTCCAGCGTTTCTCATGATGTACTCTGCATAGAAATTAAATAAGCAGGTTGACAGTATACAGCCTTGACGTACTCCTTTTCCTATTTGGAACCAGTCTGTTATTCCGTGTCCAGTTTTAACTGTTGCTTCCTGACCTGTATATAGGTTTCTCAAGAGGCAGGTCAGGTGGTCTGGTATTCCCATCTCTTTCAGAATTTTCCACAATTTATTGTGATCCACACAGTCAAAAGTTTTGGCATAGTCAATAAAGCAGAAATAGATGTTTTTCTGGGCACCTACTGACCTGAGGAGTTCCTCTTTCAGTATCCTATCATTTTGCCTTTTCATACTGTTCATGGGGTTCTCAAGGCAAGAATACTGAAGTGGTTTGCCATTCCCTTATCCAGTGGACCACATTCTGTCAAAAAAGATGTCCTTTTCATTATAGAGGACTGGAATGCAAAAGTAGGAAGTCAAGAAACACCTGGAGTAACAGGAAAATTTGGCCTTGGAGTACGGAATGAAGCAGTGCAAAGGCTAATAGAGTTTTGTCAAGAGAACGCACTGGTCATAGCAGACACTCTCTTCCAACAACACAAGAGAAGACTCTACACATGGACATCACCAGATGGTCAACACCAAAATCAGATTGATTATATTCTTTGCAGCCAAAGTTGGAGAAGCTCTATACAGTCAGCAAAAACAAGACCGGGAGCTGACTGTGGCTCAGATCATGAGCTCCTTATTGCTAAATTCAGACTTAAATTGAAGAAAGCAGGGAAAGCCAGTAGACCATTCAGGTATGACTTAAATAAAATTCCTTATGATTATACAGTGGAAGTGAGAAATAGAGTTAAGGGACTAGATCTGATAGAGTGCCTGATGAACTATGGACTGAGGTTCGTGACATTGTACAGGAGACAGGGATCAAGACCATCCCCATGGAAAAGAAATGCAAAAAAGCAAAATGCCTGCCTGGGGAGGCCTTACAAATAGGAAACCTATTACTCTAACTCAATAAAAGAAAAAAAATATGTGATCATGTGTACATATATATATAGAAAAAATTTAAAATGACATTCAATACCCATTTCCGGTTCAATTTTTATAATTTCACTAAAAGAAGAAAATTATTTAAAAATATATATACCTCAATTTGATAGCTTGTGTCATGCTTAATGGTGATAAGTAAGGAGCACTGGTTTTAAAGGCAGAGTCAAGAAAAATGCTCACAATCACTACTACTTAACTGCTCTGAAGTTCCAGCCTTATAATTAGAGAGGAAAATATAGTTAATAAATACCATCACTGCAAAGCCAACCACAAAATCACTATCAGATTATATAACTGTATATCTGAGAAAAAACAGAAGCAGCTGAAAAAAACAGGGGTGAACAATAATTCAATAAGGTGTTCACTTCTAAAAGTTACATTAAAAAAATCACTAGCTTTCCTGTATAGAAACAAAAATTAGAGTCTACAGTGGAAGAACGGCACATATTCAAAAAAGAACATTTAAAAGATATCAAATTAATAAGTAGGCTCTATATGAATAAAATTATGAAACTTCATTAAGGACTATAAGAGAAAAATTGAATGAAGATATACATTGTTCTTGGGTAGGAAAAGTCAATATCTAAATCATGCTATTTTTCTAAATCAATCTACATAGTCAAGGTAATATCCATCAAACTCACAACCCTTAAACAAACTTGGCAGATTTATTCTAAGCTTAATCAAGAGGTGAGAATAGTCAGGAAAATTCTTTAAAAAGAGAAAAATGTGTGTATACTTGCCTAATAAAATAAGAATAGTAGTCATTAAAATATTGTGGTACTGGAAAAGAAAGTCTAATTAATGAGATTAAAAATGATTTAGAAATAGGCATTTAATATACTATTTTCTTTTAAACAAAAATGAAAATAAATCATTTAATATATGTTGTTTAAAAAATAACTATCTGTTAATATTAAAAAAATACTGTACCTCACACACAACACTTATTTTTATAGAATTTTCCTATTATTCTTTAGAGGTAAGTAAATTTTAAATGAGTCAGATTTAAATGTAAACATGAAACAGTTAAAATACTAGAAGAAATTATGAAAACTGTAAATAATAAAAACAGAGCTGAGGACAAATTATAAACTGTTAAAATATTTTGAGCCTAATAAAAGATGAAGAGTTAATATGCTAAATCTTCCAAGAAGTCTTAAAATATACCCCCAAAAATTTTTTTCAAGAGAAAAATAGGTGAGGAACACAGACAAACATTTCACAAAAGAATAAACTGTCAATCAGCATTTAAACATTCTCAACCTTTCTGATTATCAAAAATAAAAAACAAAATATGCAATACTATTTCCATTTTCATATTGACAATGATAAAAAGAGTTAAAGAATTGTAATAGGGTACTACTGTGTTAGAAATGAGCACTCATATCCCCAAGAACAGTGTAAGTTCATACCACCTTTTTGAAAAGCAACTTAGCATTATATGTCAAAATATATAAACTGTTAATAACCTGGACATGTCTGGCATGTGTCTAATAATTCCACTTTTGGGAATTTACCCGAAGGGGAAAAATGTATATACACAGGTGCTCATTGCAGAGCTGTTTATAACAGTGACACATCTAAGCAATGTCCCTCTGAGTATATTATATACGTGTACAATGGGATGCCATATAGTCACTACAAATTATAATAAATTATCAATTGACAATGAAAGATATCTAAAAATAAAACTGAACAGATTGCAAAAAACATCATTCCATTTTTTGGAGAAACTGAACATAAGTCTATTATATTACAGATGCGTGAAGAAAAGTTGAAATGGATGGTCTTAACAATATTAAATGGTTATCTGTGGATGGTAAGATTCTGGAAAAGATTTACTGCTTTGTTTTCATTGAGAATATCTCTTTTTAAAAATAGAAATGATGAAGACACTTACACATACGTGTGCACACACACGTTTAATACAAGTCCTGAAAGGGGACTGGGACTGTACCTGAGGTGATCATCAAAGCGCACGGTCGCGGCACAGTGGAAGACGATGTTTGTGTGGGAAAGAAGCTCCTGCATGTCCTCCTTGCTGATGGCAAAGTCATTCTGATTGAGGTCTGCAGAAATGGCTCGGATCTTCTCATGCACATTTGGACAAACTTCTTTGACTTTTTCAAACAGCTAAAACATATAAATCATCAAAGATCATCATCAATAATGTTCTTATTTTCACTGACTTATTTCATTTTAATTCACAAAAACTGGTTATTAGTTAGAATATGCCAGCCATCTGCTATATTTCATGGAATTCAAGGTCAGCTTAGAATAATTCTTGCTCCTCTTACTTTGGAGCAAGAATTCGGAAGAAGTTCCAGTGACCAGTAAGGAGTGTATTTTGAACTTTTCCTGGGTGAAGGAGTGGTAGTAAGTCTTTCATATCTTGCACCGTCCTCTCTTCCCTTCCAAGACAGCTTCGTGTTTAAACATGGTGATTATTTCCATTTCTGCCTGGGAGATACTGTTTCGGGGCAAACTCACTAGCCTTTATATACCTTGACAAATTACCAGCAAAATCACCAGCCTTTAAGAAGGTCTCATAAGCGCAGCTTCAACAACTTGGTTAATTGGATCAGATTAACAAGAGGACTTAGAAGCACAAAGATAATTAGAAAAAAAAACAAATTAAGCAAATTTGTAATGGGTAAAACAAATAAAATTTTTATATAATCTCATTTTAATATATAAATGGCAGTTATTGTCTAGTAAGAGGATTACATGAGCTCGTGTACTTTTTATCAGATTTTAATTGATTTTTTAATATTCTAATTTATTTATAAAGGGAAAAGGAAAGAATACTGGCAGATATAGCTTTTATTACAATTATTCAGGTAAAACACAGCCTCTATTTTCCCTTCCACATAGAAGTTCTCAGGTTGAATTGGTATTTCCCATTTTCTCAGAAAATAACAATTTTAATGAAATCATCTTGGTTCCAATCTACTTTGATAAAATAAAACTTTATCATAGTAATGGTTTGGTATGTGAAAAGTAAGGGCAAGAAAAGTAAGGTTAAATGTTTAGAAAGGTTAGGAGCAGAGAAAATTAGGATGTGGTTTAATACTAATATAGTAGTGGAGACAGATAATCCTCCTCTCCCTTTTAACTCCAAAAGAATGTTTTCATCTGTTCCTTGATCCTGAGCAGTAGGCTTCTCCTTCCCGCTAGAGATTTACCCCAGGTAAATCTTCTTATTACCTGTTGGGTAGTAAGAAGCTGATTTCAGATATTTACAGAAATCATGTCTCATTTGTATCAGGTAAGATCACGTTCAGAGGACATCCTGGAAATTTAATGAAGCCAACTAGGAAAGGGAATTAAATCCACATACTGACCTGGCAGAACAATATACATCTGTCTCCAAGCTACTATTTTCCTGCACTGTAGGGCCAGCCTTTTTAGTATTGTGTTACTATAATCCTGAAAATAATTCAAAAGTTAGGCCACTCTTCAATGCTTTTTTGACATCTAAGATTGATAAAGCATCTCAGGGACATTCTCAACAAAGGTCATTCAAATTCTTTTGAAAGACATTTAATAGCTCTCCAGTCATAATGGGTCATAAGCATGCTAATATTTGCTTTCAGTCAAATGTTTTTCCTTTGTGTCGTTGTTGTTGTTGAGTCATTAAGTCATGTCTGACTCTTTGCAACCCCATGGACTACAGCATGCCAGCCTCCTCTCTCTTCCACTATCACCTGGAGTTTGCTTAAATTAATGTCCAATGAGGCCATGACACTATCTAACCATCTCATCCTCTGTTGCCCCCTTCTCCTCCTGCTCTCAATCTTTCCCAGCATCAGGGTCTTTTCTGATGAGTCGGCTCTTTGCATCAGGTGGCCAAAGTATTGGACCTTCAGTTTTAGCAACAGTCCTTTCAGTGAATAACCAGGGTTGATTTCCTTTAGGATTGACTAATTTGATCTCCTTCCTGTCCAAGGGACTCTCAAGAGTCTTCTCCAGCATCACAATTTTCTTTTGTAGTTCATGTTAATTATACAACAGACACAGGTTGGATATTTTTGGATAAGTTTATGCCACATTTATACAGTTATACTCCTTTTTAACAACTGAATTTATAGGAGGCTCTTTCTGAGTTATGATAGATTTCATTCATAAGAAATCTATCTGGGGTTCTGTTGAGTCTGACTTTGGCCTGTGAAGACTTCTGGCTGCTTGAGAGCAAGACGTGGAAGATGACCTCAGTGCCTACTCTTTTAGCAATAGGGCTGATCACAGATGATGCAAGCTGCCATGCAAACATTTTCTGTTGCCTTTGGCCTTTATGATTTTATTTTTTAAATTTTTTTTGGCTGTGCTGGGTCTTTGTTAGGGTGTGCAGGCTTTCTCTGGTTGTGGAATGGAGGGGCTTCCCTAGCTGTTGTACCTGGGCTCAGGTTGCCCCACGGTTGTGGGATCTTAATCCCCAACCAGAGATAGAACCTAGGTCCCCTGCATTGGAAGGCAGATTCTTAACCACTGGACCACCAGGAAAGTCCTGGGTTTTTGTGACTTTAAAAGTCAGAGAATATTATTAAATTGTACTATACTTTCAGACCACCTGTACAATGTTGAACAGCACAAAGATACATTTACAACATTACTGTTTTAGGAGATAATTACTATTTCTCCTAAATAAAGTCCTTTTGAAATAAAGGACTTTTGAAATAAAGTCCCAATCAACATCCTATTTATGGATTTATATTTTCAAATAAGAGGGGATATCTGAATGAACATAATGTAATTTAAAAAGAAGCTTAAGTATTCTGATTGAGGTGGTATTGATTACAATCCATTGATATAAATCAATGAATTGGGTGCATCAACTGAAGCCACAGTAATAATTAGGGTCCTATTTTACTATATTAGCCAGGCCTGGTAATATGAACATTACCAGATGGTCAACACTGAAATCAGATTGATTATGTTCTTTGCAGCCAAAGATGGAAAAGCTCTATACAGTCAGCAAAACCAAGACTGGGAACTGACTATGGCTCAGATCATGAACTCCTTATTGCCAAATTCAGACTTAAACTGAAGAAAGTAGGGAAGACCACTAGAACATGCTGCTAAGTCACTTCAGTCGTGTCTGACTCTGTGCGACACCATAGACGGCAGACCACCAGGCTCCCCTGTCCCTGGGATTCTCCAGGCAAGAACACTGGAGTGGGTTGCCATTTCCTTCTCCAATGCATGAAAGTGAAAAGGGAAAGTGAAGCCGCTCAGTCGTGTCTGACTCTTAGCAACCCTAAGGACTGCAGCCTACCAGGCTCCTCTGTCCATGAGATTTTCCAGGCAAGAGTACTTGAGTGGGGTGCCATTGCCTTCTCCTGTTACTAGACTACTACCAGTATTACTAAGAATTTAAAATTTTTGTTCTGCAGTTTAGAATATATGTTTCGAACATGCTGGTATGACCTAAATCAAATCCCTTATGATTATACAGTGGAAGTGACAAAGAGATTCAAGGGATTAGATCTGATAGAGTGCCTGAAGAACTACGGATGGAGGTTCATTACATTTTACAGGAGGCAGTGAGCAAGACCATCCCCAAGAAAAAGAAAGGCAAAAAGGCAAAATGGTTGTTTGAGGAGGCCTTACAAACAGCTATGAAAAGAAGTGAAAGGCAAAGGAAAAAAGTAAAGATATACCCATTTGAATGCAGAGTTCCAAAGAATAACAAAGAGAGATAAGAAAGCCTTCCTCAGTGATCAATGCAAAGAAATAGAGGAAAACAATAGAATGGGAAAGACTAGAGATCTCTTCAAGAAAGTCAGAGATACCAAGGGAAGTTTCCATGCAAAGATGGGCTCAATAAAGGACAGAAATGGTATGGACCTAACAGAAGCAGAAGATATTAAAAAGATGTGGAAAGAATACACAGAAGAACTGTACAAAAAAAGATCTTCACGACCCAGATAATCATGATGGTGTGTTCACTCACCTAGAGCCAGACATCCTGGAATGTGAAGTCAAGTGGGCCTTAGAAAGCATCACTATGAACAAAGCTAATGGAGGTGATGGAATACCAGTTGAGCTATTTCAAATCCTGAAAGATGATGCTGTGAAAGTGCTGCACTCAATATGCCAGCAAATTTGGAAAACTCAGCAGTGGCCACAGGACTGGAAAAGGTCAGTTTTCATTCCAGCCCCAAAGAAAGGCAATGCCAAAGAATGCTCAAACCACCACACAATTGAACTCATGTCACATGCTAGCAAAGTAATGCTCAAAATTCTCCAAGCCAGGCTTCAACAGTATGTGAACCTTGAACTTCCAGATGTTCAAGCTGGATTTAGAAAAGGCAGAGGAGCCAGAGATCAAATTGCCAACATCCAGTGGATCATCAAAAAAGCGAGAGACTTCCAGAAAAATATCTACTTCTGCTTTACTGAATATGCCAAAGCCTTTCACTGTGTGGATCACAGCAAACTGTGGAAAATTCTTCAAGAGATGGGAATACCATCCACCTGACCTGCCTCTTGAGAAATCTGTATGCAGGTCAAGAAGCAACAGTTAGAACTGGACATAGAACAACAACTGGTTCCAAATCGGAGAAGGAGTACATCAAAGCTGTATGTTGTCACCCTGTTTATTAAACTTATATGCAGAGTACATCATGTGAAATGCTGGGCTGGATGAAGCACAAACTGGAATCAAGATTGCTGGGATAAATATCAATAACCTCAGATACGTAGATATGCAGAAAGTGAAGAAGAACTAAATAGCCTCTTGATGAAACTGAAAGAAGAGAATGAAAATGTTGTCTTAAAACTCAACATTCAGAAATCTAAGATCATGTCATCTGGTCCCATCACTTCATGGCAAATAGATGGGGAAACAGTGGAAACAGTGACAGACTTTATTTTGGGGAGCTCCAAAATCACTGCAGATGGTGACTGCAGCCATGAAATTAAAAGACACTTGCTCCTTGGAAAAGCTATGACCAACCTAGACAGCATATTCAAAATCAGAGACTTGACTTTGCCAGCAAAGGTCCTTCTACTCAAAGCTATGGTTTTTCCGGTAGTCATGTATGGATGTGAGAGTTGGACTATAAAGAAAGTTGAGCGCTGAAGAACTGATGCCCTGGAACTGTGGTGCTGGAGAATACTCTTGAGAGTCCTTTGGACAGCAAGGAGATCCAACCAGTCCATCCTAAAGGAAATCAGTCATGAATGTTCTTTGGAAGGACTGATGCTGAAGCTGAAACTCCAATACTTTGGCCACCTGATGCAAAGAGTTGACTCACTGGAAAAGACCTTGATGCTGGGCAAGATTGAAGGCAGGAGGAGAAGGGCTCGACATAGGATGAGATGGTTGGATGGCATCACCGACTCAATCCAGGAGTTGGTGATGGACAGGAAGGCCTGCCATGCTGCAGTCCATGGGGCTGGTTGGACATGACTGAGCTACTGAACTGAACTGATAATATGAATGGCATGGGCTTCCCTGGTGGCTCAGACTGTAAAAGAACTTTTAATCTGGAATCTCAGCATATGGCTGTAGCTTCTAACAAAATAATACTCATTAAATGTTGGCAAAGCCTAGAGTGCTAGAGATTGCAGCCAACTGCCATGCAACAGGTCAGTGCTTTTCAAAATGTTGTCCCCAAGTGAACTGCACTGAAATCAGTAGATATGCATCTAAAAAATTCCTGAACCCCATACCATGCTCACAAAGTAAGAAATTACTGGGCTCTGCCCAGGAGTTTGCATTTCACATCAGGTTTCAAATTGATTTTAACTAATCCCAAGCTGAGAACTTCCTTAGTGGCATTGTTAACACAAATAACTGATGAACAACTGTGTATGACTCATTTCCCTCTTTAACAGCCCAGGGCAGTTACAAGACATCAATGGTTTTCAAACTGTAGAGGCAAAAGAAAATTCTAGGGACCAGTTAAAAATGATGCCTCTGTTTCTGATCCTGCTCACAGTGCCAACTGTCTCACTGTTTAAACTGTTCACTGAACCCAGGGTAGGCAAGGTGCAAGTTAAGAGGCTGGAAGAAGACTCGAGGGGCCAGAGAAACTGCAGACACATTTATTCTGTCCTGGCTGATGCTGCAGACATAGCAGTAGACACGCCACATTGTCGCCCCTCGTGGCTGACCCAACACAACAGACAGCTGTGATTCAGCAGTAATGCCACCATGTTCTAGTGAAATGAAGTGTTAGTCGCTAAGTCATGTCCAGCTTTTGGGGACACCATGGACTGTGGCCCACAAGGCTCCTCTGTCCATGGAATTCTCCAAGCAAGAATATTGAAGTGGATTGTCATTTCCTTCTCCAGGGATCTTCCCCATCCAGGAATCAAACCTGGGTCTCCCACATTGCAGGCAGATTCTTTACTGTCTGAACCCCCAGGGAAGCCGCCACATTCGAGGTAGAGCTCATATATGCCTACAGCACACAGTAGCTCATGACCAAGCGAGTGCCTTGTGTTGCGCATGGGCAGTGTTATAAACGATCTCAGCTGTTCCATAGTCATTATTTACAAAATATGGGGCAAGAGGGCCTGAACGTGCCATCTTGGCTAATTTACTCTCTCCCCACAATGCCCTTACTCCACCCCCAGAGATCTTGACTCAGTAAGTTTGGTATGTAACCAAGAGCTGTATTTCTTAACCATCTCCATAGATAGGTCTGATGGTCCAATACCATACTTAGAGAAACACCAACTCCAAAAATTCATTTCCATTTTAAAATTCTGCACTTAAATTTCACCCTCTGGTTTGTAAACTCCTTGATTCTTCTTTTATCACTTTATGCTTGACAGCACCCAGTTCATTGAAACAACTCAAATTTTCTTTGTTAAATTAAAAGTAATTACTCTAAGAACGGGCTTTCCTGATGGCTAGGATGGCAAAGAATTTGCCTGCAATGCCAGAGACCTGGGTTCAGTCCCTGGGTGAGGAAGCTCCCCTGGAGAAGGAAATGGCAACCCACTCCAGTATTCTTGCCTGGAGAATCCCATGGATGGAGAAGCCTGGCGGGCCTCAGTCCATGGGGTTGCAAAGAGTTGGACATGACTGAGCGACTAACACTTTCACTCTTCACCATAAGAACAGTAATAGAACCATAAATGAGAGTTTGATTCCTAAAATTGGTTACCAGCTCTTTTGTGTTGGTGGGATAAAAGATAGCAGGTAACTACTGCTAAAAGAATACTCAAAGTGATCTATGGGTCCTCTGTATTAACTGCCAAGAGTAGGGGATATGGAAAGGCTCAGACAGACCCTTTTCTTTTGTAATGATGACAAGACTAAAGGACAGACAAAATGATACAAATGGATCCTCAATAGATATTAACTCATCTGAAAGTTGTTGTTGTTGTTGTTTTTTGCAGGGGTAGGGTGGGGAACAAAACATCAATTAAAGGCAAAAAATAGGTGGAATAAAAATGAGCTAAAAAATAAAATTTCATAAATTTCATTGAAGGCCCACTAATAAAGAACTTAATATAATTATTTTAGGTTCTAAGAGTTCATCATCTTCCTTCTCATATATTCTTTATTTAATGGCACAGGACTAAGAAGGTAGAGTTGAATAACTACTTGCTATGTTTGAACACTCAAGAATGCTGCTTTTTTATTTTAGTAAACCATGCTCTTGACAGAGAGAAGATACATTTCTGTGGTCACTGAAAGATAATAGCTGGGAGATGATCTAAACATTTTGAACTGATAATAAAGCAATACATCTTTCTTTTTTTGTTGTTTCATATATGATATTTTACATATTTTAATGCCATTCTCCCACATCATCCCACCCTCTCCCTCTCCCACAGAGTCCAAAAGACTGTTCTATACATCTGTGTCTCTTGCTGTCTCGCATACAGGGTTATCATTACCATCTTTCTAAATTCCATATATATACGTTAGTATACTGTATTGGTGTTTTTTTTTTTTTTTTCTGGCTTACTTCACTCTGGTTCTTAGAAAGTTTAGGAGTGTTTCATTGATTTGACGTTACACAGACAAGTATTTCTCCTTCAATTTGTTTTTTAAACATAAGAGACTATTTTGGCAATAGTTACTTATAGCCCAGATGCAAGAGACAAACTTGAAAATCCTAAGAAAAAAATTCACAAAAAGAGAAATTTGGGGGTTCAATAAACTGAGGTAGGACTTATGTGGCCAAATACTAAGACTACATTTTTATTAAAAACAGGACTTGGGCAAAAATTGAGGGGCATAACATTTATATAATGCTTCTGAAACAATGTAGAAGCCCTGAACTTGGACTTCTAAAGTCAATTTGTTATCCACATGATCTCACTTGGGAGGCATCTAGGAGGTTACTACCTTCTAAAGGCTACTTTAGGTTATCATTCTTTTCTAATCATGAGAGGTTCTGATCTTTATTCAGTTTACTGATTCCTCTCTTCAAATATAACTATTATTGAATCACAATAACCCACCAAAATTTGCTTAACATTTTTATTTTGTAAAAAAAGGGGTGAGTCTCTTAAAATAAAAGGCAATCTCTATGAAATATCTGATATCCCAATGAAAAGGAGAGCCTGGAACATTTATCATTGAAATTTTAGAGTGCTGAGTTAAAACAAGTCAATGAATTTTACAAGTCAGCTCTTGAGCAAGAAAGACTTATTTAAAAGGATATATATAATCTAAGTTGAGTATAATTGAATACAAATAAGTACATGTAAATTAAGACAAAAAACCATCATACCTAATGTAAAGATTCACAAAATGTTAGAATTTTGCTAGTTCACTGCTAACTTCCATAAGATATAAAAGATTAACCTAGAAGTTTTTACTGCTTTCATGAGAACTACTCTCTAGGACCACAAAGCAGTCTTAAATGTAGTACTATGGTTATCAAATTTTAGCATACAGTAGGGTTGTTTGAGAAGTTGTTTAAAAAGACAAAAACCCAGAGGTACCACTCTTAGATATTCTGACTCAGTTCTGAGTTGAAGCTTGGGCAACTGTACTTTGTACAGGCTCACTAGGGACACTGATCCACACTGAAGATGAGAACCACCAGTGTATTAGAAAGATCCTAATTTGGATTTTGCTCTTTGGATTCAGGAAGGCCAGAGTTTGAAGCCTAGTTCTGCCATTTATTAACTGTGTGACTGGGGTAAGTTACTCATTTCTTGGGGTCTTGGTGTCTTCGTGTGCATGTTTATCTAAAATGTCAATCAAAGGACTGTAACACTCTATGATCTCAGAGAACTAATAATTTGTATACACTCTGCTATTCTTTCTTTTCTACTATTCTTTTTTTCCAGTTTTATTGAGAGATAATTGGAATACATCACTATATAAGCTTAAGAGGTATAGCATAATGATTTGATTTACATATATTGTGAAATGATTACAATAGGTTCAATTACTATCCATCTCCTCATAAAGATAACAATAAAAAGAAAAAAAATTAACAAAAATATTCTCCTTGTGGTGAGAACCCTTAGAATTTACTGTTAACAATGTCCATATCGCACATATTCTGCTATCATTGAAAATAATTTTGTATTTAGCAAAATTATAATTCACTTAAGAATCTGTAATAAATGCTAGAGGTGACTCAGTTCATCATCTTGTTCCCACATCAAAGGCCACTTTCACAGAGTTCTTTCAGAATAAGTACCTGGTTAGAGGAATTAATTTCCTAGGGGTGGTAAAGCAATGCAGTGGAGGAAAAAAATAGGCTTTAGAGATAAGAGAACTGCATTTAAAATATGCTTTGCCACTTCCTTGGTACTTCCTTGGATAGGTGACAACTTTCTTGGATTAATTTCTTATCTGTGTTGCAGCAATAAGGCATACCATGGGGTTTTGTGAAGATTAAATAGGGTAATAAAAGTCGGATGCCTAGCATAGTGGCTACCACTTAGTAGGTTGCTAATAATAGAACTTCTCTTCTGTTTCCATCAGGAATACTTCATTTCCAAAATGTGCTAATCAGACAGTATGCATGTGTATTTGTGTGTGTTGGGTCACCCAAGATTTCTGATTATGCCATGTGATCCATGTATCTCTAAAAACTGAATATATTTCAGACTCATGCTGAATCCTGTGGCTTGGTAACTTCTGGAGTGAAATCAGTATAGGCAATATGAAGCTTCTAAGAAAAAGACAATATGATTGGAAGAAATTTTAAAAGAAAGAAAGAAGTTGGACATGTGAAATCATGCTAGTGATTGAATGAACTAGTGAATGGTATTGTAAAAGAAAACAAGAGATTGAGAAATAAATTACTTCTGTTTCTGGGACCTTAAAGAAGACAAAATCAATTTTAAAAGGCTTTTTGGTTTTTCTTTTTCTTAAAAGGAAAGAAATCACCCATAGAAGGGAGGCTTAACATGCTTCAACTAATTTAAGTTGAGTAACTGTCAAACTGAGAACCAGTTATACCCTTTAAAAAGTATGTGTCTGTTAAACATGGGGAAATTTTAATTCCTGGAAAGGTTATATTCCCTCTAGTTGTCCCAAATTTATAAAACCCTCTTGCTTTTTGCAGGATCATTAGTTTCTTAGGAAAAATAAAATATAGTAATGGAACAAAACTGACTTTGGGAATTTAAAATACAAACTTTTTTTTTTAATTGCCTTTGCCTTAAATAGAGATCTAACACAATCATTAATATCAATCAGAAATTCATGTTCTGGAAGTTGTGAACAAGCAACTTTTACACAGGGTAGCCTGAACCAAATATGAAAATGCTATTCTTCCTTATGAAATTCTATGCAAACTAACAAGGAACTTTTATATTATATGAAATTAACTTTTCTGTTGTAGGAAGGAAGGGTGGAGCCACAGTGTGTGTGCTGTGCTGTGCAAGTTGCTTCAGTCGTGTCCGACTCTTTGCAACCCTATGGACTATAGACCACCAGGCTTCTCTGTCCATGGGATTCTCCAGGCAAGAATACTGGAGTGGGTTGCCATGCCATCCTCCAGGGCAACCCATGGCAACCCATTCCTGACCCCGGAATCAAACTTGCATCTCTTGTATCTCCTATATTGGCAGGTGGGTTCTTTACCACTAGTGCCCCCTGGGAAGCCCACTTTTCTGTTGGGTGCTTCTTAATAGTGATGTCAGAATGCTGGTCTTTTCTTTGCAGATGTTATTTGGTAGAAGTTAATTTCTTTAAATACATTATTTTTCCCCTGAGGGATCTAATGTCTTCTAAAAACTACCAAACAGTGATAGTTTTGCAAAAGGATTCAATAAACTATTTCATGGAATGTTGCTATCTTCTATTGTCTTAAATCTAATCAGTTCTATGAACCGAGGGCCCCATGTGTGTCCCAGCATAATTCACTATCTAAAGCTCTCCAGGGTATTTCAAAGTAGGTTTATCTTAAAGGTACTGCAAGCTTATTGAGTAATTCACATTTTTCCAGAGAAATTGACTTGAAATATCTAGTGCAACCTGCCAGGCTCTGCTTTTGTTTATAAATCCACTTCCCAGTGGCATAATACAGGATAGCCTTTCCCTATAAAACCCTGAATTGTGCCTGGTCTTCTCACATGCTGCATTCTAAACCTGGCAACATCTCACCGTAACCCTTGCCTTACCTAATTACTATAGCTTAAGAGGAAAAGCCCAACCATTTCTGATATTCTCTCAAACATCTTTTTTTTTCTTTTTTTAGATTCTGACCTCACTCTTAATTAACTACCTC
Organism: Oryx dammah; assembly: GCF_014754425.2. Lineage (NCBI taxonomy): Eukaryota > Metazoa > Chordata > Mammalia > Artiodactyla > Bovidae > Oryx > Oryx dammah. The sequence continues at coordinate 38,404,377 of NW_024070213.1, read as the reverse complement.
ACTCAATATAAATTCATCTACTTGTGGTTTTATTTTTCAGATATGGATATTGTCTTCTTGATGTTTTTTTAAAGAGTTATTCAGAGTAGGTTATGACCAACTTAAGATCCTAAATGGATATAAATGGGATATCATTGTTATACAAAGAAACACATCTTTAAGGCACTAAAAAACCTCAAAATGCTCTCAACACTTTGAACTTCACAACTGAATGATTTATTTGCAACCAATTATCTGTTGTAGTGGGAAAGAATCATGTCTTGTTAAACAAAGCCATATTCTAGATAGTAACATAAAATGAATTTCACCACTGAAAATTGTTTTTCCTAGCTGGAAAGCTGGTTGGTTCAGGCAAATGGGCAATTTTCATAATAAGAGACTAAGCAGGCAGCTTGGGCTTCCTGGCAACCCATAAATGGGTCTGTGGTAAGCATGTTCACATGTCAACACTAGAAATTTGGCTTATTTCCTCTAGGAACTCCACAGATTTTGTAAAAGAAATTAGGAGATATTTCTTAAAAACAATGTTATAGACCTAGAATCATATTTTTAATCAAAAGTAAATCAAACTAGTTTATTTTGATACAGTCTCAAAACTAAACATCAGCTGAACTTAGAAATTTGTGATTGCTTTGCTGCCTCATTTATTTACCATCTTAAAAAGTGGACTTTTTTCTCCCACCATAAAAATAAAACATCTTCATTGTGATTGAATTTAGAGAACTCTTTTGGAGAATGATTATTGTTCTGATTTTCCACTACAAAAGACAGCACTTTTTTCCCTCACCATGAAAGTAAACATGCTCATTATAATCTGAAACTAAAATTAATCCAAGATCCTATCAGCATTTATTTAGGGTCATTACTTGAGATTACACTGGATGTTATTTTGCATATTTTTTTGGGTTCTGAATGTATTATAAGCACTTTTTAATATTTAATATTTTATAAAATATAAACTTTAGTGCCTGCATAATAGTCCAACACGTCTGTGCACCTTTCCTCAACTGTGGAACATTCAGACTGGTTCCACGTTTGCTACTGTAAATAACACTACAATAAATATATATTTTATAGTACTTACATATATGTCTGGTTGTTTTTTTAGAGTGCCACCTTATCTTTGTGAGAAAGTCCTCAAGAATCTGCCATTAATTCAGATAGATTTATCTCAATTGATGTGTTCCTTTAGGTGCTCTGAAAATACTCAAGGATCTTAGTCACATATGAGGAAACTGATCCTCTCTTTTGAGTCTTAAGTTCCAGTCCTTTGTGACCAAACAGTTAAAAATAACCTTCTTTCCAAAGCATTCCCACTTAATTGTCTCCCTGTGAAGGCATCGAATTGCCAACATCCGCTGGATCATGGAAAAAGCAAGAGAGTTCTGGAAAAACATCTATTTCTGCTTTATTGACTATGCCAAAGCCTTTGACTGTGTGGATCACAAGAAACTGTGGAAAATTCTGAAAGAGATGGGAATACCAGACCACCTGAGCTGCCTCTTGAGAAATCTGTATGCAGGTCAGGAAGCAACAGTTAGAACTGGACATGGAACAACAGACTGGTTCCAAATAGGAAAAGGAGTATGTCTAAGGCTGTATATTGTCACCTTGCTTATTTACCTTATATGCAGAGTACATCATGAGAAACGCTGGACTGGAAGAAGCACAAGCTGGAATCAAGATTGCCAGGAGAAATATCAATCACCTCAGATATGCAGATGACACCACCCTTATGGCAGAAAGTGAAGAGGAACTAAAAAGCCTCTTGATCAAAGTGTAAGTGGAGAGTAAAAATGTTGGCTTAAATCTCAACATTCAAAAAACAAGATCCTGGCATCCGGTCCCATCACTTCATGGGAAACAGATGGGGAAACAGTGGAAACAGTGTCAGACTTTAATTTTTTGGGCTCCCAAATCACTGCAGATGGTGATTGCAGCCATGAAATTAAAAGATGCTTACTCCTTGGAAGAAAACTTATGACCACCTAGATAGCATATTCAAAAGCAGAGACATTACTTTGCTGACTAAGGTCTGTCTAGTCAAGGCTATGGTTTTCCCTGTGGTCATGTATGGATGTGAGAGTTGGACTGTGAAGAAGGCTGAGCGCTGAAGAATTGTTGAGTTTGAGCTGTGGTGTTGGAGAAGACTTTTGAGAGTCCCTCAGACCACAAGGAGATCCAACCAGTCCATTCTAAAGGAGATCAGCCCTGGGATTTCTTTGGAAGGAATGATGCTAAAGCTGAAACTCCAGTACTTTGGCCACCTCATGTGAAGAGTTGACTCATTGGAAAAGACTCTGATGCTGGGAGGATTGGGGGCAGGAGGAGAAGGGGACAACAGAGGATGAGATGGCTGGATGGCATCACTGACTGATGGAAATGACTCTGAGTGAACTCCGGGAGTTGGTGATGGACAGGGAGGCCTGGCGTGCTGCGATTCATGGGGTTGCAAAGAGCTGGATACGACTGAGTGACTGAACTGAACTGAACTGAACTGAAGGCATGGAAAAAGGAAGTGAGAGGTGGTTACTATCCGTACCATAAAAGAAAAGGAATGAAACTGATGAACGAATTTTAATAGATAGAGGAACAGGCTTTTAATAGATAGGTTCGATCATATTTCCTCTGAATACAATGGGAATTAAAGACAAACTGGTAACATTTTTATTTATTATAATTAAAGAAAAGTTTCCAAACCTCGCACACTGGATACCATTAATCTACTTTTAAGCACACTGTATTACTATTAATACAGCTTGGTAAGAATTCATGCATCACTGTTGTGTGACAGGAGACAAGTATTGCTTAAAAGTGATACCAGATCTTTCTTGGGAATAAGGCATGGGTACATTTAAATCACTCTGTCTATGTCCAAATGAAGTTCAATGGCAGACTCTAGACTGGGTCTTTCTTTATTCATAGAAGATATTTAATAAAAATTTGTAAAATCAGAGGCCTTCCAGAAGAAATTCTATCCCATACAGGAAAACTTTTCTTAGTAAAAACCTAGGGTAAGAGTGGTCACACAATAGAAGTAAAAGACTGGTCTGAAGAACTGGAATACATTAAATTCATTCATTGAACAAATTTGGTTGATTACCTGCAAAGTGTCAAGTGAAAGTGCAAGTGTTAGTTGCTCAGTTACACCCAACTCTTTGCTACCCCATCATGGACTGTATGGGCTACGGAATTCTCCAGGCAAGAATACTGGAGTGAGTTGTCTTCTTGGGGCTCTTCCTGACCCAAAGATCAAATCCAGGTCTCCTGCACCAAAGTTGTCTGTGTATATTCCTTTAAATATAACCCTATATTGGAAAGTTGGTTGTGGGGTCCCAAATGTTTGGAATAACCAACTTGTACTGTTTCCCTCCAAAGTCTAACCAAATAGAGGAAGATTAGACTTCATATGGAATATTTTCACCTTTTAGTGAAATGCTGCAAAAGTATTAAACTACATCTTTTTATGAAGCCCAGGCCCTGTCCTTCTATCTGACCATATAAGTCAAAATTTGTGGAAGTATAATTAATGCCTTTGCTACAAAACCAGAAATAGAGATGTAAGAAGAAATGTCCAAAAAAAAAAAAAAAAAAAGAAATGTCCATATTTCAATATTTCAATTTCTTGAGCATTTTGGTGCTACAGTAATTGTTCACTTTCTACTCATTTATAAATATCTTCAATAGTGTTACTGTAACAGCAAAGTCTCTTTGAGACAAAGGAAAGATTTTTTTAGTGACAAAGGAAAAATACCTTTTATTCTGATGTTGAATTTAGGAGCCTGTGTGAAGGAAGGCTTAGCAAGGTGATAGGTAGATGAGACTGCTTATAGGAAACTAACTTCCTATGCTGGATTTGATTCTATTAGGGCTATCTTGAAAGATTTGGAGAAAATGTTTTAAAATTGCAACTGGAACACAACTGCTGGACTAGAAATGGAAAGTCCCGAGCATTGAGGAATTTATCAGATGGCTGCTGAATGTAGTTTTCTTGGTTTTAAGATATTACCAAGTTCTCTCTTCCCTGTAGCTCAAATGGTAAAGAATCTGCCTGCAATGCAGGAGACCTGAGTTCGATCCCTGAGTCAAGAAGATCCTCTGGAGAAGGGAACGGCAATCCACTCCAGTATTCTTGTCTAGAGAATCCCATGGACAGACGAGCCTGGTGGGCTACAGCCCATGGGATCACAAAGAGTCAGACACGACTAAGCGACTGACACTACACTACATTCTCTCTGCATTGGAGATGACAAATTTATGGGTGTGCTTTGGATCAGTTAAAATACAAAGCTGAGGGGCTTCCCTGGTAGTACGGTGGTAAAGAATCCGCCTGTCAGTGCAGGAGATAACAGGCTGGATCCCTGATTCAGAAAGATCGTGCATGCACTGCAGCAACTAAGCCCAGGAGCCGCAACTATTGAGACTTCGCTCTAGAGCCTGGGAGCCACAGCTACTGAGCCCACGTGCTGCAACTCCTGAAGCCTGCATGCCCCGGAGACGTGCTTCACAAGGACAAGCCACCGCAGTGAGAAGCCTGTGCCCGGCAACTAGAGAGCAGCCCCTGCTTGCTGCAACTGGAGACAAGCCCCTGCAGCAGTGAAGACCCAGCACAGCCAATAAATAAATAAATGTTTAAAAATTAAAAAGTACCACAAAGCTGATGACTTTATATTTTACATTAACAAAACACAGAGAAATTTATTTTTCCTTGTCAACCCATATGTCAGCTTGGATCTCCCTATAAACTTAATAAATTATAATTGATTTATGTCCCTAATTTAAGATTCTCTGTGAGATTATGGAGAATTTCCACATGGACAGTGATAGGCTAAGATCTGGAGTTTCTGAACAAATCAGTATATGGCATACTTCAGGCCACACAGGTTGGTTCAGAAATTGATACATAACCTAACCCTGACTGATGAGATGTAAGGCAAATTTTGCTGAGGGTTTCCAGAAAAGAAGTTCCATCAATCTCAAAAGACAGCTTTAGGGAGAGCCAGCTCTCCTCATTCAAAGATTGTCATACATGTACGTGAGTAAAGTATTATTATCCCATTTTACAGATAAGGAAACTAAGGATCAGGAAAGTGTATATCTTGCACACTGTCCCACGGTTTATCAGTGGTGCTGAGATTCAAACACAGATCAATCTACTTCTGAAGCCCATGCTCTTAAGCACCATCCGATAGCAACAGATAGTCCCCAGGTGATACTGATGCTGCTGGTTGGGAGACCGCAGTCTGAGAACCACTCTGTATAAAAGTTAACAGCTGACAGTTATAAATAGCCCAATAGTGAAAACAGGGCTAAAGGTTTGCAAATCAGTTTCACAAATGATATTAATAATATAATCAAGAGTTCCATAACAAAAGTAATGTCTCAATACAGCACATTGAATGTAACAGGAGGTGGAGACTAGGCTGACCACAAGATTCTTTGTCACAATAGTTATCTAGAAATTCATAAGCTGACTACAAAGCTAAATGTGTGATGAAAACAAAGTCCATCAGGGATGTATAGCTGAGCAAAGCTGTATAAGAAGAGAAATATGTGAGTTTCTTCTAGATTTTGGTTTTATGCCACATCAGCCTTTTTTTTTTTTTTTTATTCTTAAGGACCATTAGTTACAACGCAGGCATACTTGCCCTGGAGGCAGACTGGGGTAGGGTCTCTAAAGTCTAATGCTCTTATTTACTAATTGGGTGACCTTTGGTGAGCTTATTTATTGACTGTGTGACCTTTGGTGGGCTTCTCTAATGGCACAGATGGTAAAGAATCTGCCTGCAATGCAGGAGACTGGGTTCAATCCTTGGGTTGGAAGTCACAAAGAATTGGACACGAGTGAGTGACTAAGCACAGATTTTTGGTAATTTAATACTTCTGGTCTCATTTATCTCATCTATCAAATTTGGATATTAATAATTCTCACTTCACAGCATTGTTGAAAAATCAATCAGATAAGACGTGAAAGGGGCTTCCCAGGAGGTGCCAGTGGTAAAGAATCTGCTGGCTGATGAAGGAAACAAGAGACATGGGTTGGATCTCTGGGTGGGGAAGATCACGTAGAGGAGGGTATGGCTGCCCACTCCAGTATTCTTGCCTGGAGAATCCTATGGACTGAGGAGCCTGGTGGGCTACAGTCCATGGGGTGGCAAGAGTCAGACACAACTAAAGTAGCTGAGCACGCAAGTCATGAAAAAGCCATTGAGTAATGTCTGCCACGTACTAAGTATCCAGTAAGTGTCAGCCATTATTACTTGTCCCACAGCTGAGTTAGGCCATGAGATACAGGAGAGACTTCTGTGCTTCTCTTGATAATGGTTTATACAAAACCTCATGCTGATACCAGCAGATAAAATATAGTCATCAAGCTTACTGGGTGTCTATAATGTGCTGTGCTATCAGATACACATCTCTGTTAGATGTCAGCGGGCCTAAACACTGGAAAGGAGACTGTAGAAAATTCTTATTTAAATCTTCCTTTTGCTAACCTTGTACATTCCAGACACATATATTTATCTCCTATGGCAACCCTACGAGGTCATTGTTTTTAAACATTGCAAGCTGAAGGGTAAGATGTATAAACTGACAGCAAATTGATAAAGCATTTCATACCAAAGCTTTCAAATATATAAATTAAGACATGAGGTGATATATTCATAATTTGGGAAGGGAGTTTGAGACTCAACTGCTCATTCACACATGTATTTCATTTGCAGTTTTTCCCTTAAAGGAATTTACAGGATAACAGAAGTGGGGTAAGAGAAATGTCAAGTTATCATAGATAAAGTATACAACTTGCAGCATTTAGACAACTGAAAGTATTACTGCATGGCTACTTAGTAATCATATCTGTTTATATTAATAATATGATATGATATAATATGTAAATGACTCTCCAAAAATTTTGAGGAAAACTACCCTCAATTTAGAAGAAAATTAAGGAAGAGTTTGGATGAACTTGTGATAGATTTGAAGGCCTGGTGAGTCCACGTGCTTACTCCTTAGAAGAAAAGTTATGACCAACCTAGACAGCATAATAAAAAGCAGAGACATTACTTTGCCAACAAAGGTCCATCTAGTCAAAGCTATGGTTTTTCCAGTAGTCATGTTTGGATGTAACAGTTGGACTATAAAGAAAGCTGAGCAACAAAGAATTGATGCTTTGAACTGTGGTGTTGGAGAAGACTCTTGAGAGTCCCTTGGACTGCAAGGAGATCCAACCAGTCCATCCTAAAGGAAATCAGTCCTGAATATTCATTGGGAGGACTTATACTGAAGCTGAAACTCCAATACTTTGGCCACCTGATGCAAAGAACTGACTCATTGGAAAATACCCTGATGCTGGGAAAGATTGAAGGTGGGAGGAGAAGGGGATGACAGAGGATGAAATGGTTGGATGGCATCACCAACTCAATGGACATGAGTTTGAGTAAACTCCGGGAGTTGGTGATGGACAGAGAGGCCTGGCGTGCTGCAGTCCATGGGGTCGCAAAGAGTCAGACACGACTGAGCGACTGAACTGAACTGAACTGAGTCCACTTGGAGAGTTTTAGCATTTTGATTCTTACTTGGTAATTTGCAGAATATATTTACGTTATCTGCTCATTTGCCCTGGACAGGGTCTAAGCACTCTTTCCCCTCTTAAGGGAAAACACCACAGATTTCTTTTTTTTTTTCCTTCAGGAGGTTTATTCAGTTACAGTATACTTTTCATCAAAGCCTCCCTCCCCCAAGGGATCTCAAATTTGACCTCATTTTTTCCTTTATTCCACCAGTATATTCTAATCCAATCAAGAGCTGGTTTCAACATACAGCAAATTAGGGAAAGGGCACAATGGCTCTTTCAAAGTGAAGTGAAAAAGCTTTTCAAGGTTCTTTTTTCCAATTAAACACCTTCCAGAAATGAAAGATGTTGCTTGCATTCTACCATAGATTTCCATGAACTGTTGGTTGCTCTCTTGTTTTGTCTCCTCTCCTCTATCTGCCCAGAACTTCTGGGTCCCATCTGCATCTGGGGCTATAAGGGAACATTGCAGTGAGTCACCATCCCCCAAGACTCTTCCCATAAGGCATACCTTACTATTTAGGATCTGGAAAACCCTCTGCTGCAGTGTCTGGCCCTGCTTGGGCCTCACCAGGATGTAAATGACTTTCAGGTCTGGGCTGGTGCGAAATAGCTTCTCCATCAACACTTTGCCCAAGAAGCCTGTGGCCCCAGTAATGAGAATGGACTTGCCACCATAGAAAGCTGCAATCATGGACATGATTCTTCCCTTTTGTCTTCGATAGCTTCAGAAAGAGGTTCCTGAAAAGAAAGAGAAATAACAAAAGATTACATTCTCAGAAGTGCTAAAATGCAGTCATTTAAAAGGTTGCTGGCATTTCCAGGAGTTGAAGGCAGGAAAGGGTCAGATGGAGTGATAGCATCATGGTTTATTGGCAACACAATTCATTTCAATCAATATTTATTGAGATTAATCTCTATGCCTGACATCATGCCAGCAACTGTGGGCAAGAAATGAGTAAGATGTGGTTCCTGCTCTCAAGGAATTGCTTATAGTCTAATGGAGGAGACAGATTCCTAGAAACTCTTAAATATTATATGGTAATTCTAAAACCAAAGAAAGCACAAAGAAAGGGTACATAGCAGGATCTGGAAATTTCAGGAAGGCCCCTATAGAAGGTGACAAGAGTGGTCAAACTTGAAAAGAGATAAGGACCAGGGTAAGGGCATTCCAGACCAAGGAAAGATCAAAAGCAAAGGTCCAAGGTGTGGTGTAGGATGCTGTATGGAGGAATAATACAAGGAATTCAGTGTAGGAGAATGTAATTCATAAGGCTGGGAGTAGCCCCAAACCTGCAACACCAAAGATGAGAACAATTATCAAACTTTACAACTTATGATGTAATTTTTAAATTTGGCTGCAGTTGTATTTTATTTAAACAAAATTTTTAAATTTAAATTTATTTATGTTAATTGGAGGCTAATTACTTTACAATATTGTATTGGTTTTGCCATACATCAACATGAATCCACACGTGTTCCCCATCCTGAACCCCCCTCCTTCCTCCCTCCTGTACCATCCCTCTGGGTTGTCCCAGTGCACCAGCCCCAAGCATCCTGTATCCTGCATCGAACCTAGACTGGCGATTCATTTCTTATATGACATTATACATGTTTCAATGCCATTCTCCCAAATCATCCCACCCTCTCCCTCTCCCACAAAGTCCAAAAGACTGTTCTATACATCTTTGTCTATTTGGCTGTCTTGCATACAGGGTTATCATTACCATCTTTCTAAATTCCTTATATATGCGTTAGTATACTATATTGGTGTTTTACTTTCTGGCTTATTTCACTCTGTATAATAGGCTCCAGTTTCATCCAACTCATTAGAACTGATTCAAATGTATTCTTTTTAATGGCTGAGTAATACTCCACTGTGTATATGTACCACAGCTTTCTTATCCATTCATCTGCTGATGGACATCTAGGTTGCTTCCATGTCCTGGCTATTATAAACAGTGCTGTGATGAACATTGGGGTACATGTGTCTCTTTCAATTCTGGTTTCCTTGGTGTGTATGCTTAATCCAACAACACATTAAGAAGATCATACACCATGACCAAGTGGGCTTTATCCCAGGGATGCAAGGATTCTTCAATATCCACAGATCAATCAATGTAATACACCACATTAACAAATTGAAAAATAAAAGCCATATGATTATCTCAATAGATGCAGAGAAATCCTTTGACAAAATTCAACATCCATTTATGATAAAAACTCTCCAGAAAACAGGACTAGAAGGAACATAACTCAACATAATAAAAGCTATATATGACAAACCCACAGCAAACATTATCCTCAATGGTGAAAAAATTGAGAGCATTTCCCCTAAAGTCAGGAACAAGACAAGGGTGCCCACTTTCACCAGTACTATTCAACATAGTTTTGGAAGTTTTGGCCACAGCAATCAGAGCCGAAAAAGAAATAGAAGGAATCCAAATTGGAAAAGAATAAGTAAAACTCAAACTGTTTGCAGATGACATGATCTTCTAAATTGAAAACCCTAAAGACTCCACCAGAAAATTACTAGAGCTAATCAATGAAAATAGTAAAGTTGCAGGATATAAAATCAACACACAGAAATCCCTTGCATTCCTATACACTAAATTTTTTTTAAATGGGGACCATTTTAAAAGACTTTATTGAATTTATTACAGTATCAATTCTATTTTACAGTTTGGTTTTTCGGCTGCAAGGCAAGTGGGATCCTATCTCCCGGACTAGGAATTAAACTCACACCCCCTGCATTGGAAGGTGAAGTCTTAACCACTGGACACCATGGAAGTCCCTCAGTTGCAGTTGTATTTCAGTTCAGTTCAATCGCTTAGTCATGTCCGACTCTTTGTGACCCCATGGACTGCAGCACACCAGGCCTCCCTGTCCATCACCATCTCCCGGAGTTCACTCAGACTCATGTCCATTGAGTCGGTGATGCCATCCAGCCATCTCATCCTCTGTCATTCCCTTCTCCTCCTGCCCCCAATCCCTCCCAGCATCAGAGTCTTTTCCAATGAGTCAACTCTTTGCATGAGGTGGCCAAAGTATTGGAGTTTCAGCTTTAGCCTCAGTCCTTCCAAAGAACACCCAGGGCTGATCTCCTTTAGAATGGACTGGTTGGATCTCCTTGCAGGCCAAGGGACACTCAAGAGTCTTCTCCAACACCACAGTTCAAAAGCATCAATTCTTTGGCACTCAGTTTTCTTCACAGTCCAACTCTCACATCCATACATGACCACAGGAAAAACCATAGCCTTGACTAGACGGACCTTACTCGGCAAAGTAATGTCTCTGCTTTTGAATATACTATCTAGGTCATAACTTTTCTTCCAAGGAGTAAGCGTCTTTTAATTTCATGGCTGCAATCACCATCTGCAGTGATTTGGGAACCCCCCCAAAAAAAGTCTGCCACTGTCTCCACTGTTTCCCCATCTATTTCCCATGGAGTGATGGGACCAGATGCCATGATCTTCGTTTTCTGAATGTTGAGCTTTAAGCCAACTTTTTCCTTCTCCTCTTTCACTTTCACCAAGAGGCTTTTTAGTTCCTCTTCACTTTCTGCCACAAAGGTGGTGTCATCTGCATATCTGAGGTGATTGATATTTCTCCTGGCAATCTTGATACCAGCTTGTGCTTCTTCCAGCCCAGTGTTTCTCATGATGTACTCTGCATAGACGTTAAATAAGCAGGGTGACAATATACAGCCTTGATGTACTCCTTTTCCTGTTTGGAACCAGTCTGTTATTCATTTATTTAGAGAAAATCATTTCCAGGAGCAAGTCTGGTGATGGGATGCCAGATGCAGCACTCGGATGTTGTGACTTCTGAGAAAAAGCACTCCACGTTATAGAAATGCAACCAGAAGTGTTTGGTCTTTAAGCCTGGCCTCAAGATTGTTGATTGGAAGCAGTGGAGCTTTGAAGGAACGGCCATAGTGTGGCCATTTGTGTGTATCTGATAGAATACAACTCCAGGGACTGGCCCGGACATCAGGGCTTGTAAAGAAGAACAAAAACAAGTGAAAAGGTCAACACCCCGCCTCTTTAGCTCTAGCCAAGTTAACTCCAGTGACTCCGTAACAAATAGTGACTTTTCATGCTGTTCAGTCACTAAGTCGTGTCTGACTTTGCAATGCCATGAACTGCAGTATGCCAGGCTTCCCTGTCCTTCATGTCCTTCCCCCTAGGAGTTTGCTTAAACTCAGGTCCATAAGTTGCTGATACAATCCAACCATCTCATCCTCTGTCACTCCTTTCTCCTCATGCTTTCAATTTTTCCTAGCATCAGGGTCTTTTCCAATGAATTGGCTCTTCACATCAGGTGGCCAAAATATTGGAGCTTCATCTTCAGCATTAGTCCTTCCAGTGAATATTCAGGGTTGATTTCCTTTAGGATTGACTGGTTTGATCTTCTTGCTGTTCACGGGATTCTCAAGAGTCTTCTCAAGCACCACAATTTGAAAACATCAAATCTTTGGTGCTCAGCCTTCTTTATGGTCCAAATTGGTATAAATTATTGTTCAATATGGTGTAAATTATAGTTGTAATTTATACTTTTGAGCATCTTGAGTCTATGTTCTTGGGCAGAACTCTTTGCCTATGGAGGATTCATTCATTGATGGATTTCAAATAATTCTGTGCACCTGCTATGCCAGACTCTAAGTTCTTAAGATAAACAGTTGGATAAAGCAAATAAATCCTTGCTGTCACTCAAACAGAGGAAGCCAGAGATATACTGATAAATAAATACACTGACAAGTTAATTACAGACTGTTACAAACATAAATATAATAAGGATCAATGACAAAAGTCACAATCATCAATGTCATTCACTCTAGGGACCATTGCAGATTTCAAATATTAGCTACATTCACTGAGTTATTTAAATTCTGTTTATTAAAGATTGATATGAGAATAATTTTGAAGAATACATTTGGACCTTGTGCAAAAGAGCAATGAAAGATACTTTTTGTCATATTACATAAGGTTGCTCATATTACAGTCTATCCAATTATTTTCTCAAGAATGTAGCATGCGGGGAAAGTATTGAATATTCTTGCCTTGCCTGCCTTGAAGCTCAGAAGAGTGATGTCATCAAGTTTGGAAGACAGCGCATATTCTAGTTTAGCATTCAGATTCTAAGCAAGACTGTCTAAAATCAAATCCCAGATCTACCATTTACGAGGTGTGTCATCTCAGGCAAATTATTAATCTCTCAGTGCTGCAGTCTGTTCATTATTAAAATGGGGATAAAGTATCCAGTTACTAGTGCTGTGGTAAGAATTATGTGAATGAATACATGTAAAACACTTAAAAAATACAACTTACCTCTAGTACTGTCTATTAGTATTGTCATTGCTTCCACATTTTTCATCTTAATGGTTCCTGGCTTTTCCTTTTGACATGTATTTTATATGCCTTCTTTTGGAAATATGAGGAGATAATTTACACTCAATCATCAAGCCAAATAAAATGCTTTCCCCAAATGCAACTGTACTTAATGATAAATCTTTCCAACTCCTTTACATATAAAAATGTTTATGTTATTAGGCATAAATGAGCATGGTTGGCAGGAAAATATAGATGGGAAACTGAACTTGGAAAGTGCAACTTCCCACCCTCACTGGTTCTGAAGATGTTATGTGCTTGTTTTGTAATAATGTTGGCTTTAGTGGAGTCATATTTTCTGGAAATGCAAAGATACTGTTAAGATTTTTGGTCCCAGACAAGTTTGCAATGTGTAAGGAAAAACTTTAGAGAGCAGGTTGCATATCTCTGATGAACCAATTTTTTGTGGGACAAAGGAAAACTCGATGTGTCCCCAAAGAATGGAATGTGCCTGCTCTGCCCACAGTCCAAGTCCAAGCATTTCTCAAACACAACAAAAACCATAGCACAGTATAATGAGTGCTCTGAGAGGAAAACAAAGCATAAGCCAGTATCTCCTGGCACTCAGTACCCAAATGGCAAAAGCAGGTGGCAGGGGAGTAGTGGTCAAGACTCCAATTAAAGCAAGTGATTCTGAAAAATGTCAAATCAAAGCTGCATCAGAGTTGTTTCTTTAAACTTTTGCTTCTGCTCTCAAGCTACTGGCTTGGTTATTGAACCCAGAAACTACCATATAAAAATTGGCCCTGGAAGCCCCATTTTACATGTCATAGATCTGCAAGGTCCAGGAATTGCTAATTCCTGATATAATTCATTTGGACTTCCCTGGTGCCTCAGACAGTAAAGATCCACCTGCAGTGTGGGAGACCTGGGTTCGATCACTGGGTTGGGTTGATTCCCTGGAGGAGGGCATGGCAATCCACTGTAGTATTCTTGCCTGGAGGATCCCCATGGACAGAGGAGCCTGGTGGGCTACAGTCCAGGGGGTCAATCATCAAGCCAAAGAGTTGGACAGGACTGAATGACTGAGCGCAATATAATTTATTAAAATAATTAGATTGTTTCAGAACGTCCCTGGTGATTCAGGGGCTAAGACTCATGCTCTCAATCAGGTGCCCTCAGGTTCAATCCCTGGTTAGAGAATAGATCCCATACACCGCAAGAAGGAGTTCACACGACTCAGCTAAATATCCCACATGCTGCAGCTAAGACCCAGCACAGCCAAGCAAACAAATAAATGCTTCAAAAACACGTATTTTAAAAATAGAGTGCAGAGAGGTCTGTGTAACCTTCTTTCAGCTTCCTCCAATAACATCTTATATCCTCATACATATAATTTAAAAAACAAATTGTTTCAAAAATGAAAATAATTTTACACTCAGAAATGGAAGATATATAACTCTAGAAGGAAGAACATGTTTTTTTTTTTTAATTATATAATTTATTTTTTTTACTTTACAATTCTGTATTGGTTTTGGTATACATTGACATGAATCCACCACGGGTGTACATGCGTTAGAAGGAAGAACATGTTTAGAACATGGCTTACCTTTCATATAGTCTCAGATTACTAATGCAGAAAACAAAGGCCACTTTCCTATTCCTCATGCTTATAACAGTTTGTGAGAAGCGTAATCTACTTTGACAATATCGGAACCAGCCTGTATAATGCAAGGCTAAGTGACAAATAGGCTGACAAGGCTGACATGAGAGTCAGCCAATACATTTTCAATGACTGTCTGCATGTGCCAGGCACTGTCCAGGCACTGGGACTAATAGTGAACAGGCCTTATGCAGCTTAGATTCTTCCTTCCTACATTCTGGAGCATTTTTTTCTCCTTAAGATTACCAGCTCTCCATGGTAATGAGTGGGATTTCATAGTTATCACTCTCCTTTTGTTCTCTAGAAGTGAGGCTATTCTCATTTCTAGAAAATGTGTGTTACAATATTGAATCACAAACAGTTGTGCCAAGTTAAACATTTTTTGCAGGTTTAAGCATATGGGGACTTTAATTATTCTTTGGGTGGTTCCTCTGGAAAATAAAAGCTTAAGATTCAAGAAAGCATTTAAGGTAGACAATCCATATTTCTTGGTAGCCCTTGAAAGGAAAAATTTTTTAAAAAAGAAACAGGTGTTTTGCCTCTCAGGAATCATACTTTGTCAAGGTTTTGTGTTTTTTGCAGTATTAACATTTTGGGAGGGATAAATATTTGTTGTGCGGGCTCTCCAGGACAATATGGAGTGTTTACCAGCACCCTGGCCTCTACTCACCAGAGGGTCATAACATCCTTCTGTCCCCAGCCAGATGTGATAGTCGGACATGCCTCTGCATGCGTGCTCAATCACTTCAGTTATATCCAGCTGTTTGTGACCCTCTGGTCTGTAGCCCATCAGATTCCTCTGTCCATGCAATTTTTCTGGCAAGAATACTGGAGTGGATTGCCATGCCCTTCTCCAGGGGATCTTCCCGACTCAGGAATTAAACCCGAGTCTCCTGCATTGCAGGCAGATTCTTCACTGATTGAGCCACCAGGGAACCCCAAAATGTCTCTAGGCTTTGCTAACTGGGCTCCTGGGGGAAAACCTGCCTCCCCTTTCAGAGAGCCACTGCTTAGTAGTACTTTTAAAATTTCTCAGTTTATAATATTCTGTCCATCCTATTAAAGGGTCAAAATTCAAAGTTTAAATTTCTATTTGTGAAGCTAAGTAGAAATATAATCCACTTTTACATTCTATTTTATCTATATTGAATCATTCACAATTAATTACATTTACCCAAGCAAATTACACATGTGGTTAATCTTGACTGAACTCAAAATGAAGATGAAGGAAGGTTACTCCAGATAAAGATCCTCTGCTTTTTATTTAACCAAATTCCCTTCGATCTCTGTGCTCTGTGTGCATGTGTGCTAAGTTGCCTCAGTCATGTCCAACTTTTTGTGACCCTATGGACTATAGCCTGCTAGGATCCTCTGTCCATGCAATTTCCTAGGCAAGAATACTGGAGTGGGTTCCTGTGCCCTCCTTCAGGGGATCTTCTCCACCTAGCAGTCGAACCTGCATCTCTTACCCCTACCTTGCATTGGCAAGTGTGTTCTTTACCACTAGCACCACCTGGGCAGCCCCTCTGTGCTATAAATTAGACTATTAATCCCACTTTTCACACAGATTGAGCCTTTCAACTTCATTCATCTAGACCTATCTGGGAACATTTAAGAAAAAGAATGACAATCAGACCAGCCTGAGATTGACTGAGAAACATAAAGCTATTTAGCATTGGTTGCTGAATAGTAATAATTCTATGAACAATCAAATCAGTCTCATCTACTGGTAGTTCTGTTGCCTTTTTTTGAAGATTCAAGTATGTTGTTTAATAGGAGAGATCTCATGTAGGCAAGTGGGGTTTTAGTTGACAATCTGCATAGTAATATGGGCCGCTGCTGCTGCTGCTGCTGCTCAGTCACTTCAGTCGTGTCCAACTCTGTGTGACCCCAGAGACGGCAGCCCACCACCCCCGTCCCTGGGATTCTCCAGGCAAGAACACTGGAGTGGGTTGCCATTTCCTTCTCCAATGCATGAAAGTGGAAAGTGAAAGTGAAGTCGCTCAGGCGTGTCCGACTCTTAGCGACCCCATGGATTGTAGCCCACCAGGCTCCTCGATCCATGGGATTTTCCAGGCAGGAGTACTAGTTCACTGGGCAAGGCTAGTCCATTGAAAAAAAAATCTTGTAAAACTCAGTAAATGAAAGTTGGTCTGCTTCATCAAAATCAAACACTGAAATTCTTTCAATAAGTATCTGAATTAAGGAAATGCACTTGTAAAATAATATTCAATGAAAACAAAGGAGAACAAGAACTTGTAAAGGCACCATGATGTTTATCACAAATCCCCATTGAAAGACTGAAGGAAATAAATGACAGTGATTGTATAACAGTGTGATGGGATTAATGATAAAGACTTCTGCTTCATGTCTGTAATTTTCCCCATGATTTAAAAGGGCATTTAATGATAAATATTAAATAATAAATACTTTCAAAAAGTGCTTAGGAAGCAATAGCAGCTGGCATTTTTATAGTCTCTTTTTTGTGGGCACTAGAAACACAAAGAAACTTGCAAAGCAAACTTCCTTAGTTTAAGATGTATTTAAAGTGTTTTTAAAGGTGTGGCTCAACTGACATTACAGTGTTATGGACTGAACTGTGTCCCCTCCAAATTCTTATGTTGAAGCCCCTGTCTTTAATGTCATGGTATTTGCAGACCAGGCCTTTGAGAGGTATTTCAAGTTAAATGAGATCACAAGAATGAGGTGCACATTGGATAGGACTAGTTTCCCGATAAGCAGAGGAGGGGGCACCAGAGAACAGTTTCTCCTGCAACGGCCACAAGGAAAGACCACATAAGGGCACAGTGAGACAGCAGTTGTCTCCAAGCTAAGAAGAGAGCTCCACTAGAAGCTGAATTTACCGGCACCTTGGTCATGGACTTCCAGTCTTCAGAACCATGAGAAATTAACATCTGCAGCTTATGACATCCAGTTTGTGGTCTTTGCTTACAGCAACTTGAGCAGACCAACACACACAAACATGCATGGACAGTGACATGAACATTTTTGGTGAAGTGTGTAAAGTCACACAACAATAATCTATGTCTACCTTTTCCATCCTGGAGTAAACCTCTATAATGGAACAAATATGTGTGTCACCATGTTCCACCTTTGCGGCACAGAGGTGGGATACTCGTTCTTGATTTTCATACATTTGTGAAAATATGGACAGATCTTTTATGATAGCCAACAGAGGTCTCAATAATTCAAGCCTTAAAAATCCATATATAAGTCACTGAACCTACAAGTCTCATAGCCTATTTCAATCTCTTCCATCCATGGGCTTATGCAGCCCAATCTGTAGTCCATCCTGCTGGTCTCTTAATTGATTTTGTATTTATTTGGATCTTAAGTAAATGTATGTTCCACCTTATCAGGATTCATAAAATTCTATTCTCAGGAATACATAATTCTTCCCCTATCTCCTCTCAGCTTTACTGAGATACAGTTGAAATATAATACTGTGTAAATTTAAGGCATACAAATGTTCTCATTTGATACACTTACAAATGTATCAAATAATTAACCTCATTGTGTTAGCTAACATCATTCTTAGCCTCACATAATTACCTTTTTTGTGGTGAGAACATTTCCAAATCTGTTCTCTTAGCAACTTTTGAATATATAATACAGTACTGTTAACCATAATCACTATCTGCATATTAAATCCCCCCCAAATATTCATCTTATAAGTGAAAGGACAACATAGTGTTAAAAGGGCTCTAATTAAATTCTAGTCAGAGCCTATGGGGGCTTCCCTGTAGTTCAGCTGGTAAAGAATCTGCCTGCAATGGGGGAGACCTGGGTTGGGAAGATCTCCTGGAGGAGGGCATGGCAACCCACCCCAGGATTCATACCTTGAAAATCCTCATGGATAGAGGTGCCTGGCAGGCTACACTCAGTCCATGGGATGACATAGAGTAGATACGACTGAGTGACTAAGCACAGCACAGCACAGAGCCCATGGCTTTACATGAGTTACACGGCCCAAGTCCATTCTATTCACACTCACAGAGGCACAAAAGCCAGGGCAAAAAGTAATAGCTATGAAAGGCAATGATTTCCAATTTCTGAGTCAAGGAATATCTTTTACATGAGAAGAGGAAATATACAAACTGCTATGCTCTCTCAACAGCTTAGAAACAATTTTAAAGAAATCAGTAAATTTCTAACCAAACACAATATATAACCAAACACAATATATAAAATAATATAAAGAGAAAAGTGACATCTGGAAGGACTAGGAATGTTTGCATAATCAAATAGTTTCTTACTTGGGTAAGATCTCCTAAGTAAAACAGGGAAGTCATCTATTCTTAGTTACTTGGATATCCATCTATGTAAAAGAGGAAGAGAAAAAAGCTCCCTTCCCCCCAGAAAAAAAGTATGATTTTATTTTAGTACAAATCAGGAAAATTAAATATGCTGTCTCAATGAAAAAAATCCATATATAAGTCACATATCTGTTTGTCAAGAACTTAGTGAAAGAAAAGTTTTCATCAGAAAGCTCTTTTTTTTTATAACTTTGGTTTCCTGAGTGTATTCCATTATGTAATTCAGCAATGAACTTAGATATTTTTCACTGTGTGCTTGTTATGTAAAGTTTTTCTGGGAGAACTTTTAAAATCTTGATGGAGGAATTAATAACCCCCAGGGGTGTTGCGGCACAGGCCTCACTAATTCAATTAGCAATGCTCCATCATCAAGAGAAACCAATTTGGAAGCCATCCCAGCTGGGGAAGGATGGTCCAGACTGGCTTAAAAACACAAAACTTAGCAATCACCTCAACACATTCTTCCTAGTTTGCTTCTTCTTAACTCCTTAGGAAGTCTTAAAAAAAAAAAAAAAAAACCTGCAATTTTAACAGATATAAAAAAGGAGAAAGATATAATTTTAAAACATCACTTCATCACAATTGATTCAGTAGATGTATGTTGTACCTACTGTGGTGCTATACCCTGTTAAGTGTGGATAATTAATATGCAAATACTCTTGCTAAATGGTAAAGTATTATAAAAGTACATGATATTGTTACTATTGTTTATAGGTAAATAAACATCAGTCAGCATGTGATGATTCCAAAATCATACCAAGAGAATCACAATCAAATGTAAATCTTGATGCTTCCTATTTCCTCTTGGTGAAGTAAAAACTGAGTTTGGTTATGAATAAAAGAATGGTTGATCTATTAACCCAATGGAAAAAGGAACCTAACCAAATGAGTAGTAAATCAACACACTTTTTCATGTTCTGCTTAGAATTAAAGACTATTTCTTTTAGGGGATGACATAGATTGACATAGATTTTTTATATTTTCTTGGGCTCCAAAATCACTGCAGAAGGTGACTGTAACCATGAAATTAAAAGACGCTTGCTCCTTGGAAGAAAAGCTATGACTAACCTAGATAGCATATTAAAAAGAAGAAACATTACTTTGCCGACAAAATTCTGTTTAGTCAAAGCTATGGTTTTTCCAGTAGTCATGTATGGATGTGAGAGTTGGACTATAAAGAAAGCTGAGCGCCATAGAATTGATGCTTTTGAACTGTGGTGTTGGAGAAGACTTTTGAGAGTCCCTTGAACTGCAAGGAGATCAAACCAGTCAATCCTAAAGGAAATCAGTCCTGAGTGTTCATTGGAAGGACTGATGCTGAAGCTGAAACCCCAATGCTTTGGCTACCTGATGTGAAGAACTGACTCACTGGAAAAGACTCTGATGCTGGGAAAAATTCAAGGCAGGAGAAGGGGACAACAGAGGATGAGATGGTTGGATGGCATCATCGACTCAACGGATTTGAGTTTGAGTAAGCTTTGGGAGTTGGTGATGAACAGGGAAGCCTGGCATGCTGCAGTCTGTGGGGTTGCAGAGTCAGACATGACTGAGGGACTGAAGTGAACTGAACTGAAGGTTATAGCTGCCATAGACAGTGATTACGCTGATGGATCTGGGCAACATAAGTTGAAAACCTTCTGGAAAGAATTCATTCTAGATGCCATTAAAAACATTTGTGATTCATGGGAGGAGGTAAAAATCTCAACACTAAAAATAGTTTGGAAGAATTTGATTCCAACCTTAAAGGATAATGAGGAGTTTGAAGCTTCAGTGGAGGAAGGAGCTGCAGATGTGGTAGAAATAGCAAGAGATCTACAGTTAAGAGTGGACCCTAAAGATGTGACTGAATTCAACTACTCTTGAACCTCACGGTAAATTATATCTTTCTTAAAGGTTAATATAAAGGTTAGTTGATTATATGTACATTGATATGATACACTAAATCAGAAATCCGTATTTCTTCATTGAAGCTCCTGATCATAACCTGTGCCAATAAATTGACAGGAAACATCTGAATAAAGGTAATTATCCTATGCATTTGGAAATACACAGCTAGGGCTTCATGAAGAACTAAGTTCTGAAGTAAAGCTAACACTTTCTCTTTTACAATTCTCTCCATAGGAATTTATCCCACGTCAGAAGAACAATAAGTCACAAACAGCACTCCTATTTTTCTCTGACAATGTGCAACGAATTTTATCACAAAGATTTTAGGTACTTGTCTTTAAGAGAATGTACTTAGAGATGTGAAAAAATCATATACTTCATATTTGTACTAAGCCATGGGTAGTAGCTATAAAACATGAGAAGAAAAATACAGGTTTTATACAACAAAGTACAAGCTATCAGACAGACACCATCCATAAAAGCTGCATTTGGGGCAAATTCTTATGCAGACTCTTTGATGGTAACTTGAACAAAGAAATAAAAGCCAGTACCATACTGTCTTTATGACTGTAGCTTTGTAGTCAGGCAGGTTGATTCCTCCAGTTCCTTTCTTCTTTCTCAAGATTGCCATACGACCCAGCAATCCCACTATTGGGCATACACACCGGGGAACCCAGAATTGAAAGAGACCCGTGTACCCCAATGTTCATCGCAGCACTGTTTACAGTAGCTGGGACATGGAAGCAACCTAATGTCCTTCGGCAGATGAATGGATAAGAAAGCTGTAGTACATATACACAATGGAATATTATGCAACTATTAAAAAGAAGCATTTGAATCAGTTCTAATGAGGTGGATGAAACTGGAGCCTATTATACAGAGCGAAGTAAGTCAGAAAGAAAAACACCAATACAGTATATTAACACATATATATGGAATTTAGAAAGATGGTAATGATGACCCTATATGCCAGAGAGCAAAAGAGACACAGATGTAAAGAACAGACTTTTGGACTCTGTGAGAGAAGGCGAGGGTGGGATGATTTGTGAGAATAGCATTGAAACATGTATATTATCATATGTGAAACAGATCACCAGTCCAGGTTCAGTGCATGAGACAGGGTGCTCAGGGCTGGTGCACTGAGATGACCCTTAGGGATGGGATGGGGAGGGAGGTAGGAGAGGGGTTCAGGATGGAGAACACATGTACTGATTCATGTGAATGTATGGCAAAAACCACCATGATATTGTAAAGTAACTAGCCTCCAATTAAAATAAATAAATAAATAAAAGAAATAAAAACACTCTGTTTCCTTCTCCAGTTTCTATGTTATTTAAATCACTGTGGATCAGATGGTAAAGAATCTGCCTATAATGCAGGAGACCTGGGTTCAATTCCTGGTCAGGAAGATCCCCTAAAAAAAGGAATGGCAACCCACTCCAGTATCTTGCCTGGAAAATCCCGTGGACAGAGGAGGCTGGCAGGCTATAGCCCATGGGGTTGCAAAGAGCTGGACATGATTGAGTGAATAACACCTAACTCCTTTATCATGCTGATTAACATATCCTATCCAAATAACCTGTTTCATATGCTTTTCATAGTATGTACAGGACTTGTAAAATCCACTCTGTTCATTTCACCATGGACAGGGATAGAATATTTTTCATATCTTTTAAGCTGCTGTTTCACAGACTACCCTCTGCCATCTAGTTCTAAATTAGAACCATTATTTCAGCATTTATAGGCCAATGCAATTTATTATTAACCATTTTGTATCTAGTACACATTAATGTGTACTTATCAGTCAAAAATGAATTTTTATTTCCTTTTGAATTCTATGTACCCCACCTTAAGTTATGATAATAATGTGGGGCAAAGGGGAAGATACAAGAATGTCTGAGGACTTCCCTGATAGTCTAGTGGTTAAGAATCTGGGCTTCCACTGCAGGAGGCACAGGCCTGATCCCTGGTCAAGGAACTAAGATCCCACATACTCACCATGCTGCTGCTGCTGCTGCTGCTAAGTCGCTTCAGTCGTGTCTGACCCTGTGCGACCCCATAGACGGCAGCCCACCAGGCTCCCCTATCCCTGGGATTCTCCAGGCAAGAACACTGGAGTGGGTTGCCATTTCCTTCTCCAATGCATGAAAGTGAAAAGTGAAAATGAGGTCGCTCAGTTGTGTCCGACTCCCAGTGACCCCATGGACTGCAGCCTACCAGGCTCTTCCATCCATGAGATTTTCCAGACAAAAGTATTGGAGTGGGGTGCCATTGCCTTCTCCGTACCTGCCATGAGGCATGACCAAAAAACCCAAACAAAAGAACTCCTGAGTCTGGACTCTGGCCTATCTTCTAAGGGCCTGAATTCAATCAGGAAACAAATTCATATACCATGATGGTAAAAGGCAAAGTCTGGCATAGATATAATACTATATAAAGTATAAGATACTATATGTTATTCATATACAATAATATAAAATATTAAGATGACTTTAGGAAGGAGTTTTTACTTCTTTTGAGGGTGAACAGTAAATCATTTATGTACTGTGAAATTGGTTTTTGAATAAGGGGTATGATAGGAGATGCAGCAATTCAGAAGGTATTTAAGGTAGTGATGATAATACAGCAGAGGGACATGAGAAAGTCTGATATGTACATCAGCACACTAGCATGGCTGTAGGAGATATTACCTAAAAAGAATTCAAGGAATCCTTGGCCAAAAGAGTAGCTGACAACAGATTGTGGGAAAATCAGTACCCAGATAAAGAGGTAGGTCTCTACAAGGGCAGAAGACTTTAAACAAGGGACTTATAATGCATAAGAGGGTCTGAGAATGGAGTCTGTTTCAATGGTCCAATCTATTTCAATGGCTGAAGGTAAGGAAGAGTTCAATGAGGGGCAAGAGAGTACAGTTCTCACATGGTATTCTTTATTCAAACTGCAGACCCACAGTCTTCTCTCCACCCCACCCCCTCTTCCCATTCTGACTCAGTAGATCTGGGTGGGATTCTTCCACTGGTTATATGTGGAAAACTTTAACATAATTAGAGGAGTAATAACATCTAAATAGGTAAGATGTGAGTTTCAATTTCCACTATTTACTAGCCATGATTTAGACATCACTAGATGCTGGTTTTTCATTTATAAAATGGGAATATTTTTTTGAGGGGGGGGATTTAATTTAAAGAAAGGTTGGACAAAACCTGACACATTTTACTGTTGGGTCAATGAGGCTGGAAGGGAAGGGATAAATGGCAGAAACACTGCAAGGATATTTTGTTATTTATCTTACTAAGTAACCATGTTCTCACTCTCATATTTGTGTACATGAATTTTCTGCTGTACAGGAACTAGAGTTCTTCTAGGGCAGAAATCTTAGTCATCATTGTGTGCTCCAGATACTATAACTGAATGAATAAATTCAGTCTGCTCTTGACTCTAGCTGCATTTATGTTCATCATTGATTTTATATCATACCCTTGAACTCTTTAAGGACAGTGGCTTCACTGTTTATCTCTAGTGCCTAGTAAACTCAAGGTGCTCAATCAACGTTATTTAAGTGATGAATCAATGAACAAATTGATGTGCGGAGGATGAAGTGCACACTAATAACGGCTGGAGGGTAATTCAGGTTCTTATGTCTGAAATCCTGGTCTCTGGGGACTCTGCCACACAAAATGCAAGTTGTTCTGCCTGTCACTTTGAGATGAACAGTTCCCAAGAGGCTGTGTGAACCAACTGTCTTGGAATATATTTTTGTGAAATCATTTGAATAAGTTTAGCATTTAAAGTTCAAATTAGGTACCATTTCACATGGACACTAATAAGCTACTTTAAGTCACTAATAAGTGACTAATTAAGTCACTAATAAGCTACTTTAAGCTACTTCAGTTCACTGAACAGGGATTTAAAATTCCATTTAGTGTGTTCATTGGCACATTCTTTCCAGAATTCAGCATTTGTGGGGAAGAAAGTGACCAA
The DNA here is from genome assembly GCF_014754425.2 of Oryx dammah. NCBI lineage: Eukaryota > Metazoa > Chordata > Mammalia > Artiodactyla > Bovidae > Oryx > Oryx dammah. The sequence continues at coordinate 38,379,609 of NW_024070213.1, read as the reverse complement.
AAAGTGACCAAAATGATTTTTTTCTATCATTATAAGTTATGTAATCAATTATTTGATTATTTTTAGTTCAATCAGAGTTTAAGTGTTCTAGTGAAGAATAAAACATAAGGAATATCTAAATTACATAGGAAATAACAGGCAAGGTGACCCCATACTATCTTTGCAATAGCTACTTGATCTAAGTTGAGAAATTTATCCGTTCATTCAGCTGCTGAATAAATGTGTACAGTGTTCCGGGTATTGTGCCAGATGTTGGGGATACAAGGACGGACATGATACCCACCTGTTCAGAATAAGTCTCTCTTCAAATGAGAGTGTTTTTATTATTGAACTGTTAACAGTCACAAGTGTCTTTAAGCTCAATGGCTTCCCCAGAACACATCTTAAACTCGGGATGAATTTAGAGACCTGTTAGGATCCTGGAGTTCCTTTTGGGCTTCGACAGTTCCTAGAAATTAAATTGATGGAATGTACAGCTTTTAGGTCCTCCTAAGGTATTCACAGATGTTTTGCCCACAAGTGATAAAGTACCTGCCAACTCTGACGTAACTCTCCAGAGAAGGGCCTTCTTACACCAGCATCATCTGAGTTCTCCCACATCTACCTAACACTGACATCAAGGAAAATGCACAGACAGCACTGGTTTCAAACACTTGCAGAGACTGAGTTTCTATTTATTGAGCGTCTGCTATGTGGTCCCCTTGTGACGAATGCCATTCATGGGTACAACTGAGAAACTGAATACACCAATGGACCATGGCCAGAGAATATAAGAAAACAGAACTTTGACTCATAACCGGCAGCAACCTTCCCAGAAGCCCAACCCGTTATCTATAACAAAGAACCTGGAAAGCCAGCCAGCTAGAAGTCAGGTTTTCAGAAGGTCAAACTGCTATCTCTAGGGACGATCCAGGAAGCTGAACAATAACTTCTCTAACAGTTGGCCCCAAAGAGTCAGGGCTTGATTCATAGTCAACAGTTCCCCTAATTTTTTGTCCCTCCTTCCACTTAGCACCAACCAGAGACAGCCAAATACATAGCATTAATCAATCATGCAGAATGCCCCACTCCTAGCGAGTCGGCCTACAGACTCCTCAGTAGCCCCCAGTCAGGGCACAACTGCAGCTTCCCTTTTTCTCCTATAATGCCTTCCTGGCTTCTGCACCTGCTTCTGAGTCTATGCCAAAATACAGGTGACAGTTGTTTACTTTCTAGCTATTGCCAGCTCAGAATAAATAGACTTTGCTTATTCTCATTTGGTAGGCCTTCATTTATTTCCACAAAACTATTCTACTCCCTTTACAGGTAAGGGATCTTTACAGAGATTAACTTCTGAATGGGGGCACATGAGTGGCAGAGCTAGGCTTTGAATCTGGTTTCATTAATTCCATAGTAACTCCATTAACCATTATCCAAATGTAGATAAAAGAAGTTTTTCTTCTATTGTCCTCTGCTAAACCTAATTTGTATTTTGCGATAACTTTTATCTTTCCTTATCCTTTTAAGTCACTTCCTTTAGTGACTCCAAGTAGTTTGACAGTCATCTATGGGTCTGCTGGTATAGCCAAAAATTTCAATTTAGATGCACTGTTAAGAGTTTAAGGAGCTACCTCGGATTATAATGGTAAACTTAATTCCATATTTTTTATAATGAATTGAAAGTATGAACAGGTCTAGAGCCCAGCAGGTGAAGAGACTTGAGTTGTTCATAGGGAAAGAACCCTCTGTGTTGTCTCTGACTCATGGGACCAGTGCTGCCCACATCTGCTGCATGTCAATGGCTGAATTAGGACATTTCATTTACAGTAAGTTCCCTGCATACGAACCTTCAAGTGGGAAACTTTCAAAGATGCAAATCTGCATTCACATGTCTAATCATGTAAGTTAGTCCATGTGTCTGGTGTACATTGTTAATGTGTTACATCCTCTACAGGTGATTATGCTTTTGTGTACTTTACTGTATAGTGCTGTAAAGAGTACAGTAATACAGTATCTTTATTTCAAGCCCAGAATGTCATCTATGACAAGAAACAAAAAGAGCTACTACCCAACATCACTGGATTATTTTTATAAGAGGATAGACAGAACTGAATCCAGCAAGGAAACAGAACTTTTGCCATCAACATCAGGCGTGAATGAAATTGCAGCTTGACCTCCATCTCCTATTGCTGACGATCCTTCCGCTCCATCTCCCACCACCTCTCCTTCCTCTAGTTAGTAACTCTTCTTGCCTGTTCACCCAATGCCAGCTCCTGTCTGCCAGTTGTTGTACTGTACTACTCTACTTTTCAAGGTACTGTACTGTAAGATTAATATGTTTTATTTTGTGTTTTTTAATGTATTATTTGTGTGAAAAGAATTATAAACCGATTACAATATAATATGTAATAGCCAATTGTGTTAGTTGGGTACCTAGGCTAACCTTGAATTTACAAACAAACTGGACTTACGAATGTGCTTTCTGAACAGAACTCATTCCTAGGGGACTTACTGTACTGAGTGTGGGCCTCTATGTAACTTAAAAATAACTTGCTACCTCCATGATGCAGATTTTTAGCATCTGTATATTCACTAATTTAGAGTGCAGGGTAAACTTACTTGTATAATAATGCTCAGAGGTCAAGAAAGGGAGTTGATTAAGGACAATAAAATTTTAAAGAAAATAAGTTTTTTGTTTTAGTTGTTACATTTCGTCATTTGGATTATTTTTTATTTAGTCGTGTCTGACTCTTTTGTGGCCCCATGGACTGTAGCCCACCAGGCTCATCTGTCCTTGGGATTTCCCAGGAAAGAATACTGGAATAGGTTGCCATTTCCTTCCAGGGATCTCCCCAACTCAGTTCTAAATGAAATAAAGGTGTCAAGGGTAAGGCTTCAAAACTCACAGAAACTTTGCTCTCTGGTTCCACAGAAATCCTGAAGTTTTGTGTCAAAGCCTGTGTGAATCCTTTTGTGTAATGTGAAATACTGTGCATTGAAATGGGTGTGCAAAAAATATATGGAGAGGCAAGGCTCATGCTGAGTGTTCAGACTCAGGATGCTAGGAAGCCAGGTGGCCTCCATGCCTGCCATCCTTCACCGTCGTGGAGTGAAGAAATGCAAGTGATTTCTCTGGAGGGACCAAAGCGGGGCTCCTTACCTCTAGGGAACACTGCCCACCATCAGCAACTCTCTCAGGATCAGCCACTCCCTGGAGCAGCTGAGGTACCTCCTGGGGCATGAAAGGTGAGATAGGCAGTGAGCAACACAAGTCCCACTCCTGGGATGTGCAGCAGCAGAAAGCAGACTGGTTTTTATGTCAAATGTTCACATAGGAAGGAAAGGAGGGATTTTATATGTCATAGTTTTTTTGGAAAAGCAACTCAGAATATATCAAAGGACACACTGTCAGATGGCAGGGCAGTCTGCAAAAAATACCTCAGTATGTGAAAGTAAAAATAAATAAATACATAGATCTGGAGAGACAAGAGGAAAGGGAGAACAGCTGAAGAAAAGAAAAGGAAATGGAGTAAAGACACATAAAAATAGAAACCAGAATTTGCAGGCTATGTAGGTAAAATTAATAAAAAATTTCAGAAATTCCTCCTTCCTTTTCTTGAGAAAGTATTTTTAGATTTGTATAAAATTTAAAGAGAAAAGTCATAGCACTACTAAAGGACAAAAATGACAGAGAAGTGGAGGAGCATCTTAGCACATGTTTACACACATATATAAATAGCCATACATTATACATGTACACACACAGATACACATATCATACATGTGGCATATACTGACCTTAACCTTTCTTTAGTACAAGTTCAGAATGACATTTTCAAAACTGTCCTTTAAAAATTCAATAAAATTTCTAGCACTTTAAGAAAATGTATAAATTTTCTCAGTGAATAATTTTACAGTTTAATTACCCTTTTTAATTATATCATCTCCCCCACTCCTCCCACCAAAAAAATTGTATCTGGAATTGGTGTTGGCTCAGATATGCCTGGAAACATTTTTAACAGATATATTCTCTTCTCAGGAAAAGGTTACAAAGGAAAAAAAACGATAATACTAATAAAATGTAAAGTGATGATATACATAGAGATTTACAATTCAAAGTTACGAGGAGGGGAGAAATTCTGTTATACAGATCATTTCTTTTACAACTACCGGCATGTTCAGTCATGATAACCATCACATCTCACCCCTTCCACATGGCAGGAAGTATATACATTATATAAGAGAGGGAAAAAAAATATTCTGGAGAGAAGAGAGAGGGCCTAACTGCAATAGTGGGAGCTCTCTGGGGAAAAGGAATGTGAATAAAGATTTGTGCTGTGAATAATGAAGCAGTGAGATAAGTACAGTGAAGTAAAAAAAATTTTTTTTTAGATTTTGTGCTATAGTCTCTCTGTGTTAGCTCATGCCGTGAGGAAGTCCCTGCTATATATTTATGTTAGTGATACTCTTCGTAAAGGCAGCCTTGTCTGCCATCAGAAGTGGTAGGGAAAGAGTAGCCACAACAAGTGATGAGCAAACAAGAAGAGGAATGAATACAGATTTCTCAAGAGGCAGGTTAGGTGGTTTGGTATTCCCATCTCTTTCAGAATTTTCCACAGTTTATTGTGATCCACACAGTCAAAGGCTTTGGCATAGTCAATAAAGCAGAAATAGATGTTTTTCTGGAACTCTCTTGCTTTTTCCATGATCCAGTGGATGTTGGCAATTTGATCTCTGGTTCCTCTGCCTTTTCTAAAACCAGCTTGAACATCAGGAAGTTCACGGTTCACGTATTGCTGAAGCCTGGCTTGGAGAATTTTGAGAATTACTTTACTAGCATGTGAGATGAGTGCAATTGTGTGGTTGTTTGAGCATTCTTTGGCATTGCCTTTCTTTGGAATTGGAATGAAAACGGACCTTTTCCAGTCCTGTGGCCACTGCTGAGTTTTCCCAATTTGCTGGCATATTGAGTGCAGCACTTTCACAGCATCATCTTTCACGATTTGAAACAGCTCAACTGGAATTCCATCACCTCCACTAGCTTTGTTCATAGTGATGCTTTCTAAGGCCCACTTGACTTCACATTCCAAGATGTCTGGCTCTAGATTAGTGATCACATCATCATGATTATCTGGGTCGTGAAGATCTTTTTTGTACAATTCTTCCGTGTATTCTTGCCACCTCTTCTTAATATCTTCTGCTTCTGTTAGGTCCATACGATTTCTGTCCTTTATCGAGCCCATCTTTGCATGAAACGTTCCCTTGGTATCTCTAATTTTCTTAAAGAGATCTCTAGTCTTTCCCATTCTGTTGATTTCCTCTATTTCTTTGCATTGATCGCTGAAGAAGGCTTTCTTATCTCTTCTTGCTATTCTTTGGAACTCTGCATTCAGATGCTTATTTCTTTTCTTTTCTCCTTTGCTTTTCACTTCTCTTCTTTTCACAGCTATTTGTAAGGCCGCCCCAGACAGCCATTTTGCTTTTTTGCATTTCTTTTCCATGGGGATGGTCTTGATCCCTGTCTTCTGTACAATGTCACGAACCTCATTCTATAGTTCCTCAGGCACTCTATCTATCAGATTTAAGCCCTTAAATCTATTTCTCACTTCCACTGTATAATCATAAGGGATTTGATTTAGGTCATACCTGAATGGTCTAGCGGTTTTCCCTACTTTCTTCAATTTAAGTCTGAATTTGGTAATAAGGAGTTCATGATCTGAGCCACAGTCAGCTCCTGGTCTTGTTTTTGTTGACTGTATAGAGTTTCTCCATCTTTGGCTGCAAAGAATATAATCAGTCTGATTTTGGTGTTGACCATCTGGTGATGTCCATGTGTAGAGTCTTCTCTTGTGTTGTTGGAAGAGGGTGTTTGCTATGACCAGTGCATTTTCTTGGCAAAACTCTATTAGCCTTTGCTTTGTTTCATTCCACATTCCAAGGCCAAATTTTCCTGTTACTCCAGGTGTTTCTTGACTTCCTACTTTTGCATTCCAGTCCCCTATAATGAAAAAGACATCTTTTTTGGGTGTTAGTTCTAAAAGGTCTTGTAGGTCTTCATAAAACCATTCAACTTCAGTTTCTTCAGTGTTACTGGTTGGGGCATAGACTTGGATAATTGTGATATTGAATGGTTTGCCTTGGAGATGAACAGAGATCATTCTGTCGTTTTTGAGATTGCACCCAAGTACTGCATTTCAGACTTTTGTTGACCATGATGGCTACTCCATTTCTTCTGAGGGATTCCTGCTGCAATGGTCATCTGAGTTAAATTCACCCATTCCAGTCCATTTTAGTCCGCTGATTCCTAGAATGTCAACGTTCACCCTTGCTTTATTGTAATTAATTTCCTCAGTTAAGTGTAAAGGGAGATTATCCTTGGTGGGCCTAATCGAATCAGTGATTCCTTTATAAGAATTACTGTTTTCCTAAAGAAAGAGATTCTACTGATTTTGAAAAACAAGTTTCTTGAGTTTTAAAACTGCATGGAAACTATGAGATGATTCTTACTTGTTGTTTTAGACTGTTTTATTTTGAGGACTTTGTTACACAAAAATAGAAAACTAACCCAGTTGTCTTAGTTGGTTTCTGTTGCTTTCAACCAAAGGACTCTGACTGATAAAACTTGCTAGATCTCCTGAAAACTTCCTTGGCTGCAATCTGTGAAGCATATTTTAATCAATAAGCAACAAAACCAATTACCTTCCTCTTACGATTAAATGTCACAAAATATGCTATTTCTATGTACCTAGAGTTTAGCAAAAGTAAAATAGTCTCTGTCTTGCTAGGATCAGCTAAACCACCTGTTCTCTAACTTTTTTTGTCTCAGAACCTTTTATACCCAAAATTATTGAATAGCCTAAACAGCCTTTATGTTATCATGCCTACCAATACTTCACATATTTGAAAATAAAACTGAGATTTTAAAATACTTGCTTATCATTTAAAACTATAAGCTAATTAAATGTTAACAGAAATAACATGTTTTTTTGAAAAGTGACTGTTTTGATAGTGACTAATATTTTCCAAAATTAAAAAAAAAATCTATATTGAGAAGGTTGGCACCATTTTACATTTTTACTTCTTTAATATCTCTTAGTAGAAGCAACTAGACTTCATATCTGTTTCTGTATTCAATCTGCTATAATATTTTTGTCAAACATATGGAGAAAATCTGGCCTTCCACAGATATGTATTTGGAAAGGGAGGGATATTTTATAAGCCTTTCTAGATAATTACGGATATTGTTTTTTATATTATGCCAAAAACTTGGCAAATTACAGTTTCCATATCAATAACCTCAGATATGCAGATGACACCACCCTTATGGCAGGAAGTGAAGAGGAACTAAAAAGCCTCTTGATGAAAGTAAAAGAAGAGAGTGAAAAAGTTGGCTTAAAGCTCAAAATGCAGAAAATGAAGATCACGGCATCCGGTCCCATCACCTCATGGGAAATAGATGGGGAAACAGTGGAAACAGTGTCAGACTTTATTCTTTTGGGCTCCAAAATCACTGCAGATGATGACTGCAGCCATGAAATTAAAAGACGCTTACTCCTTGGAAGAGAAGTTATGAGCAACCTAGGTAGCATATTCAAAAGCACAGACATTACTTTGCCGACTAAGGTCCGTCTAGTCAAGGTTATGGTTTTTCCAGTGGTCATGTATGGATGTGAGAGTTGGACTGTGAAGAAAGCTGAGTGCCGAAGAATTGATGCTTTTGAACTGTGGTGTTGGAGAAGACTCTTGAGAGTCCCTTGGACTGCAAGGAGATCCAACCAGTCCATCCTAAAGGAGATCAGCCCTGGTATTTCTTTGGAAGGAATGATGCTAAAGCTGAAACTCCAGTACTTTGGCCACTTCATGACAAGAGTTGACTCAATGGAGAAGACTTTGATGCTGGGAGGGATTGGGGGCAGGAGGAGAAGGGGACGACCGAGGATGAGATGGCTGGATGGCATCACTGACTCGATGGACACGACTCTGAGTGAACTCTGGGAGTTGGTGATGGACAGAGAGGCCTGGTGTGCTGCGATTCATGGGGTTGCAAAGAGTTGGACACTATTGAGCGACTGAACTGAAATGAAAGTTTAGTACAATGTGGACCATATCAATGAACTTCTCATATTCTGTTGCACTAAGATCACTGGCCTATCTCACTGTTTAGGTGGCTCTTTTACTCATGCATAATTTTATAGTATAATGATTGGTCATTTGGAAAATAACAATTCACTGAATTATGCAGATCTTCCAAATAGTTACACATTTCATTATATCCTATTAGAAATAATATTTGTTAATATCATAGCCAATCTTATCAGGGAAGTCAGAATTTGTCTCTTCTCAGGGATAAACTATAAAATCTGAATTCTTAGATTTGGATTCTAAACCACCTTGAAATATGCTCTTTTACAGCATCAAAGGCCATAATAACATACCCGTCTCTTCTCTGACTTGTGAAAATCTAGGTTCCCAAAGTGTCAGGGTGTACATCTAGCCATGGCTGTACTCCCATGGCTCTCAGAAACTCTGTTCTGTTGTTACACAAGTATTATCTCTCCTGTTTGACTGAGAAATCCTTGATAGGGAAGGCTGTTTCCTTTTTATTTTTGTATCCCCAGCAATTTGAGCTGTGATAGGTGATAGGTGTATAATCTGTGTTTGTTGAATGAACAAAGCATACAAATAAATCTTCTTGTATCTTCACCCTTTTGGGATTAGCATATACACACCACTCTACATAAAATAAATAGCCAATAAGGACTACAGGGAAATCAATGTTTTATAATAAGCTATAAAAGGTAAAGGATCTGAATATATATATATATATATATATATATGACTCAATCACTGTGCTTACACCTAAAACTAACACAACATTGTAAATCAACTATACTTCAATTAAAAAATAAACAAAATAAAATAAAATCCTCAGAGTTTATATTATAAACTTTTGACGCCTTTACTTCAGCAAACAATTTCTTTTTGCTTCTCAAGACTATTTTATTTTTCATATAAGTGTTTTCTTTAATTTGAGAGATGAAGTTGTCAGCAGGTATATCATGAATTTAAAGTAGAATTGCTAGAATAGTGATGCCCATATGGACCACTTGTAGAACTCGTTTAAAAATCAGATTCCCAAGCCTCACACCTGAGTTTGGAACAACAGACTGGTTCCAAATCAGGTAAGGAGTACATCAAGGCTGTATGTTGTCATCCTGCTTATTTAACTTATATGTGGAGTACATCATGCAAAATGCCAAGCTGGATAAAACACAATCTGGAATCAAGGTTGCTGGGAGAAATATCAATAACCTCAGACATTCAGATGACACCACCCTTATGGCATCAAGAGAAGAACTAAAAGCCTCTTTATGAAAGTGAAAGAGGAGAGTGAAAAAGTTGGCTTAAAACTCAACATTCAGAAAACTAAGATCATGGTGTCTGGTCCCATCGTTTCAAGGTAAACAATGGAAACAGTGACAGACTTTATTTTCTTGGGATCCAAAATCACTGCAGATGGTGACTGCATCGTGCAATTACAAGACTCTTGCTCCTTGGAAGAAAAGCTATGACCAACCTAGACAGAATATTGAGAAGCAGAGACATAAAAGCAGATGAAAAGGTCCATCTAGTCAAGACTATGCTTTTTCCAGTAGTCATGTATGGATGTGAGAGTTGGACTATAAAGAAAGCTGAGCGCCAAAGAATTGATGCTTTTGAACTGTGGTGTTGAAGATGACTCTTGAGAGTCCCTTGGACTGCAAGGAGATCCAACCAGTCCATCCTAAAGGAGATCAATTCTGAATATTCATTGGAAGGACTGATGCTGAAACTGAAACTCCAATACTTTGACCACCTGATGTGAAGACTGACTCATTGGAAAAGACCTGGATGCTGGGAAAGATTGAAGGCGGGAGGAGAAGGGAATGACAGCGGATGAGATGGTTGGATGGCATCACCAACTCGATGGACATGAATTTGTGCAACCTCTGGGGGTTGGTGATGGACATGTAAGCCTGGTGTGCTGTAGTCCATGGAGTTGCAAAGAGTCGGACATGACTGAGGGACTGAACTGAACTGAACTGAACACCTGAGTTTTTCATTTGAGTCTGTTAAAATATGCCAGATACCTCTCAGGAACCTCACAGCTTATTTTGTTTCTCATCCTTAGAAGAATTAAAAACAGACTACAATTCCAAAATATATCAATTGTCATACTCAGGTAAACTATAAAGGAAAACTCAGCATACCAGAGTTCCAAAGAATAGCAAGAAGAGATAAGAAAGCCTTCTTCAGCAATCAATGCAAAGAAATAGAGGAAAAGAACAGAATGGGAAAGACTAGAGATCTCTTCAAGAAAATTAGAGATACCAAGGGAACATTTCATGCAAAGATGGGCTCGATAAAGGACAGAAATGGTATGGACCTAATAGAAGTAGAAGATATCAAGAAGAGGTGGCAAGAATACACGGAAGAATTGTACAAAAAAGATCTTCACGACCCAGATAATCATGATGATGTGATCACTAATCTAGAGCCAGACATCTTGGAATGTGAAGTCAAGTGGGCCTTAGAAAGCATCACTATGAACAAAGCTAGTGGAGGTGATGGAATTCCAGTTGAGCTATTTCAAATCCTGAAAGATGATGCTGTGAAAGTGCTGCACTCAATATGCCAGCAAATTGGGAAAACTCAGCAGTGGCCACAGGACTGGAAAAGGTCCGTTTTCATTCCAATTCCAAAGAAAGGCAATGCCAAAGAATGCTCAAACAACCACACAATTGCACTCATCTCACATGCTAGTAAAGTAATGCTCAAAACTCTCCAAGCCAGGCTTCAGCAATACATGAACCGTGAACTCCCTGATGTTCAAGCTGGTTTTAGAAAAGGCAGAGGAACCAGAGATCAAATTGCCAACATCCACTGGATCATCAAAAAAGCAAGAGAGTTCCAGAAAAACATCTATTTCTGCTTTCTTGACTATGCCAAAGCCTTTGACTGTGTGGATCACAATAAACTGTGGAAAATTCTGAAAGAGATGGGAATACCAGACCACCTCACCTGCCTCTTGAGAAATCTGTATGCAGGTCAGGAAGCAACAGTTAGAACTGGACATGGAACAACGGACTGGTTCCAAATAGGAAAAGGAGTACGTCAAGGCTGTATATTGTCACCCTGCTTATTTAACTTCTATGCAGAGTACATCATGAGAAACGCTGGGCTGGAAGAAACACAAGCTGGAATCAAGATTGCTGGGAGAAATATCAATCACCTCAGATATGCAGATGACACCACCCTTATGGCAGAAAGTGAAGAGGAACTAAAAAGCCTCTTGATGAAAGTGAAAGAGGAGAGTGAAAAAGTTGGCTTAAAGCTCAACATTCAGAAAACGAAGATCATGGCATCTGGCCCCATCACTTCATGGGAAATAGATGGGGAAACAGTAGAGACATTACTTTGCCGACTGCGGTCCGTCTAGTCAGGGCTATGGCTTTTCCTGTTGTGGTGTATGGATGTGAGAGTTGGACTGTGAAGAAGGCTGAGTGCCGAAGAATTGATGCTTTTGAACTGTGGTGTTGGAGAAGACTTTTGAGAGTCCTTTGGACTGCAAGGAGATCCAACCAGTCCATTCTGAAGGAAATCAGCCCTGGGATATCTTTGGAAGGAATGATGCTAAAGCTGAAACTCCAGTACTTTGGCCACCTCACGCGAAGACTTGACTCATTGGAAAAGACTCTGATGGTGGGAGGGATTGGGGACAGGAGGAGAAGGGGACGACAGAAGATGAGATGGCTGGATGGCATCACTGACTTGATGGATGTGAGTCTGAGTGAACTCCGGGAGATGGTGATGGACAGGGAGGCCTGGCATGCTGTGATTTATGGGGTCGCAAGGAGTCGGACATGACTGAGCGACTGAACTGAACTGATACTCAGTGGGGAAGATGGGTTTTAGAATATATTCCATCATGGGTAGAAATGTTTCTAAAAACAATATTGTTGACCTAACTGCAAAGAATGTAAAAACTAAAGTAGCTACAGAAAGAACATTGCTGAGTTTCTGCAAATGAAGAAATAAACTTTAATAGTCTCTGTGTTTATCTTATGCTCAAGATAAAGACATTCTTTTATGACTTTAACTCTCAGATACTTCATATGCCAACCAGAGATATTCACTCTTCAGAGAAAATGAAGATTTTCTGCCAGAATGTGATGGAAAGATATTGGAATAAATCACTATAAAAACAATCAATTTTATAGCAAGTATCTCTAAGGTTTCTGATATTATAATACTTAAAACATAATAACTTGTTTAAAATTTAAATCTTTAAAATAAATGTAATCCTGAGAAAGGGTTCTACTTTTCAGAAGAAAAATAAAACAGATATCACCCCTATATTTTTAAAACTAAAAATTCTATATTTTAAAAACATTTGGAAACAAAATAACCAGTATCAAAGTCTGAAAAGTAGAACTTTGACAATATTTTCTGAGGAGAATGTAAATTACATTGGTAAAGGTAATAAGACTTGTCAAATCCACCCTAAAAAAAAAAGCAAAAAACAAAATGGAAACCAATTTTATTGACCTTAGCAAAATATACCAGTGAAAAAGTATACCAATTTGTGGCTATTATTCTGTCCTAGTGTTAACGTCTTAAATAGAGTAGATGTTAATTGCCCTTGGAAATTAAATGCAACATAAAAATTCTTAGGAAAAGACATTATTTTTTTCTGTAGTCAAGAAAATGCTGCTCTTTTAGATGTTTCCTTGGCTGACACTAAAAGGTCTTATTTCATAGAGTTTTTGAAAAATTGATTGTTTAATAAGCAATCTGTGCAGATAAAACTGTCTGGAGACAACCAGTCATAATATCTCTGTATAAAAGGCAAGAAAACAAAAAGGATGATGCAGAATGTCTTGGAGCATATGTTATAAATACATAGAGTATCTACTCAACAGAGAATCAATTGTGAAATAATTTCTACTACTTCTTACTCATAATTTAAAATTATACATTCCTTGTTCATTAGCCCTGAAAAGATGAAAGGGAGAATGCATGTTAATTATCAGGATTTAAATAGATATTAAGAAACTATAATATCTGAGATAATAGATAGATCATTATCCACTTATATTGACAATGTTTTGTTTCAGAGATCCTCATTATAACATTTCTATTTCTTCTTTAAATTCTCTTCTTAAACTTTTCTATTAGCTTCTTTTTAATACTGCCAATCAAAATGTCTTCAATGCTTAGCAAACAAGAGGCCAAGTCTGTTGACAAACACCAGATGATCAGAATTTATAACTATTACAGCAGAGAAGGTGCTCTGAAGAAACCTGGCTACCTCCACACTCTAAGAGATCTTGCAGTCCTCACCAAGATAGAAAAAATAATTTTTTTATAAAGGAGGAAGTGGTATTTGCTTTAAATTTTATTTTTGAATATTATTTTATAAAGATCTAAGAAAAATAAGTTTTCAAAAATAAGTCAGCATCTTATGTTCTTTCAAATAAACCACTTCATCATGGTTTTGTATGGAGCTCTGCAAAGTTAGCTCTCCCATCTTCCCAAATTTTGCCATTTTTCCTCTAAAATAATTTAGTAGTTCTCTGTATTATTATTCAAAATATCTCTTTAGAAGAATTTAGAGGGTCCACACACTGGCTCCAAACCAGAATGCAACTAAGACTAATGTGATTTCAAAGTGAAATGAACAAAATGTGAAAATTAGACATATATCCAAACTCTCTGACAAGATAGGCAAAAAATGAATGTTTATTCCACAGTTTGGTGTTGTTTAGTTGGTGAGTCATGTCCGACTCTTTTGTGACTCCATGAACTGCAGCCCACCAGGTTCCTCTCTCTGTGGGATTTCCCAGGGAAGAATACTGGAGTGGGTTGCCATTTGCTTCTCCAGGGGATCTTCCCAACCCAGGGATAGAACATGTGTGTCCTGTACTGGCAGGTGGATTCTTTACCACTTAGCCACCAGGGAAGCCCAACAAAATCTAAATGATTTTGAAGGTATTAGAATTTCATTTTGGAAAAAACTCACCACTTGTGTTCCCAAAATAATTTGGAAAAGTTTAAATCTTTTTCTGGAGCAATATTTGCATATGAACCTTTGCTAATAAACACCTTACAGCTACTTTAGTAAAAAAGATCTTGTTTTGGTACTTTCTAAACCTTCACTATTAGAAGTGAAAAGAGCCACCATTTAAATCCTGAAGACAGTTACTGAACGTCTTCATAAATAATAAATGAAGCAAGTACAGAGTTGTCTATGGGTTTTGAGAACAGGACTTCTAATTCCTCTTTCTCCAAATTCCTTTACTCTTGAGTCAAAACTCATAGAGGAAACCATACAATGAAATCAGAAGTATCTCTAATACCTGTTAAATTTACTAAACAAGGAGGCCATTAGACTGAGGTGGCTTTAATGGTTTAGTAACCTGCATAAGCAAATCAAAATTTAGCCTGTAATTTTAGCCTATGACTTTAGCCTCCAAGTTAAAACATAATAAAACTGGGACTTCCCTGGTGGTCCAGTGGCTAAGACTGGGCTCCCAATACAGGGGACCAGGTCGACCCTTGGTTAGGGAACTAGGTCCCTCATGCTGCAACTAAGATCCACCATAGCCTAATTAATTAATTTTTTAAAAAGCAAAACCTAAGGACAATCATGGGCTTCCCAAATGGCCCTAGTGGTAAAGAACCCACCTGCCAGTGCAGGAAATATAAGAGATTCGGGTTCAATCCCAGGGTAGGGAAGATCCTCTGAAGAAGGGAATGGCAACCCACTCCAGTATTCTTGCCTGGAGAATTCCACGGACAGACGAGCTTGGTGGGCTACAGTTGCACAGAGTCCAACAGGACTGACACAACTTAGCACGCACACACAAAGACAACCAATCACAGTCAACTAGGCTTTCTCCAATAATGCAACTGCATAAGCCACAGTCAATCAAATAATATTCTTGCTTTGCTTCCACCTCTTCTCGATCAGTCTTTCCTCTAACCTCTGTTAACAGAAGGTTTCTAATCTCTTATGCTTTGGTGCTGCCTCATTCTAACTGATTTTCATTCACATAAACTCTTGAAAGTCTTAATATGCCTCAGTTTCTCTTTTAACACTTCTCAGTGAAAATATCATCGAACCAAAGGAATAAATGGGTCACTATTATTTATTGAGACTATTATCCCAGTATGCTAGACAAGAGAATCCCATGGACAGAGGAACTTGGAAGGCTACAGTCCATAAGGTTGTAAACAGTAGAACATGACTGACGTGACTTAGCATGCACAACAGTTGCAGAAAGTGTCCCACATGGCATACAATTGTTTTATTTAATCCTTACAATCACTACATGAGGTGACTAACGAAGCCTCTCCTCTCAGGGAGCTTAAGTAACCTATGCCAGTCTGATGGCAAGATGAGAACAGGACTTTGAACCCAGGAATTCTGTCTCCAGAGCTTGTTTCCTTCTGCACAAAACTAGTGAGAGGCTCTTAAATATATATGCTCAGGGTAAACAGTGTGCCTCTTCACTCCTATAAGTTGTTCAGTTTGAAAATAAGGGAAACTGGAATTATTTGGGGAGTTCACTCAAGCTGAGGCCTTGAGTGCACTCAAGGTGACAACTGCTGAGCAAAGCTGTGGTGGCCCCACGCCAGGGAGAGCATGATCGCTTCCTTAACTCTTGCTGTTTATCTTAAAATTTCCACATCAGCCTTTGTTCTACATTCCTATTAGATAGCCAGAAAGGCCAGAGTCCTATATAAGTTGTCACTGGCACTGTTATTATAGGGCAGTCCAGAGTCTCTCCATTCAGTTTTCCCACTGGGAAAAATTTATGCTAATTGTTTAGAGTAAAACATAACTGGAGCTGTCCTACAGCTCTGAACTTGGACTAACAACAGCAAAAACAATAATAGCCAGGACCTTCTGTCCTAAACCTTCTGGTAAGGGTTTCATGTGTATTATCCTACTTACTCCTACAACAATCGTTTGAGGCAAGCATGATTATTACAAATGAGAAAACTGAGGCTCAGAGAGGATAAGCAACTAGTCTGAAAGTGTTTTTTATTTGGGAAGTTAACTGACTACAAGTTAATTAGCATTACTTTTGTATCCATTTACTTCAAAAAAGAACATGAGTCAATTAAGCACAGAGTAGTGACCTTTCAGTTAGTCTATACAATCCTAGGTCTTTCATACTATTGTACTAATTTCACTTTGCAATTTAAATGTGCTATTAATATCTTTTAAAAACACTGCCTAAGTCTAACAAATCATTACTTTGGTATTTATACACTTAGAACACGTGCCAGGTGAAGCAAAAATGTTGGCAAAATATTTATAGAATGAATGTCCCAGTCCAATACTCCCATGTCCAGTGAAATACAACAAGCTGCCTTTTGAACACTTTGAAGCTGCTTATTTAATGAAAAAACACACACATACACACAAAAGCACACAAATCTATTATCAGGCATGAGATGGAATGATTAACCTCTGCTCTGAGTATGCAAATTAAAATTTTAAATGGATTTTTCCAGGCAAATTCAATAAAATAACCAAATGCACCTGAAATATCATATTTCTCCCTGGAGCTCTCAAGTTCCTTGCTACTGTAGTCTATGTTTGAACCCCATATAAAAACTCTTAGACTGTCAGCCTCTACCAGACATGCTGAAGTGACACTTGGTAATGCGCACACTCAGGGCAGAATTGAATTTCAGAGATCACCAACAACCACCTTCCACCCAACCCCCTTGGTCCCTGGCCTCCTAGGTCTTTCATACTATTGTATGAAACAAAAGTTCAGCATTTCATGTCATGAAGTCATAGCAAAAAGCAATTTTTCTTCATTCAAACATTTAAATAACTCACAACCATTATTTGGCTTATACGTCACAGCCCCAGGTGAACCAAGTACTCATTTTTAAGCAATTTAGAACATTGCAGATTTATTGATTCTACTTCACAGAAAGTATTTGATTTCTTAGGATAAATGAGTTCTGACGAGCTATAGTGGAGACCATGGAAAAGTGAAAATGAAATAAAGAACCCGTCTGTCACCCCAAGGCTCATTTAGCTTGTCACTCCTACTAATAACTTTAGCAATGTCTAGGACTCTGTTCATTTCTTGTTTTCTTCTTACCTTTTGTCTTTCTTTTTTTCAGGCTTCGGGTTTCTCTTGGACAAAAAGGGAAGGTAAGAGTCAAGCAGGAAATGTAGCAGAAGAATTTAAATCAGGCCTAAGAAGCAATGATAGGGGCGTCCAGGGCATCCCATGACCCAACAGCCTCTCACCAGTGGAGATCTAAAAGCTCAGGAGAGGAAGGCTCATGCACTGTTATATCCAGGTGACAGAGGTCCAGCTCAGCCCAAGCTGACAGGAGGGCTCTATGGGTGCGGCCCCCAGGAACTGCTGCAATCACCTGTGTGTTGTGAAATGCACATAATGCTTTCTTGTCTTAAAATATTGCCATTGCAGCCTTCCTCAGTGTGCGAGATTTTGAGAAACATTAATTTGGTTATCTCACTGGTGATCAGGAACCAAATATCATGTAGCAATTTATTCACTTATCATTCATCCAACAAAACAAAATTACTGGTGACCTGCTATCTAAAGTACTGCACTAGGTAATAGAAAGAAAGAGCTCTAAATGTGAAGAATGTGCCAAAATACATGGACTTAATATATTCTTCCACTGCCCCTTCACTCAACTCCCAGTTGTCTGTGTTTGTTTGCAAAAAAGGAGGGCTAGAGATTTCACAGAAGCAGGAATGTACAACGATTAGGAGCAGTATTCCAAAAGTTATATCACTTAGGTTCCAATTGCAACTCTGACATATTTTAATTAAGTAACTTTGGACATGTTTTGTAAGTGCTATATGCTTTAGTTAATCTGCCTGAAATCCTGGGATGAGGGTGATATTATAATAGTACTTATATCAGAAGATTGCAGTAAGGATTTGCATGATTAATTTACATAAACTATCCAGGGTAGTGCCTGGCAAATAGTTCAATACAAATACTACAAATATTCTCATCATTCTCTGAGTTTGAATGGATTTCCTGGATTTCACTTGGAAGATATCATCAGTGTGGGTACAGTTGGGCTAAAAGACTTCATGCTGATAAAGACCTTGATTCTACTCAACTATCATTATGAGTGATAACAGAGCTTATCTCCCACAGATGTAGAACTAGGACAGTATCTCTAGCATTCTAAATTGAGCCATGTGAGTGTGTGTGCTAAGTCGCTTCAGTCATGTCCAGCTCTTTATGACCCCATGGACTGCAGCCCAGTAGGCTCCTCTATCTATGGGATTCTCCAGCAAGAATACTGGAGTGGGTTGCCATGCCCCCCTCCAGGGGATCTTCTCAACTCAGAGATCAAACACCCATCTCTATGTCTTCTGCATTGACAGGTGGGTTCTTTACCACTAGTGCCACCTGGGAAGCTCACATTGGGCCATTGTTTTTTTGAAGACAGTTGCTAAGTCAAGTCCGACACTTTGTGACCCATGAACTGTAGCACACCAGCCTTCCCTGTCCTTCACTATCTCCCTGAATTTCCCAAAATTCACATCCACTGAGTCAGTGATACCATCCAAACATCTCATTCTCTGTCACCCCCTTCTCCTCTTGCCCTCAGTTTTTCCCAGCATCAGGGTCTTTTCCAGTGAGTCGGCTCTTCACATCAGGTGGCCAAAGTATTGGAGCTTCAGCTTCAGCATCAGTCCCTCCAGTAAAAATTCAGGGTTGATTTCCTTCAGGATGGACTGGTTTGATTTTGCAGTCTAAAGGACTCTAGAGTCTTCTCCGATGACACAGTTTGAAAGCATCAATTCTTCAGTGTTCAGCCTTTGTTATGGTTCAACTCTTACATCCATACATGACTCCTGGAAAAACCATAGCTTGGACTATAAGGACTTTTGTTGGCGAAGTGATATCTCTGCTTTTTAATACGCTGTCTAGGTTTGTCATAGCTATTCTTCCAAGGAGCAAGTGTATTTTAATTTTGTGGCTGCAGTGGCCATCCACATTGATTTTGGAGCCCAAGAAAATAAAATCTGCCACTGTTTCCACATTTTCCCCATCTATTTGTCAGGAAGAGATGGAACCAAATACCATGATCTTTGTTTTTTGAATGCTGAGTTTTAAGCCAGCTTTCTCATACTCTCCTTTTTCACCTTCATCAAGAGGCTCTTTAGCTTCTCTTCATTTTTTTGTTGTAAGGGTGATATCATCTGGATATCTGAGATTGTTGATATTTCTCCCTGCAATCTTTATCCCAGCTTGTGATTCAGACAGCCTGGCATTTCACCTGATGTACTCTGCATGTAAGTTAAATAAGCAGGGTGAAAATATACAGCCCTGATGTACTCCTTTCCCAATTAGGAACCAGATTGTTGTTCCATGTCTAGTTCTAACTGTTCCTTTTTATCCTGCATACAGGTTTCTCAGGAGGCAGACAATGTGATCTGGTATTTCCATGTCATTAAAAATATTCCACAGTTTGTTGTGATCCACACAGTCAAAGGTTTTAGCACAGTCAATGAAGTAGATGTTTTTTTGGAATCCCATTGCTTTTTCTATGATCCAGTGGCATATTGTGGCAATTTATCTCTGGTTCCTCTGCCTTTTCTAAATCCAGCTTGTACATTTGGAAGTTCTTGGTTCATGCAGTGTTAAAGCCTATCTTGAAAGATTTGGGGCAGAATCTTGCTAGCATGTGAAATGAGTGCAATCTGAACATTCTTTGGCATTGCCTTTCTTTGGGGTTGGAATGAAAACTGACTTTTTCCAGTCCTGTGGCCACTGCTGAGTTTTTCCAAATTTTCTGGCATAATGAGTGAAGCACTTTCATAGCATCATCTTTTAGGATTTGAAGTAGCTCAGTTGGGATTCCATCATCCATTAGCTTTGTTAGTAATGATACTTCCTAAGGCCCACTTGACTTGACACTCCAGGATGTTTGGCTCTAGGTGAGTGATCACACCATTGGTTATCTGAGTCATTAAGACTTTTTTGTACAGTTCTTCTGTGTATTCTTGCCACCTTTTCTTAATCTCTTCTGCTTCTGTTAGGTACTTGCCATTTTTGTCCTTTATTGTGCCTATCTTTACATGAAATATTCCTTGGTATCTCTGATTTTCTTAAAGAAATCTCTACTCTTTCCCATTCTATTGTTTTCCTTCATTTCTTTGCATTGTTCACTTAAGGCTTTCTTATCTCTCCTTGCTATTCTCTGGAACTCTGCATTCACCTGGGTATATCTTTCCCTTTCTCCTTTGCCTTATGCTTCTCTTCTTTTCACAGCTATTTGTAAGGCCTCCTCAAACAACCCCTTTGCCTTCTTACATTTATTTTTCTTGAGGACAGTTTGGGTCACCACCTCTTGTACAATGTTATGAACCTCCATCCAGAGTTCTTCAGGCACTCTATCAGATGTAGTCCCTTGAATCTATTTGTCAGCTCTACTGTATACTCATGAGATTTGATTTAGATCATACCTGAATGGCCTAGTGGGCTTCCCTACTTTCTTTAATTTGAGCCTTAATTTTGCAATAAGGAGCTGATAATCTGAGTGCCAGTCAGATCATCATTCATATTAGAGAGTAAATCCAAATGTAGAAAGGTTACGGTCACAAAGACTCCCTTCTTGACCAAACTTTAGTCAGGTTCCTTTGAGCCCTCTTCTTGACAATGTCTCAACCTTGACCTGCTGAATCCATTTTTAGAAAAGAACTCTCCTTAGTCAGTTTATTAAGAATCTTTCCCACTCTAGAAATCCAATCAAGCTCCTCTTCCTCCACCTTGGTATCTAATCAAGTTCCTTTCCTCATCCTCACCTTAATATCATAAATATCAGAAGGAGCCCTTCTTAGTATCTGCCATGCTCGTCCTCATCCTGTCAGCTATAAAGTCCTACTCATCCCTGTTTGTACTTGGAGTTGAGTTCAACCTCTCCCGCTATCACAATAGTCTGGAATAAAGTCTTCCTTGCCATTTTTAACAAGTATCAGAATAACTTCTGCTTAACAATCATCCTAAAGGAGATCAGTCCTGTGTGTTCACTGGTAGGACTCATGTTGAAGCTGAAACTCCAATACTTTGGCCACCTGATATGAAGAGCAGACTCATTTGAAAAGACCCTGATGCTGGCAAAGATTGAGAGCAGGAGGAGAAGGGGATTACAGAGGATGAGATGGTTGGATGGTATCACCAACTCAATGGACATGGGTTTGGGTGGACTCTGGGAGTTGGTGATGGACAGGGAGGCCTGGTGTGCTGCAGTTCTTGAGGTCGCAAAGAGTCAGATACAACTGAGCAACTGAACTGAACTGAACAATGGAATGAAATATTACTATGGTTGACTTCTCTATTTTACTGAGCCCATCTTTGCATGAAATGTTCCCTTGGTATCTCTATTTTCTTGAAGAGATCTCTAGTCTCTCAATAAAGGACAGAAACATTATGCACCCAACAGAAGCAGAAGATATTAAGAAGAGGTGGCAAGAATACACAGAACTGTACAAAAAAGATCTTTAAGACTCAGATAATCACAATGGTGTGATCACACACCTAGAGCCAGACATCCTGGAATGTGAAGTCAACTGGGCCTTAGGAAGCATCACTACAAACAAAGCTAGTGGAGGAAATGGAATTCCAGTTGAGTCATTTCAAATCCTAAAAGATGATGCTATGAAAGTGCTGTACTCAATATGCCAGCACATTTGGAAAACTTAGCAGTGGCTACAGGACTGGAAAAGGTCAGTTTTCATTCCAATCCTAAAGAAAGGCAATGCCAAAGAATGCTCAAACTACTGCACAATTGCACTCATCTCACATGCTAGTAAAGTAATGCTCTAAATTTTCCAAGCCACGCTTCAGCAATATATGAACCATGAACTTCCAGATGTTCAAGCTGGATTTAGAAGAGGCAGAGGAACTAGAGATCAAATTGCCAATATCCGATGGATCATTGAAAAACTGAGAGAGTTCCAGAAAAAACTTCTATTTCTGCTTTATTGACTATGCCAATGCCTTTGACTGTGTGGATCACAACAAACTTTGGAAAATTCTTAAAGAGATGGGAATACCAGACCACCTGACCTGCCTCTTAGGAAATCTGTATGCAGGTCAGGAAGCAACAGTTAGAACTGGACATGGAACAACAGACTGGTTCCAAATTGGGAAAGGAGTACGTCAAGGCTGTATACTGTCACCCTGCTTATTTAACTTATATGCAGAGTATATCATGAGCAATGCTGGGCCAGATGAAGCATAAGCTGAAATCAAGACTGCAGGGAGAAATATCAATAACCTCAGATATGCAGATGACACCACCCTTATGGCAGAAAGTGAAGAAGAACTAAAGAGCCTCTTGATGAAAGTGAAAGAGGAGAATGAATAAGTTGGCTTAAAACTCAACATTTAAAAAACTAAGATCATGGCATCCAGTCCCATAACTTCATGGAAAATACATGGGGAAACAGTGGAAAGCGTGACAGACTTTATTTTTTTGGCCTCCCAAATCACCACAGATTGTGACTGCAGACATGAAATTAAAAGACACTTACTCCTTGGAAGAAAGAAAAGTTATGACCAACCTAGATAGCATATTCAAAAGCAGAGACATTACTTTGCCAACAAAGGTCCATCTAGTCAAGACTATGGTTTTTCTAGTAGTCATGTATGAATGTGAGAGTGGGACTATAAAGAAAGCAGAGTGCTGAAGAACTGATGCTTTTGAACTGTGGTGCTGGAGAAGACTCTTGAGAGTCCCTTGGACTGCAAGGAGATCCAACCAGTCAATCCTAAAGGAAATCAATCCTGAATATTCATTGAAAGGACTGATATTGAAGCTGAAACTCCTATACTTTGGCCACCTGATGAGAAGAACTGACTCATTGGAAATGACCCCGATGCTGAGAAAGATTGAAGGCAGGAGGAGAAGGGGACGACAGAGGATGAGATTGTTGGATGGCATCACCAACTCAATGGACATGAGTTTGAGTAAACTCTGGGAGTTGGTGATGGACAGGGAGGCCTGGCGTGCTGCAGTCCATGGAATTACAAAGAGTCAGACACGACTGAGCCCCTGAACTGAACTGATCTGAACTGAACTGAACCGAACTGATGGTTAACTTATGATTCAGACTCTACACAGGGCATTTGTGAAAAAAATTCTCAAAGATAAAAGAGCTTGTAATGATCAGAGATACGTTTTCTTATGACAGTTGGTTAATAAAGGTGAAGAGGGGCTGGTCATACAAGCAAACATAGAAAAGTTAAAATACTTCCCTAAGTATCATCTCTAGGTTTGTTTTTTTTTTTTTTCATTTAAAATAAAAGTTACTATTCACATTAATCCTAAAACAAACTCATTTTCTAACATTAGTGGTAATAATAATGACATAACATTCGTAGGCATACAGCACAATAGTAGGGCTAGAAAGGGGAAAAAACTGGAAGTAGATCATGCAATAGAAACAAAATATTTGAAATAACTTGATAAATTGCAAACTCCCCAAAATAAATTAAATAGAAGGGGTATTTATAGCAGTTAAATTTCAGCTCAGCTTGAATATATTTTGAAGAGAAGGAACCAATAATAATTAGGATATTTGCATTTTTCTAATTGAAAACAGTCACTTGCTTTCAAAATATATCAGTCTCCAAAAATCCTAATTAGGAGATAGGACAGAGGATAAAGAGAGGAAATATTGGTGCATGGAGAAAAAAATGTGCACTTACACTAGTCATAAATAGGTAAATAGGTAAATCACCATTTTCTAAGGGAAGTACTAATAAATAGTAAAAAGTCCTTGACTTTAAGATCAAATTGTAGATTTTTCCATATTATTGTCAAAGTCATCCATTAGATAAATAGAGAAATATAACAACTCATTTATGAGAACAAACTACCTCTCTCTAGGATTCCAATTCCAATATTCGCTCAGTCGTGTCTGACTCTTTGCGACCCCATGGACTATAGCTTACAAGGCTCCTCTGTCCGTGGAATTTTCCAGGCAAGAGTACTGGAGTGGGTTGCCATTTCCTTCTCCAGGGGATCTTCCTTAGGATTACTGTAAATTAAAAATCTTTCCTATATACTCAAAAATTATTTACCCATAGGATTCCTATTGCTTTCAATTTATGGTAAGATACGAGCTAAGCTTTCCACTGTATTCCCCCAAAGAATACTGCTCTTGATCTAACAGTATAACTGACATCCATTAGCAAGGAAAATCTAACAGCGAATGTGAAAAACTGAAGGAAACTATATAAGAGCTGCCAAGGCCAGAGTCCATTAAAAACTAACCTTGGATGTCAAAGAGAAGCCCTGGGTTTTAGCTCCAGCTCTGTGACTGATTAGCCCTGTAACCTCAATGAGCTCAGTTTGCTCATTTGTAATACGCACGGATGATCTCTAAATCATCCCCGAAGCGCTAAAATTGTCTTCAATCGTAATGAGTACCATGGACTCCCCCAGTGGCTCAGCAGTAAAGAATGCAATGCAGGAGCTGTAACAGATCGCTGGGTTGAGAATCGATCGTTGGGTCAAGAAGATCCCCTGGAGGAGGTCATGGCAACCCACTCCAGTATTCTTGCCTCCAGAATCCCATGGACAAAAGAGATTCATGGACTACAGTCTATAGGGTGGCAAAGAGTCAGATACAACTGAAGCGGCTTAGCATGCAAGCATGCAGTAAGGTACCATAATAATAAATGATTTGATCCTAAACACAATCCTCCAAAAGGAAAAAAAAAAGTTTTCTATATCTGAATAAGAAACACTAAAGCTTTTAGAAAAAGGGAATCTAAATGATGCTATCATATTCCTCCTTGGGGTCTTTTGAAAATGAAAGGGCTGATTATCTGCACTACAGATATAAGTAATTGCAAAATTATTTATATTTTTCTAAATAACCCACTTTCAATTTTTAAGAACTTAAATGGGTCTAAACTCTATTTATCTGTGCTCTTTTTCTTTCTTGTATACATAGTTGCAACATATATATTAGGAACTATTTTCAAAAAGTATTTTCTCATCTTCAAGGTATGAGCTAATTTATAGAGGAGTAGGTACTGTTCTAGGTGCTGAGGTACACAGTGAACTATATAAAGTCTCTGTTTCTATGGATCATACCTTGTATCAAAATTGTATTGTAATAATACTAGTTGGAGAAGGCAATGGCAACCCACTCCAGTACTCTTGCCTGGAAAATACTATGGACCGAGGAGCCTGGTAGGCTGCAGTCCATGGGGTCACTAGGAGTCGGACAAGACTGAGCGACTTCACTTTCACTTTTCACTTTCATGCACTGGAGAAGGAAATGGCAACCCACTCCAGTGTTCTTGCCTGGAGAATCCCAGGGACGGGGGAGCCTGGTGGGCTGCCATCTATGGGGTCGCACAGAGTCGGACACCACTGAAGCAACTTAGCAGCAGCAGCAATAATAATAGTAGTACATGATTATAGAAAGTATGAAGGAAAAAGTAAATGCCACATAAGTTACAGTATTTGGTATTGTCTCATTTGTTTCCAGAAATTTTTTCCCAATGGATATTTTAACAACTTACAATACCAACTACCATGTAGCTTTTATTTTACATAACAAACATTTATTTAGAATTTACTTTGTGCCAGATACTGTTCACTATTATTAAGTGATTAATGATATTAACCCATTTAATTTCTCATATAAGCCCTGTGCATGCTAAATTGCTTCAGTCATGTCTGACTCTCTGCAACCCTATGATCTGTAGCATCCAAGTGTCCTCTGTCCATGGGATTCTCCTAGTAAGAATACTGGAGTGTGTTGTCATTTCTCCCTCCAGGGGACCTTCCCGACCCAGAGATCAAATCCAAGTCTCCTGCAGCAAATGCAACGGCAGGCAGACTCTTTCCTGTTATTTCCACCTGGGAAGCATTTAGTAGGTAATAGTGGTAACTATCTTAGATATAAATTCATTGTTTCTGAGATGTCAGTTGTTTTTCTTACTGTGGTTTTCCTGAATATAACTTTTCTCCCTTACAGCTACTTTTTAACATTTTTCTCTTTATCCTTGTTTTTCAGCAATTTTCTAGATGTTATTTTTTTAAAAATTCATCCTTTTTGAGGATCTGAAAATAGATATGGGCTGGACACAAATTTGAGGGTCAAATGCATGTGGAATAGAATAAACAGATAACTTTGCAAGTGATAGTAAAGAATACAGAAGAGAAGAGAGCACCCGAGTAACTCTATGTGTAAAACATAAAAAATGAGTCAGAGAGAAATCAGCTAGAGAAGTAAAAGTAGAAATGAAGAGTAGAGGTCACAATCATGAAGAGGAACTATTAAAGACAGTGGTGATCAGTGGTAAACAGAATAGGCAGGTCAGCAAGAATGAGGACTGGAAAGTGGTTACTAGAATTAGCAATGACTCCTTTTTCTTCAAGAGAATGTATTTGTTTTATTTTTAGGGCAGAGGAAGTAGATGTCAGATTTTAAAGTATTTGCCTTATAACAGATTCAGGTTCAGATTCATATTTTTTATTGATGAGTATGTATTTATTTCCAGTAAACAGATTTCTAAACATACTTTGGGAATTTCTAACTATTATATTCTTTAAGTGGTTAACCAAATACCACTAATATATAGGGTATGTTAACCACAGATTTGTAGTTAAAATACATTTTCTACTTAGATCAAGTGAAGTCTTGATAAGTATTCCAGGTTTCTGTTAGAGCCAGGCACTTTCAAACAAGTAGAAAGATGGTTCTGGGATCACACTGGCAAGTAAACTATATCTTGGACCTTCTCACGCCCTTTCTGGTGCACCCTTACTTTCATTTTTATACCTCTAAGTCTTCCCCCATTATCACTCAGACTTTTTTTATTCTTTATTTCCTTAGACATGTGAAGGCTGATTTCCACACTCTATAATTTTCTACTTTTCCTAATAAAATATTGCCCCTATTCATCACTGCATTACTTATAATAAGGGGAAAAAAAACTGTAAAAAAAAATCTTACAATAAAGAATAAAGAACAGAAGAATAAAGAAATTCATTTAGCCATGCAATAAAATATTATAAGGTTATTTAAGAAATGTCTGGACTACAGAAAACAGTATGGAGGATCCTCAATAAATTAAAAATAGAACTACCATATGATCCAGCAATTCCAGTTCTAGGAATATATCCAAAGGTAATGACAACACTGACCCCAAAAGATACCTGCACACTATCTTCATAGTAGTGTTACTTACAATAGCCAGGTCATGGAAACAACCTGTGTCTATTGATAGATGAATGATAAATAAAAACAATATGGCAGATGACCATTACATCTACTACTGCGGGCAGGAATTCCTCAGAAGAAATGCAGTAGCCATCACGGTCAACAAAAGAGTCTGAAATGCAGTACTTGGATGCAATCTCAAAAACGACAGAATGATCTCTGTTCGTCTCCAAGGCAAACCATTCAATATTACAGTTATCCAAGTCTATGCCCCAACCAGTAACACTGAAGAAACTGAAGTTGAACAGTTTTATGAAGACTGACAAGATCTTTTAGAACTAACACCCAAAAAAGATGTCCTTTTCATGATAGGGGACTGGAATGCAAAAGTAGGAAGTCAAGAAACACCTGGAGTAACAGGAAAATTTGGCCTTGGAATGTGGAGTGAAAGAAAGCAAAGACTAATAGAGTTTTGCCAAGAAAATGCACTGGTCATAGCAAACACCCTCTTCCAACAACACAAGAGAAGACTCTACACATGGACATCACCAGATGGTCAATACCGAAATCAGATTGAGTGTATTCTTTGCAGCCAAAGATGGAGAAGCTCTATACAGTCAACAAAAACAAGACCGGGAGCTGACCGTGGTTCAGATCATGAACTCCTTATTGCCAAATTCAGACTTAAATTGAAGAAAGTAGGGAAAACCGCTAGACCATTCAGGTATGACCTAAATCAAATCCCTTACGATTATACAGTGGAAGTGAGAAATAGATTTAAGGGTCTAGATCTTTTTTTTTTTTTCCACTGGAAAGAAGTTTATCATCTTTAGACTCAACAAATTAACAGGAGAGGGTGCAGACTACGCCAGGCCCAGGGTTTTGCAAACCCACAGGGAAATGAGGGGAGAAGTGAGCAGATTTGGTCTTGAACTTGAGGGGAGAGAGTGACGATTCTCAGGGCCGGGGAATGGGGAACAGCAGGAAGCAGTCAGGGGTTGGTGGGGTGCTCTGGGTGGGTGCAGAGGGGCATTCCCCTACCCCTGAGGCTGAGTGGGGAGGAAAGAGAAAGGAGGCCCCTCCACTCAGTGCTGAAGGAAAAGGCACTTGGCTCAGTCTCCTCCTGCCCCACCCTGTCCATGGAAGAGGTAGGATCCTTGTCCCCTCGCTCTTTTCAAGGGCTCAGAAGCTGTTCCCTGTTGAGCCTCTGGAAGAAGCTTTTGCCGAACTCATAAGTGCTGATCATGATGGCACAGGAAGGGGCAGCCTTGATGATCCTCGGGAGGAAGCCTGCAAAGAGGCCCCTGGTGCCTGACTCGGCCAGGATCCTCCGGAGCAGCAGCCACGTGGAGTCGGTGTGTGGGGGCATCACTCTCACAGCCTCCACTGCTCCTAGCGCGACCTGGTGCTGAGTCTTCACCACATCGAAGGGTAGAGTCAGGGTGGCCGCCACCATCCCCGAGATGCCGCCAGCGACAAAGCTGATGCCCACAGAGGTCTGTTCCTTTGGCCTGAGCCCACTCAGCCAGCTCTTCACCAGCTCATAGTTGAACCAGTACAGAGCTGAGAAGGGCACATCCCTAAGGGCAGTGGGACCCCAGCCCAGCCAGAGTGAGCGCCAGCCACCCTGAGCCACAGCTGCTCGGACACAGGTGCCCAGCTCCCGGTATGATAGGTGCTGAGCCTGCAGCTTTGTCCGCACCAGCTCTAGGGGGCTGATCACAGTCACGGTGCCCAGGCGAGCCAGTGCGCCAGCCACCATGGGAGCGTAGAGGTCAGAGGTCAGGGCTCGACCACACAGGAAGGCCTTGAGTTGGTCGTAGGCGGTGAAGTAGGCGGCAGTGGCTGGCACAGTCATCACCAGGGTGGCTGGGAGGCCGCTCCACAGGGTCGTGGTACCCTCGTGCCGCACGATCTTCACGAAAGCATCCATGGTACCAGTGAAGCGAGTGGGGTCCTGAAACCAGGTGGCACAGCGGGCACCATTTGGGCACAGGTAGAGGGGCTCTAGGACACCATTGCAGTACAGGAGGCACTTCCATTTGGCGTAGGAGAGGCTCCAGAGTCTGGAGGGAGGCATCAGCTCACTGGCCACTGAGGGGTGCTGAGACTGCAAGCGTACCTTCACCACATCCAGGGGGGTCATGAAAAGGGAGATGACAACAGCCCCCGTGCCAGATGCCACCATTTGTTGGAGGGGGCTAATGCCCCCTGGGTCCTGGTCAGCCATCTTGTAGCTTCAGTTCTGGCTCTAGGCCGGTGCTGGAGCGGCGTGGTGCCCGGGGCCGGGCGGACCCATAGCGGCTCCGCCGCCGGTGCGGGCTCCGCGCGCGCTCTAGGGGTCTAGATCTGATAGACAGAGTGCCTGATGAACTATGGACTGAGGTTCGTGACATTATACAGGAGCAGGGATCAAGACCATCCCCATGGAAAAGAAATGCAAAAAAGCAAAATGGCTGTCTGGGGAGGCCTTACAAATAGCTGCGTAAAGAAGAGAGGCGAAAAGCAAAGGAGAAAAGGAAAGATATAAGCATCTGAATGCAGAGTTCCAAAGAATAGCAAGAAGAGATAAGAAAGCCTTCTTCAGCGATCAATGCAAAGAAATAGAGGAAATCAACAGAATGGGAAAGACTAGAGATCTCTTCAAGAAAATTAGAGATACCAAGGGAACATTTCATGCAAAGATGGGCTCGATAAAGGACAGAAATAGTATGGACATAACAGAAGCAGAAGATATTAAGAAGAGGTGGCAAGAATACACAGAAGAACTGTACAAAAAAGATCTTCACGACCCAGATAATCATGATGGTGTGATCACTAATCTAGAGCCAGACATCTTGGAATGTGAAGTCAAGTGGGCCTTAGAAAGCATCACTATGAACAAAGCTAGTGGAGGTGATGGAATTCCAGTTGAGCTGTTTCAAATCCTGAAAGATGATGCTGTGAAAGTGCTGCACTCAATATGCCAGCAAGTTTGGAAAACTCAGCAGTGGCCAGAGGACTGGAAAAGGTCAGTTTTCATTCCAATCCCAAAGAAAGGCAATGCCAAAGAATGCTCAAACTACCGCACAATTGCACTCATCTCACATGCTAGTAAAGTAATGCTCAAAATTCTCCAAGCCAGAATTCAGCAATACGTGAACCGTGAATTCCCTGATATTCAAGCTGGTTTTAGAAAAGGCAGAGGAGCCAGAGATCAAATTGCCAACATCCACTGGATCATGGAAAAAGCAAGAGAGTTCCAGAAAAACATCTATTTCTGCTTTATTGACTATGCCAAAGCCTTTGACTGTGGATCACAATAAACTGTGGAAAATTCTTCAAGAGATGGGAATACCAGACCACCTCACCTGCCTTTTGAGAAACCTATATGCAGGTCAGGAAGCAACAGTTAGAACTGGACATGGAACAACAGACTGGTTCCAAATAGGAAAAGGAGTACGTCAAGGCTCTATATTGTCACCCTGCTTACTTAACTTATATGCAGAGTACATCATGAGAAACGCTGGGCTGGAAGAAACACAAGCTGGAATCAAGATTGCTGGGAGAAATATGAATCACCTCAGATATGCAGATGACACCACCCTTATGGCAGAAAGTGAAGAGGAGTTAAAAAGCCTCTTGATGAAAGTGAAAGAGGAGAGTGAAAAAGTTGGCTTAAAGCTCAACATTCAGAAAATGAAGATCATGGCATCCGGTCCCATCACTTCATGGGAAATAGATGGGGAAACAGTAGAAACAGTGTCAGATTTTATTTTTTTGGGATCCAAAATCACTGCAGATGGTGACTGCAGCCATGAAATTAAAAGACGCTTACTCCTTGGAAGAAAAGTTATGACCAACCTAGATAGTATATTCAAAAGCAGAGACATTACTTTGTGACTAAGGTCCGCCTAGTCAAGGCTATGGTTTTTCCTGTGGTCATGTATGGATGTGAGAGTTGGACTGTGAAGAAGGCTGAGTGCTGAAGAATTGATGCGTTTGAACTGTGGTGTTGGAGAAGACTCTTAAGAGTCCCTTGGACAGCAAGGAGATCCAACCAGTCCATTCTGAAGGAGATCAACCCTGGGATTTCTTGGAAGGAATGATGCTAAAGCTGAAGCTCCAGTACTTTGGCCACCTCATGCGAAGAGTTGACTCATTGGAAAAGACTCTGATGCTGGGACAGAGTGGGGGCAGGAGGAGAAGGGGACGACCAAGGATGAGATGGCTGGATGGCATCATGGACTCGATGGACGTGAGTGTGAGTGAACTCCGGGAGATGGTGATGGACAGGGAGGCCTGGCGTGCTGCGATTCATGGGGTCACAAAGAGTCGGACACAACTGAGCGACTGAACTGAACTGAACTGAACTGAACTGATATGAAATGGAATGTTATTCCATTATTTATTTAATTCCATAAAAATAATGAAGTCTTACCATTTGCAAGAACACGGATGGATCTTGAAGTCATTATGCTAAAGTGAAATCAGATAAAGACAAAATAATGTATGATCTCACTTATGTATAGAAAAAAAGTTAAAAACTCATACAAAAAGAGATCAGACTTGTGGTTATTAATGGTGAGGACTGGGGATAGGGGCATTGGAGGAAGGTATAAATAATGCAAACTTCCAGTTATAAGATAATTAGTTTTAGGGATATAATGTAAAATGTGATGGCTACAGCTAACATTGGTGTACAATATATAGGAACGTTCTTAAGAGAGTAAATCTTGAGTTCTTGTCACAAGGTTTTCCCTTCATTCTCTTCTTTCTTTTCTCTATATATGTATCTATATTTTATCTTTATCTATGTATCTATATTAAAAGATGGATGTTAGTGGGATCTATTTTAATAATCATTTCACAATATATGTAAATCAAACCATCATGTTGTATACCTTAAACTTATACAGTCAATTATGTCAATTACTTCTTAATACAACTGGAAAAATGTTTGGGCATAATTAACACAAAAAAGTCAATGTATTAAGTGAAAAACACATCTGACCTGCATTTCTAGTTCATAAAATAAAAACAATCTTATAGCAACAGTAGAATAGGATATTTAAGGTTGGGTTTACCTGTAACTAACATATGGTCATAAGTATCATGTAAAACAGTCTGGGACAGGGAGTTCCATATTATTCCAAAATATACAACCATTTAAGCAATATGCTGTAGTAATTGGCTAACAAATGGCTATGTATGAATCACTTTTCATTTCTCTGTCCTTTGAGTGATTTATAGGGAATGTCATATCCAAACACAAAGTTTGGATCTTCCATTAGGAAATTTAAAAACAGAATCACACTGGTATTTTTCTTTCACTAGCAAAGTTTAGTAGCTCTTCTGACAAAGGCATAATGTGAATCCCTTGATCAGTGTTCATTATCATTATATGGGCTATATATACTCTTGGTTGATTAATGTGATTTCATCATATGTCATTAAAATAAAAACCTTCTGAATTGTTTTATAATTTTTGATTGAAATTTAACAGAAAATTGAAGATTTAGTTATGCTTCATTTAAAAAGAAAAACTAACATGAAACTGTTCCTCATGAAAATGACTATAGTTAAATTAGTTTGACAATAAGGTAACTAAGAGAGCCAAAGTATATCAAATAGAGAGTTCAAGCTATTCAAAATATATCTTCTGAAACAGAACTTTTTGATATATTGATTTTTCTTGATATACATAGCATTCATGTCTCTATCAAGATGCTGTCAAAGTTAGTTTTCCTCTAACTTGTGTAGCACTTTGTAAATATATCTCATCAGTCTTTAACATCCCTGCAAGTCAAGGAAAACATGTTTCTTCATTCAATATACAGAATATCTAGCACAAGAGATAGAGTCAATTATTTTATAAGATTGAATTATTCATTTGGAAAATGGAATAGAATGCAGTTCACACTCTTTCCTCCTTGACATAAAGTTATAGTCTGGGATTGTTATATAAACACAGAAGGCAAAGTGATCCCATAAGTCACTATGTTATAACTAAAACTATTAAAGGATTAAATAGAGTTTTTATAATTTTGTTTATTTATTTTTTTGGCTGGGCTGGATCTTCACTGCTGCACAGGCTTTTCTCTGGTTGCAGCAAACGGGGCCTACTCTCTAGTTGTGGCACGGAGGCTTCTCACTGTGATGGCTTCTCTTGTTGCAGAGCATGGGCTCTGGGGCACCAGGGCTTCGGTAGTTTGGCTCCTGGGCTCTAGAGCACAGATTCAATAGTTGCGGCGCACAGGCTTAGTTGCCCTGTGGCATGTGAGATCCTCCTAGATCAGAGATTGAACCCATGTCTCCTACACTAGCAGGCTGATTCTTTAACACTGAGACAGCAGGGAAGCCCCAGGATTTTTGTTAGCATAAAAATCCTGGTGAGGCAGCCATCTATAAATATGCATACACACATGCACACACAATCAACTAAATTTACACACACAATATCTTATATTAGTACCATTTTACTGCTGGAGAAAACAGGTTTTAATACTTGTCTGGAATACAGAGCAAGTCTAAGTTGAAGTACAGATATAGACCAAGTCTTAAAATGTCTGTTTTCCTCAATGCTATCAAAGTGTGCAGAAGAAACAATTTGTGAACACATGGAAGGTTCTTGCTATCTGGAAGATACGTGATAAATGATAGGATTCTTTACTGGTTAGAAGGTATTTCTTTTCTGGTGGAGCTTAACAAAATAAAGTAAAAACCCCCTCCTCCCAAATGGTGTAAGTTCAGGAGGGAATGCATTGTTTAGCATTTGTGTGTATATATATATATGTGTGTGTGTGTGTGTATGTATGTGTGTGTGTGTGTGTGTGTGTGTATACACATATATTCATTCATTTATTTGATGACTTATCTAAGCACCAGACCACTTATGGTTCTTGATGATCAAGCCAAAGCCTATCATCATGCAGCTTATTTGGTGGAAAAAATGACTCAGGAACTTTAGTTAATTTTATGCAATATCTGAACATAAAGAGCCTCCTGATGAAGGTGAAAGAGGAGAGTGAACAAGTTGGCTTATAACTCAACATTCAAAAAATGAAGATCTGGTCCCATCACTTCATGGCAAATAGACGGGGAAAAAATAGAAACAATGACAAATTTTATTTTCTTGGGCTCCAAAATCACTGTGGGCGGTGACTGCAGCCATGATATTAAAAGACACTTGCTCCTTATAAGAAAAGCTATGACCAACCTAGACAGCATATTCAAAAACAGAGACATTACTTTGCCTACAAAGGTCCATATAGTCAAAGCTATGGTTTTTCCACTAGACGTGTAGGATGTGAGATCTGGACAATAAAAAAGGTGGAGTACTGGGAAGAATTGATGCTTTCAAACTGTGATGCTGGAGAAGATTCTTGAGAGTCCCTTGGACAGCAAGGAGATCCAACCAGTCAATCCTAAAGAAAATCAACTCTGAATATTCACTGGAAGGACTGATGCTGAAGCTGAAGCTCCAATACTTTGCCCACCTGATGCGAAGAGCTGACTCACTGGAAAAGACCCTGATGATGGAAAAGATTAAGGACAGGAAGAGAAGAGAACAATAGAGGATGAGACAGTAGTATGGAATCATTGACTCAATCAATGGACATGAGTTTGAGCAAACTCTGGAAGATGGTGAAGGACAAAGCTTGATGTGCTGCAGTCCATGGGGTCACAAAGAGTAGGACAGGACTGAGCAACTGAACAATAACAACAACAACTGAATACGGTGATGCTCCCCAAAGTTAATATAATCTTGCTAGCTAAGTTACTTCAGTCATGTCTCACTCTTTGGGACCTTATCGTTATAGCCCACCAGGCTCCTTTGTCCATGGGATTCTCCAGGTGTGAATACTGGAGTGGGTTGCCATTTATTCCTCCAAGTGATCTTTGCAACCCAGGGATTGAATCCGTGTCTCTGGCAGATCCTGCACTGCAGGCAGATTCTTTATCATGGAGCCACCATTAATTGAAGGGTATTATCTAGAATAATAGTATATTTAACTTAATTCTAATCTCCACTATTGTGACCATTATCAAGATCTATATGTTCCACTCTAAAAGAAATGAGATAAACTAGACCACTCTATGGAGCTGATCAGACTGTGTCATGTGAGTAATAGTAAAAAGAACTCAAGGGCTATTTCAGGGAGCAAATGACTGAGGAGTGACACGATTGATGTGAAACACTGAAAGGACCCGACCTGTGAAAAGGAAATTAAATGCATTCTTTCTTGCTTTAAGAAACTAAACTATAATGAATGGGTAAAAGCTATAGATAGATACAGTTCAGTTTAACCTAAGAAATCCTATTTTAATCAGAGCTTCTAAAGATAGAGTGGGTTGCCCTAGCAGTTTGGAGAAGGCAATGGCAACCCACTCCAGTACTCTTGCCTGGAAAATCCCACGGACGGAGGAGTCTGGTGGGCTGCAGTTCATGCGGTCTTGAAGAGTCAGACACGACTGAGCGACTTCACTTTCACTTTTCACTTTCTTGCATTGGAGAAGGAAATGGCAACCCATTCCAGTGTTCTTGCCTGGAGAATACCAGGGATGGGGGAGCCGGATGGGCTGCCGTCTATGGGGTCGCACAGAGTTGGACACGACTGAAGCTACTTAGCAACAGCAGCAGCCCTAGGAGTTAGCAGATGTATCCAAGCAGAGGCTGAAAAAACCAGTTAGCTAGTATATAGTCAAAGACACTCAATTATCCACTGAAAGGCTGAGCATGGTGACCTTATTATTTCTTCCAGACATGAAAGTGTATTCATCTATGATGCAAGTTAGAGCAATGTTGGGACAACCTGGAATTTCTTTATCTTTTCAAAGTGTCTGAGTCTATCAATTAACTTTCTGGGCAATCTTAATCAGCATTAACGTTCAGCAAAAGATCTTAAGTGTACTTTATAAAATATATACTTTCTTCATGTTGTAGTATAGTTTGTGTTTTCTTGTTGCTCACTCATTGCTCTATTAGATTTGTTCCCTTGGGCTGCTGCAACAAAGTACTACAAGCTGGGTGGCTTGGAACAAGAGAAGATGTCTCATAGTTCTGGAGGCCAGAAGTTCAAAACCAAGGTGATGCTAAGGCCACACTACCCCTGAGATGACAGAGAATGAATTCTCCCAGGCCTCTTTCTTAGCTTCTGGTGGTTTCTTGGATTGTGACTATATAGTTCCAGTCTTCATGTGCTTTTATCCCTGTGGGTATCAGTGTCCAAAGTTTCCTCTTTTTATAAAGACTCTGGTCACCCTGGATGATGGGCCTGCCTTTCTTCAGTATGGTTTCATCTTAACTAACTACATCTGCAGCAACCCTATTTTCCAATGTGGTCACATTCTGAGGCTCTGGGGTTAGGACGTCAACATGTGAATTTGCAGGGGAGAAGAAGGGACACAGTTCAACTCAGAACACTCACACAACTCCATCTTTTCCAATTTAATTTTCTAACTCTATGATTGGAAAGTTATACAGGAGTTATTAATAGTTCTCTAGGGATTCATGTGACGGCTGGATTTATTATTATTATAGGTTCCCTTGTTCATGATGACATGACTACTGCAAAAGGAGAGGAAAAACTGGATTCTCTCTTGGTCAGCCGCTCACTAGAAATGTCAGTCTCTCTGAATATAGTTTTCTCAATGTGTAGATATACTGACCTTGCCATAAAATACATGACATGGTTCTTATCAGTCAAATACAGTGATGTGCATGCATCTGGTAAATGTGAAGCGCTTGGGAAAAGTCTTAGAAAGAGGATGGAAGGGGCTTATCCAATTCTTTGCCAGGATTATTCAAGAGTATCTGTAGGAAGAATGTGACTCTGCAGAGCTAAAGATTAGCCCCATCAACACCAGTCTGCTTCATATACGGATAAAAATGTGTGTATAACCAATATAGACATGAAAGTAGTGAATGCCTTTCCATACTTATATGAATGATACATTTTTACTTTAGTTTTCAATTTATGTAAATTAAAATTTAATCTATGGTGTCAACAATAGAACAGTGGTTTCCTGGTGTCAAGGTTAGAGGAACGGATGGACATTTAAAAAGGAATGATGAACCATTCTAGGTTTGTGGAATTGTTCTAGGTATTGACTGGTTATTTTATCAGTGTATATGATGGCTGGAATTCATTCATTTTAGACGTAGCTTATCATGTATAAGTCATTCCTCAATAAAGTTGATAAAGAAAAAAATACCAGCACATTTGAAGTCGACTTTCCACCTCTGCTGAACTGTGGTTGGTGGGCTGGTGTCTTTTGTCATTATTCTTTGTGTTTAAAGGGATTTGCAAACTTTTACAGTGGTGTCCGTAAAGGGTTACCAGTACTGCAGTACTGTGTCTTGGGAGACTGGTGAACTTTTTTTTTTTTTTTCTAATTTGAATACACATTTTTATAAGAGTAAGTCAAATTTGGGCTGGCTAGCATAATACTCTGCTAACTGGCATCAAAACTGAATATTTAATAAAAAGCCCAGCTAGCCACAGAAAAGTCAGCCATTCTTGTTGTCACAGCTGACGCACCCAGGCTCTACCATTTTTTATTTATATACCTACAAGGACAAACAACTACTAGAGGCAGAAATGACCACACATAGCATAAGCTCTACTTGACCACGTGCACCACTGGGGTGAGGTGGCGTAAAGAGCTTGGGCTTTGAAATCAGTCCTGGAACAAACTAACAAGTGCCTTCTGTGGACAACTCTTTGTATTTCTTCATCCTTGATTACAAGGAAATGTAATTTTTTCTGATTATTTGTCTCACAAAAATATTTATAAACTGCCTACCATATATTAACAATTGTTTTGATGCTGATGAGATGAAGCAAGAGAAGTTTAGGAAACAAGAAGAAATTAAGTGACTTGCCAATGTCACAAAATTAGTATATGTGAATGAGGAGGTAGGGACAGGGTTGAGTTTGACATTAGTTTGTCTGATTGAATTCATCATTTTTTCTTTTACACTTTACTGTATGTGTGTGTGTTCTTTGTTGCAGAAAAGTCCTGATATGTTCAAAAAAAAAAAACTAGTGGCAAGGAGGCAGTCTTATACTATTCATTTCTACCCAGACTGCCTAGCAACACTAACTTCTATATTTTCCACCAGCAGGATTAAAAGTTCATTGGCAGTGATGCCTTCTTCCCAGTCTGAGCTGGTGACATCACTGCTCCCACCCCTAGACCAATTTAGCTTTTGTAAACTACTAAAAGGGAGAAGGCAATGGCGCCCTACTCCAGTACTCTTGCCTGGAAATTCACATGGACAGAGGAGCCTGGTGGGCTGCAGTCTATGGGGGAGCGAAGAGTCGGACACGACTGAGCGACTTCCCTTTCACTTTTCACTTTCATGCATTGGAGAAGGAAATGGCAACCCACTCCAGTGTTCTTGCCTGGAGAATCCCAGGAATGGGGGAGCCTGGTGGACTGCCATCTATGGAGTCACACAGAGTCAGACACGACTGAAGCGACCTAGCAGCAGTAGCAAACTACTAAAAAAACCTATTCATCCTAAAGGAAGGCATCACTTGATGAAATGTACAGGTTCAGTTTCAGATGAACTAGAACACAGGCTAGTCCGATTCTCAAAACAAATACAGTGATGACTGATCTACTCTACTCCATCCTGATGGCTCTACTCCATCCCTGAAGGCTCAGACAGTAAAGAGTCAGCCTGCAATTCAGAAGACCTGGGTTCAATCCTTGGGTTGGGAAGATCCCCTGGAGAAAGGAATGGCTACCCACTCTAGTATTCTTGCCGAGAAAATGACAAGGACAGAGGAGACTGGCAAGCTATAGACCATGAGGTCCCAGAGTCAGACACAACTGAGAGACTGTGTTTCACTTTTCACTTTAACCTCATCTATGGGAAAAAAGAAGAAAGGCAGTGAGAGAAGGCTTTTTAGGAACATACTTGTAACATCAAAAGCATTTCTAAAGACAAAAATCTTTGCTGAAAACACTGATACCAGAGGAAAACATTTTGTTATTCATTAAACTATATGTTCTCTAAGGTTTCTTTTAAATTAGAAAGTTTATACAATTTTATACCCTTTCAGAAAATGAGATTTTTCTTGGATCTTCTTTTTCTTGTGCAGATCTTTGATTTTAGTTCAGGTCCAAATTACCCCGTCTGAATTTTTGCTCCTTGGAAGAAAAGTTATGACCAACCTAGATAGTATATTCAAAAGCAGAGACATTACTTTGCTGACTAAGGTCCGTCTAGTCAAGGCTATGGTTTTTCCTGTGGTCATGTATGGATGTGAGAGTTGGACTGTGAAGAAGGCTAAGCGCTGAAGAACAGATGCTTTTGAACTGTGGTGTTGGAGAAGACTCTTGAGAGTCCCTTGGACTGCAAGGAGATCCAACCAGTCCATTCTGAAGGAGATCAGCCCTGGATTTCTTTGGAAGGAATGATGCTAAAGCTGAAGCTCCAGTACTTTGGCCACCTCATGCGAAGAGTTGACTCATTGGAAAAGACTCTGATGCTGGGAGGGATTGGGGGCAGGAGGAGAAGGGGACGACTGAGGATGAGATGGCTGGATGGCATCACTGACTCGATGGACGTGAGTCTGAGTGGACTCCAGGAGATGGTGATGGACAGGGAGGCCTGGCATGCTGCGATTCATGGGGTCGCAAAAAGTCAGACACGACTGAGCGACTGAACTGAACTGAACTGAATTTTTGCAACAGCCTTCTAGCTTATCTTCTAGCTAGATCTGTTCTCCTTTAGAGAGTCCTGTGTGTATCCTCTCCAGACTAAAATGCCTAAAGCAGAGTGCTTTTCCCACAGTCGTTTCTATTTTGTCACACCAACGTTATATTTTGTTATTGGAACATTCTCCCATGATGTTGCTCATTTTTCTCCCATGACCTGGAAATTAAATCCCACTCATAAGTAAGTCCCATGTTTCAGATAAGCACTCCAAAGCACACAATCATCATTTCCTTTTCAGAACAGGTAGTGCAGCTGTTTTAAGCACTTCTCACTTTAGCATTCATTTATTCTTTAATTGGCTCATATTTTATAAGTCTGTCTTTTGAGCCACAATGTCCAAAAAAATTTCTCTGTTTCTTCTCTCCAGCATTTTGCCCAAGACCACAGTTCATAAATTCTTACTGTGTGTGTGTGGTCAGTCACATTCAACTCTCTTCGACTCCATGCATGGTAGCCGACCAGGCTCCTCTGTCCATGGAATTCTCCAGGCAAGAACGCTGGAGTTGGTAGTCATGCCCTCCTCCAGGGGATCTTCCTGACCCAGGGATCAAACCTGCATCTCTTATGTCTCCTGCACTGGCAGGCAGGTTCTTTACCACCAGTGTCACCTGAGAGGTGCTACCTGAAAACCAGACAACTGCATATCTTCTTACAAAACTGGCCATAGTGAACCTGTCAGTAAAAGTGGATGGCAGGAGCATGATTGAACAGTAAAAAAGGCAAAAGCTGTGATATTTGCATGGCAACACACCCTATCCTATCAGTCAGTTCAGTTCAGTTGCTCAGTCGTGTCCAACTCTTAGCGACCTCATGCACTGCAGCACGCCAGGCCTCCCTGTCCATCATCAACTCCCGGAGCTTACCCAAACTCATGTCCATTGAGTCGGTGATGCCATCCAACCATCTCATCCTCTGTCGTCCCCTTCTCCTCCCACCTTCAATCTTTCCCAGCATCAGGGTCTTTCCAATGAGTCAGTTCTCTGCATCAGGTGGCCAAAGTATTGGAGTTTCAGCTTCAGCATCTCCTTCCAATGAATATTCAGGACTGATCTCCTTTAGGATGGACTGGCTGGATCTCCTTGCAGTCCAAGGGACTCTCAAGAGTCTTCTCCAACACCACAGTTCAAAAGCATCAATTCTTCAGCACTCTGCTTTCTTTATAGTCCAAATCTCCCACCCATACATGACTACTGGAAAAACCATGGCTTGGATTAGATGGACCTTTGTTGGCAAAGTAGTGTCTCTGCTTTTTAATACGCTGTTGAGGTTGGTCATAGCTTTTCTTTCAAGGAGTAAGTGTCTTTTAGTTTCATGGCTACAATCACCATCTGCAGTGATATTGGAGCCCCCCAAAATAAAGTCTCTCACCGTTTCCATTGTTTCCCCACTTATTTACCATGAAGTGATGGTACCCGATGCCATGATCTTAGTTTTCTGAATGTTGAGTTTTAAGCCAGCTTTTTCACTCTCCTCTTTCACTTTCATCAAGAGACTCTTTAGTTTTTCTTTGCCTTCTGCTATAAGTTTGGTGTCATTTGCATATCTGAGGTTATTGATATTTCTCCCGGCAATCTTGATTCCAGCTTGGGCTTAATCCAGCCCAGCATTTCTCATGATGTACTCTGCACATAAGTTAAATAAGCAGGGTGACAATATACAGTTTTGACATACACTTTTCCCAATATGGAACCAGTCTGTTGTTCGATGTCCAGTTTTAACTGCTGCTTCTTGACCTGCATACAGATTTCTCAAGAGGCAGGTAAGGTGATCTGGTATTCCCATCTCTTGAAGAATTTTCCACACACTGTTGTGATCCAAACAGTCAAAGTCTTTGGCATAGTCAATAAAGGAGAAATATATGTTTTTCTGGAACTCTCTCGGCTTTTTGATGAGCCAATGGATGTCGGCAGTTTGATCTCTGGTTCCTCTGCCTTTTCTAAATCCAGCTTGAACATCTAGAAGTTCACGGTTCATGTTCTGTTGAAGCCTGGCTTGGAGAATTTTGAGCATTACTTTGCTAGTGTGTGTGATGAGTGCAATAGTGCAGTAGTTTGAACATTCTTTGGGATTGCCTTTCTGTTGGATTGGAATGAAAACTGACCTTTTCCAGTCCTGTGGCCACTGCTGAGTTCTCCAAATTTGCTGGCAAATTGAGTGCTGCACTTTCATAGCATCATCTTTTAGGATTTGAAATAGCTCAACTGGAATTCATCACCTCCACTAGCTTTGTTTGTAGTGATGTTTCCTAAGGCCCATTCGACTTCACATTCCAGGATGTCTGGCTCTAGGTGAGTGATCACACCATCGTGATTATCTGGGTCATGAAGGTCTTTTTTGTGTAGTTCTTCTTTGTACTCCTGCCACCTCTTCTCAAAATCTTCTGCTTCTGTTAGGTTCATACCATTCCTGTCCTTTATTGTGCCCATGTTTGCATGAAATATTCCCTTAGTATCTCTAGTTTTCTTGAAGAGATCTCTAGTCTTTCCCATTCTATTGTTTTCCTCTATTTCTGTGCATTGGCAACTGAGGTCAGCTTTCTTATCTCTCCTTTCTATTCTTTGAAACTCTGCATTCAGATGGGTATAACTTTCCTTTTATCCTTTTCCTTTAGCTTCTCTTCTTTTCACAGCTATTTGTAAGGCCTCCTCAGACAACCATTTGCCTTTTTGCATTTATTTTTCTTGGGGATGGTCTTGATCATGGCCCCCTGTAGAATGTTATCAACCTCCATCCATAGTTCTTCAGGCACTCTGTCTATCAGATCAAATCCCTTGAATCTATTTGTCACTTCCACTGTATAACTGTGTGGGATTTGATTTAGGTCATACCTGAATCATCTAGTGGTTTTCCCTACTTTCTTCAATTTAAGTCTGAATTTGGCAATAAGGAGTTTATGATCTGAGCCACAGTCAGCTCCCAGTCTTGTTTTTGCTGACTGTATAGAGCTTTTTCATTTTTGGCTGCAAAGAATATAATCAGTAGCAGCAGCGGCTGCATAGCACAGGAGCGACTTTGAGGAGATACCCCATATCCAAGGGCAAAGGAGAAGCCCCAGAAAGACAGTAGGAGGGGCAAAATTGCATTTAGAATCAAGTCTCATATCCACTAGAGAAGCTCAGAGGGCTCAAACAAACCTTGTGTGCACCAGGACCCAGAGACCCCCACAGAGACTGAGACAGAACTGTTTCTGAGTATCCCCTGTGGAAGTACAACTCAGCAGTGGACAGCTGCAGGGGCAGGGGCTCTGGGTGCAGCAGACCTGGGAAAGGCATAAGCCCTCTTGGGGGAGGTCGCCATTAACCCCACCATAGAGCCGCCAGAACTTACATAGGACTGGGGAAACAGACTCTTGGAGGGCACAAACAAAACCTTGTGCACACCAGGACCCAGGAGAAAGGAGCAGCGACCCCACAAGACACTGACCCAGACTTGCCCAGGGGCGTCCAGGAGTCTCTGGCAGAGGCGTGGGTCGGTGGTGGCCTGCTGCAGGGCTGGGGGCACTGAGTGCAGCAGTGTGTGCGTGGGACCTTTTGAAGGAGGTCGCCATTATCCTCATTACCTCCACCATGTTTAGCATCAAGTCAAATAACAGGGAGGGAACACAGCCCTGCCCATCAACAGAAAATTGGATTACAGATTTACTGAGCATGGCCCCACCCATCAGAACAAGACCCAGTTTCCTCCTCATTCTCTCCCATAAGGAAGCTTCCATAAGCCTCTTATTCTTCTCCACTAGAGGGCAGACAGAATGAAAACCACAGTCACAGAAAACTAACCAATTTGATCACATGGACTACAGTCTTGTCTAACTTAATGAAACTATGAGCCATGCCATGTAGGGCCACCCAGGACAGATAGGACATGGTGGAGAGTTCTGACAAAACACGGTCCACTGTTGAAGGGAATGGCAAACCATCCTTTCAAGGATGACACAAAAAGTTAGAGGAAATGTTGTTTGACTCCTGGTTTCTAATAAATCCTAGATTCCCTATTTCAATGGACAAAGTAGCAGGGTTCAAGCCCTCACATCACTGAGGTCTGGGCAAAAGACTGCCCTGTCTAGTTTGTGGCTATTCAATGCTAAGAAGCTGAGTGAGAGTAGATGGCAGGATCCCTGGGTCAGGAAGATTCCCTGGAGAAGGGCATGGCAACCCACTCCAGTATTCTTGCTTGGAGAACCTCATGGACATAGGAGGCTGGTGGGCTACAGCCCATAGGGTCACAAAGAAATAAGCACAGCTGAAGCAATTTAACACACATGGACAGTGTAACATTTATCTTAAGATCTAATAGAATTTTATTTG
Organism: Oryx dammah; assembly: GCF_014754425.2. Lineage (NCBI taxonomy): Eukaryota > Metazoa > Chordata > Mammalia > Artiodactyla > Bovidae > Oryx > Oryx dammah. The sequence continues at coordinate 38,335,352 of NW_024070213.1, read as the reverse complement.
CAAAGAATCTTATGAAATGCCAGGTGGAAACAGAATCATTTCCTTCTCATTAGATGGGCTTCTTTAAAAAAAAAAAAAAAAGATTCAGGACGGACCAATGCAAGAGTCCCCTCATCCTAGGTAAACAGGATGCAAGTGCCCGGCGTTGGGGGTGCTAGCTTTGCTGCCTCAAGCGTGCCCCCTGCTGGCTGTTACTCAGGGGCTCCCACACAGCACTACTTTTGTATGAATCCCCACATCCCCACAGTAACAGCTGGAATCCCGCCATCTGAGAGAATGAGAAAGTAGTGAAGTATTAGCACATGCATGCGTGCATACTCAGTCGCTTCAGTCATGTATGACTCTTTGTGACTTGATGGACTGTAGCCCACCAGGCTCCTCTGTCCACGGGATTCTCCAGGCAAGAATACTGGAGTGGGTTGCCATGCCCTCCTCCAGGGGATCTTCCTGACCCAGGGATTGAACCCATGTCTCATGTTTCCTGCATTGGCAGGAGGATTCTTTACCTCTAGTGCCACCGGGGAAGCTCATATTAGCACATATCTACACCTAATTTCTGTTAAGCTTCCAAGCAGGGAGTGGAAGTGGGAAGTGAGGAGCAATGTGATACAGAGGAATTCTAATATCCTTGTCCAGTTGTGAGAGTCAGATGCTATGGCTGAAAATACCCTACTATTCTGAGACAAATACGTTTCCATAATTCCTTGGCCTGGCACACAAGGTTACTTAAAAATCAGATGAAACCTGACTTTTCTGCCTTCTCTCTTTTTTCTCCTCCTACACTAACTTTTTACAGCAACCAAATAAACATTGATTCTTTAAACTTTCTTTCCTTCTCAGAGGCACCCTCTCTCCTCTTTTATGCCTGTCTACTTGGCCTTCTTTAGAACCTCCCCAGATGGCCCTGATGAGCACGAAAGGTTGCAAACTACTGGCCTACTCAAGGCCCAAATCAAGTTTGACTTCATCCATGACACCTGCCCGGGCTACTCTGGGATCCTGGCACATCTCCTCCCTCTACCCATCCCCTCAGCTACAGTTTATGTCAGTCCTTGGCACATAATCATTGATTCCCTCATGTCATTTCATCTTATAATCTCCTTTTATTCTTACTTAGCACCTTCACTGTTCTTTCCCTTCCTTAAATGTCTGTGTGTCTTAATCCCCCAATTAGAGGCGAAAACAATGAGAGTTGAATCCCACTGTGTTTTCCTTTTAGTTAGGGATCAAGAAATATGTTAACTGCCTGAGAGAGGTCAGAGACACCAAAGCAAAGCCAAACCATTATTTAATCCACACAGCCAAAGACAAGCTTTGCAGGAGAGCTGCATGCCCCACAGTGCCCTGTGGTTCAGCTCTCAGAGTCCAAGCCCTCCTGCCAAGTTGCATACAAACCAGAGTTTAGGAAATTCAGCACAGTTTCTCAATCAGTCTTAGTTCTGATGAGGCAAGAATATGCATTAGGTAAACTTAGGTGTCACTTTTTGAATATTGTGTCTTAATGTTCTGAGTATCAAACCTTATAGAAATATTGCAACAACCTGAAAGAGTTCAAGCAATCTATAAAAGCTGCTAAGATCCAAGACTCAAACTGTGTTGAAAGAAAGACAACTTGGTCCAATTCTGTACAAGGGTGAAGACCACTAGATCCTTTAGTGATCCACTCCCAGGTTTTAGGAAACAAGTCAGACAAACAGGTGGTGTGGGACTGTTCTCATTGGGTAAAAATGTGCTTTCATGAAACATGCTTCCCAGTGATGCCTCCCAGTATAAACTTAAAGGAAGCACTATCATTTATAAAACTGCATCTTTATTAGGCTTCTACTTTCAGGATGTGCTATCATTAAGACACCATCCTTGGCTCTAATCAAAGCAAAGGGAATATTTTTTTTTAAATAAGCTTTTTATAATGGACATTTGGTAACCACAAGTCAGTAAAACAGAATACAGGTTTCTTTTTAAGACAAATCAAAATAAGAATCAGGAAGTTCTGGACCTCTAAGTCTCTGTTTGCAACCTCCTTTAGTGTTCAGCTATGGTATAGCTGCTCTTTCCTAGAGACTAAGACTTATGAGAATACCATGGGTCTCTGAGGCCCTTGAAGACCTAAGGATGCTTTGTGTTCTGCCTTCTATATGAGATCCTTTGTGTTTGGCCAGTATCATTATTTCATTCAGATTTAAAGAATCATATGGGGCTTCTTCATTTCATTGATCCCCCTTTTTTCAGAGCCTTCCCTGTACTTTTTGGTATCACTTGGCTATTCTTTCTCTATGTACTTACCAAAATAGTGAGAGTTTAAAATATGGTATAGATTTTGGTATCTACATTTCATTCATCTTTTTTCCCCTTGTCTAGTCATTCAATAAAGGCAATGGCAACCCACTCCAGTACTCCTGCCTGGGAAATCCCATGGATGAGGAGCCTGGTAGGCTGCAGTCCATGGGGTCGCGAAGAGTCAGACACGACTGAGCAACTTCACTTTCACTTTTCACTTTCCTGCACTGGAGAAGGAAATGGCAACCCACTCCAGTATGTTTGCCTGGAAAATCCCAGGGACGGGAGCCTGGTGGGCCGCCATCTATGGGGTTGCACAGAGTCGTACATGACTGACGTGACTTAGGAGGAGGATTCATTCAGTAAACACTAAGTATCAAACCTTGTAGAAACATTGCAACAACCTGAAAGAGTTCCAGTAAGCCATAAAAGCTGCTCAGATCCAAGACTCAAAATGTGTAGAAAGAAAAAAAATCTTGGTCCAATTTGGCATAAGGGTGAGGACTACTACAAAGAGAAAATTTATTCCTTTCAGATCAGCAAAATAACTAGGGTAAAAAGGGCAAAAATCAGAGTAGAAATAAATGAAAAAGAAACGAAGGAGACTATAGCAAAAATCAACAAAACTAAAAGCTGGTTCTTTGAGAAAATAAATAAAATAGACAAGACATTAGCCAGACTCATCAAGGAAAAAAAGGGAGAAGAATCAAATCAATAAAATTATAAATGAAAATGGAGAAATCACAACAAACACAGAAATACAAAAGATCACAAGAGACTGCTATGAGCAATAAAATGCCAATAAAATGGGCAACCTGGAAGAAATAGACAAATCCTTAGAAAACTATAACCTTCCAAAACTGAACCAGGAAGAAATAGAAAATCTTAACAGTGCTTAACATCACAAGCATGGAAATCAAAACTGTAATAAAAAAAATCTCCCAACAAACAAAAGCCTAGGACCAGATGGCTTCACAGGTGAATTCTACCAAAAATATAGAGAAGAGCTAACACCTATCCTATTCAAACTCTTTCAGAAAATTTCAGAGGAAGGTAAACTCCCAAACTCATTCTGTGAGGCCACCAGCACCCTAATACCAAAACCAGAAAAAGATGCCACAAAGAAAGAAAACTACAGGCCAATATCACTGACAAACATAAATGAAAAAATACTCAACAAAATTCTAGCAAATAGAATCCAACAACATATTAAAAAGATCATATATCATGACCAAGTGAGTTTTATCCCAGAGATGCAAGCATTCTTCAATATTTGCAAATCAATCAATGTGATGCACCATATTAACAAATTGAAAGATAAAAACCATAAGATTTTCTCAATAGATGCAGAGAAAGCCTTTGAGAAAATTCAACACCCAATTACGATCAAAACTGTCCAGAAAGCAGGCATAGAAGGAACATACCTCAACGTAATAAAAACCATATATGACAAACCCACAGCAAACATTATTCTCAATGGCAAAAAACTAATAGCATTTCCTTTAAAATTAGGAACAAGACAAGGGTGCCCACTTTCACCACTATTAGTCAACATAGTTTTGGTAGTCCTAGCCACAGCAATAAGAGAAGAAAAATAAATAAAAGGAATCCAGACTGGAAAAGAAGAAGTAAAACTCTCATGGTTTGCAGATGAGATGATCCTCTATATAGAAAAACCTAAAGATGTCACCAGAAAAATCACTAGAGCTAATCAACAAATATAGTACAGTTGCAGGAGATGAAATTGATACACAGAAATCCCTTGAATTCCTATAAACTAACAATCACCCTGCTTATTTAACTTATATGCAGAGTACATCATGAGAAACGCTGGAGTGGAAGAAACACAAGCTGGAATCAAGAGTGCCAGGAGAAATATCAATCACCTCAGATATGCGGATGACACCACCCTTATGGCAGAAAGTGAAGAGGAGCTAAAAAGCCTCTTGATGAAAGTAAAGGTGGAGAGTGAAAAAGTTGGCTTAAAGCTCAACATTCAGAAAACAAAGATTATGGCATCTGGTCCCATCACTTCATGGGAAATAGATGGGGAAACAGTAGAAACAGTGTCAGACTTTATTTTTTGGGGATCCAAAATCACTGCAGATGGTGATTGCAGCCATGAAATTAAAAGACGCTTACTCATTGGAAGAAAAATTATGAACAACCCAGATAGTATATCAAAAGCAGAGACATTACTTTGTGACTAAGGTCCGTCTAGTCAAGGCTATGGTTTTTCCTGTGGTCACATATGGATGTGAGAGTTGGACTTTGAAGAAGGCTGAGCACCGAAGAATTGATGCGTTTGAACTGTGGTGTTGGAGAAGACTCTTGAGAGTCCCTTGGACTGCAAGGAGATCCAACCAGTCCATTCTGAAGGAAATCAGCCCTGGGATTTCTTTGGAAGGAATGATGCTAAAGCTGAAGCTCCAGTACTTTGGCCTCCTCATGCGAAGAGTTGACTCATTGGAAAAGACTCTGATGCTGGGACAGACTGGGGGCAGGAGGAGAAGGGGACGACCGAGGATGAGATGGCTGGATGGCATCACGGACTCGATGGACGTGAGTCTGAGTGAACTCTGGGAGATGGTGATGGACAGGGAGGCCTGGCATGCTGCAATTCATGGGGTCACAAAGAGTCAGACACAACTGAGCGACTGAACTGAACAATGAAAAAAAGAAAGAGAAATTGAGGAAACAATCCCATTTACCATTGAAATGAAAAGAATAAAATACTTGGAAATAAATTTACCTAAAGAAACAAAAGACCTATATATAGAAAACTATAAAACACTGATGAATGATATCAAAGATGACACAACTAGATGGAGAAATATACCATGTTCATGGATCGGAAGAATCAATATAGTGAAAATGAGTATACTACCCCAAAGAAATCTATAGATTCAATGCAATCCCTATTAAGCTACCAATGGTATTTTTCACAGAACTAGAATAATTACACAATGTGTATGGGAAGAAAAAAAAAACTTGAATAGGCAAAGCGATCTTGAGAAAGAAGAATGGAAATGGAGGAATCAATCTTCCTGACTTCAAACTATACTGTAAAGCTACAGTCATCAAGACAGTATGGTACTGGCATAAAGACAGAAATATAGATCAATGGAACAATATAGAAAGCCCAGAGATAAATCCACACACCTATGGACACCTTATCTTTGACAAAGGAGGCAAGAATATACCATGGAGAAAAGACAATCTCTTTAACAAATGGTGCTAGGAAAACTGGTCCACACCTATAAAGAATGAAACTAGAATACTTTCTAACACCATACATAAAAATAAACTCAAAATGGATTAAAGGTCTAAATATAAGACCAGAAACTATAAAACTCCTAGAGGAGAACATAGGCATAACACTTTCTGACATAAATCACAGCAAGATCCTATATGACTTACCTCAGAGAGTAATGGAAATAAAAACAGAAAACAAATAGGACCTAATTAAACTTAAAATCATTTGCACAATGAAAGAAACTATAAGCAAGGTGAAAAGTCAGCCTTCAAAATGGAAGAAAATAATAGCAAATTAAACAACTGACAAAGAATTAATCTCCAAAATACACAAGCAGCTCATGCAGCTCAATACCAGGAAAACAAACAACCCAATCAAAAAGTGGGCCAAAGAACTAAACAGACATTTCTCCAAAGAAGACATACAGATGGCTAATAAACACATGAAAAGATGCTCAACATAACTCCTTCTTAGAGAAATCCAAATCAAAACCACAATAAGGTACCATCTCACATCTGTCAGAATGGCTGCTATCAAAAAGGCCTGCAAACAATAAATGCTGGAGAGGGTGTAGAGAAAAGGAACCCTCTTACATCACTGGTAGAAATGCAAACTGGTATAGCCACTATGGAGAACACTGTGGAGATTCCTTAAAAAACCTGAAACAGAAGTGCCATATGACCCAGCAATCCCACTGCTGGGCATATACACCAAAGAAACCAGAACTGAAAGACACATGTACCCCAATGTTCACTGTTGACATTAGCTAGGACATGGAAGCAACCAGATGTCCACTGGCAGACAAGTGGATAAGGAAGTTGTGGCACATATACACAATGGAATGTTACTCAGATATAAAAAATAACGCATTTGAGTCAGTTCTAATGAGGTGGATGAAACTGGAGCCTATTATACAGAGTGAAGTAAGTCAGAAAGAGAAACATCAATATAGTATATTAAGGCATGTATATGGAATTTAGAAAGACAATAAAGACAATGCTATATGCAAGGCAGCAAAAGAAACAGAGATGTAAAGAAGACTTTTGGACTAAATGGGAAAAGGCAAGGGTGGAATGATATGAGAGAATAGCACTGAAACATGTATATTACCATATGTAAAATAGATGATGAGTGCAAGTTCAATGCATGAAACAGATCATTCAAAGCCAGTGCTCTGGGACCACCAAGAGGGATGGGGTGGGGAGGGAGGTAGGAGGGGGATTCAGGATGGGGGGGACACATGTGCACCTGTGGCTGATTCATGTCAATATATGGCAAAGACCACCACAGTATTATAAAGTAATTATCTGCCAATTAAAATATATAGATTAATTAACACCCTTCCCTCAAAAAAGGGCAAAGATTTGTATAGCACATCAGTGCACTGAACATTACCAGGCCTGTTCTGTGCTGAGAATAGAAAAAATAAAATTTTCTTCCAATTTTACAGATCTCTCTCCACTACCCCTGAAATCTGTGTAATGATATAATGATTCAGGTCTAGGAGAGGACACAGGAGCAACATTTCCTGAAGGCAGTAAAACGCATAAACTTTTACTACCCAATCCCAGGTACCCATATTTATAATTAATATAATATTATAAAGGAGTCATTGGTATGATTCTGTCAAGAAAAAAAAAGAGAGACTTTGTAAAAGCCCACAGCAGCTATATAGCTACACAAGTTCATCCCTGGACCATTGCACAGACTGTTCCTTCCATGGAGCACACAGTTCACAAAGCTGGTTCCTGTCTTACCCTTCAAGTGTCAGATTAAATGCCACATGCCCAGAGAAGCCCTCTGGACACCCCATGTAATAGTAATGAGTCTGTTTCCTTCATGGATTCCTTTACGTGGATTCATGTAAATTTCCTTCACAAAACTTATGATAATTTTCAGCTGTTTCAGTGTGTATATACTTTGTCAGATATTCCACTAGAATATCAGGTCTTCACTGTCTCTCCAGTGCCAACATAGTCCTAGCTTAGAGGAGACACTTATGAAAAAAATGAGGGAGAAAAGCAAAAGACCTAGTTTTTATATGAAGAACAAATTCATTTCTTTTTTTATCCACAGATGTTTCCCATTTGCTTCCATGCCCAAGAAACAAGTTGCTGTGAGTTGACTGCACTGTTTGTCAAGTCACTGATTACAAAATTAAGCTGGGCCTTACCACTCTAGATCCTATTAGAAGATTATATTTTACCTCTGATGTATTTTCTAACTCAAAGTCTTCTGAAATTTGTAAGGTGCTGATGGTGATCAAGACTCCACCCTGTTATAACCTTTATTCCTGCATTGACACAGTTTTCATGAAGTTTAAAAATATATATATTGTGGGAACTGCAATGACTTTAGTAATCTCAGAGGTGAATGGTCATATAAACCTAATGCAATTACCATAACTTAGAGATTGTCATGGGGCCCAAGGGTTAAGTCTGCAGACACTTCCCACAAAAGGAGCTTCTATTCACACTAGGAGCTTCACTCTTGGGCGATATCCTCATGGCAACCCAAAAACCAAGGAAACTTTTTGCCTAGGTAATAATTCCTTGCAAAAGAGGATAGATGTACAGCATAAATTACTTTCCTGAAAAAATGATAAAGGTGAAACAATTGTAAAAGAGTAACTATACTTCCATTTATTTTTCTGTGGTTCAAAGAGGAGATTTCTCCTCTTTCTCGGAGCTGCCTAGGAAGTGGTAGCCATCTCCTGCTTGGCGTCACTGCCACTCTTAGACCCTCTTGAAGCCCAAAATCAGGGTCAAAAAGAGGACCAAGGAGTTCATCCAGCACCAGTCAGACTGATAATATCAAAATTAAACAGAACCATCAGAAACCCAGAGGCACTGAAACAGGGTGGGCAGGAGATCCAAGGGCCAAAGACCTTGATCTCCAACCTGGTTAGGGGAGCAACAAGAAAACAAAGTGCTTGTGGCCCAGTGGCCTCCGGAAGTTCCTGGTCCACAAACCTCAAGGAGCTTGAAGTACTGCTGATGTGTAATGTCTTCCGGTGCCGGGACTGCTCACAACATCTCCTCCAAGAATGCCAAAGCCAGTGTGGAAAGAGCAGCCCTACTGGCCATCAGTCAGCAATCCCAACGCCAGGCTGCGCAGCAAAGAAAATGAAGAGAGGGCTACTGCGCAATTTTGTGTATGTTAATAAAACCATAAAACTCGACAAAAAAAAGGTGATTCCTGGCTTGTCAGAATAGAATTCATAGAAACCAAAGGCCACAGCTTTAGACCAAAACTTCAGCAACACTAAATTTTAAGTATTTCTCTTATGTGTAGAGTACTGAATATCACATATCAGTTCTTTCTTCAAAAGTCATCTTTGAAATCAATTACAGAGTCATTCCTACTATCTGTCCCCACGAATTCTCAGGGTCTAATGTATAATTTAACCAAAAGAGCATCCACTTTCTGGAAAAATATTACTGAGATTTCTTTCTTTTATGCTTTTCAGATTTTCCATGAAGATTTATCTAGAATGGATTTGGGATCATTGTTTCACTAGAAGGCTATGGATAGCTCATGTCAGAACTTGGTTTTTGATTGTAAGAAAATAAATGAGGGCTTTCCTCGTAGTTCAGTTCCTGAAGAATCCGCCTGCAATGCAGGAGACCCCAGTTAGATTCCTGGGTTGGGAAGATCCGCTGGAGAGGGATAGGCTACCCACTCCAGTATTCTTGGGCTTCCCTTGTGGCTCAGCTAGAAGTTGCCTGCAATGTAGGAGACCTGGGTTCAATCCCTGGGTTGGGAAGATCCCCTGGAGAAGGGAAAGGCTACCCACTCCAGTATTCTAGCCTGGAGAATTCCATGGGCAGTCCATGTGGTCGCAAAAAGTCAGACACGACTGAGCGACTTTCACTTTCAAAATAAATGAAGTTCTCAAGAGTATTGACCACCAATATATTTATCAGCTAAATAAATAAATGTTCATTTGAGAATACAAATAGCTCCCTGAATGGTCTCAAATCTGTGTGCACCAAAATGCAGGAGATGCAGGTTCGATCCCTAGGTCAGGAGGATCCCCTAGAGAAGGAAATGGCATCCCACTCCAGTATTCTTGCCTGTGAAATCCCATGGACAGAGGAGCCTGGTGAGCTAACAGTCCGTGGGGTCACAAAAAGAGTCAGACATTTATCAAGAGTCAGTCTTTACCATCTGTGGGCACTAAAATGCTCACCCATCTTTTACTTGGAGAAAATAAACTGTAACCATGAGATGATTTTCAGAAGGCATCAAATATAGACTTTGGACCAGATAAACCTGAGTTTGCAGTTTGATTCTGAGTTTGTAGTACTTCCTTGGGGGAGACCCTAGGCCCTTTGCCGTTTTCATTTTTCATATAGAAACTGATGACCTCATTCATATACACAGCTTCAACCACCACCTATATGGTCTTAAATCATTATATTATCTACAACCAGACTTCTCTGCCGAGCACCAGACTCATCTCTAATTGGGTTTTACACAGTTCACCTCCGATGGTTCAATGGCACCAAAAACACAAAAGATTAAAGAGATGAATTGATTCTCAATCCTGATTAACAGCACCACCACCACTTGATAACTCAAGCCAGAATGTGAGAATTATCTCTATGTCACTTACTCCCCACAAAACATCAATCTATGAATCCTGGAGATTTTGCCTCAATTAACCTCTTTCATGTATGTCCCTGCTACATTCTCAGTGCAGCTGTTTGGGACCTTAGTGTGTGCTGTGCTCAGTTCCTCAGTCATGTCTGACTCTTTTTGTGACCCCACGGACTGTTAGCTCACCAGGCTCCTCTGTCCATGGGATTTCCCAGGCAAGAGTACTGGAGTGGGATGCCATTTCCTTCTCTAGGGGATCCTCCTGACCCAGGGGTTGAACCTGCATCTCCTGCATTGACAGGTGGATTCTTTAACACTGAGCCACCAGGGAAGCCCAATTTGAATTTAACAACTAAAGATGTTGAGAATTATTCATGTGTTTATTGGCTATTAACATCAAGCTTTCATATTAGATGTGTGTGTGTATGTTCAGCTGTGTCTGACTCTTTCTGGTTCTATGGATTGTACCCTGCCAGGCTCCTCTTTCCATGGGATTCTCCAGGCAAGAATACTGGAGTGGTTTGCCCTCCTCCAGGGGATCTTCTAGACCCAGGGATTGAACCCATGTCTTCTGCAGATGGATTCTTTACCACTGAGCCATCTGTAAAGCCCCTTGGGACCTCAATGGTCCCCTCCAATTCCTTGTCACCTTTTCTGTTAATCTGGTACATTGTGCCTCTACCTAGCTTCCAGTGGGATCTTTGCATATATTACCAGGTCACTCTCATTGAATCTTCTTCAGTTTTTATATCCTGTTCATCTGATTCCCAATGAAATCTGAACTCTCAATTGTGGTATATAACAAGGCACTATAAGTGAGCTGATCCTGGCATGCTATTCTATTTTCAACTTCTACCATTTGTCCTAACATACCAGACACTTCAGTCACACACATTATTTTTGGCTTCCTTAACAGGCCCAGCTCAACCCCTCAGATTGGGTCAATGGTGTTTCCTGGAACTTCAGTGTATTTACCAGGGGACTTTTCAATACCAAGTCTGTCTTTCCCTTAGAATTTAATTTAAGTACCTTGAGAAAGGGGATATGATTTTATCTTTGTATCTCTAGTGTTTGCTACTCAGAATAATTGTTTGACAAGTAGATGGGTGAATACATAGGTCAAAGAGAAAGGAAAGGGAGGGTATTATGAACTTTAAATTATTCTGAAAGATCAGGAAAGGTGAGGAGCATAAAGAGGTAGGAAAGAAAATAGTGGCTGTAATACAGTCCATATCTTTAGATTTCAAAATCACTCAGCTTTTATAACCAAGTAGGTAGAAGTGTAGCACTGATTGCATCTTTATTTCACAAAGACACTTAACATTTTTATGCTTCAGCTTTTTTTTTAATCTTCAAAAGAGGACATATTACTACAAAGCACTAATATGCTAAAACCTGTATCAAAGCTATGGGTAGATATTGATGATAATACTTAAAGGAAAGGTGCTATGATAAAAGAATGTAAAAGAATAATGGAGAGAATCCAAATTGTCTTTACACAATGCTGTTTCAAATCAGTAAGCATAAATTACGGCAGATGGTGACTGCAGCCATGAAATTAAAAGACACTCGCTCCTTGGAAGAAAAGCTATGACCAATCTGCTGCTGCCAAGTCGCCTCAGTCGTGTCCGACTCTGTGCGACCCCACAGACGGCAGCCCACCAGGCGCCCCCGTCCCTGGGATTCTCCAGGCAAGAACACTGGAGTGGGTCGCCATTTCCTTCTCCAATGCATGAAAGTGAAAAGTGAAAGTGAAGTTGCTCAGTCGTGTCCGACTCTTCACGACCCCCTGGACTGCAGCCTACCAGGCTCCTCCATCCATGGGATTTTCTAGGCAAGAGTACTGGAGTGGGGTGCCATCGCCTTCTCCATGACCAACCTAGACAGCATATTAAAAAGCACAGACATTACTTTGCCAACAAAGGTCCATCTAGTCAAAGCTATGGTTTTTCCAGTAGTTATGTATGGGTATAAGGGTTGGACTATAAAGAAAGCTGAGCACCAAAGAATTGATGCTTTTGAACTGTGGTGTTGGAGAAGACTCTTGAGAGTCCTTTGGATTGAAAGAAGATCCAACTAGTCAATCCTAAAGGAAATCAGTCCTGAATATTCATTGGAAGGACTGATGCTGAAGCTGAAACACCTGATGTGAACAACTGACTCAATGGAAAAGACCCTGATGCTGGGAAAGATTGAAGGCAGGAGGAGAAAGGGATGACAGAGGATAAGATGGTTGGATGGCATCACTGACTCGATGGACATGAGTTTGAGCAAGCTCTGGGAGTTGGTGATGGACAGAGAAGCCTGGTGTGCTGCAGTCCATGGGGTTGCAAAGAGTTGAACATGACTGAGCGACTGAACTGAACTGAACTGAAACATAAATAGGAAACTCTCTAAACATTATTTTTTCTTCTGTTTCTTTTAAAGTTTGTTGTTTTGAAAGTACATAGGTGTTCACATCTATAAAGAAGCAGCAATGTAACATCTATAAAGAGGCAGCAATGTGACATCTATAAAGAGGCAGCAGTGTGACATCTATTTGAAGTACATTTAATGTCACCATTGTGGCTGTTCAGTTACCCAGTCGTGTCTGACTGTTTGCAACCCCCTGGACTGCAGCACGCCAGCCCTCCCTGTCCCTCACCATCTAAGTTCATACCCATTGCATTGGTGACATCATCCAGCCATCTCATCCTCTGACACCTTCTTCTCCTTCTGCCCTCAATCTTTCCCAGCATCAGGGACTTTTCCAATGAGTCGGCTGTTCGCATCAGGTGACCAAAATACTGGAGCTTCAGCTTCAGCATCAGTCCTCCCAATGAGTAGTCAGGGTTGATTTCCCTTAAGATTGACTGGTTTGAACTCCCTGCTGTCCAAGGGACTCTTGGGAGTCTCCTCCAGCACCACAGTTCAAAGGCATCAATTCTTTGGTGCTCTGCCTTCTTTATGGTTCAGCTCTCATAACCACAACCACATGACCACTGGGAAGACTATAGCCTTGACTATAGGGACCGGCAGGGTAATGTTGGCTGAGTAATGACTCTGTTTTTCAACACAGTTATGCTGTATCAATTACTTCATATATGTACAAACAAGGGAGATGAATTTGGGGCTTGTAAAAATTAGCTTGCATTAAGTCTGAGATTTTATTTTGTTTCAAATTCACCAACTTTGTTTGCCATCATCAACAGAGCCTTATGATTGAATATATCATTGTTCAAATGAACACCCCTAGACTTTTAGAAGAAGTTGACTGTCCACACCACTAGTTATAATTAAACCATAAGGCTGGGAACTACATGTCATAATTTCAAACACAGATATTTTTAAATGCACTTAAGGGAGGGGAGAGAAGAGGGTGGGATGTATGGAAAGAGCAACATGGAAACTTATATTACCATATGTAAAATAGATAGCCAATGGGAATTTGCTGTATGGCTCAGGAAACTCAAACAGGGGCTCTGTATCAATCTAGAGGGGTGGGATGCGGCAGGAGATGGGAGGGAGGTTAAAAAGGGAGGGGATATATGTATACCTATGGCAGATTCATGTTGAGGTTTCACAAAAAACAATAAAATTCTGTAAAACAATTATCTTTCAATAAAAAAATAAAAAGAAAAAATGAATAAAATGCAGTTAATTAAAAGAAAACTTTTATTTTTGAAAGTTTCCTTAGTCTACGTTTTGTTTAATTTGTATATTCCTCTACAGTATCAGACATTCAAGGGATGCTCAATAAATGCTTAGGCAAATCATTAAACCTTCTAAGTCTCATTTTTACTCATCAAAGAGATGGGATTAATACTCACATCAAAAGTTGTTGGAGGATTACATGAGATTATGCTTTGTACTGTGTCCGGTACACAGTAACCATTCAATCAAAGGTTGCTATTATTATGTATATATCTGATCCTGGTTAAAGGGCTATTTTATCTTCAACACAGTCATAAAAATCTAAGACTGTGCATCTCATATTTCAGTTCCATAAATGGGCTAATAGTTGAGGTAGTTAGCTAGTGTTAGTTGCTCAGTTGTGCCGACTCTTTGCAACCCTATGGACTGCAGCCCACCAGGCTTCTCTGTCCATGAGATTTTCCAGGCAAGGATACTGGAGTGGGTTGCCATGAGTAACAAAACACAAAGCCAGGTTCAGAGACAAACTGGAAACTCTAAACAAACCTAGCCAGCCAATAAGGAAACACTGCAGACCACATAGCATATGAAACAAATTCTTGCCCTTTGGAATATTTTTTGGCCTACCATGCAGGATAAGGTTAGTATGGAATAATAGTTCACATTATAGGTCCAAGGCAAATAAATGTTGTTTCACGTGAGTTTTTCTCTCCATCAAGTATTTTCATAAGCTCTCCCACCTGTGACTCCAAGTATATCAAGAATCACTGACCTAGACTACTGCAAGCATAAAAGGTAGTTTATTCTTCTTATAAGCAAATTTAAAAATAAACTTTTAAAAGGTTTTCTCCCAATTCTCCTTGTTTTTCCAGATGTATTCTGAATATTCTCTCTGTGTATATTCTTTTGATCTCTCCTCAGCAGAGACACAGAACTGTTGTCCACAGTCATTCAGAACTGATCTCAACTTTGCTACTGTCCTATCCATCCATTAAACCATCATTTATAGCAATTTTCTCTGCTGTGCCCAATATGCCACCTTATTCATATTATGTTCCTTTTAAATGATGAAATGGAAGAATAAGGTCAGTGTCCTGGACAGAAGATGAGACTTTATAAACAATAGAAGGAAGATTCACTATCATCCAGTTTAGAAAAATAATTGAAAGTGATTGTGGATAGTGAACGAACAGTAACATTTTCTTAAAATACTATGAGTTAAGACAGTTTATCTCCACCAAAGATGAAATTTATTGATCTGAAGAAATCATCAAAAAGGTAAGTTGAATCTCAGGCTAAAAAATCAAGAAGGACTGGGTTTGTCAGAAAGCTTACCAAATTTTCTAATATCAAAGAATGTTTTCAGGGAAAATATCATGAACAGAAGAAAAGAACAAGAGTTCGTAGATTTTTTTACCTTCCAACAGTGACCAAAAGATAGAGACATAAAACCCTGACATTATGGAAGCCAGAAGGGCTTGTACTGTTGTGGGACAGGGTTCTGCTTAGACGTCACTGCCTCATTTTGCATGATCCATTTCACAAGGATTCACTGCATGTTGCACTAATTCCATGTTCACTAAACAATCTTTGTTTGGACCCAACCTAACAGTCTGCTTCATGTTTGAATACAGATTTCTTTTATGTCTTACCCCGCCCTCTTCCCCTTCTGTCTCTCAGCTGGGCATGCCGATAAGAAAGCCTAGGTGCTTCGTCACCAACAGTAAGTGTAAATCATGTGCTAAAACCCTCACTGCAGCCTCAGCCCCTAACCACCACCAAAACGCTGGGCTCCCTCCTTTCACAGTTCCTTCAAGACACTTCAGATCAGCTTGAGAGACCTGCACTGCTCTCTCTAGAAAGCTTCATTATGGGAATAATAAACCTTTCCATACATTCTTGGTGTGTGTGTATGTGTGTGTGTGATGATCAGTTTGGAAATTCAAATCAAATTTTGAGTGGGGATCCCTCTCAACTCTTTGGACTGACCATAGCATCCAGTCACCAAGATACTGGAAGGAGGTTTCCTTGCAGTGAAGACATAAAAATTTTAGTACCTAGGAAAACATCTTCATCCAACAGAAACATAAAACAGGGATTCTAGTTCACAGATCAATTTCTTATGAGTTTATATACTGGAAATTCATTCCATTGAATCTAATCAATGTTAAAATGATATTACAACTCAGTTTCAGAAACTGAGAAGCTGAAGGTTAGTCTTTGGAATCTGGTAACCCCTCCAACAAATCAGTACTATATAATTTCTCTTTTTATTTTATTTATTATATGGAAACACAATTTTATTCCTCTAAGAAATAAAGCACATTTCATTTGAAGGGAACAATTCTATTTTATGGGAGGAAAACTTAAATGCCTGCAGGGGGCAGTAGGTAACTTAAATGGAGCAGGCAAAAGAGAGTAGACCTAAGCGTTGTGTTAAAACGCAGAACTATCTGGCCCTATTACATTTCCTATTAAAACTCTTTACTGTGCTTTAACAAGGCATTGCAGCCAGATTTTGACCCTGTACTGTAACTGCTCATGTGAAAAGTTGCAAAATAGAAATATTAGCATTTTAATCCCTTTGTTGTCAAACAGAAATAAAAACAAAAGGCTTTTGGTATCTGCAATGTAGACACCAACTTACAGGAATGTATATAAATGGGAGAAAAATGCCACTGAAGGAACCAAGGCCTTTATTTCAACTCTCTTGCTTTGCATTTCCACTTTCATTTTTACTTTATTCTGACCAGACCCTTATATTTCATTAATTGCTATAAAATATGATAAAAATGGACTTCACTCCTGAAGTATATCCAGATGGTAATTTCAGTATTTCCAGATGTTTTTGAAAATACCAAAGTCAAAATTTCATGGAATATTTTATGGAAACTTTGAGTGATTTGATAAAAATGTAACAACTATTTGCTGAACTAGAAATCTGCAAAAACAGCTTAAAAAAAAAAAGAATTCTGGGATTCTAGAGTTATTCAGAGCTAGGTTCAAATAATTAGTAACTAACTGTGGGACTGGGGAAAGTTCATCAACCTCATCTATCCTGTGGAGAATCTTGTGAGGATTAAGTGAGATTGCATATATAAAGCATCCACCATACAGCCCAGAACAGGAAATGCTTCATAAATGTCAATTCCTTTCATTTCCAAGTTTGTCTATGTGAGTCCTTTTGAGTTCTGGTACTCTGAAATCTTGTAGGGGTTTCATAAGCCTAACGGTTCATATTTACACAGAATATTCAAATCTTCATAATCATAAAGAATAGCTTAATTGATTTAACTTGTAGAAGCACAATGATGAAACAGTAGTAGGAATTACAGTAGTGTGTTGATGCACCCATATTTGAACTTGATGTAATGAAGAAGGTGAAAGAATCAACGATGGTTATTTCTCACTTACGGCTACTCCCTGAACTACTGCTTTTCTTCTCTTGCTTTCTGACAAACCATAGAAAATCTACCTGCTTAGAAGCTGTGAAGACAAAGTTTTAATCAACCTACACAAATAGCCAAGCAAGGAGTACTCTCTATATGAGAATTCATTGTCTGTCCTCAAAAAGCATCATCAATGCACTGATTCTACAGAAGTAAACTCTGATGCTAGTCTTGCCTGGGAAATCCCATGGGCGGAGGAGCCTGGTAGGCTGCAGTCCATCGGGTCGCGAAGAGTCGGACATGACTGAGCGACTTCCCCTTCTCTTTTCCCTTTTATGCGCTGGAGAAGGAAATGGCAACCCACTCCAGTGTTCTTGCCTGGAGAATCCCAGGGACGGGGGAGCCTGGTGGCCTGCCATCTATGAGGTCGCACAGAGTTGGACACGACTGAAGTGACTTAGCAGCAGCAGCAGCAGTGAATGAGACTGAAAGCAATCAAGCTTTCTGCTTTCAACATCCTAAAGGATCTTTTCAAATTAATCTCCTTGAAAGCCTAAAACAAAGCCATTTACAAACACAGGGTAAATTCAAAAGCTTGTTAATACAATGTTAGGGGTAAATATGTAAATATATCAAAGGTCAAGTTTCAGTTCCCATAGCAATTGTAACTTAGCCACCTAACACATGTAGCAACCCAGAGTATCCACAACCAGAGGAAACATTTCTTCAGTGGCTCTAGGCCTTTCCATCTTTGAAAACTTTTGGCTATTATGTTGCATTTGTTTTGGAGTGTTTATTCACATTAAGATTTCAAAAGCATCACATTTAAGTTCTACTATTGAATGTTCTTCAAAAAACCTTTGCCTCATTTTTCAGGGGTGATGGCTTCAGCCACATTCATCCTGAAATTGTTGTCCATTTCAGCCAGGAGCATTATAAATCCATCCCTGTACTTTTATGAAGAGATATTTATGATAAACCATCCTTGGAAGGCTGTTTTTATGCTATAGCATAAGTCAGAAAGGCTTCACTGGTGGCTCAGCAGTAAAGAATCCACCTGCAATGTAGGAGATGTGCTTTCGACTCCAAGGTCAGGAAGCTCCCTGGAGAAGGAAATGGCATCCACTGTAGTATTCTTCCCTGGAAAATCCTATTGACAAAAGAGACTGGTGGGCTACAGTCTATGAGATTGCAAAAGAGTCAGACATGACTTAGTGGCTAAACAAAAACAACAATACATCAGAAAATTTAAGAGTGTTCACCACGCAGCAAGGCGCTTCCTAGGTAGCAGTGTAAAGAATCCTCTGGCCAATGCAGGACATGCCAGAGACACAGGTTTGATCCACTGGTCAGAAAGAGCCCCTGGATTAGGGAATGTCAACCCACTCCAGTATTCTTGCCTGGAAAATTTGCATGGACCAATGAACCTGGCTGGCTTTGGTCCATGGGGGTCACACAGATTTGGACATGACTGAGCTACTGAGAGAGGGCACACGCACATGCGTGCACACACAAACACACACACACCATATAGTAAAAGAACTCAAAGTGGGAAATAACTAAAACTTAAGGGCTAAAGCCAGTAAGCCTCAAACAAAGCTGAGGGATGCATTTTTATGGAACTACCAAAATAAAACAACAATGTAAACATCGGATAAGTTTTAAAAGCAGGGGTATAAATAATTTTTTATTATACACACAGCAGGAAAATAAAGACATCAAATACAGTTTCATAGTCAGATGAGAATTAGTTAGTCTGAAATTGTCTTCATTGTATTCAAAGCTCAGTGTAACAACTCAACATTATGCCAGAATCAGGATGGGAGACTGAATGGCTAGTTTATACAGTCAGAGTAAAGTGAGTGATTCTAGAATATCTAGAATAGGGGCCAACAAGATCCCCTGGAGGGGGGACATGGAAACTCACTCCAGAATTCTTGCCTGGAGAATCCCATGGACAGAAGAGCCTGGAGTGCTACAGTCCATAGGGTCACAAAGAGTCAGACATGACTGAAGTGACCTGGCATGCATGTAGGCCAAATACAGCCTGATGTCTATTTTTGTAGTTTTATTGAAGTACAGTCAAGCCTGTACTTTTACATATCATCTATGGCTGTGACAGGCACATGGAGTGATTATGACAGATACCATTGAGTTAGCAAAGCCTAAAATACTTATGGGCTTCCCTCGTGGCTCAGATGGTTAAGAATCTGCCTGCAATGCAGCCGACCAGGGTTTGATCCCTGAAGAAGGGAATGCACGTGTGCGTGCTAACTTGCTTCAGTCCCGTCCATCTCTTTGCAACCCTGTGTACTGTAGCTGGCCAGACTCCCCTGTCCATGGGGTTCTCTAGGCAAGAATACTGAAGTGGGTTGCCATGCCCTCCTCCAGGGGATCTTCCCAATCCAGGGATCAAACCTGCATCTCTCTGTCTCCTGCATTGGCAGCTGAGTTATGTACCACTAGCGCCACCTGGGAAACCAAGAGAAGGGAATACTTATACTTAAAATGCTTATAATATGGACTTCTATAGAAAATTCAGCCAAAAAACTTAAATAAAAGCAGATGTAAAGATCCATTTTCTGGATAAACAACAAGGCCCTACTGTGTAGCACAGGAAACTATATTCAATATCTTCTGATAGACCATAATGGAAAAGAATATGAAAAAGAATGTGTGTATATCATGTTGCTGTACAGCAAAAATTAATATGAAATTGTAAATCAGCAATAATTCAATAAAATAATGGAAAAAATTCCATTCCCTGAAATATACAACTCTCTGTATTTTGGCTGAGAAGTTCACAAACACACACCCACCCACACAATGTATAGACTAGAAATGACCATTTATTTTGTCCACTTTCTGACAATAAAATTACCAAATTCCAACTAAAATGTGGATATATCATCCCTTAAGAATCCTGAGAAAAGTTGATACGTGTGCCTCTTTTTCATAATCTAACCATTGATATAAAATCTATGTCTTGCTGGATTTAAACATTTAATGTTCAAATGTCTTGCACTTGAAATCCAAATAATAAAAACTATATTTATATTTTTTACTTCAGGGGTATCTTTATTGAAAGTCAAGTAGAAACAGAATTTTTATGAAAAATAATTATATAATACCCCAAGCAAAAATTTTTATCATTTAATAGCTAAGTTTTAGAGAAGTGAGAGGAAGAATGGACAAAATAGTTATATTCAATATAGAATGAAAAAATGCTAGAAGGAACTTAGTGACATGCAAAACTGATCTTGTAAAAAAAATGGACAAGAAATAAATAGTTTTATTAGCTGGAGGAAATGTGTGAATATTTGTGGAAGTTTCAGTAAGAGGAATTTAGACAAACTACTATTAAAAAAGAAAAACAGAGCCCTAAGAACAATCAAGCTATAAAACACTCTGGCAGAAAGGCTGGTAATATTCTGAATAATGAAAGCAGTTATGGCAAATGGCAAAATGATTGCATATTCTTCAGAAAAAAATTAAGCCTGGAATTATAAAACAGTTGATTTACCTTCAAATATTTTAAAAAAAAAATACTCAAGTGACTCATACACAAATCAATTTCCAACTTCTTAGATGATCAGGAGGTACAAAATAACAACCAACATGGCTTTAGCTTTCTGACAAACACATTTAGTCAGACAAATCTCATTTCTTTCTACGATACAGTGGCAAGAATGGTAGACGGAGTCAACTGAGGTCTTTTACTCAGTTGCTTATGACATATATACTGTAAGAAAGGCAAAAATGGTTTAGGAAAAACACAGACTCTCCAGGAGCTGCAATATGGAAGCCACTAGCTCCTGGTGACTATTATGCATTTGAAATGTGGCTAGTCTGAATTGAGACATGTTTTTAAGTGTAAATATATAACAGATTTTGAAGATTTAGTAAAACCATAAAACATCTCATTAATAATTACATTTTAAATACATATTTAAATGATAATGTCTTATATATCCTGGGTTGAATAAAATACATTATAAAATTAATTTCACCAGTTTTAAAATACTTAAGTGTGACTATTAGCAAACTTAAAAGTACACGTAGTTTCCATCTGTGGTTCAAATGTAGTTCAACCATATAGCCCTGTCTGAAATATGAACACTAAACCCAGTGTGGAGAATCTTTTGTCCTGTGTGAGCATCACTTTATCCTATGTAACAGAGGATGAAAAGACTGGGAGATTGGTGGGGAGGATGGGGCAGAGGAGTTCCTTGTTGGGCTATTAGGCTACCCTCTCCTGCAGGGTAGTCCAGCATTTCTAGGCTCCACCACTCATGCTTCCCCAACTCTAGTCATAACAGCCCAAGCCATCCTTCTCATGGTTTCAAATATCCTCAGTTCAGTTCAGTCACTCAATCATGTCCGACTCTGTGACCCCATGGACGGCAGCACACCAGGCTTCCTTGTCCATCACCAACTCCCGGAGCTTGCACAAACTCATGTTGAGTCAGTGATGCCACCCAACCATCTCTTCCTCTGTCATCCCCTTCTCCTTCTGCCTTCAATCTTTCCCAGAATCAGGGTCTTTTCAAATGAGTCAGTTCTTCCCATCAGGTGGCCAGAAAATATTGGAGCTTCAACTTTAATATCAGTCCTTCCACTGAATATTCAGTACTAATTTCCTATAGGATTGACTGATTAGATCTCCTTGCAGTCCGAGGGACTCAAGAGTCTTCTCCAACACCACAGTTCAAAAATATCAATTCTTTGGTACTCAGCTTTCTTTATGGTCCAGCTCTCACATCCATACATGACCACTGGAAAAATCATAGCTTTGACTAGATGGACATTTACTTCTGATTTTATGTCTCTGCTTTTCAATATGCTGTCTAGGTTGGTCATAGGTTTTCTTGCAAGGAGCAAGCGTCTTGTAATTTCATGGCTGCAATCACCATCTACAGTGATTTTGGAGCCCCCCAAAATAAAGTCTGTCACTGTTTCCATTGTTTCCCCATCTATTTGCCATGAAGTGATGGAACCAGATACCATGATCTTAGTTATTTTGAATGTTAAATTTCAAGCCAGCTTTTTCACTCTCCTCCTTCACTTTTATCAAGACACTCTTTAGTTCCTCTTTACTTTCTGCCATAAAGGTGGTCTCATCTGCATAGCTGAGATTATTGATATTTCTTCTAGCAATCTTGATTCCAGCTTGTGCTTCATCCAGCCCTGCATTTCACATAATATTTTCTGTATATAAGTTAAATAAGCAAGATGACAATGTACAGCCTTTATGTACTCCTTTCCCAATTTGGAATTAGTCTTTTGCTCCATGTCCAGTTCTAACTGTTCCTTCTTGATCTGCATACAGATTTCCCAGGAGGCAGGTAAGGTGGTCTGGTATTCCCATCTCTTGAAGAATTTTCCACACTTTGTTGTGATCCAAACAGCCAAAGGCTTTGGCATAGTCAATAAAGTAGAAGTAGATATTTTTTTTGGAATTCTTGCTTTTTCAATGATCCAACGGATTTTGTCAATTTGATCTCTGGTTCCTCTGCCTTTTCTAAATCCAGTTTGAACATCTGGAAGTTCTCAGTTCACATACTGTTGAAGCCTCACTTGGGAGAATTTTGAGCATTAACTTTGCTAGCATGTGAGATGAGTGCAATTATGCAGTAGTTTGAACATTCTTTTGCATTGCCTTTCTTTGGGATTGGAATGAAACTGACCTTTTCCAGTCCTGTGGCCACTGCTGAGTTTCCAAGTTTGCTGGCATAATGAGTGAGGCACTTTCACAACATCATCTTTTAGGATTTGAAATAGCTCCACTGGAATTCCATCACCTCCACTGGCTTTGCTTGTAGTGATGCTTCCTAAGGCCCACTTGACTTCACATTCCAGGATGTTTGGTTTTAAGTGAGTGATCACACCATCATGGTTATTTGGATCATGAAGATCTTTTTTTGTATAGTTTTTCTGTGTATTCTTACCACCTCTTCTTAATATCTTCTGCTTCGGTTAGGTCCATACCGTTTCTGTCCTTTATTGTGCCCATCTTTGCATGATGTGTTCCCTTGGTATTTCTAACTTTCTTGACGAGATCTCAAGTCTTTCCCATTCTATTGTTTTCCTCTATTTCTTTGCATTGATCACTGGGAAAGGCTTTCTTTTCTCTCCATTCTATTCTTTGGAACTCTGCATTCAGATGGGTATATCTTTCCTTTTTTCCTTTGCCTTTTGCTTCTCTTCTTTTCTCAGCTATTTTTAGGGCCTCCTCTGACAACCATTTTGCCTTTTTGCATTTCTTTTTCTTTGGGATGGTCTTGCCCCTAGGATGATTAAAAGCCAGTGGGCTAGGAAATTGTTCACAGGGTCTTTTTCAGTACTAAATTTTTATGTCTGCAGTGTGATTTTTAGAAAACTCCTTTTTTGTTTGTTTTAGTTTTATGAAAATTTCTTTTTGTTAACATATGAACGCAGTGTTTAATGACAGCCCACATGAGGGATGAACACACAACCATTTTTAGTGTTTACCCTGTATAATTTTCTAAGTTTGTATGAGGTTTATTCATCTAATATTCTAGCACTTAACACCTGCTACTTTTTTATTTCATTTGTGTACATGTCTTGTGCTCCAAATAGGATCAGAAGCTCTGATGGCAGGAAGTTTCTTATATAACCTTTCTCTCCCAGAGCAAATGAATAATAGATATCACGAAGCAAATGGATCCAGAAGTCAGGATAGCTTTCGGGATTGAGTTTGAATCTGCTATTATTTAACATTTTCAGCAGTGACTATGATGGTCATTCATTTGATCTTAACCATACACTGCCAGATACAGTATAAAAATTCATAGATTTAAATTTGACTGTCCAAATTAAACACATTCTTTTAGAACAGAAGATATGTGCTATTAATACTATGGCAATATTTTAAAATAACTTTATGGTATCATATTCATTTTCTAATTTATAAATTGAAAGAGCCCTTAAAAGTAGACATTATCATCTCCATTTTACTGAAGAGTAAATTGAGGTTTAAGGAGATTGAAAACCTGATGGCCGAATGGCCAGGATTTGAAGACCCAACTTGACTTCAGGTCATCTGATGCTGGGCTGATGGTTTTTGTGTTACTCTACAACACTGTAACATACTTTCCTTTGTATCTGTCCTAGTCTGGCTTTCCACAGAAGTTAATCCTGAGTAAAAAGATTTGAGTAGAAGTTTGGGCATGTGCAAGGGACACTTGAGGAGCAGGGATGTGAAAAGCACCCAGTGAGGAGTGAAATTAAGTCACTATATTCCCAGTCAGTGAGGTGGTAAAGAATCCACCTGCCAGTGCAGGAAACTCAGGTATCATGGATTCAGTCCTTGGGTCAGGAAGACCCCCTAGAGGAGGGCATGGCAACCCATTCCAGTATTCTTGCCTGCAGAATTCCATGGACAGAGGAGCCTAGCAGGCCACAGTCCATGGAGTCTCAAAGTGTCAGACATGACCGAGCATGCACACACTTATGAAAAGAGGCCTCAGTTTCTCAGCAAACCCTGGAAGTGAAGATATTTGGAGCATTAGGAGATAGGGCCTTAACAGAGGTGATTAAGCTAAAATAAGCATGCTTGAGTGGGCTCTAATCCAATTGGTTGTGTCCTAGTGAAAAGAAGGAACCTGGACACACAAAGAGACATCAGGGATGTGCACATAAAAGAAAGATCATTTGAAGACACAACAAGAATGCAACCAAGCCAAGGAGAGAGGGCCCCAGAAGAAACCAGACCTGCCAACACATTGACCTTGGACTTTTACCCTCCAGAACTATGAGAAAATAAAGGTCTATCATTTAAGCCACCCAGTTTGTGATAATTTGTTATTGGAGCAATAGCAAATGAATACATCATGCTTGAGAAGCTTTCTCCCAGGGAGTTAATAAGCTGGAGTACTTGTACTAGAGGTTCACACTCTGTACTCATGGTTCTCATATGGTCTCCTTGTCAACTCAAGATCCCTAGCTAGGGGCTCTGACCCATGAATCACCTGCACTGTCCTCATCATCTTTCTGTTTTTGCCCCTCATCCACCTGTTCTGCTATGTTCCAGTACTGCTCGCAGCCACACATAGAAAATATATCCCATTTCCATCTGAATAAGACATTGGAAGATTGGCCTTTCCAGGTTGGACTCAGGTGGATGAATATTTTGGAAATAGCTTTAGAATTCAAAAAGAGTTGGAAGCACTGAAAGGAAGTATACAAAGTGAACTTTAATAGCAAACACATGTAGAACACATAAAACATTTCAGAGAGACAAGAGCCATCAGTAATAGCTAAAGATTTTGAATACAGACTGAATTCTAATGCAGAATATAGCATAATGACACATTATCAGTGTCATTGTTTTAAATAAAGAGAATATGGCTGACAGAGCAAATGAGATACAGATGTGAACACACATTTCAATTCATTGCACCAGTGGCATTTGATGATATTATTATGTGTCCAGAGGACAAGAGGATATGTTAGAAGAAGAAATTAATTTTCCATCATACATCTGGGTAAAAATTTTATCTTATTTAGGAGCCTATGAAATGATACATGAAATGGAAATATTGAAAAGAGACAAGAGGTGAATAATAGAGATAGTTTAGCATTTGTTTTCAAATCTTTGAGGAAAAGCTTATTAAACTTGGAAAATGAAGATCAGTAACAATATTGAAGTTTCTGAAGTGGTATCTACTGGACCCTGTTCAGCTGTTATCTATTCCCATTGAGAATTTAAAAGAGAAATGGGTATTAAAAGCAGAGAGATTTAACTGAGCCATACAAATTTTGAGAGTCAGAGCAAAATAATAGAAAATGCCACAAATGCCAAATGTTAAAAAATATTTCCTCTTCAGGGACTTTTAAGAACAAGGATGATAGCTCAACTTTTATAATGGATCTCAGGAACCAGGCCACACAGTTTGTCATGATGAGAACAAATATTTTGGAGGAAGTACAGTTCTTAGACACTTGAGTGGTATTTAAGAATTCAGTGACAACTTAACTTGCCTACAACTTCTTTATTTAAAGCCTGATCTAATCTTTCTCAGAACTGCAGGTTCAAATTGATTTCTGTGGCCTGGAGAGACACTTATCCTAGTGGAGTTATATAAGTTTTTTTTTTTTATAAAGGAGAGAGGTGAGCTTCTTGGAGATTTTTCTATCTTTTTTTTTTTATTTTGAGGTGAAATTCACATAACATAAAACAAACCTTTTTAATGTGAACAGTTCAGTGGCATTTAATACATTCAGAATGGTACACAACCATCACGTTGATAAAGTTCCAAATTTGTGTGGATATTTGCAGTTAAGGCAGTCTTTTGTGTATTTCTTTTTGAGGTTTCATAATACAATAACATGGTACAGAATCTAGCAATCTGAGGAGTTTTAGTAAATTTCCATCTGGAATTAAAACAGTCACTTGATACATGAATGATTCCTGTTTGTGCTTGATAAATAAAAAATAAGTTAGATTGCTAGTGGTTAACGTAAAATGCTAATTGGAGTGTTCTGCTAATTAGCTTCTGGAGAAATATAAAAATGTACTATACTCCAAAAGGCACATTTCAACTAAATTTTGATTACTGTAGCTATAGAAAAATCAATCTTTAATGGGTAATTTTGTGAATGAATTTCAGAAAAACTAATTAAAAAAAACTCTATATCCCTCTGCATGCATGCTCAGTCACTTCAGTCGTGTCTGATTCTTTGCAATTCCCTGGACTGTAGTCCACCAAGCCCCTCAGGCCATGGGATTCTCCAGGCAAGAATACTGGAGTGGGTTGCCATTTCCTTCTCCAGGGAGTCTTCCCAACTCAGGGATGGAACCTGCATCTTTTAAGTCTCCTATATCCCCCTCTAAGTTTGCCAACTGTTACATGATATAGTTGAAAAATGTTAAGCACTGGCAAGGTAAACACTGCTCATTGAGGCAAGTAAAATCATGCAATTACATAATTTATAGATAAGTACATAAGAATTAATGAATATTTAAGGGTAATAAATAGGCTTTGATGATGTAAAAACATATATGCTTAGAAAAGAGCAAAAGGAGCTGTCTTCCCACTCTGACATCAATAAGATAGAGAGAAGATATATCACAAGCTGGTGTTTTATCAGCCAAATGCTCTCTCAAGAAATCCAGAGATTTCCGGCCCTTTGTATTTTGTGAGTGGTTTTTACACATAGATAATGATAGATAGATAGATAGATAGATAGACACACTGAATAGAATATGTAAGCTTAGGAAAAGACATTCAGTTTGAAGAGAGGAAAGATTCTCCAGGCCATGTATCTCTCTCCTAGAAGTCCTCCACGGGGTTTAAAACACTTAGAAGACAATGAAATTTGGGGTTAAACTGTATATATGTGCTCTAGAAGTGGTCACATATCAGTTGGTTATGGCCTCTCTCCAATTTAAGAAACTAATTCAGTAGGACCAGGAGTGACTAGACAAATCAAGATGGAGGAATTTCCTCAAGACCAAGGATGTGACGTCAAAGACTTCATTGGAAGAGGATAGTTGGGCAGACCTGACCCAGAGCAGCAGGAGGGCACTGGAAACCCATCGTGAAAGAAAAACTCAGGAGCATTCTGAATAGGTTTGACTGTCTTTATGAGCTAATCTATAACTGGTGGTCCTGGGCTCTCACAGAGATGCCTTCTTAATACAATTATTATTCATTGTGTGCATGCTAAGTTGCTTCAGTCATGTCCAGCTCTTGGCAACCCTATGGACTATAGCCCGCCAGACTCCTTTGTTCATAGGATTCTCAAGGCACAGTACTGGAGTGGGCTGCCATGCCCTCCTCCAGGGAATCTTCCCAACCTAGGGATCAACCCCATGTCTTCTGCAGCTCCTGCATTGCAGGCAGATTTTTACCACTGAGCCACTGAGGAAGCCCTAATTATTCGTTATTACTCTGCAAAACATTTAGGGTTCAGTGAACATTTCCTGTATTTGGAAGTGATAGCTCTTTTCTTCGAGAAAAGTGGTATTTCAGCTTCACATTCACATCCTCTTATTTCACCAGCAGTGCATCTGCCTTTGGGTTAGCTGTACCTACTACATTTTCACCAGTAATGCTGACCTTTTAAAGGCAGTTTTTGTTGTTTGATTCTTCAGAAGTTTTCTTGACTGATCTTGGAAAGTATTGAATTGTCCCCAGATTCCTCTTAAAGAGAATTTTTCATTGAAATATGGGATAAACAGCAACATCTTTAATATTAACATTCCTTAGCCCACCTACTTTGAAAGGCATGATTTTTTATCACCCACTTTTCTGTTCTTGGCAGTAGCCATAGCAAAGTTTTAAATTTTCTGTGGAAAAGAACCCATTTCATTCCCATCAGCAATGCTCCCGGCTGCAAAACTCCATGTCTGACTGAGGCAACTGTAGTTGACAATTGACTACTTGCTTAGGATGACAGATCACCAACATAGAGGAGTCAGAGGGGCCAGGAGAGGTTTTGTTCTCTTTAGCCCTCAGTTTTCCCACTCAAAACAGGAAAATGTTTCTGAAATTAGACCATACAAGTTGGAATGGCCATGGGTTGCTTCTCAGGGATCTAGTGTATACAGGTATCACTCTGGTGTCATGAAGAGTGAGCAAGGGATTCTTAGTCTGATATGCCTTGGTGTGAATCTCAGCTCAGAAAAGCACCAATCACTTCAGTTCTGTCTTCTGTTAAGTGGAGATCATGTCTGGCTTGAAGCTTCATTGTGAGGGCTGAAAAGGATGAACATAAAGATCCTGGTACAGGGTGAGTATGCGGCAGGTGGCTATAGAGGCATTAGCCTCTGAACTACCTAGCCCAGTGCTCCACACACAAGAGAAGTATAAAAAAAATCAGTGTCGGTTTCCTTCCCATTTCCTTTTCTCATTATATATCTCAGCTACAACCTGAATTTTGGCATCAGGTTTCAGATGCAATACAGTTAAGATATTGTCATGGACTGAATTGTGTCTTCCCCCTTTGCCAAATTGCGATGTTAAAACTCTAACCCCCAGCACCTCAGATGTAACTGTATTTGGAGACATCTTTAACTAGGTGACTAAATTAAAATTGGGTTACTTAGGGTGGGTCTTAATTTACTCTGACTGATATCCCTATAAGAAAAGGAAATTTAAATATCGGGGGTGTGTGTGCACACCTGTGTGTGGGTGTGTGTGCACAAGTGTGCACATGCAGAACAAAGACAATGTGAGGACACAGTGAGGAGGCCACCTCTGCAAGCCAAGGACAGAGGCCTCAGAGGAAACCAAACCTGCTGGCACCCTGACCATGGATTTCCAGCCTCCAGAACTATGAGAAATTAAATGTCTCTCATTTAAACCACCTGGTTTTGCTGTTTTATTATGGTATCCCTAGCAAAATAGCCAGAGGTGAATATATTTTTGAATATGTGCATTTGGTGATATGTACAGCCCCTACCACTCTAATGGCAGAAAGCAAAGAACTAAAGAACCTCTTGATGAGGGTGAAGGAGGAGAGTGAAAAGTTGGCTTAAAATTCAATATTAAAAAAACTAAGACCATGGCATCTGGTCCCATCACTTCATGGTAAATAGAAGGGGAAAATGTGGAAGTAGTGACAAGTTTCCTCTTCTTGGGGTCTACAATCAGTGCAGATGATGACTGCAGCCTTGAAATTAGAAGATGATGAAAGTTATGACAAACCTGAACAGTGTGTTAAAAAGCAAAGACATTACTTTGCCAACAAAGGTCCATATAGTCAAGGCTATGGTCTTTCCAGTAGTTATGTGTGGTTGTGAGAGCTGGACCATAAAGAAGGCAAAGCACTGAAAAATTGATGCTTTTGAACTGTGGTGCTGGAGAAGAATCTTGAAGGTCCCTTAGACAGCAAGGAGATCAAATGAGTCAATCTCAAAGGAAACCAACACCGAATACTCATTGGAAGCATGAATACTAATGCTGAAGCTGAAGTTCTAATACTTTGGCCACTTGATGCGAATAGTCGACTCATTGGAAAAGACCCTGACGATGAGAAAGATTGACAGCAGGAGGAGAAAAGGGCAACAGAGAATGAGATGGTTGGATGGCATCACTGACGCAATGGACATCAACTGTGGCAAACTCAGGGAGATGATGAGGGAGCAAAGCCTGGCATGTTGCAGTCCCTGGAGTCATGAAGAGTTGGACATGACTGAACAACACAGTCCCTAACTTTTTAAAAAATAGAAAGAAAGAGAAGAGGAAAGGAAGAAAAGGAAGAAGGAAGAGAGGAGAGAAGGGAGGGGAGGAGGAGAATTCCTGACAAATTTTAAGAACAAAAAAAGAGTGACAGAATTGGAAATTAATGTTATTGAGAAGTCTTTTATAGTTATTTTTATTGTTATAATTATTAGGACAGACTTAGGCCACTATTTCTGAGGGTCATTAATTTTATACCGATCACCAGATAAAAAACATTCGTTTAGCCTCCAAGTTGCAGACCATGAGCAATGTGTCTCATAGATGTAATGGACATCACTTGAAATTTTGGAGGCAACATGGAAACTAACCACTGTTCTTGCTATGCCACATAGCCCCTTTACATCAGCAGTACAGATAAACTCAATTTTCCTTACTTCTTCTTGCATGGTTCTTATTTATAAAGGCAATTGGTTTCCTGGACAGAAATACGGTTGTTGAATTTTTCTGACTTACATTACAATTGCTATTTAACAATAAAGTTAATGATTACACATAATCTGGGGGAAATTCTGCAACAGAGCTACAAGGTGAGCATAATTATACCTTCCAAAGTCAGAGCAAGTGCCCACTTGAGGTTTTGTCCAGCACTGAGATCTACGAGTCAGTGAATTTGATGCTAGGTCAGCTACTGTGTCACAGTAATGCCATTTCAATGCTTTATTCAACCCAATCTCCATTTTTATCATTTTCAAATACTTTGCTATTTATCCAACTGTAGGAGAAAACCCTAGAATAGCCCTTCCTATGTGAGTCACAGAAACAATTGATTCTATCCCAGTTTGTGTCTGAAAAGATGCCACCATGAAGTTAAGAGGATCCCTGGTCTAGATCTCAGTGGCATCATTCTCCCATCCATGTTTCTCCACAGAAGCCTTTGTACAATAAGATGTTCTAGTAAAAGCAAAAACAGAAGCAGAAAAGAACCTCCCTTAAGAATCTCTAATCTAGACCACAACCCCAACTAGCTCTGTTATTTGCTCTGTGGATTCCTTGAAATTTATGCAGCTCATCTCCACCTGTATTGTTACTGTGAACTCAATGCAGCCCCCCCCCCAAAAAAAAAGAAGAGCTAAAACAAGACTGATGAAATTTGCATCAAATATCTGAAGGTCTGAGTGCCCAATGAAGGCAGTCAAACTTTATATCTAAATGCTCTGACTTCATTCACTGTTACACCAAACATAAACATCCTCAGGCTTTTAGCTTGGGTTATTTTTCAATTGACTGCAGATTGGCTCTCAATAATGTTCACCATTGCTTCATTTTATGAAGTAAGCCCTATGTGTAGGTTTATCTTGCTTAAGTAAGTTGATGGATGATAGGAGCGCAGCATGGTTAAATACAATTCACTAGTCATCGGTTAAAGAATAATTTAACCTATAGTTTCTGCCCCTTCCACAACCAAAACTATTACTTTTTCTCTGAAAAAGTATTTGATTGAGTTATGTAAAACTTCCCTTTTGCCATTTTCTGTGCGTTGACATAGGTAAAAGCCCAAGTGAACACGGAGTGGTTAAGGCAGAATCAAAACAGCCTAAATGATTACATATGACCATTTATAATTGAGGGCAAGGGCCAAACATCTGTATTTTATATACATAACATCTGTAGCATTATTTCCTCAGTTTTGTGATTATATATTTCAGATTTTCTGTTCAATTATAACAATTGTTAATGTTATGATAGTTTTAGCTATAGTTCTTATTTCATTTTTCTCTAGATGATCTTTGAATTGCTTTATCTATACTTCAATTTTTTTTTCTGAAATTACCTTTTCTTTTCTAGGTAAAAGAAAGTAACGCAAACTAAATAAAAATATTCAAAATGTTGTCTTTGCCAATGGCAAATTAAATGTCTGTTTTGCTGTTCTTACCCAAACACAGCTAGAATTATGATAACTGGTATATCAGAGCATTTAAGCTGCAGGCCAATGGCCCCAGAGAGATGATGCACACGTTAGCAAACTGGCTGAGGGGGGAAAAAAAATGCACACCTTGATTCATTAGCAATTGTCATTTACCACTTTTGAAATTATTGAAAAATAAATAGCCCTGGTGGTTCAGTGGTAAAGAATCCACCTGCAGTGCAGGAGGCCACTTGCAATGCAGGAGACGTGGTTTCCATCCCTGAGTGGGAAAGATTCTCTGGAGAAGGAAATGGCAACCCAATCCAGCATTCTTGCCTGGGAAATCCCATGGAGAGAGGAGCCTGGTGAGGTATAGTCCATGGGATCACAAGAGTCAGACACAATTAAGAGACTAAAACACCACCACAATCTATTAGGAATTAAATCTTCACTTTAACAAAGTTGGTAAACATTTTCCCAAAATTTTCATATGGGGAAAGAACAATTTGGGGAGCTTAAAATTTGATAATGAAGATCATAAAAATGGCCTACAGTTAGTGCTTTTGAAAACTTAAGCAACATGTATATAATTTTATAAAACTAAAAAGTATAATATTTAAACTTAATATCCTTTAAATTTCACAAACTGAAGTCATCTAATTTTTACTCATCATATTAATTTGGGTATTTTGTTTTAGTTTTCAATTTTTTACTCCACCATTTTTATAAGAGGAATTTTGTTGTTGTTCATTTGCTAAGTCGTATCCGACTCTTTGCAACCCAGTGCACTGCAGCATGACACGCTTCCCTGTCATTCACTATCTCCTGGAGTTTGCTTAGATTCATGTCCATTAAGTCAGTGATAATATCTGACCATCTCATCCTCTGACGCCCTCTTCTCCTTTTGCCTTCAATCTTTCCCAGCATCAGGGTCTTTTTCAATGAGTCGGCTCTTTGCATCAGGTAGCCAAAGTATTGGAATAATACTATATATAACATATTATATATATTATTATATATACTAAGAGGAATATTATGTTATTATTATTGAATTACTTTCATTTCTTTTCTTTTCATTTCATTTCATTTCTTTCTGAGCTTGGTCTTCAGGAATTAGCTTCTGTAGCATCTAGACATGCACAAATTTAGTATCCCTAAGGGTCCTCATCCATCAGCAGACATACCATTCCCTACTCCTACAAATGAGTTGACCAGGAACTCATTTGAGGTAACTTGACACTTGCTAACAGTAAAAGTTTCCCTATAGTCCCTCACAGCATCATAAATCTTAGTAATTTCTGTCAACAGAGGCAGGTTCATCTAATTACACACGCTCTTCTTTTATGGAGAAAGAACCAAAGTTCAACAACTCCCAATTGGTCTCTGGTTTCAAGCCAGGATAAACCATACAGAAAAGACTTCCCTTGACATCTGTGTTTACTTTTAAGTGACACATTATCACAAACTCACCCTCTGGTATTTTCTGGAACTTTGAGTGCAAAACCTATTTATAATTAATTGATGAGGATATGCACATTTACTTTGACTACACTTTTTATTTTTGACGTACCATTTCTCTAAGAACGTCATGTCAGTAAGTGATAATGTGGGATCTGTATTTCCCCATAATTCCCAGCACTATCTTTAAAGTCCTCATTTCCTACATGAGGTCTTACATTTGGTCCCCAGATACCATTCCCAGTCATTGGTCAAAGCAGCAAGTTACATTCACATACTCATCCAAAGAAGGCATCTTTATTGAGTAAGGTAAAATGTCAACATAGAAGAAAAAAGTGACTAAATAAAGCATCAAATTGTGTCAGAATAATGCATGAACTGGCTTCGATCATAGTATTTATATGACAACTCTGGACAGTTCACTTAATTAGAACAGGAAGAGTAAATTACCTCTGGGAGAAAGTGAGTAGGAAAAGAAAGAAAAGTAATGTAGGTGACTAGGTAGTAACAGAAGAATAGAAGGACATACAAATAAGGAAGAGTGGGGAAAGTTCATTTATTGGTGACAGAGATGTTTGAGCATATGCAGAACCTGAGAGGAATTAGACAGAAAAGAGAGAGAAGGAAAATAAATGTAGGTGAGGTTTTAGAGAAGCTGAGAGGGCATAAAATTAGTAGAAAAGACAGACTGATCAACACTGAACATAGCAAGGTCATTTCATCCTCTGAAAAGGGGGGAAAGAGGTAGATAAATGGAGGTCAGAACAGAACTTGAGTGAGATCTTTGGTTACTTATTTTTTCCTCTAAGGAGTATAGGGCAAGATCATATTTTGCCAATTAAAGAGCTAAGGGAAAGTGTTCCTGGAAAGGGATAAATATTCATAATCATTGCTCTAGGTAAGAAAGAAAACAGACCAGAAACCAGTGAAGAAGCTGAAGCTGCAGAGTGTCAAGCAGAGGTTAAAGATAGATTTATACTATCTACCACTTCATACAAATACTTACATGGTTTTCTCCAGCAACATCTGAGTGCCTGAAGTTGGAGCAGGAAAAATAGATTGTTGGCAACATGCAGATTTGGGGGTATAAACAATGGACTTGGGGAAAACAAATGGAAAAGGTCAGCAGCTGGCAGATGAGTAAAGTAGCAGACCTGGTGCTCAGAGAAGGAAGTAAAACCAGGAGGAAGCTCATGATGAGTAGGAGAAAGCGTGTGTGTGTGTGTGTGTGTGTGTGTGTGTGTGTGAGACATGCAAAGGTTAGACTAGGAAGTAGGTTTCTAAAAACAAGGTGCTTTATTTAGTGTTTGATATGAAAGTTGACAGAAGTTTTAAAGGAATGGACATTTGTGAGCTGCATGTCTGACAGATATTGAAGAATGATCTGGAGGTGAAAAGTAATGGCAACAAGGACTGGCAGAAATTGCAGAAATTGCACAAGAGGAGAGGTTTGCCTTTGGGGAGAAAACAAAGACCTGCCTGAGCAACATGGAAAGGTAGGATGACACTTGGCCCAACTCACATGGGAGGCTGATGTGAAACAATGGAAAAATCCTTCATGGGGTATAAAATGTAATTTAAATTAAGGGTGTTATTATTACTATTTGTGTACAAAATTATATATAGACATGGATATTGGAATCTATCCACATGCATACAAATTTATGTCTTGTATGCTATCAATACTACTTACTATTAACATTTTAGCAACTCTTATTATAATATCTTGCACTTTATCTTAACAGTTCTTCAAATATGCACATTTCAGTATTTTCTCACCACAATCCTGGGAGGTAAATAGTAGATACAATTATCCATGGATGTGAAAACTGAAGAGACAGACACCAAGTGATTTGGCAAAGGCCAAGTTTTTTTTTTGTTTTTGTTTTTGTTTTTTTTTACTAAAAGAAAGTGAAGTTGTCTAACTCCCAAAGGTAATGAGAGAAAAAAAAAATCTTTACGAAGTGTTCATTTGCTTCCTGCTTTCCCTATAGAATAACATCTAGGATACATGCATACCCAATGCCTCTCTGTTCTCTATTTTTTCTTAGCCACCACATATCAGTATATTAGAACTTTAAAGGTTCAAGTGTATTGAATTTGCAAGGTGATTCTATCTTCAACAGCCAATTTCCTTTCTGAGACTTTGCATATTTACCTGTTGATACAATTATTTTCCAAACTCTCTCTTGAGAGTGAAGAAAAACTCACAATTCTATGCCTTAGACACTGTTCATCAAAAATGAATATAGAATAATTTTGTATTGATTTTCAGGAAAGTAGGATGCTACTCTCAACACAAATATCTACTGTATCTAAACCATGAGTGTTTCAATACCAAAGGCTTCTTTTTACTCACTCTCAAAATAGATTTTTGAGTTGGAATTGGCTCTCTTAAATGATTATGCTTCAACAATAACTGCATTTTTGTGTTAATGTTTGCCTAATGACTATTTTAAACTTTGTAGATATTAGTTTCCTTATCTGCAAAATGTGTAACCTCCATGATTGATTGGATATGGATTTTATAAAGTATATTGCATAGTACCTCAACTTGTTAAACATTCAGGAAAATAAGAGTGATTTTAATCAGCCATGATTTACTAGCATGCAATTCACTTGGTGTATTCCCTTCCTTTGTGTGAACTGTATCATTGCATTGACACCAATAGGAGGAAACAGACTAATTGTAACCTTGAATCAGACAGATTTGATAGACAAAGTGCCTGAAGAACTGTGGACGGAGATCCATGACATTGTATAGGAGGCAGTGATTAAGATGATCCTCAAGAAAAAGAAATGCAAAAAGGCAAAATGCTCAGAGGAGGCCTTACAAATAACTGAGAAAAGAAGAGAAGCAAAAGGCAAAGTAGAAAAGGAAAGATATACCCATCTGAATGCAGAGTTCCAAAGAATAGCAAGGAGAAAAGAAAGCCTTCCTCAGTGATCAATGCAAAGAAATAGAGGAAAACAATAGAATGGGGAAGACTTGAGATCTCTTCAAGAAAATTAGAGATGCCAAGTGAACATTTCATGTAAGATGGGCACAATAATGGACAGAAATGGTGTGGATCTAACAGAAGCAGAAGATATTAAGAAGAGGTGGCAAGAATACAGAGAAGAACTATACAAAAAAGATCTTCATGACCCAGATAATCATGATAGTGTGATCACTCACCTAAAACCAGACATCCTGGAAGACAAAAGTCAAGAGGGCCTTAGGAAGCATCACTACAAACAAAGCTAGTGGAGGTAATGGAATTCCAGCTGAGCTATTTCAAATCCTAAAAGATGATGCTGTGAAAATGCTACATTGAATATGCCAACAAATTTGGAAAACTCAGCAGTGGCCACAGGATCGGAAAAGGTCAGTTTTCGTTCCAATCCCAAAGAAAAGGCAATGCAAAAGAATGCTCAAACTATTGCACAACTGCACTCATCTCACACGCTAGCAGAGTAATGCTCAAAATTCTCCAAGCAAGGCTTCAACAGTATGTGAACCGTGAACTTCCAGATGTTCAAGTTGGACTTAGAAAAGGCAAAGGAACCAGAGATCAAATTGCCAACATCCGCTGGATCATTGAAAAAGCAAGAGAGTTCCAGAAAAATATCTATTTCTGCTTTATTGACTATGCCAAAGCCTTTGACTATTTGGATCACAACAAAATGTGGAAAATTCTTCAAGAGATGGGAATACCAGACCACCTTACCTGCCTCCTGAGAAATCTGTATGCAGGCCAGGAAGCAACAGTTAGAACTGGACATGGAACAACAGATTGGTTCCACACTGGGAAAGGAGTCTGTCAAGGCTGTACATTGTCACACAGTTTAATCAACTTATATGCAGAGTACATTATGTGAAATGCCAGGTTGGATGAAGCACAAGCTGGAATCAAGATTACCAGGAGAAATATCAATAACCTCAGATGACATGCAGATGACATCACCCTTACAGAAGAAAGTGAAAAGGAACTAAAAAGCCTTTTGATGAAAGTAAAAGAGGAGAGTGAAAAAGTTGTCTTAAATGTCAGCATTCAAAAAACAAGTATCATGGCATCTAGTCCCATTACTTCATGGGAAATAGATGGGAAAACAGTGGAAACAGTGGCAGACTTTATTTTTTGGGCTCCAAAATCACTGCAGATGGTGACTGCAGCTGTGAATTTAAAAAATGCTTGCTCCTTGGAAGGAAAGCTATAACCAACCTAGACAGCATATTAAAAAGCAGACATTACTTTGCCAAAAAAGGTCCATCTAGTCAAAGCCATGGTTTTTCCAGTAGTCATGTATGGATGTGAGAGTTGGACTATAAAGAAAGCTGAGCACCTAAGAATTATTGTTTTTGAACTGTGGTGTTGGAGAAGACTCTTGATAGTCCCTTGGACAGCACGGAGATCCAACCAGTCCATCCTAAAGGAGATCGGTTCTGAGTGTTCATTGGAAGGACTGATGTTGAAGCTGAAACTCCAATTCTTTGGGCACCTGATGCGAAGAGCTGACTCATTTGAAAAGACCCTGATACTGGGCAAGATTGAAGGTGGAGAAGAGGGGACAACAGAGTATGAGAAGGTTGGATGGCATTACCGACTCAGTGGGCATGAGTTTGAGTGAACTCCAGGAGTTGTTGATGGACAGCTATATCTGACGTGCTGCAGTCTATGGGGTCGCAAAGAGTCAGACACGACTGAGCGACTGAACTGAACTGAACTGTATGAATGTGAGAGTTGGACCATAAAGCAATCTGAGTGCCAAAGAATTGATTCTTTTGAACTGTGGTATTGGAAAAGACTCTTCAGAGTCCCTTGAACTGCAAGGATATCAAACCAGTCAATCCTAAAGGAAATCAGTCCTGAATATTCATTGGAAGGATTGATGCTGAAGCTGAAGCTCCAATATTATCTGGCCAACTGATGGAAAGAACTGACCCCTTTAAAAAGACCCTGATGCTGGGAAAGATTGAAGGCAGGAGGAGAAGGGGACGACAGTGGATGAGACAGTTGGATGATATCACTAGTAGTTGGTGATGGACAGGGAAGCCTGTCCATGCAGTCCATGGGGTCGCACAGACTGACATGACTGAGCGACTGAACTGAACTGATTAAACCTTGAGTCTTAAATCACAGTCTCACTGAGGAAGAAGTTTACAAACTGATTACTTAAAAACCAAAACAGATAGGGAAGGATGTCTTTAAACAAGACATAAAAGTCTAGGACAAAGAGAAAACACTTGGTAAATTTACTGACATGAAGAGTTCTTCAAAACACACAATAAAGAAAGTAAGAAGACAAATCACATGGCAGGGCTTACATCAATCCAACCCCATGAATCATGGTTAATACACAAATGATGCCAGGCAATGATCAGTAAACAGTTTTGTAAGGAACTGTAGCTGGTATACTGCTTTTACTCAGGACATATTTTCTTCTTCCTGTTCAAATAGAAAACGTTCTGTTTTTGTTACTTCTCTCGTATTCCTCAGTTAGCTCCTCCTTTGGGCTTCCATGCAGGACCACTCTTAGAAACCCCTGCTCCTTTCACCTCCCTGAGGACCAGTCTGGTGACTGTAATGTTGAGGGTCCTCAGATGATGTGTGGCATTACACTCTGAGGGAGGTAGAAACTATGCCTGAGGATGCCAACGGCTGGGATGGGGAGGGAGTGGGTGGTTTGAGGAAAAGAGGTAGAGAAAGCTAGTTTCAACCCAGGAGCTTTGATGTTAAAATTCCCTTTGGAGTAGTTACATGCCTGTTTGATGAAAGCACTAGAAACAAGCAAACTGGTAGTGGTAGCCATCCTGAAAGTGAATACAGTGGTACTTTGACAGACTAATTGCTTAACCAAGGCCTATATCAAAGGAAGGAAAAGAGGCTTAAATAGAGGCATTATGCAATGCCTATTGTTCTCACCAAATAAAACCTGGTGCAATAAATGCCAAACAAGTAAAATAGGTTTACTAATGAGGACATTATTTCTATGGCACCTTATCCTGTATTAACTGCTGCCTTTAGATTGTTCAATTTTTTTATTTCTCAGTGTGTTGAGAGCTCAGTCACTCAGTCATGGCCGACTCTTGGTGGCTCGATGGATTGTGGCCCGCCAGGCTCCTCTGTCCATGGGATTTCCCAGGCAAGAATACTGGAGTGGGTTGCCATTTCCTGCTCCAGGGGATCTTCCTGATCCAGGAGTTAAAACTGAACCTCGTACGTC
The DNA here is from genome assembly GCF_014754425.2 of Oryx dammah. NCBI lineage: Eukaryota > Metazoa > Chordata > Mammalia > Artiodactyla > Bovidae > Oryx > Oryx dammah. Next base: position 38,295,473 of record NW_024070213.1, on the reverse strand, counting down.
TCCTTCATTGGCAGGCAGATTCTTTACTTGTGTCTATTATTAGGTTGAAGATGAGAAATTGCCAACAGTCAACCATCGTGACCTACAAATGGCCATTGTGCACAGTTCAGCCTGCATTTTATCTGCATTTTAAAGATGAAGAAACAGAGCACTTAAGTAACCTTCCAGAAAGAGTCAAGCCTGGGCCCTGACCACTGAGTTTCTGTTTCTATAATCATTGTGAGCCACTGAAACGCACTGCCTCTCCACCACCCTGAATTAAAATGATAGAAATGGTTTCTTTCAACCTAAAAATTCTATCCATGAATCTGTGCTACATCATTCCCAGTCTCCATACACCAGTCTCTTCATGCCTTGCAATTTCTTTTGAAATGAATCAGTGCTCACCTAGTCACTCAACTGGAAATCTCATAATAGAATTTTCTTTCTTTTTTAAATTTCTTTACCACTGGTGACTACAGCCATGAAATGAAAAGACACCGGCTCCTTGGAAGAAAAGCTATGACAAACCTAGACAGTATAAAAAGAGAAGAGATCACCTTGCCAACAAAGGCCCATATAGTCAAAGTTATGGTTTTCCAGTGGTCATGTACAGATATAAGAGCTGGACCATAAAGAAGGCAGAGTGCCAAAGAATTGATGCTTTTGAACTGTGGTGCTGGAAAAGACTCTTGAGAGTCCCCTGAATATCAAGGAGATCAAACCAGTCAATCCTAAAGGAAATCAACCCTGAATATTCATTGGAAGCACTGGTGCTTAAGCTAAAGCTCTAATACTTTGCCCACCTGATGCAAAGAGTTGACTCATTGGAAAAGACCCTGATGCTGGGCAAAATTGAGGGCAGGAAGAGAAGGGGTTGACAGAGGATGAGATGGTTGGATGGCATCACTGACTCAAGGGACATGAGTTTGAGCAGATTCTGAAGGTAGTGGAGGACTGGGAAGCCTGGCATGCTATAGTCCATGGGGTTGCAAAGAGTCAGACACGACTGAGCAACTGAACGACAACAACAAACCAGAACCCAAATGATATTTATTAAGCCTACCTCAGCAGGAGCCACAGAACCCTAGAGTTTGAGAGCTGGGAGGAACTTTGGAGATAATCCAGTCATTTTCTAATACAGACATAGACACTAAGTGAGCAGGGGGCAGAATCAGGACAATAGTTTAGACTCCTGAGCCCTGGTCTGCTCTTCTCTCCTCTCTTCTCACATTGGACTTATCTGTTATAAATCAGGGGTCCCGAACCCCCCAGTCATGGACTGGTAACTGTCCATGGTCTGTTAGGAACTGGGCTGCACAGCAGAGGTGAGGGGAAGGCAAGCAAGAAAAGCTCCATCTGTACTTAGAACTGCTCCCCATCACACACATTACTGTCTGAGGTCCACCTCCTGTCAGATCATTCCTACAGGAGCACAAACCCTATTGTGAACTACACATGTAAGGGGTCTAGGTTGCATGCTTCTTATGAGAATTGAGTGCCTGATGATCTGGTTTTGCATTATGGTGAGTTGTATAATTATTTCACTATATATCACAATGTAATAAGACAATTAAAGTGCACAAGAAATGAGTTAGCTTCCCTGATGGCTCAGTGGTAAAGAATATGCCAGCGATGCAGGAGGTGCAAGAGATGCAGGTTCGATCCCTGGGTCAGGAAGATCCCCTGGAGAAGGAAATGGCAACTCACTCCAGTATCATTGCCTGAAAAATCCCACGGAGAGAGGAGTCTAGAAGGCTACAGTCCAAGGTGTTGCAAAGAGTTGGAAATGACTGAGCGACTGAGCACACCTCGATAATAATAGAGTTTAAGTGCACAATGAACGTAATGTGCATGAATCATCCTGAAGCCATCCCATATCCCCAGTCTGTGGAAAAACTGTCTTCCACAAAACTGGTCCCTCATGCGAGAAAAGTTGGGAGCCACTACTATAGATAATACCTCTTTGTTTCTCTGCAGGGCCCATGTAATTCTCTAACTCTCCCACGTGACAATAGCTCAACTCATTGAGCCAATCACTCTTCTAAATGGTTTACCTGTATTAACCTAGGAGTCAGCACAATTTAACAATACTTACTATTATAAACCTCATTTTACAAGTAGGAACCAAGGCACAGAAAAATTAAAGTGATTTACCCTAGTTCACATAGTTTGTAGACTAGTGCCAGAGGCCATGCCCCCTTCACCCAACCATATGCCTTTGTCCTGTCCAAAGCACAGACTGACTTCTTGTGGGAAGCGGTTCCCGATTGTTGCCTCACTCTGTTGGAGATATAGACCGGCCAAACTCTCTGAGCCTCCAGGAAACATCAGCTTACATGGAATTGGCTATTTATTTGTCTGTTTTGTCTACTGGTTTGCAAACAACTTAAAAATGTTGATTGAATTCATGAAAGAATGACAGGCCCACTAAATCTCTCTATCTTTGATTTCTCCTTACTTCATCTCTCTTCCATATAGAAGTGAACCGGGGAAACTAGTGAGACATTAGTGTATAGGTTTCATGGAGGCTCGTAACCCCTTTGTTTATCTGCCTTAAAAACCAAAGACAAGCCTTTTGATTGTTGTTCTCCATGTTTGGTGATGAACTCATCATGCTATTAAGACAGCAATTTTCTTCATCCATAGTCACTATATCTAGGGCCCAATTTGTTTTAAATTTTATACTTTGACTCATTTTTTCTTAATATATACATTTGATTGAAGTATAGTTGACATAATATTTCAGGTGATTCCATTATACATACACACATATTATTTTTCAGATTATTTTGCATTATTGATTATTGCAAGATATGGACTATAGTTCCTGGTGCTATACAGTAAATTTTTGCTGCTTGTTGCATATCTATTTTTTAAAAAATAAGAAATCTAGCATTCTATCCATACTAAGTCAAACAAGTAGAATCAAAATGTCATAAATTTCTTAGACAAAAACTCATAAGATTTCTAAAATATATATATTATACATACTACACACACACACACACACACACACACAAGCTTTTCTACTATACTTGATAAAGGCTTGAGAAAGAACATAAAAAAAAATAGAGATGATGAAATTGGAAAACATACACCAAATGAAATGAGGGCACTGAATATGAAATAGAAAAAGTGAAACAAACTACACAAAAGTAAAAGATCATCATATAGTCCAGTTGTTTTTAAACATGACTGCTCATTAGAAACATATCTGGAGCTCTGGAGAAAAAATGGCAATACTTGGGCATTTGTATTTTTCAAAAAATTTCAAGATAATTCTGATATGCATTTGGATTTTAAAAAGTAATTGCAAGTTTTCTATTAAATTGTAATTTTGGAGATATAAAATTCTATTATTTTTCCATTGACCAATCATGATATAACAGGATTAAGTGAATAATAGTTACATGATCACAATAGGAAAAGATGTTTATCAGTTTTCACAATCAGTAGCCAGACAAAAAATAAAGCCATAATGGGAACACTGTTAACCTACCAATATGAAACACTTAACACACAATTTGGGGGGTTAAGCTGAGTGATGCAGTAAGTGGAAATGCATACATGTACATGTTTTCCCTACCCAGCCAGTTGGTGCATTGAATCCATTTACATTTAATGTAATTATCGATATGCATGATTCTATTTCCACTTTCTTAATTCTTTTGGGCTTATTTTGTATGGATCTTTTCCTTCTCTTGTGCTTCCTGCCTAGAGAAGTTCCTTTAGCATTTGCTGTAAAGCTGGTTTGGTGGCACTGAATTCTCCTTAACATTTGCTTGTCTGGAAAGCTTTTGATATCTCTATCAAATCTGAATGAGAGTGTTGCTGGTAGAGTATTCTTAGTTGTAGGTTCTTCCCTTTCATCACTTTAAATATATCATGCCATTCCCTTCTGGCTTATAGAGCTTCTGTTGAAAAATCAGCTGATAACCTGATGGGAGTTCCCTTATATATTATCTGTTGTTTTTCTCTTGTTGCTTTTAATATTAATCTTTGTCTTTAATTTTTGTCAGTTTGATTACTATGTGTCTTGTTGTGTTCCTCCTTGGGTTTATCCTCCCTGGGACTCTCTGCACTTCCTAGACTTGGTTGACAACAATTTCCTTTCCATGTTAGGGAAGTTTTCAGCTATTATGCTTTCAAATATTTTCTCAGGTTCTCTCTTCTCCTTCTGGGAAGCCTATTATATGAATGTTGGTGCATTTAATGTTGTCCCAGAGGTCTCTTAGGCTGTCTTTTTTTTTTTTTTTCTATATTCTGTTCTGTGGCAGTGATTTCCACCATTCTGTCCTCCAGGTCACTTACCCATTTTCTGCCTCAGTTTTTCTGCTATTGATTCCTTCTAGTATATTGTTCATCTCTGTTTGTTTATTCTTTATTTCTTCTAGGTCTTTGGTAAACATTTCTTGCATCTTCTCCATTCTGTTTCTGACATCCTGGATCATCTTCACTATCATTATTCTGAGTTATTTTGTCTGAAAGGTGCCTATCGCCACTTCATTTCATTGTTTTTCTGGGGTTTTATATTGTCCCTTCATCTGGGACATAACTCTCTGCTTTTTCATCCTGATTAACTTTCTCTAATGTGGTTTTTAGATGTAGAAACAGTGGAAACAGTGTCAGACTTTATTTTGGGGGGCTCCAAAATCACTGCAGATGGTGATTGCAGCCATGAAATTAAAAGACACTTACTCCTTGGAAGAAAAGTTATGACCAACCTAGATAGCATATTCAAAAGCAGAGACATTACTCTGCCAACTAAGGTCCATCTAGTCAAGGCTATGGTTTTTCTAGTGGTCATGTATGGATGTGAGAGTTGGACTGTGACGAAGGCTGACAGCCAAAGAATTGATGCTTTTGAACTGTGGTGTTGGAGAAGACTCTTGAGAGTCCCTTGGACTGCAAGGAGATCCAACCAGTCCATTCTGAAGGAGATCAACCCTGGGATTTCTTTGGAAGGAATGATGCTAAAGCTGAAACTCCAATACTTTGGCCACCTCATGCGAAGAGTAGACTCATTGGAAAAGACTTTGATGCTGGGAGGGATTGGGGGCAGGAGGAGAAGGGGAGAACAGAGGATGAGATGGCTGGATGGCATCACTGACTCGATGAATGGGAGTCTGAGTGAACTCCAGGAGTTGGTGATGGACAGGGAGGCTTGGCGTGCTGCGATTCATGGGGTCACAAAGAGTCGGACACGACTGAGCGACTGAACTGACTGAACTGAATGTGGTTTTTGTTCTAGCTGTGAGATTGTGGTTCTTCTTGCTTCTTCAATCTGCTCTCTAGTGGATGAGGCTAAGAGGCTTCTGTAAGCTTCCTGGTGGGAGGGACTGGGTGGTGAAAACTGGGTTTTGCTCCAGTGGGCAAAGCCTTGCTCACTAAAGCTTTAATGAGAGTATAAAAAAGCAAGTGACAGATTGGAAGAAGGTATTCAAATTACATATTTGAAAATTCAGTGGAAAAAAAGGCAAGTGACAGATTGGAAGAAGGTGTTCAAATTACATACATCTAATAAAGGAATTGCACCAAGATAGATAAAGTATATGCACAAGTCATGAAAAAATTACCCAATAAATAATAAACCTGATAAACAAATGGGGAAAAACGTGGGCACATCTCAAGAAAAGATATCCAAACGGCCAATGTACAAAATGGTGCTCCACTGTCAGTCACCAGAAAAATATAAGCAAAGGTACTATGTCATACAACTATTCTCCCACTGAAATGGATAAAATGAAAAAAACAGGCAAAGGACACATGAAGAAATGTCAATTTGTATTGACAGATGGAACAAGTAGAACCTCTTGACTACTGCTTCTGGGAGTATACACTGTAAAACCACTTTGGTAAACCCTTTGGCAGTTTTTATTAAAGCTCTCTACATAAATCAGTTCCATATAGAGGTATTCCCATCTGCAGTTTGTACATTTGTTCAGCAAAAGACATTCATAAGAAAGTTCTTAGTAGCACTATTCCCAAGAACTCTATAGTGGAAACTACCCAACTTGTCATCAACAGTAGAAGATAAATTAAATGTGGTATATTCACATTCGGAATAATAGACAGCAATGTGAATGAATACACAAAGCCCTGAAAGAATCTTAAAAACATAATGTTGAGTGAATAAGCTGGACACAAAATAACTCACACTGTATTTTACTTATATATAAAACTCCAAACCTAGCAAAACTAATCTATCTTTGAATCTTGTTAATCAATGACTTGGGCTTCCCTGGTGACTCAGTTGGTAAAGAATCCACCTGCAAAGCAGGAGAGGTGGATTCGATTCCTGGATCAGGAAGATGCCTGGGAGAAGGAAATGGCAACCCACTCCAGTATTCTTGTCTAGGGAATCATATGGACAGAGGAGCCTGGCAGGCCACAGTCCATGGAGTCACAAGAGTTGGACACAACGTAGTGACCAAACCACCACCACTCATCAACCGATGACTTACAGGTCAGTGTAATGGTTACTTTGGGGGGCAATAGGTGATGACATGGCACTCCACTCCAGTACTTTTGCCTGGAAAATCCCATGGATGGAGGAGCCTGGTGGGCAGCAGTCCCTGGGGTCACTGAGGGTCGGACACAACTGAGCGACTTCACTTTGACTTTTCACTTTCGTGCATTTGAGAAGGAAATGGCAACCCACTCCAGTATTCTTGCCTGGAGAATCCCAGGGACGGGGGAGCCTGGTGGGCTGCCATCTAGGAGGTCACACAGAGTCAGACACGACTGAAGTGACTTAGCAGCAGCAGCAGGTGATGACAGGATGGCAGTGTGTGGAAAGTTGGTAGTGTTTTTCTTTATAATCTGGAAACTGAAATCTGAGAACTGCTTGCTGTATTTATGACACATTCACTCTTTCACATATAAGTTATATCTCATAAAAAAAATTAAAAACACGAGAAGAAAGAAGAGAATAGTTATTACCTGTGTTCATTATTAATCCATATCTAAAATGTATAGTTTTGAAGTGTTCATTTCTTCTTTTTCTGTTTTTGGTTTTGGTGTTGGTTTCATGTTGTTTGTTCTTATTTGCTTTTTGTGGAGGTTTTGTTTTGTTTGAGTAACACTAAAGTGCCTTGTAGACAGAGCTTCATCACCACATTTTCCTGGGTGTTATGGGTTGAATTGTGTCCTCCAAAATTCAAACGTTAAAATCCTCAACTGTAGTATCTCAGAATGTGACATAAGTTAGAAATAGGATTATCATAGAGGTAACTTATTAGGATGAAACCGTACTGAAGTAGAATGGGTCCCTAATCCAATATGACTGGTATCCTAATGAAAAAGGAAGTTTGGACACACAGACATACCTGAGAGAAGGGGATGTGAAGATACAGAGAGAAGATGGCACCTACAAGCCGAGAAGAGGCTTAAAATAGTTGCTCCTCTCATAGTCTTGGGAAGGAACCAACCTTTCAACTCCTTGCTTTTTCGAGGCTCCAGATTTCTGAGATGCAGGAAGGACGGGTGATGCTCAAAGTGCTTCTGCGTTAGGGAGGCCTCCCACCCACACCTACTTCAACCAGCATCTCACATACTTTGAAAGGCTGCTCTAGGGAATGGGGAACACAGAAGGTTTAGGCAAGGGAATGACATGATCCTTTTTCTGTTTTGGAACAATGGAACATTCTGGATTGTGTGACACACTGAAAATGGATCAAGAAAACCTAAGCATCCAGAACAGCTCTATGGTCCTTGTGAGAAATTCTCAGAAGGGATCTTTCCTGAGTCTGGAGGTCTTCAGGGAGGTAAAATGGTCATTTGATTGTTCCTAAGGCAGTGGTTCCCCATCTTGCTTTGATTATGACCCCTTTGAAAATCTGTTGAAAACTATAAATGTCCCCATCAGGCAAATACCCTCATCCAGATTTAAGAGTATGGTGATGGTGGTTTAGCTGCTAAGTTGTGTCCGACTCTTGTGACCCCGTGGTCTGTAGCCTGCCAGCTCCTCTGTCCATGGGATTCTCCAGGCAAGAATACTGGAGTGGGTCACCATTTCCTTTTCCAGGGGATCTTCCCAACCCAGGAATTGAACCCAGGTTTCCTGCACTGCAGGCAGATTCTTTACCAACTGAACTATGAGGTTAGTACTTAAGAGTATAGGTGAGGATTATTTCAAACAGAGGATTGGCTTTTGATCTCACTTGTAGAAATAAAGTTGGATGGTTGAAGATAATGGGGTGTCCACATGTCATCACACAGGAAGTCAGTGCCTAACTACTGGCCCTCCATCAAGACTCAAAAGTATCATTCTAAAACTATAACTTGCCCACATTGGTTGTTTCTGCTCTTCCATTTCTTTTTTCCACTATGATTAACAGTTAACTACTTAAAACACAAAGAGATTGTGTTACCTATCTTAAAGGGCAGAAAGGAAAGGAGGAAGCATGAAGAATGATCTCCATCCATGGCAATTTGGGGAAAGAGTGAGTGACTAAGAGGAAGGTGACACAGGCTAGTTAATCCTCAGGACTTTTGGTGGATACAGGAGAACACTGTTCCTTGGGGAAAATTTTCATTATCTTTCCTGTGGACTTTAATTCATTTTAATTCCATTTCTATTTTAATCCCATCACTCTCTTCTTGGTGTTAACTGCTCAGGGTCATGGGAAGCTAAATCATTTGCTGAAGCTGGTTAGGAGGGGAAAAAACAGGAAATAAAAATATATGAGTATCTTATATTTTTACACTGAGGGTCTTTGCTGAAAGGTTTCACAAACTCCAAAGTTTTAACTGGCTAAAAAATGTTCAATGAATAGAGGGCACTAAAGCTTAATGGCAGCTTATAACTAGCTTACCACTATATTTGCAGAGCCTAAGCTGGTTTTAGAAAAGGCAGAGGAACCAGAGATCAAATTGCCAACATCCGCTGGATCATCAAAAAAGTAAGAGAGTTCCAGAAAAACATCTATTTCTGCTTTATTGACTATGCCAAAGCCTTTGACTATGTGGATCACAATAAATTGTGGAAAATTCTGAAAGAGATGGGAATACCAGACCACCTGACCTGCCTCTTGAGAAATCTGTATGCAGGCCAGGAAGCAACAGTTAGAACCGGACATGGAACAACAGACTGGTTCCAAATAGGAAAAGGAGTACCTCAAGGCAGTATATTGTCACCCTGATTATTTAACTTCTTTGCAGAGTACATCATGAGAAACGCTAGACTGGAAGAAACACAAGCTGGAATCAAGATTGCCAGGAGAAATATCAATCACCTCAGATATGCAGATGACACCACCCTTATGGCAGAAAGTGAAGAGGAACTAAAAAGCCTCTTGATGAAAGTGAAAGAGGAGAGTGAAAAAGTTGGCTGAAAGCTCAACACTCAGAAAATGAAGATCATGGCATCCAGCCCCATCACTTCATGGGAAATAGATGGGGAAACAGTGGAAACAGTGTCAGAGTTTATTTTTGGGGGCTCCAAAATCACTGCAGATGTTGACTGCAGCCATAAAATTAAAAGACGCTTACTCCTTGGAAGAAAAGTTATGACCAACCTAGATAGCATATTCAAAAGCAGAGACATTACTTTGCTGACTAAGGTCCGTCTAGTCAAGGCTATGGTTTTTTCAGTAGTCATGTATGGATGTGAGAGTTAGACTGTGAAGAAGACTGAGCGCCGAAGAGTTGATGCTTTTGAACTGTGGTGTTGGAGAAGACTCTTGAGAGTCCCTTGGACTGCAAGGAGATCCAACCAGTCCATTCTAAAGGAGATCAGCCCTGGGTGTTCTTTGGAAGGGATGATGCTAAAGCTGAAACTCCAGTACTTTGGCCACCTGATGCGAAGAGTTGACTCATTGGAAAAGACCCTGATGCTGGGAGGGATTGGGGGCGAGAGGAGAAGGGGACAACCGAGGATGAGATGGCTGGATGGCATCACGGACTCGATGGACATGAGTCTGAGTGAACTCCAGGAGTTGGTGATGGACAGGGAGGCCTGGCGTGCTGCAGTTCACGGGGTCGCAGAGTTCAACATGACTGAGCGACTGAACTGAACTGAATACCCAATCTGACACATGGTAGATGCTCAGTAAACTGAATGAATGAATAAACAGAATAATCATGGAATTTGCAGTCATAAGATCTGGATAATATTCTACACTTATTCATTAAATAGATATGTGACAAGTCACTTCAGGTCTTTTGGACTGGCTTGTTCATTATAAAATGACAAATTTAGATCAAATATAGATATGGTACTTGAACATTCTACAACTTAGAATATGAATTGAGTTAGTTAAGGCAAAGCCGTTTGCTCACCATTATGTATGGAAGATTAGATGGCATATGTGCTAACATATAGTATGTCTAAGAGTTCAGGGGAAGGCTAATTTGAGAAAGTTTCACTGTCCTAAAAGAAACCGAGACCTAAATTTACCTAAAGTGCAATCCTGTGATCAGCAGTGCACTCAGTGGCACTTGCATAACCACTGCTTCAGGCAGGACTGGACCAAAATAGTAAGAAGAAAAGAAAGAAGTAATGTCAAAATTCTAGTAAGGAGAGAGGTTTGACAAGTCCAGGTTACTGAGAAAGAAGGAAACTGCTCAGTTCAAGAACTATTAACTCTTTCAAACTCTCCTGCAGCTTGGAGAAGTTTTGTAAGTAGATTTTAATGTTCTCAAAGCATTTTGGTGAGAGAATAAGAGTCCATCCTTCAGAAGACACAGTTATCTTCAGAACAGATATGTCCTGAAGATCTTGTGTAAATAAAACACAATGGAAGTGAGTCAATTCAGAAAGAGACAACAGTTACAGCATAATAGAACTAAAAATGCACAGACATAAAGTTGATTTCACTAATATTTATCAGGGTATCTTATGTACATTTATGTTTCATGTGGAATTAAGTGGACAATTTCTCTTAATTTTTAGACAAATAGTTCCATTTTTATTAAATGAGTATTATCTATCTCTAAAATGCTTTTATTATTGGATAAAATTATGCTATTACCAACACACTATTTAGTATTAAATGTTCTTTCTTGAAAACAATAGTGAAAAAACTTTAATACGTGCACACATAGTGAATTGTTATACAGAGCTTCTTTCGTTCAGATTATCAAATTCTTCTGGGCAGATTATTCCAGTTTCTTAACAATATAGGAGAATCTAATTCTGTTTGAAATGCTTTAGTGGTTTTAAATATATTGGGACCAGACACATAATTTAATGGTCTTTCTAATTTCCAACTATCTTACCTTCAAAAATACTGGGAACTTGCACTGACTTTTGTGGAATGTGACCTGTGATAAATAAAGCACCATTTTTCTGAAATGATCTAAAATGTGGAGCATTTTCACAATGACTTTTTTCTCATTTCTTGGCTCAGAAAATATTATTCTTGCCTCCTGTGGTCATCCTGTTATTCACCAGTGAATGTTATTGACCCAGCATCTCCGCTGAGGTGAATGGGTGGGTAAGTGGATAGGACAGGTCAGAGTTTTGCCTTTTCTACAGATTCACAAGGCAGAGCTTCTTGTCCTTCCCTCAAGTGTGTGCTTCAACAATTGGGGGCCATCTCTGGAGGAGCTTGTGAAGTTAAAATGCATTAGAAAGCATGTCCAAAAGCCAGAGGAGATACATTGCCAGCTGCTGCTAGAAAGGGCTTTTGCTGGACTTCAGAGGTAAAGGATACAGAATTATCTAGGAGTTCTAAAATAAACCATGACTAAAACAATAGATATATGCTATTCTCAGTGTCTGTTGATTAAAGTAAGATGATTTTTTTCACTGTCTACTTAATCATATTGTTGGTTCCACAAAAAAATATATATATTATTTTTGCTTTGATACAGTGTTGACTTAAGTGGAAAAATTGGCTGTTGAATGAAGATCTCACCTGAAACCAATCCTTTTTTTAGAGCCAGGTCTCTGAATTAGTCATGCAAAGTACCCTGATGAATGTGGCTGGCAAGAAGCCCCATATTTCATTCTATTTGATTGATTCCCCTGGAATACTGACCTCTGGATAGACTCTGTGACCACAGTGACAGACCTAAGTACAAGCCTCCATCTCCATCTTCTGTTTCTAAGTCCCACAGAAGCAACTGGACCAGCTGTTCTCACATTTGTACCTGTGCTGTGATGGTTATGAATGAAGGTACCTGGGGAGTCTTGTACCAAAAATCCTTACTCAATAAGTGCAGGGTAGGGATAATGAAAGGTATAGTTGTCATCCCAAACTTAAGACTGTCACCCTTAAACCATCACTCTTCACAAAAAGGATGCATTAATAAAATACAGATTTGCTTTACTGAAATAATAATCAAAGGTGACTACTCACAAGAAACCCATGCTTAGCAGCAGCAGACTTCAACAACTAAGTAATACCGGGGTTAATTACCCCCTAAACTTCTTGGACCCTGGGTATGTTTATCTGACAGCCCATCCTTTACATATGAGTTTAAATGTCTGAGTAACTTTCAAGAGCTATCACCTCAAAACTACCTTCTGCTCTTTACATTGGCAGGTAACACTAACTATCCTGTTGTTGTTCAGTCACTAAGTTGTGTCTGACTCTTTGTGACCCCATGAACTGCAGCAGGCCAGGCTTCCCTGTCCTTCCCTATCTCCCAGAGTTTGCTCAAATTCATGTCCACTGAGTTAGTAATGCTATCTAACCATCTCCACCTCTGCTGCCCTCTTCTTTTGCCCCAATCTTTCCCAGAATCAGGGCCATTTCCAATGACTAGCTATACTAGCTATCCACAATAAATGACATTGTCACGACTCCAATGACAATAATGTTTGAGGAGCTTCTAGTCCATCAATTTACCTATCTGTATTTCCAGCTTTGACATAGACTGAAATGTTTGAATCCTCCCAAAATGTCTATGTTGAAATCTAGTCTCTAACCTTATGGTATTTGAAGGTGGGGTCTCTGGGAAGTCATTATGTCTCGAAGAGAGAACTCTGGTGAATGAGACTGTTGCTGCTGCTAATTCACTTCAGTCGTATCCGACTGTGCAATCCCATAGATAGCAGCCTACCAGGCTCCCCGGTCCCTGGGATTCTCCAGGCTAGAGTACTGGAGTGGGGTGCCATTGCCTTCTCCGGGTGAATGAGACTAGTGCCCTTATAAAAGAGACTCCTAAGAACTCCCTTGTGAAGTTCCATAATGTGAAGTTACGATGGAAAGAAGGACATTTGTGAACCAGGAAGTGGTCCTCACCAGACATCACATCTGCTGGTGCCTTCATCTTGGACCACTAGCCTCCAGAACTGTAAGAAATACAGGTTTTTTCTTGTTATTTATAAGCAACCCATCCTACGGTACTTTATTATAGCAGCCTGAACTGCTGCTGCTGCTGCTGCTACTAAGTCGCCTCAGTCGTATCTGACTCTGTGTGACCCCATGGACGGCAGCCCGCCAGGCTCCCCCATCCCTGGGATTCTCCAGGCAAGAATACTGGAGTGGGTTGCCATTTCCTTCTCTAATGCATGAAAGTGAAAAGTGAAAGTGAAGTCGCTCAGTCGTGTCCGACTCTTAGCGACCCCATGGACTACAGCCCGCCAAGCTCCTCCATCCATGGGATTCTCCAGGCAAGAGTACTGGAGTGGAGTGCCATTGCCTTCTCTGAGCCTGAACTGACTACCCCCTAATATATAAAAGAAGTCTATTAAAATTTTGACAGCCAATGAGTTAACAGCCTAGAGTAAGGGCTGACAAATATTTTACATAAAGGGTTGGATGGTAAATATATTAGGCTTTGCAGATCACAGCTACTTATTATGTGGAGCACCAAAGCAGCTGCAATGGGATAACAGGATGAATTAGTGCACGGCACTGGCTGATTTCCAATAAAACTTTATTTATGCATATTACATGTGAACTTATGAAATCTTTCATGTGCCATGGAACATTATTCTTGCTTTTCTAAAAGCCATTTAAAAATATAAACACAATTCTTAGCTCAATAGATATAGTAAAATAGGCAGGAGCCAAAATTGGCCCTCGAGTCACTGTTTGCGGACCCCTTGGCTAGAGAACTGAGTGGATGAAGCCCTGGCCAGAGTCCATAGCTGTGTGAACTATTTCTTCTGTTCTGCTCTGTCGGTTGTTCTTTGGTCATAAATTGCACTTCTGCCTCCAGCCCACCACCATGCAAATACAGTGGGAAGCAGGAACAAAGATGAACGAGATTCACTGCAAAATCACTGTTCCTGCAGACATCCTATGTGTTCACACTGTGTACCCTGTTGGGGATATACTACAAACATAAACTAAGGCTCAGAACTACCATGGGACATGAGAGGCCCTTACCCACTGTTTATGCATCAGCTTCTTCATGGGTACATCTAAACTTGACAGAATGTACCCTCAAGAGGTCCAGCATAGCCTTGCCAGGAAAGTAGAAGTTAAATTTTTTAAAACTGTTTTTAGTCACACTGCAGATCTTGCTTGTGAATATCATTTTATCACTGATTCATACAGTGGAATTGTTTTCATCATCAATTTTGAGCTTATTAACAGAGTCAATTCAATTCTGGTCTTCTGCTTTCTTCCAACTAAGTTGCATGAAAGAGATAAGAGAAGTTGATGGTTAATAGAAAGCTGTGGATGTTAAGAGGTTTAATCTGTTAATATAGGGCAGCATTTCCCAAAGCGTGTTAGGCTAATGCTGACTCTGTCAGATGTTCTGCCAAAAAAAGCATTTCAAGGTCAAATAAGTTTAGGAAATGTGGCATAAAATACCTCTTCTTTCTTGATGATTCTTAAAGTGCATTATTAGTGTATTAAAGGCTCTGAGGACTCCTGCCATAAAACTGCTTAATTGGGTTAAATTGTTCCTTACACTTACATGATCAGGAAGCGTTTCTTTTTCTCTACCTGACTATTATCAACATCCCACGAAACTAATGATCCATAGACTACATTTCTGGGAAACACTGATACAAAAAAAGGTGGAAAAATGGAAAGCTTCTAAGCAAGGGAGTACGTTATGCTATAGAGCAATCACTTTCATAAGGATCAGGCCTTTCTATCTGGGTTTTTGTCATTTTAGACTATCCTAGTTGCTATACATGTATTCAAGTCAGAAAAGCAACAGTCATATTTGTTGTGGTGGTAACTTCTTAGAAAATTATAAAGTGTGTGCACATTTCATAAATAATCTCAAAATTACAAAGGATACAGTGAAAAGCATATTATTTTCTTCTCTCTCACCCCATTTTCCAACAGCCTGGCGTGTTTTTCAGAGGTACCAGGCAGTATTATCAGTTTCCATGTCACTTTTCAGTTCTTCTGTGAAAACTCTAAATTCTATGCATCAGGGACAATAGTTTTGAGTTATAAAAACTCAGTAGTATCTACTGAAGGAATTTCTTCTTACGCTTCTTTCCTCCCCCACCTCTCACCGCGTCTTTCACCAAGGTCTATCAATTCGACTTATGAGATGCACTTCAAGTGTGTACACTTCTCTCCATTTCCCCTAGTGTGCCCACTTCTCTCCATGTCCCCTGTCAGCACAGTCTGTGGCTGTGTCCTAACTGTATTCTACTTTTCATTCTTCATCCCGCTAGTCCATTCTCCTTATTTCAGCTACAAAGATATCCTTAAAATGTAAATTACCCTCTGGCTTCAAAGTCTTCAAAGGCTTCTCATTAAAATAAAATTCACAATCTTTATCAAGATCTGTGATGATTTGCATGATCAGGCTCCTGCCTCCCCACCCCCCACAACACACACACACACTCACACACTCATGTCCAGCCTCTCAGAAACTCCCTTTTCCAATACACGTGCCTTCTTTTTATCCCTTGAACACTTCCAAGCTTTACAGATTTCCTACTTGCTATTTCCTCTACCTAAATTGCTTTTCCCTCCTTTTTTCTTTTGTGCCAAGTGAATCCCTGTGCCTCCTTCAAATATCAATTTGAATCTTTCCTTTTCAGAGACCTTCACAGAGCACCAAATCGGAATCAGCCCGTTTTTTTCACAGCCCCTTGCTCTTCTCCATACTACTTCTAACATGTGTTATTATGTATTTATTTTTTAATGTCTGTAAGATCCAAAAGATCTTACACATCTGCTTTATTCCACACTAAATGCAGGAAAATTGTCATCCGTGTCTGGTCACAGAATGGGCTTAATGATTACATATTAAATGATTAAAACTAGCCAGTGGAAAGTTCTTTTTATCTCCTGCCTTTTTCTTATGTGAAACTTTACACCCTTTCAGATTTCCATTTTTTGCACACTTATCATCCAAAAGCCTCATTCATTCATCTCTATTAGAAGGGGAACTTTAAGGACCAACTCATGTAACTCTTAAACTTCACCAACCAGTTTGGTTTACTTTACTCTCTTCTTAGGAACTTATTGTATTTATTTTCTGTACCGTTCATTTGGTGCCTAATCTCATATTGACTTGTAACAACTTATCAGGTGTGTTAATAAACAACTTATATTTACATATGCGATCTTGCCAATGATATCATAAATCTATGGAGTACAGGACTTGGTTACTTAATACTCTAAAGTTCACAGCATGCCTCTGCACAGAGTAGCTGAATGAAAGAGTCCCCATCCACCTTCTTTTAATGCCTCAACTTTAAGACTTTAATATGGAAGTCTGACCCATTTCCTTTCGGTTTATTTTCTTTCTCAACCCTGTGTGTTGCCATTTCCTTTCTTTCAGAAAGGACCCATTTCCTTTCAGTCTATTTCTTCCTCAACCAGTGTGTTGCCATCATGCTGGGAATGAAAGCTGTGGTAAGGATAAGTTCTGAGGTCAGAGGGAAATGATTAAGGGAGGAATGTGGGGACAGAGGACTTGTCCAGGGTTTCTCAGTTCCTCCCGCAGTGGTACCGGAAGCGAAGATAACCTGTTAAGTGACTAGGTGTACTTTACATTGCCAGGTATCTCCCAGAACATTTAAAAAGAGTGCTTTGCTCAAGGGTTTGAAAATATGAGTATCTAAACGTTAAATGAGGCAGAAAGGATTACCTTCTCAAAAAATTTCAATCAATGACTCAGTTTTTCATTGTTCAGTTTTGGATGAACTTTCCCCAAATATCAATTTAATTCTAGAAGTATGTTTGGGATCCAGAAAGGTATTCTGTACTTTTAGTTGCCAATTCCAATCTTGCTCAAATAATGATTTTTAAGGAATACTTAAAATACTAAAAATCATAGCTACTTTTTATTTTCTTCTTCCACCAAAATATAATGGTTATAAAAGTTCCGCAACCCTTTTGATGTACTTAACCAGATTTCCTCAAGCTACTTCTGAAACATGGAGTAGAAAAGTAAGTCTGTAATAATACCATCTTTATTAGTATACAACTGTTCAGGGTAAGTAGACAGTTTAACAATTATTAGCTCTTTTTACCTGTATGTTTTTACAACAACCTGTTAAGATGATTACAGCAGTAGATGTTGTCTGTCATGTTTTATCAATGAGAAGACTGGGTGTAGAAGGACTTAGTGATAGAAGCCTTCGGCAGCTAACTTTCAGATTGTATCAGAGAATTTACCAGTCACGTAGGATTGCTGAAACAGTGCTGTTATTCAGGAAGTAACAGAATAGGCTTATGAACCTGGGCTCAGCACTGGCTGCAGAACTTGCAGGGTCTAGGATAAGATGGGAGAAGGCAATGGCACCCCACTCCAGTACTCTTGCCTGGAAAATCCCATGGACAGAGGAGTCTAGAAGGCTGCAGTCCATGGGGTCGCTGAGGATTGGACAGGACTGAGTGACTTCACTTTCACTTTCATGCATTGGAGAAGGAAATGGCAACCCACTCCAGTGTTCTTGCCTGAGAATCCCAGGGACGGGGGAGCCTGGTGGGCTGCCATCTATGGGGTCGCACAGAGTCGGACACAACTGAAGTGACTTAGCAGCAGCAGCAACTATAAGATGAAAATCTGAAGCTCCTGTTTAAAAATTACTAAGACAGCTGACAGTGACAGCAGAACATTAAGCCAAGTATGGGGCCCTTCTAGGTACTGGACCCTGTGAGCTGGCCTAGCCTGGGGTCTCTGGACCTCTATCATCTGGGTGACTGGGTATCCAAGAGGCTGTGAGCTCCTGAAATTGTAGATAAAATTCTATGCTAATATGCATAAGTTTGTTTTTCATATTTTGTAGCTTTTATCGGATCCTTAAGTGCTCTGTTAAGAAAATAAAATAAAGCATTAAGAATTCCTCTTCAAGAGTAATGAATGTCCTCAAAGAGACCAAACACAATGTCACAAGAGACTGGCAGAGGCGGCATGCTGCTGTCAGGATACACCAATGTTCCTTCAGAGGTTGTGCTTGTTCATGCGTACGTTTTCATAGGCACACAAGTATTAACACAAAGAGTTCTTAGGGCTGCCCAGATGTTGCCAGAAAGAAGTAACATCTGATTGCATTTTCAGAGGATAGTAAAGCAAATGATGAGACATTCAAGGTGATGTTGAGACATTCAAGATGACTTTCTTCACAAACCCCAAAGTGATACCCATGACTCTGATATGAGGTATTTTATTTATTTTCACCACCTTAACAGAAGCTTCTCCCTCTTCTGCAATTAGACGTCACACTCCGTCTTTTAAGGAGAAATGTCTCATTGTAAGATTTACCAACTCATGCTGATTTATATCAATTTTATAGATAACTATAACTCAGAAATAGGAATAAGGTAGGAATTTGTTAACAGAACAGGTGTAGAAGATGCCCTCAGAAAAGGGAAACGAGTACTCTAAAGACCTGTACCCTGAGAAATACAACAGAAGAAATGCTGTGAGTCTTGAGTCTGGCTGGTAAAAACCGATCCCATCTCCTAGAAGATTCACACACAAATAGCCCTTAAAATGGATTTTGCTTTAAGACCTGCTCCTTCCGTTTGAGTGACTGACTTAAAACTGTATTTAGTCTCTTTGCCCTTTTTCATTAAAAACGCATCTCAAAAAAAAAAAAAAAAAAAAAAAAAACGCATCTCAGCCAAACTCCAATTCATATGAATAGGGATACTGAGATATGGGTAATTGAAACCTCAGGGTAATTCTCAAATTTTCTTTTGCCCAGCACGTCAAACACTTCTTGATGCAGCCTCTAACAAGTAGGAAAACACGATTCACTTGAGATTTTGGTCACTCTGCTGTCTCCACTCTCGTCCCTGTTCATGTCACAATAGGGCAATACATAATTCAACCAGCCGCCAAAGCTCTGGCAGGTCCAGAAAGAATCTTTTTTGCTCACACCTAGTAGTCCATCCATGGAAGAATAAGTGTTCATAATTCTATACCCATCCCGAGAGGTGAAAGAGTAGGAGGCTGGCAGGTGGGACGTTTTTCTAGGGTTTCTAGGAGGAAGATGGTCATTTAGTCTTTTAATTGCATGGAATTGCCCTGCGGGTTATCATACTCGCCAAGGGTGAGTGAGCAGCTTCCCTCAAGCCCATCCGCACCTGTGGTAATCTGGTACCCGCTTACCTGCTCTCTCCAAGACGCCCAGGCCCAGCAAGAAGAGGTGGAACACACCTGATGGTGTAAGACGCCGCCCAGGCCCATTGCAGTCTAGGGGTCGGTAAGCAGCGAGGCCCGAGTAGGAGGATTCGTGCGGCCACAGCCCGGGGTAGGGCTCGGAGTCGCGCGCCCCGACTTGTCTAGCGCTCAAAGAGGGCAGCCGCCACGCCCCACGTGGCCTGCTCTCTCCAGGAACAGCCCGGGGGGCAGAGGAGGCCTCCGCGAGACCTGGTCGGTGCCTCTGCCCCATGGGCCCGCGGCCACGGCGCGACTCCAGCGTTAACCCAACCGTGCCCTTCCCGTCGCGCGCCCTTCCCGCCCCCGCGCGCCCCACCTCGGCTCGTGATGCCGGCGCCCAGCGCGCTAACCCGCCGGCGATTGACTGCGGACTGCGAGGGCAGCTCCAGGGCAGAGCCGCGGAAATCCCACTGCTCCCGCCTGGCCCTGCGCCCACCCTCGGTCGGGGCCTCGAGGCCGCCCCGCCCTCGCTTTCGACCCCGCCGCGCCCTGCCTGCGGGCCACCCCGGCCGGCTCTCGCTGGCAGAGGCGTGGGCGCTCGCGTGGCCGGACTGCGACCCCGAGTACCTGCTTCTCCGGGGTGCGGGGGTGCTCAACTAGTGGACCTCGAAATCCCAGTCCTTCCCCGGGGCTCCGGGAAGTGCTCCAGTCTCAAGGAAGCTGCTCTCGTCTTTTGGCTCCCAAACGTGACACTCTATATATCCGGCTCGGAGACTGGGTGTGGGGCGGGAGGAAACCACCCTCCCTCCGACCTTCCCCGCGGCCACCGCGGCCTGGGCGTCGGGCGCGGAGCCGTCTGCTGCTTCTACCCGGGGCGGGAGGAGGGCGAGGGGCTGGCGAGGGCCCTACAGGCCGCCGGGCGACCTCATGGTGGGCAGGGCGGCAGTGCGCGCGGGCCCGCCCCGCAGCTTCCATTCATTCAGCGCCGAGCAGATCCGCTCGCTATTACTCCCGGGTAGGATTTTTTTTCCCCTCATTTTTTTCTCTTTTTAAAACCGGTGGGTGAGGGGGGAGAGGGAGCAGGAAAGGCGCCCCTCTCTGGTCTGGAAAAGAAGGGGAGCTCCCACATCTTAAGAGAAAGGGGGCGGGGGGGGTGGGAGAAAGGGGAGGAGGAGAGGCAGAGCAGGAAGGGAGAGACGGAGACAGAAGGAGACAGAGGGTCAGAGGTTCTATTGTGAACGCTTGGAGGACGCACCTTTCCCCCAGCCACCCTAGCAGAAGAGGCAGCCAAAAATCCGAGTGTACTCAGCTTGTCCGTACTGCACGCCCAGTGGGAGGGATGCTCTCTTATCGGCCCCAAACTCTGCGGAGGCTCCTGGCAATGACCGACCAGCGCAGTGTCCTTTTAAAAATCCAGGAGGGGCTGGATTCACGGAGCCCCTCGTGCTGGGCGGAGGCAAGAGGTTTACTCTTGCTCGGGGTGCGGAGGGCACAAAGCAGGCTCTATCTGCGTCAGGTGGGAGTAGGTAGGTGGATAGGAGACTAGAGAGGATCAGAGATGTGGCTGCTAAAACGCAGCCGGTCAGCTTTGCTCTGCAGCACTTCTTAAGATTAAGAAAAGAGAATGAGAGAGGTTTTGTTCATAAGCCTAGTAGCTTGGGGGAGGGGCGGCGGGAGATTTGGTTTGGTCTCTGATACGTTTTGAAAGGAAAAACTGAAGCCTTCATCAGGGAAGACTTTTAAGGGGACAGACAGGGCTGTCACAGTTCTGAGCCAGGACGTGCTCAAAAAAAGCAGTCAACGCCCAGGCTCATTTCTTGGACAATGTGGAAGATGATAAGAAAAGCCAAAAAAGGATATTGTCCTATAAATTGTCTTCATTTTCCTCATTACAACAATCAGCATGCAAATAAATAAAATTTAAGTCATGCAAGTTGAAGTTAATATGAACCACTTTTTGCATTCTTAAAAAAGATCACACTCATTTTGAATTCTCTTCTATTAGCTCTCTACAATTAAATGTATTAAGCAAAATGTAGTCTAAAGACCCTGTGACTAATTTTCTCTGGTGATTGCCTGAAAGCAAGGAGGCAGAAAAAGTTCAGTTCAGTTCAGTCGCTCAGTCGTCTCCGACTCTTTGCCACCCCATGAATCGCAGGACGCCAGGCCTCCCTGTCCATCACCAGCTCCTGGAGTTCACTCAGACTCACGTCCATCGAGTCAGTGATGCCATCCAGCCATCTCATCCTCTGTTGTCCCCATCCCCTCCTGCCCCCAATCCCTCCCAGCATCAGGGTCTTTTCCAATGAGTCAACTCTTCGCATGAGGTGGCCAAGGTACTGGAGTTTCAGCTTTAGCATCATTCCTTCCAAAGAAATCCCAGGGCTGATCTGCTTTAGAATGGACTGGTTGGATCTCCTTGCAGTCCAAGGGACTTTCAAGAGTCTTCCCCAACACCACAGTTCAAAAGCATCAATTTTTCTTCAGCGCTCAGCCTTCTTCACAGCCCAACTCTCACATCCATACATGACCACAGGAAAAACCATAGCCTTAGGACCACATAAATATACTTTGTTACTCCCCCCCACAACTGGAAAAATAACTCTAAATGTGTTGCCAAAACAGCTGGTATGACAGCACTTGAAATGATACTGTCAAATGGTGGTGAGAGGTGTTGAAATCATTCATCACATAGCAGATAAAGGTAAACTGTTACAACTCTGAAAAACAATTTGCAAGAATTTTCCAAGGGGAGTCCTTCAAACATTTTTTATTGTTCTGAATCTTTTGAAATAGGATTCTCATTCTTTAGAACATAACCAAAGAAAATAATCACAAAAAGGAAAATGCCATATGGACAAATTCACATGTTTATTATAGCATTATTTATAAGTAGAAGTAAAATAACATACTTTCAATGGAGTGTTGACAAAACATTAGTTGTTATTGTTCAGTTACCAAGTCGCATCCAACTTTTGTGACCCCATGAACTGCAGCACTCCAGGCCTCCCTGTCCCTCATCTTCTGGAGTTTGCCCAGCTTGATGTCCATTGAATCAGTGATGCCATCCAACCATCTTATCCTCTATCTGCCTTCAGTCTTTCCCAGCATCAGGGTCTTTTCCAGTGAGTTGGCTTTTTGTATCAGGTGGCCAAAGTAGTGGAGCTTCATTCAGCATCAGTTCTTCCAGTGAGTATTCAGGGTTGATTTTTTAGGATTGACTGGTTTGATCTCCTTGCAGTCCAAGGGACTCTCAAGAGTCTTCTCCAACACCACAGTTCAAAAGCATCTATTCTTTGGTACTTAACCTTCTTTATGGCCCAACTCTCACATCCGTACTTGACATTAGTATAGGTTACTAAACCATAATTTTACTTTCACTATTTAAAATGATTTTTTTTTAATGGATAATGTATTCATTTGCTAGGACTGCCTTAACAAAGCACATGGAGGGGTGAATTAAACAGAAACTATCTCACAGTTCTGGAGTCTGGAAGTTCAAGATCAAAGTGTTGACAGGATTCTTTTTCTGAAAGCTGTGGGGGAGAATCAGTTTCGTGCCACCTACCTAGCTTCCAGTTTTTTGCTGACAATTTTTCTGGCTTTTCTTGACTTCCAGAAGTATAACCCTGATCATTACCTCCATCTTCACTTTGTATTCTCTATGTGCATGTATATGTCTGTGTCCAAATTTTCTTTTTCTATAAAGACACCAGTCATATTGGACTAGGTCTCATCCTAACGGCCTCATCTAAACTTATTACATTTGCAATACTATTCCCATCAGGCAAAATGCCTGGCTGGATGACGCACAAGATTACCAGGAGACATGACAATAACCTCAGCTATGCAAATGACACCACCTTTATGGCAAAAAGCAGAGAGGAACTAAAGAGCCACTTGATGAAGGTGAAAGAAGAGAGTGAAAACACTGACCTAAAACTCAGCATTCAAAAAACAAAGATCATGGCTTCCAGTCCCATGACTTCATGGCAAATAGATGGAGAAACAATGGAAACAGTGACAGACTTTATTTCCTTCGGCTCCCAAATCACTGCAGATGGTGACTGCAGCCACGAAATTAAAAGACACTTCCTCCTTTGAAGAGAAGCTATGACCAACCTAGACAGCATATTAAAAAGTGGAGACATCACTTTGCTGACAGAGGTCCATCTAGTCAAATCTATGGTTTTTCCAGTAGTCAGGTATGGATGTGAGAGTTGGACCATAAAGAAGGCTGAATGCAAAGAATTGATTCTTTTCAGCTGTCATGCTGGAGAAAACTCTTGAGAGTTCCTTGGACTGCAAGGAGATCAAATCAGTCTATCCTACAGAAAATCAGTCCTGAATATTCATTACAAGGACTGATGCTGAAGCTTAAGCACCAATACTTTGGCCGCCTGATGTGAAGATCTGACTCATTATAAAAGACCCTAATTCTGGGAAAGATTGAAGGCAGGAGGAGAAGGGGACACCAGAAGACAAGATGGTTGGATGGCATCACTGACTCAGTGAACATGAATTTGAACAAGCTGTGGGAGATGATGAAGGAGAGGGAAGCCTGGCGTGCTGCAGACCATGGGGTTGCAAAGAGTATGACACAACTGAACAACAACAGATTTCCAAATAAAGTCACATTCTGAGGTACTGAGGGTTAGGACTCCAACACATGAATTTTGGAGAAATGTAGAGAAAGACATAAATCAACCCATAAGCATATAACAGCGAGAAGAAACCATGTAGTCATTATTGCCTCCAAGCACATACTACTCACCCTGCAACAGGCCAATAAATCGAAAAAGTGAATTGGTAGGGAAGGTAATAGCAACTTTATTCAGAAAGCTGGCAGACCAAGAATATGGTGGACTCATGTTCCAAAGAGCCAACTTGTGTGAGTTAGAATTCAGGCCTCTTTTATACTAAATGAGGAGAGAGTAAAGTCAAACATTTCCTGGCTCCAGTCAGCCTCAGAAGGGGATGTGTTTTTTCCTTCCTGCAGTCATTCAAAAGTGGGCCTGGTAAGGATGTTTCCTGTGAGCTAAGCAAAGTTATTTTAGCTTAGTGCTCATTACCTGAGAGTCAGGGTTTCCAGAGAGGGGCTATTATGTATATTTTAAGTTTATAGGCAACACCTTTTTAGTGATTAACTTTTAACAGAATACAAAGATTCTTCCCTATTACATAGTAGGTTGAATTGTGGCTCCTAAAATATATGTCCTGGTGCAGATATCTGAAACCTATGACTGTTACCTGCTTTGGACGAAAGAGTCTTTGCATATGCAGTGAAATTAAAAGGGTTCAGAAAAGGTCTTACTGGATTGTCCAGATGGGCCCTAAATCCAATGTCAATTGCCTTTATAAACAAAAGGCAGAGGGACATTTGAAACACATAGAGTGATAGCATGCTTAGTTGCTCAGTCATGTCTGACTTTTTGTGACCCCAAGGACAGTAGCCCACTAGGCTCTTTTTTTCATGAGATTCTCCAGGCAAGAATACTGGAGTGGGTAGGCATTCCTTTCTCCAGGCTATCTTTCTGATTCAGGGATTGAATCTGGGTCTCCTGCACTGCTACCATATGAGCCACATGTTGGATAAAGTGATTTGAAGACAAGACAGAAATTGGAGCAATGTGGGGGGCAAGGAAAGAAAGCCAAGGAATGTGGACAGCTTCTAGAAGCCAGAAGACAAGGAAGGATTCTCCCCTAGAACCTCCACAAGGAGCAAGGCCCTCACCTTGAGATCAGAATTCCATCCTCCAGAGCTGTGACAGTATAAAACTTTGTTGCTTAAGCTACCCAGTAATTTATTACTACAGCTCTAGAAAATAAATTCAGGCAATTTGGGGTGGAAACTTGCTTATTTACTTTTTTGTTTTTTTCTTGAGAGAGGTATCTGTAATTCAAGACCATTTCAAGTATTTTACTAGAAATCTTAAAATTCTCATCCACTTTTGAAGTCATGGACAGAAGTCTTGCTAGATATTTTATCATCTTGCTCTCCAATGGGCACAAGTGCTGATAAGACTGCAAAGGATTTTGATTTTATGAAATGGGTTCTGCATCCTCACACATGTTGTACACACAACTCTTGTCAAGACAATTCAGCTCCATGCCGATTTGGTTAGAGAGTAGTCTCCAGGGTTGTATCTTAAAACTGTGGCTGTTCATGGTCAATGTTGAGAAATAGATTATTAAAATAACTAACTTCTGTTTTCAGTCTTCTCTCCCTAACTACTGCTTAATGACTTACCATTCTATTCAACCCCATAAAATAAATGTTTTTCTCTTAATCTGCCTGGAGCTTTTTAATTTCATATGCAAAATAGTTTTAAAATATGACAGATCTAAAATAATATGTCTAAGCATTCTAATGACACCTCAAAGTTGGAGACTGTATTTACCCAAGTATTCCCAAAGTGGTGTCATTGCTAAATGCTGCTGAAACAAACAAACCATGTTTCTGTTAATCAAGAGTATCATGGAAACTGATACATTGATTTTGATGTACAGTCAAATCATAAAAATGTAATGTTCTACAACTAGAAAGCTCATCTTTTGGGCCCACTCTTATTTTAGAGTATAGAAGACTGGACTTATGTCTTGAATAAGATCACTTAATTAGTTTTCTGTTGCTGTATAACCAATTATTGTAACCTTAGTGTTTTGAAACAATACCTATTTATAGTTATCAAAGTCCCAAATGGCACTCATTCTAACATAGATAACAGGTTTTTTGTTCAGGATTAAGAAGGCAGAAATCATAATGTCAACCTGGGCTTTAATCTCATACGGATTTTACAGAATTTTTTCTTGTTTTCTTTTTCTTTATGGAGATATATAGGTCCTTAAAAGTTATGTAACTCCTTTATTGACCATTGTGAAAGTGTATCAGGTGGAGACTAAACTCATACATTCTGACTTAAATATAGGTGTATTCAAGTGTTTTCTCAAACCCTGAGTCATAACATCCAGAGTTTTATGAGAATGATGCCATTGAGAGTTCTTTGGAGAACTGTTATAGAGCATAATAGGGTTATAGCTGAATTAACTAAAAGCATATCTTCTCTACTGACTATTATGAAGACATTAAAAAGAATAAATTCAAGCTATGCCAGTTGAATTGCACAAATTTCCAAGAGGTTTAGTTTATGAAGAAAGTAATATGCTGAAAACATGTATAATGTGATTTTGTTCATATTGAATCAATGTCAAATAACTGAATATGTATGTGTATATATATGGACTTCCCTGGTGGCTCAGACGGTAAAGCGTCTGTCTACAATGCAGGAGACCCGGGTTCGAGCCCTGGGTTGGGAAGATCCCCTGGAGAAGGAAATGGCAACCCACTCCAGTACTATTGCCTGGAAAATCCCATGGACAGAGGAGCCTGGTAGGCTACAGTCTATGGGGTCGCAAAGAGTCGGACACGACTGAGCGACTTCACTGCTATGTGTATATATATAGATTTATAGGTCTATGAAAGCTTGGGGAAAAAAGATACATGTATCCTTCAAAGGATACATACTAGGTTATTAACATGTTACCTTGGTTGGGGAAGGAGAAGCACTAATGCATGAAGGGGAAATATGAGAGAGGAGTGCCAGGCAAAGATGGAAAAAGAAAAAGAAAAATTAAGACATCATATGCTCATGTCTATGTCTTTATTTAAATTATATTAAAATGTTTGCTTTTTAAAATGCTATGAGTAACCACACCATTCCAACAAAGAAAAAGCTGAACAAAGTAAAAAAATAATTCTTTTTAGATTTGGCAGAGAAATGAAGTCACAGGGCAAACTACTGCCACCAAAAGTGGAGAAACAAATGAGTGGGTACAGAAAATCACAACTGACGGAAAGAGAAACTGACCCGTAGCAGAAACCTTCATGTTATCAGTGCCAGTAGGAATGCCTGAACTGCAGCAGATGAATTGCTGGAGGCTCAGTGTGGACAACGCTGAGAGTTACAGTCACCAGGGAGACGCAGTAATCAGACAGGAGGGGGACATGCTTTTGTGAGTTTTACTTCTAGCATCTCACAAGTTCTCAAAGTGAAAAATCCCCTAGTATTTCCACAGTGGGAGAGGGGAAAGAACCACTTTTTAAAAGCCAGAATATTCTGCTCTTCTTAACAAGGTTGCCATGAGGAGAAATTATTTTGCTACAGCCTAAACTGTAGAGATTTTATCAGAACCCAACATAACTGCAGAAAGGGAAACACCTGACTCCAGCCCCCTCCCCTGTCTCATTACATCTAACGTGGGAAAAACTGAGAAGAATCTGTGAAGTTCACAGCTCAGGGGCACAGACTTACCAAAGATTGAGACAAAACCATAGGACTATACAATGCTTCCCTTCTTCATATAGAACCATTACATTACTAAATGCCTATTTATTGTGATTACTTTTACCCAGATCAGCTTTCAACAACCACCACCACAACAAATATTACAAGGTATACTAGAGGTAAAAAATGCAGTGTGAAAACACTGAACAAGTATCCAAATCAGGCAGATATAGCAGGAATGTTGGAATTATAAGACCCAGAATTTCCTTAAAACTATCATTAGATGCTGAAGACTTTAGCGGAAAGAGCAGATAACATGCAAGAACAGATGGATAACATAACAGAGAGATGTAAATTCTAAGAAAGAATAAAAAGTAAATGCAAGAGATGGAAAATATTGTAGCAGAAATGAAGAATGCCTTCTGGGCTCATTGATAGACCAGATATCACTGAGGAAAGAATCTCTGAACTTGAGGTTATGACAATCAGTTCAGTTCAGTTCAGTTCAGTCGCTCAGTCGTGTCAAACTCTTTGCAACCCATGAATCGTAGCACGCCAGGCCTCCCTGTCCATCACCAGCTCCCGGAGTTCACTCAGACTCGCGTCCATCGAGTCAGTGATGCCATCCAGCCATCTCATCCTCTGTCTTCCCCTTCTTCTCCTGCCCCCAATCCCTCCCAGCATCAGAGTCTTTTCCAATGAATCAACTCTTTGCATGAGGTGGCCAAAGTACTGGAATTTCAGCTTTAACATCATTCCTTCCAAAGAAATCCCAGGGCTGATCTCCTTGAGAATGGATTGGTTGGATCTCCTTGCAGTCCAAGGGACTCTCAAGAGTCTTCTCCAACATCACAGTTCAAAAGCATCAATTCTTCGGCGCTCAGCCTTCTTCACAGTCCAACTCTCACATCCATACATGACTACTGGAAAAACGATAGCCTTGACTAGACGGACCTTTGTTGGCAAAGTAATGTCTCTGCTTTTCAATATGCTAACTAGGTTGGTCATAACTTTTCTTCCAAGGAGTAAGCATCTTTTAATTTCCTGGCTGCAGTCACCATCTGCAGTGATTTTGGAGTCCCCCAGAAAATAAAGTCTGACACTGTTTCCACTATTTCCCCATCTATTTCCCATGAAATGATGGGACCGGATGCCATGATCTTCGTTTTCTCAATGTTGAGCTTTAAGCCAACTTCTTCACTCTCCTCTTTCACTTTCATCAAGAGGCTTTTTAGTTCCTCTTCACTTTCTGCCATAAGAGTGGTGTCATCTGCATACCTGAGGTTATTGATGTTTCTCCCAGCAATTTTGATTCCAGCTTGTGCTTCTTCCAGTCCAGCATTTCTCATGATGTACTCTGCATAGAAGTTAAATAATCAGGGTGACAATACACAGCCTTGATGTACTCCTTTTCCTACTTGGAACCAGTCTGTTGTTCCATGTCCGGTTCTAACTGTTGCTTCCTGACCTGCATACAAATTTCTCAAGAGGCAGGTCAGGTGGTCTGGTATTCCCATCTCTTTCAGAATTTTCCACAGTTTATTGTGATCCACACAGTCAAAGGCTTTGGCATAGTCAATAAAGCAGAAATAGATGTTTTTCTGGAACTCTCTTGCTTTTTTGAGGATCCAGCAGATGTTGGCAATTTGATCTCTGGTTCCTCTGCCTTTTCTAAAACTGGCTTGAACATCTGGAAGTTCACGGTTCATGTATTGCTGAAGCCTGGCTTGGAGAATTTTGAGCATTACTTTAGTAGCGTGTGAGATGAGTGCAATTGTGCGGTAGACTGAGCATTCTTTCCAAAGCTGAAAAGTAAAAAGAAAAAAGAAGAAAAAAGCAAGAAAAATATCCAAAGACTATGGGACAACTACAAAATATATGTGCATAATGAGAATACCAGAGGAAATAAAAGAAAGAGCAATATTTGAAGCAATAATTATTGAGAATAAATCCAAATCAATTTTAGACACCACACCACACATCCAGAAATCTCAGAAAAACTAGGCAGGATAAATGCAAAAACAAACAAAAATAAAAAACAAAACCCCAAAAACCCACCAATCTACAAATGTATACCTAAGGTTTTCATATTCAAATTTTAGAAAATCAAAGGTAAAGAAAAACAAATCTTGAAAAAAGTCAGAGGAATAAAACACCTTATCTATAGAGAAACAAAAATAAGAATTCTTAAGTTCACCCAATTTCTCCTCAGAAAATACTCAAAGAATAGCATGAAATGTAATGTTTACTGTTGAGAGAAAAAAAGATCACCAACCTAGAATTCTGTGCCACATAAAATTATATTTCAAAAGTGAAAGAGAAAAGAAGACTTTCTCAGATTAATAAAATTTGAAGAAATTTGTTGCCATTAGAACTACTTAGCAAAAAATATTAAAAGAAGTTCTTCAGAGAGAAAGAAAATGAAACTGGTCAGAAGTTTGTATCTTTGTAGAGAAAAGAAGAGTACCAGTGAATAAAAAATTAGAAGTAAAATATATAGAAGAGCCATATAAAATGCTTAATTAAAAACTACAAAAAACAGAAAAAGTGCAAAACACGAAAATGAGAACAAAGAATAAGGGCAAGAAAATAAAAAATAAAAACCAATCACAAATATGGGAGATATTTATACAGCCATATCAGTAGTCCTCTTAAATGTCAATGGTATAAATATGTAATGAAAAGATTATAAGAATGGATCAAAAAAACCCAAGACCCAACCATATGTTGTCCACAGGATTTAGATAATTTAAATATAGAGACACATAGAGATGAGATGCAAAAGTAGAAGTCAAGAGATACCTAGAATAACACGCAAATTTGGCCTTTGAGTACAAAATGAAGCAAGGCAAAGGCTAACACAGTTTTGCCAAGAGAATGCACTGGTCATAGCAAACACCCTCTTCTGACAACACAAGAGATGACTCTACACATGGACATCACCAGATGGTCGATACAGAAATCAGACTGATTTTATTCTTTGCAGCCAAAGATGGAGAAGCTGTACACAGTCAACAAAAGTAAGATCAGGAGCTCACTGTGGCTCAGATCATGAACTCCTTATTGCCAAATTCAGACTTAAATTGAAGAAAGTAGGGTAAACCACCAGACCATTCAGGTATGACCTAAATCAAATCCATTATGATTATACAGTGCAAGTGACAAATAGATTCAAGGGATTAGATCTGATAGACAGAGTGCCTGAAGAACTATGGATTGAGGTTAGTGACATTGTACAGGAGGCAGTGATCAAGACCATCCCCAAGAAAAAGAGATGGTAAAAGGCAAAATAGTTGTCTGAGGAGGCCTTACAAATAGCTGTGAAAAGAAAGGAAACAAAAGGCAAAGGAGAAAAGGAAAGATATACCCATTTGAATGCACAGCTCTAAAGAATAACAAGGAGAGATAAGAAAGTCTTCCTCAGTGACCAATGCAAAGAAATAAACAATAGAATGGGAAAGACTAGAAATCTCTTCAAAAAAATTAGAGATACTAAGGGAATATTTCATACAAAGATGGGCACAATAAAGGACAGAAATGGTATGAACCTAAGAGAAGCAGAAGATATTGAGAAGGGATGGCAAGAATACAAAGAACTATACCAAAAAGATCTTGATGACCCAGATAACCACGATGGTGTGATCACTCACCTAGAGCCAGACATCCTGGAATGTGAAGTCAAGTGGGCCTTAGGAAGCATCACTACGAGCAAAGCTAGTGGAGGTGATGGAATTCCAATTGAGCTGGTTCAAATCCTGAAAGATGATGCTGTGAAAGTGCTGCACTGAATATGCCAGCAAATTTGGAAAACTCAGCAGTGGCCACAGGACTGGAAAAGGTCAGTTTTTATTCCAATCCCAAAGAAAGGCAATGCCAAAGAATGCTCATACTACCACACAATTGTACTCATGTCACATGCTAGCAAAATAATGCTCAAAATTCTCTAAGCCAGGCTTCAACAGTACATGAATTGTGAGCTTCCAGATGTTCAAATTGGACGTAGAAAAGGTAGAGGATTCAGAGATCATCAAAAATGCATGAGAGTTCCAGAAAAACATCGAAGTCTGCTTTATTGGCTATACCAAAGCCTTTGACTATGTGGATCACAACAAAGTGTGGAAAATCCTTCAAGAGATGGAAATACCGGACCACCTTACCTGCCTCCTGAGAAATCTGCATGCAAGTCAAGAAGCAACAGTTAGAACTTGATGTGGAACAACAGACTGGTTTCAAATTGGGAAAGGAGTATGTCAAGGCTGTATATTGTTACCCTGCTTATTTAACTTATATGCAGAGTACATTATGTGAAATGCCAGGCTGGATGAAATGCAAGCTAGAATCAAGATTGCTGGGACATATGTCAATAACCTCAGATACACAGATGACACCACTCTTATGGCAGAAAGTGAAGAAGAACTAAAGAACCTCTTGATGAAAGTGAAAGAGGAGAGTGAAAAATTTGGCTTAAAACTCAACATTCATAAAACTAAGATCATGGCATCTGGTCCCATCACTTCATGGCAAATACATGGGTAAACAGTGGAAATAGTGACAGACTTTATTTTCTTGGGCTCCAAAATCACTGCAGATGGTGACTACAGCCATGAAATTAAAAGACGCTTACTCCTTGGAAGGAAAGTTATGACCAACCTAGATAGCATATTAAAAAGCAGAGACATTAATTTACCAACAAAGGTCTGTCCTGTCAAAGCTATGGTTTTCCAGTGGTCATGTATGGATGTGAGGGTTAGACTATAAAGAGCTGAGCACCAAAGAATTGATGCTTTTGAACTGTGGTGTTGGAGAAGACTCTTGAGAGTCCCTTGAATGGCAAGGAGATCCAACCAGTCCATCCTAAAGGAAATCAGTCCTGAACATTCATGGAAGGACTAATGCTGAAGCTGTAACTCTAATAATTCAACCACTTCATGCGAAGAGCTGACTCATTGGAAAAGACCCTGATGTTGGAAAAGATTGAAGGCAAGAGGAGAAGGAGACGACAGAGGATGAAATGGTTGGATGGCATCACTCACTCGATGGACATGAATTTGAGCAAGCTCCAGGAGTTGGTAATGGACAGGAAAGCCTGGTGTGCTGCAGTCCACGGGGTCCCAAAGAGCCAGACATGACTGAGCCACTCAACTGTATTGTACTGAGAGATGAAAAGGAAAGGGATGGAGAAAGATATACAATGCTAATACTAAACAGAAGAAAGCAGAATTATCTATGTTAATTGCAGACAGATCAGACTTTAGAGCAAAGGAAGTTATTAGGGATAAAGAGGGAACATTAATGAAGTTAAAGGTAAAGAGATGAATAACCTAAGAAGACATAATGATCTTTAACCCCTAAGGGGGTCACACTCTAAGAAGACATAGTAATCTAACAAGAGGATATCAAAATACATGAGGCAGAACTTGATAGCACTACAAGGAGAAATATATCAGTATGTTGTTATAGTTGGAGATTTTAACATCCTTCTATCAGAAATGGACAGATACAGCAGGCAAAAGATCAGTAAGGAAATAGCTGAATTTAACATCAGCATCAATCAACTGAATATAATTATCTACATCCAACAATGGCAGAATATATATCCTTCTTAAGTTTACATGTAAAACCAAGAGAGTTTGGGAAGCAAACTTGGGCATAAAACACATTCTAACAAATTTAAAAGAATAGAAAGCATGCAATTTCTGTTCTCATACAGCAGTTGAATTAATTAGAAATCAATAACAGAAATAGCTGAGAAATCACCAAATACTTGGAAATTAGACAACCCACATCTAAATAACACATAGCGCAGAGGAGATTTTATCTAAATGAAAATACAACTTAAAATTTGTGGGATGCAGCAAAAGTAGAGCTTAGGGAAAATTTTAAAGCATTAAATATATATTTTTAGAATATAAGAAAGCTCTAAAATCAGTTATCTAGGCTTCTACATTAGGAAACTAGAAAAAAGAGAGTACATTAAATTTAATTAAGTGGAAGAAAGGGACTAATAGCAATTAAAGCAGAAATCAATGAAATTGCAAACAGGAAATCAATAGGAAAAATCATAAAAATTGGAAAGATTAATAAAACTGAAAGAATAGCCAGGCTAAGAAAAAAGAGAGACAACACAAATTACTAATATTGGAAATTAAGAATGGGACATCACAATAGATCTCTTTCTATAAAAACAAAAATAAAGGGATATTATGAACAGCTCTATGCACACAAATTTAATAATGTAATTTATTCCTATGGACCAATTCTTTGAAAGGCAACATTAGTCAAAACTAGCAAAAGAAGTAATAGTTAATCTTAATATACCTGTAACTAGTAAAGATATCAAATCAATAATTAATGATCTTCCAAAACAAAATCACCAGTTAGATGTGTTCACTAGTTGGTAGAATTCCAAATATTTAAGAGAGAAAGTGTACCAATTCTTTACATCTTCCAGAAGATAAAAGTAGAGAAAACACTTCCTTAATCATTCTGAGACCAGCATTACTCTAATACTCTAATAATAATAAAAAGCAGGCAAACATATTAGAAAAAGAAAACAAACCCACAGACCAATACTTCTCATGAATGTGGATGCAAAAATCCCCAACAAAGTATCAGTAAGTTTAATCCAACAATTTATAAAAAGAATTATACACCACAGCCAAGTAGGATTTATCCCAGGTGTTAAATCCTGGTTCAACATGCAAAAATCAATTATTGTAGTTCACCGTGTGCGTGCTTGTGTGCTAAGTCACTTCAGTTGTGTTCGATTCTTTGCGACCCCAGGGGTTGTAGCCCACCAGGCTCTTTGTTCCATGGGATTCTCCAGGGAAGAATACAATAAAAGGAAACAAAATGTAAACAGACTAAAAAAAAAGAAAGCTGTCTTCACAGAATAAATGATTGTCTAGGTAGAAAATCCAAAAGAATCATCAAAAACCTCCCGGAATTAATAAGTAACTATAGCAAAGTTGCACTATCCAAGATTAATGTACAAAAGTCAATCCCTTTCCTATATACCAGCAATGAACAAATGGAATTTGAAGCTAAAATACATTTAACCGTTTATATTAGCATCCTCCTCAAATTAAATACATAAGTAGGTATAAATTTAATAAAAATATGTATAAGATCTATATAAGGAAAACTACAAACCCCTGGTGAAAGATATTGAAAAATAACTAACTAGAAAAATTTTCTATATCCATGATTATGATCATTCAATATTGTCAAGATGTCTGTTTTACCCAACTTGATTGTACATTCAATGCAATATGAATCAAAATCTCAACAAGGTATTTTTGTGGGTATCAACAAACTGATTCCAAGGAGTATATGAAGAGGCAAAAAACCAAGAATAAGTAACTTAATATTAATAAGAATAAAGTTGGAGGATTGACATTATTCAACTTCAAAATTGACTATGATGTCACAGTTATCAAGACAGTGTGATATTGAACAGACAGATCAATGGAACAGAATGGAGAGCCCAGAAAGAGACCCACATAAATGTCAAGTATAATCAACTGATTTTTGACAAAGGAGCAGAGGAAATACAATGGCACCAAGATAATCTTTTTACCAAATGTTGCTGGGATAACTGGACATTTAAAAAGCAATCTAGACAAAGATACTATTCACTTCACAGAAATTAACTCAAAATGGATTATGGACCTTAATGTAAAACTCAAAACTATGAAACTTCTAGAAGATAAGTAGGAGAAAAACCTAGATGGCCTTAGGTTTGGCAATGACTTTTAGGTACAACACCAAAGGCACAATTCATTAAAGAAATAATTGGTAAGATGGACTTCATTAAATTGGAGCTTCTACCCTGCAGAAGACAATGTCAAGAAGATGAGAAGGTAATACATAGACTGGGAGAAATATTTATGAAAGACGCATCTAATAAAAGACCGTTATCCAAAATGTACAAAGAACTAAACAGTAACAAAATGAACAACCTAATTAAAAAATGAGCAAAAGACCCAGCAGACATCTCACCAAAGCATACATCCAGATATTAATAGTACATAAACATATGAAAAGATGTTCAACATCGTATGTCATTAAAGAATTTTCAAGTTAAACAATGAGATATCATGACATACCGATTAGAATGGCCAAAATTCAGAATGCTAACTACACCAAATGCTGGTAAAATGTGGAGCAACAGAAGCTCTCATTAATTGCGGAGGACATGGCACATCCACTTTGGAAGACAGTTTGGCAGTTTCTTTTGAACTGTGGTGTTGGAGAACACTCTTGAGAGTCCCTTGGACTGCAAGGAGATCCAACCAGTCCACTCTAAAGGAGATCAGCCCTGGGATTTCTTTGGAAGGAATGATGCTAAAGCTGAAACTCCAGTACTTTGGCCACCTCATGTGAAGAATTGACTCATTAGAAAAGACTCTGATACTGGCAGGGATTGGGGGGAGGAGGAAAAGGGGACGACAGAGGATGAGATGGCTGGATGGCATCACTGACTCGATGGATGTGAGTCTGAGTCAACTCCGGGATGTGGTGATGGATAGGAAGGCCTGGCATGCTGCGATACATGGGGTCACAAAGAGTCGGGCACGACTGAGCGACCGAACTGAACTGAACTGAAGAAAGCTAAAGGAGACCCAACCAATCCATTCTGAAGGAGATCAGCCCTGGGATTTCTTTGGAGGGAATGATACTAAAGGTGAAACTCCAGTACTTTGGCCACCTCATGTGAAGAGTTGACTCATTGTAACAGACTCTGAAGGTGAAAAGACAGCCTTCAGAATGGGAGAAAATAATAGCAAATGAAGCAACTGACAAACAACTAGTTTCAAAAATATGCAAGCAACTTATGCAGCTCAATTCCAGAAAAATAAATGACCCAATCAAAAAATGGGCCAAAGAACTAAATAGACATTTCTCCAAAGAAGACATACAGATGGCTAACAAACACATGAAAAGATGCTCAATATCACTCATTATCAGAGAAATGCAAATCAAGACCACAATGAGGTACCATTTCACACCAGTCAGAATGGCTGCTATCCAAAAGTCTACAAGCAATAAATGCTGGAGAGGGTGTGGAGAAAAGGGAACCCTCTTACACTGTTGGTGGGAATGCAAACTAGTACAGCTGCTATGGAGAACAGTGTGGAGATTCCTTTAAAAACTGCAAATAGAACTGCCTTATGACCCAGCAATCCCACTGCTGGGCATACACACTGAGGAAACCAGAATTGAAAGAGACACGTGTACCCCAATGTTCATCGCAGCACTGTTTATAATAGCCAGGACATGGAAGCAACCTAGATGTCCATCAGCAGATGAATGGATAAGAAAGCTGTGGTACATATACACAATGGAGTATTACTCAGCCATTAAAAAGAATACATTTGAATCAGTTCTAATGAGGTGGATGAAACTGGAGCCGATTATACAGAGTAAAGTAAGCCAGAAAGAAAAACACCAATACAGTATACCAACACATATATATGGAATTTAGAAAGATGGCAATGATAACCCTGTATGTGAGACAGCAAAAGAGACAAAGATGTATAGAACAGACTTTTGGACTCTGTGGGAGAGGGCGAGGATGGGATGATTTGGGAGAATGGCATTGAAACATGTATACTATCATGTAAGAAACGAATCACCAGTCTAGGTTTGATACAGGATACAGGATGCTTGGGGCTGGTGCACTGGGATGACCCAGAGAGTTGATATGCAGAGGGTGGTGGGAGGCGGGTTCAGAGTTGGGAACTCATGTACACCTGTGGTGGATTCATGTCAATGTATGGCAAAACCAATACAGTATTGTAAAGTAATTTAAAAAAAATTTTTTTTAAAAGGAAAAGACTCTGATGCTGGGAGGGATTGGGGGCAAGAGGAGAAGGGGATGACAGAGGATGAGATGGCAGGATGGCATCACTGACTCAATGGACGTGAGTCTGAGTGAACTCCAGGAGTTGGTGATGGACAGGGAGGCCTGGCGTGCTGCGATTCATGGGGTGGCAAAGAGTTGGACACGACTGAGCAACTGAACTGAACTGAACTGAAGAAAGCTTAATACACATTTACCATGCAATCCAGGAATCATGCTCCTCAATTTTTAACCAGGGAGCTGAAAACTGATATCCACGTAAAACCTGAAGATGGATGTTTATAGCAGCTTTATTCATATTTGCCAAAACCTGGAGTTAATCAAAATGTTCTTCAATTGGTGATAAGATAAACTTGCACATCCCACCATACAATGAATATTATTTGCATGCTAAATCGCTTCAGTCATGTCCAATTCTTTGTCATCCCATGGACTGTAGCCCGCTAGGCTCCTCTCTTCATGAGAGTGTCCAGGCAAAGATACTGGAGTGGGCTTCCATTTCCTCCTTCAGGGGATCTTCCTGACCCAGGGGTCGAACCACAGTCTCTTATGTCTCCTGCATTGCCAAGCAGGATCTTTACCACTAACGATACCTGGGTTGCCCTGAATATTAATTAGTGATAAAAATAAATGAGATATTCAGTCAGTTCGGTTCAGTTGCTCAGTCATGTCCGACTCTTTGCAACCCCATGAACTGCAGCACGCCAGGCCTCCCTGTCCAACACCAATTCCCGGAGTCCACCGAAACCCATGTCCATTGAGTCGGTGATGCCATCCAACCATCTCATCCTAGTCATCCCCCTCTCCTCCTGCCCTCTTTCCCAGCATCAGGGTCTTTTCAAATGAGTTAGCTCTTCACATCAGGTGGTCAGAGTACTGGAATTTCAGCTTCAACATCAGTCCCTCCAGTGAAACCCAGGACTAATCTCCTTTAGGATGGACTGGTTGGATCTTCTTGCAGTCCAAGGGACTCTCAAGAGTCTTCTCCAACACCACAGTTCAAAAGCATCAATTCTTCAGCGCTCAGCCTTCTTTATAGTCCAACTCTCATATCCATACATGACTACTGGAAAAACCATAGCCTTGACTAGATGGACCTTTGTTGGCAAAGTAATGTCTCTGCTTTTGAATATGCTGTCTAGGTTGGTCATAACTTTCCTTCCAAGGAGTAAGCGTCTTTTAATTTCATGGCTGCAATCACCATCTGCAGTGATTTTGGAGCCCAGAAAAATAAAGTCTGACACTGTTTCCACTGTTTCCCCATCTATTTCCCATGAAGTGATGGGACCGGATGCCATGATCTTAGTTTTCTGAATGTTGAGCTTTAAGCCAACTTTTCCACTCTCTTCTTTCACTCTTATCAAGAGGCTCTTTAGTTCTTCTTCACTTTCTGCCATAAGGGTGGTGTCATCTGCATATCTGAGGTGATTGATATTTCTCCTGGAAATCTTGATTCCAGCTTGTGTTTCTTCCAGCCCAGCATTTCTCATGATGTACTCTGCATGTAATTTGAATAATCAGGGTGACAATATACAGCCTTGACGTACTCCTTTTCCTGTTTGGAACCAGTCTGTTGTTCCATGTCCAGTTCTAACTGTTGCTTCCTGACCTGCATACAGATTTCTCAAGAGGCAGGTCAGGTGGTCTGGTATTCCCATCTCTTTCAGAATTTTCCATAGTTTATTTTGATCCAAACAGTCAAAGGCTTTGGCATTAGGCCAGTAAAAAAAATGCAGATGAATCCAAAATAAATATTACTACCTGAAAAAAAATCTGAAAAAGCTACATTCTCTATGATTTCAAGTATACAACAATCTGGAAAAGGTAAGCCTGTGAAGAGTAAAAAGTTCAGTGATGAGATGCTTTAAATTCTCAGAGAAGGACCTTGTAATAGTAGCTAGAATCAGATGGTTATGGGGCCACTGAAGGGATTTGCCTTACATGTCATGGGACAAAAGAATGTGAAAATGACTACACCCCAAAGAACAAATAATTATGTACATGCTGCTTTGTATCTGTGCAACCTTAAATCAATGATGCTTCCATGTGAAAATGCTGTACATGAGTATAGCTCT
Organism: Oryx dammah; assembly: GCF_014754425.2. Classification (NCBI taxonomy): domain Eukaryota; kingdom Metazoa; phylum Chordata; class Mammalia; order Artiodactyla; family Bovidae; genus Oryx; species Oryx dammah. The sequence continues at coordinate 38,255,832 of NW_024070213.1, read as the reverse complement.
TACCAGTAGGACAGATCTCTTCAAATATTGCATGATTGTTCTGTAGGGTTTTATTTTGTTCCCATTGTTTGTCTGGATCTGCTAGCAAGGCTTATGGCCAGTTCTGTAATTAAAGAGTCAGAGAGTAACAGAGGGAAAAAATGAATGAGAAGGGGAAAGATATAAAGAGAAAATCATACATGTAGTTCTGCTTATAATATTAAAGAAACCTGTTGCAAGAGTCAAGTGGAGTTTGACTGAATATTGACTAGCTTTTATTGTCTAGACATTTAAATCACAAATCAAGCTAATGCACTGTTATATATCTTCTAACCTTCTATCTCAACAAATATAACTTCAAAAACAAAATAATGACAAATCTGTAAATCCTGGACTTTTATATGACTAAAAGTTGCCAAAATAACAAGATAACTCAATATAATTATTGCATATACATGAATGCACTCTTGATGGACTGACAATGGTAAGGTGAATAAAAAAATAAAGATGCACATAATTCAAAAATTCTTTATCATTTATTCCCAGAAATGATTTTTCTTGCCTGAGTTTAAAGAAATCACAAATTATGTTATTAATACCAAGTCAGTCAGTCAGTCAGTTCAGTCACTCAGTCGTGTCCGACTCTGCGACCCCATGAATCACAGCACGCCAGGCCTCCCTGTCCAATACCAACTCCCGGAGTTCACCCAAACTCATGTCCATTGAGTTAGTGATGCCATCTAGCCTTCTCATGCTCTGTTGTCCCCTTCTCCTCCTGCCCCCAGTCCCTTCCAGCATCAGGGTCTTTTCCAATGAGTCAACTCTTCGCATGAAGTGGCTGAAGTATTGGAGCTTCAGCCTCAGCATCGGTCCTTCCAATGAACAGCCAGGACTGATCTCCTTTAGGATGGACTGGTTGGATCTCCTTGCAGTCCAAGGGACACTCAAGAGTCTTCTCCAACACCACAGTTCAAAAGCATCAATTCTTTGGCGCTCAGCCTTCCTCACAGTCCAACTCTCACATCCATACATGACCACTGGAAAAACCATAGCCTTGACTAGATGGACCTTTGTTGGCAAAGTAATGTCTCTGCTTTTGAATATGCTATCTAGGTTGGTCATAACTCTCCTTCCAAGGAGTAAGCATCTTTTAATTTCATGGCTGCAATCACCATCTGCAGTGATTTTGGAGCCCCAGAAAATAAGTCTGACACCGTTTCCACTGTTTCCCCATCTATTTCCCATGAAGTGATGGGACCAGATGCCATGATCTTCATTTTATGAATGTTGAGCTTTAAGCCAACTTTTTCACTCTCCTCTTTCACTTTCATCAAGGCTTTTTAGTTCCTCTTCACTTTTTGCCATAAGGGTGGTGTCATCTGCATATCTGGGGTGATTGATATTTCTTCCGGCAATCTTGATTCCAGCTTGTGCTTCTTCCAGTCCAGCGTTTCTCATGATGTACTCTGCATAGAAGTTAAATAAGCAGGGTGAAAATATACAGCCTTGACGTACTCCTTACTAATACCAAGACAATAGTATAAATTGCATTCAATTTTAGATTCAGTTCAGTTCAGTCGCTCAGTCGTGTCCGACTCTTTGTGACCCCATGAATCGCAGCACGCCAGGCCTCCCTGTCCATCACCAACTCCCGGAGTTCACTCAGATTCACATCCATCGAGTCAGTGATGCCATCCAGCCATCTCATCCTCTGTTCTCCCCTTCTCCTCCTGCCCCCAATCCCTCCCAGCATCAAAGTCTTTTCCAATGAGTCAACTCTTCGCATGAGGTGGGGAAAGTACTGGAATTTCAGCTTTAGCATCATTCCTTCCAAAGAAATCCCAGGGTTCATCTCCTTCAGAATGGACTGGTTGGATCTCCTTGCAGTCCAAGGGACTCTCAGAAGTCTTCTCCAACACCACAGTTCAAAAGCATCAATTCTTCAGCGCTCAGCCTTCTTCACAGTCCAACTCTCACATCCATACTTGACCACTGGAAAAACCATAGCCTTGACTAGACGGACCTTAGTCGGCAAAGTAATGTCTCTGCTTTTGAATATGCTTAGAATCAATTAATAAAGTGAAATTATATTTAAAAGGGATAAAGTTTGTGTTTATCTTTTAATGAGAATTAAATGCAAAGTTTGAAAATAAGGAAAGTATTTTTAATACTGTTTACTAAAGCATCTAAATGATCTTTTAAAGAAAAGTCAAACTACAAGTTAAATTATTGAATATCAAAGTTTTAAATAAAAATGAAATTGCTTTGAAAAAATTTAATGCATCACATTAAGAACTTTTATATAAATAAATTTATCAGTATTTTCAATTCTAGTGTTCAAGATTCCTCTAGTTTCCAATTCAAAACTAAATTAATAAAATTGAGCATGTTGCATAGTATCACATTAAGATCTAGGTATATACAAGTTAAAGAGTAATATGAATTGTTTACTATGGCAAAATGGTCTTGAGCCGTGAAAAGCAACTATTGCAAATTTGAAATCACTAATCTGGAATCAGACTGGAACACAAAGAGAAACAAGACACTTGACTTTCAGCACCACTAAGGAAAAGCACTTTATCATGCAGGAGTTTATTGTATTCACAATATCTGAGGGGCAGGATTCAATGTTAATTATTTTGCTTCTTTTTTTATTTAGCCTTTTCCTTTGTTGCTTATGTGCCTCTGCCACTCAAACCCTCTTCATACTCCAAAGTAGCGCCTCTCCCTGACACTAACAATGGCACAACCTCAAACCTTCCTGGCATTCATTCAGATGCACTTACACTGTGTTTTGAGGATACATGGCAAGGAGACAGCATTTCCTAGGACATAATTGGTATTAATCATGAAAGTGGCTGTTTGGGATGATGTATCACATTGCCACTGTCTCCCATGACAGAAACATTCTTGCATACGTGTGTGTGTGTGTGTGTGTGTGTGTGTTTGTGTGAGAGAGAGAGAGATGTGGAAACTTCTGGAGGGCTAATCCAAGGGTGATTACCTGACTTTAGTGAGGTCAATTAGATTTTCCTTTCCAGGGATTTGGAATTATTGACTCAAAAGACACAGGCTCTGAAAGTTTTTAGAAGCTCAGTAACTCTAGACAGCATACTAGAAAATCCATGAATTTCTGCTACTGGGTCCCCAGAACTTCCTAAGATCCTGTCCTTTCCAAGGCATTTTTCACTCTTTCTTGGATTCTAATAAATATCCCAGTCTTCCCATAAAGTTATTTATTGTTGTTATTTTGCTCAAGTAGACTTCATGGACTTTTATTTAAAAACAAAACAAACAACAATAAAAAAAATCCCTTAACTATAAATGTAATTTATCAGTTGGTAATTTTCTGCAGTGGCTACTCTTGTATTTTGTTAGTGCTTTTAGAAGGCTAAACCAAAGAATAAATATAGAAGGAAGATGAGTTGAGAGGATAATAATTTTGATGATATGTCTGATTGCCATTTTTGCTTTGTTAAATAAAGAAGATTTGAAGCTCTTCTTTTGCTGAGTAAAGGAGAAACTCTTCTCAGTTGATACACTTAGATCCTTAAGAAAAAAGGATACCACTCAATTAAATCTGGAAAGTTAAAGAAGAAGCTTAAAAATTGGATAACTTTCCCTTCTCCTCTTTTTGTCACTACAGTGAGATTTCTGGCTATGACAGAAGAGTAGCAAAGTCTTTGTTTTTAAATAAGAAGCTCTGAGTATTTTCAAACAAGAAGGCACATCTCCCATAAAGACTGTGTGTGTATGCTCAGTTGCTCAGTCATGTCCAACTCTTTGTAACTCTATGGACTGTAGTCTGCCAGGCTCCTCTGTCCATGGAATTTTCCAGGTAAAGAAAACTGGAGTGGATTGCCATTTCCCCCTCCAGGGGATCTTCCCAACCCAGAAATTGAACCCCAGTCTCATGTATTGTAGGCAGATTCCTTATCACTAAGCCAGTTGGAGAAATCCATTAAACCTTAGGTTAACGGGCTCCAAATTGTTAGAATTAAGTCAAGTTAAAGCACAGTATTAAATCTTTGCTCTTTGGCAGTCCTGTACCCTCATTCTTGGAAGATTTGGGATGTCTAGAGGGAAGGGAAGATGTCACATGTCAAGCATTTACTAGAGGGAAGCAGAGTGAATACTCCCTGTGAGCAGTTCTTAGAAGGCTAAAGCCATGGGAATTCCCTGGCAGTCTAGTGGTTAGCACTCTGAGCTCTCACTGTCAAGGGCCCCTGGTCACTCCCTGGCCAAGGAACTAAAAATTCCTCAAGTTGTGAAGAGAGGCAAAATAGATAAATAAATAAAATACAATACAAAGGACTGTATTATCTTCTTTCAGTGTTAATTCATCATTTATGAAAATATGAACAAAAAAGTGTTTACAATTTAATATGATTTTCTGGATTCAATATAATAAGAGAAGTAAACAATTCTAGATTCTTTCTTTAATCACATTTTAAGTGAGGATGATATTGCTAACTTTATAAGTGTGCAATGAGAAGTGAATGAGAAAAATGTGTAACAGTGAAGAGAATAGTACATAAACCATAGTAGCTTCTCAATGAAAATTGCCCTTTCTTTTCTTTCTAGCCAATTGAAAATTGTATAAAATGAATTGCATATATATCAATTAGAAGAATTACTGTAGAATCAGAAAAAGCATATCTTATAGAAAAAAAATTAAAGGAGATGCTTATTATCAAACAGGAAAATTAGATTCTGGAAATAAAGGACATTCACAGCAATTGACTTTGTTAACTGCTATTTCTTCACTTTGAAAGACATTCTTTTACTGTTTATTGGCGGCCTTATTAGGAACTACATCAGAGTAGGATGATATTTTTTCCCCCTACAAGTAACCTTAAAAACTAAATATCCAGTGTAGACACAAGTGCTTATTTCCTCAGATTCACTGGGGAATGTATTAATATTCCTGGCAGTCTTGTATACAGCTGCTAAATAAACAAAATCGAGAAAGTTTAACCCTAAGCTGAATCAAGCAATTTGTTGGCCTTGATGTGTGTCTGTGCTGTGTTAAGTTGCTTCAGTTGTGTCTGACTGTTTGTGACCTCATGGACTGAAACCTGCCAAGCTCCTCTGTCCAAGGGATTCTCCAGGCAAGATACTGGAGTGGGTTGCTGTGCCCTCCTCCAGGGGATCTTCTTGACCCAGGACCTTGGTGTACATTTGACAATTGGTTAACTTTAGTTGTGATGTGTGTCAGAAGCTACACAATGTCTAAGAAGGGAGAAAAGGGCTGATACAAGTCAATTTTTATAAAAGCAAATAGTGTATTTTTGACAGCCATTTACATAATGTTAACTTTATTCCTGGCTATAAGGACGTTGCACATTTAATTCATTTAATCCTCATCACAACCTCATGTAGAAGTACCAAGATTAACTCCATTTTTCAGATTAGAAAAACAAGGCGCAGAGAACTGACTTGGCCAGGTCACTGTTGAATGAGTTTTGTTGGGGCTCCTCCCTAGGTTCCCCATTGTCAGTCTGCAGGATCTGATTCCTGTGCTGGCTCGTGACTCAGTTTTGCTCCGGAATTTGCCTATGTCCTAACCTTCTTAGCTATGAGCTTCTGGTTTCTGTCACAACCTTGCCGTCAGACTTTGGTTTTCTGGCTCTCCCAAGAGAAAAGGGCCTTACTTCACCTATAGTTTTTTTAGGTTACATGGAAAATACCTACACATGTTAACGACATGTCAGGGGCTTATAGGGATTACCCCCAAAATATTGTTCAATCGCTCAGTCATCTCTAACTTTTTGTGACCCCATGCACCAAAACCCATCTTGGCTGCTGTTGGTTTAGGATGAGTCCCAGGGAATCCTTGGCCAGACAATGCAGACAGCCAGTATCAGGGAGAAGTATCAATAGCTCATTGCTAAACAAGATATAACAGCTCCCCACATGCTTTGGTCATTTTATTGTTTCTTCAGAACAGGCATCCATTAATCCCTGCCACTTTTTTTTGGATACACTTACTTGTGGTAGATTACACTAAGGGCATTTTATCAACTTCCCATACAAAGGGATCATAAGAGTGTATTTGGGACCAAAGCACCTCTCTTGTAGTTGACTTCCCTTAGGCACCAACTCCTGGTTCCTTCAGTAATGACTAGAGGGACAGGCTTTGCGACTTTACAAAGACACACCAATGAGTGTTTTTCTCTGAGGGGAACTCTGAGTATTAGAGGTTCACAGACCCCTGCACAAGGCAGGTCTCCACAGCCTCACATTGCCCAGCTGACTTTTCCAAGAAAAAGGACTGAGTTTGGTGCCTGGTCACATAGTGTCTATTGTTCCAGTGGAGTTTTGGAAACTCTCCTGGTGATTGTAACCATCCTGTGATTTATTTCCATTTATACTTCTTACCTGAACCCTGAATTTCCTGTGTCCACACCAACCCCATCATCATCTCCTCCCAGACTTACTCTTCCTCCTGTATGAATTATCCAGGTGAATGGCATTACCATCTTTCTAGCAGAGAGGGGAGAGAAACTTTTAGGATAGTTATTGTCAATGCTTATTCAAGGTTCCCTCCTTCTAGATGTCTGTGAACCTAGGCCCTTCTGCTGTCCCACACTGTTTGCTCTGGAGTTCATGTCACCATCCTTTTACCTGTAACTAAAATAGCCTCTTAAATCCTTTGGTCTTGGCTCTCCAACAGTTGTTTTCCCTCAAACAAAAATGTCATCCCATCAATCTGCTAGTGAAAATGGTTGATGCTTCACTAGAATTTTAGTTATTTTAAGCTTGTACTTAACAGTTCCTCAAGATCTGCCTTGCCCAGCTTCTCTGACCCTTCACCTGCCATTCTCCCTCCTGCTCTCTTTGTTCCAGCCCCGCGGAGCCGTCTTCTCATTTGGTGTGAGGATAGCATTCCATGCCTGACCCCAGGGTCTTCACAAGGCTTCTTTCCCTTCTGGAATGTATCCCCTAACTTTTCCATCTCTGTTATCTTCCCATCACAGGGTAAGGCACTCCTCTGAAGCAGAAAATCTAAGGAGGTGCCAGTAAGTGCAGTGATCAAGAAAAATAATGTTAAAAAATAATTTAAAAATCTACAATAAACAAAAAATTCAAACTTGAAATAAAGACCGAAATTGATTCTGCATTTCTGTGCCCCTGCCTTCCCTCACCTAAAGGGCAGCCTCTGCTCCAACACAACTTTATACGAACAAGCAGTCAACCTGCAGGCTGCAGTTTGCTAATTCAACTTTTAAAGTATTGCATCAAAATATTATTTCTATTGATTATTGAGTATTTTGCCCTCTCCCCTTTTAAATTTTGTGCTTGAGGCTGGTGCCTCTCTGTTCCACCCTAAGCCTGTCCCTGTGGTAGACTCTACTTCTCATTGAGATTCAGCACAAGCACACTTCACTTAGGAAACCTGTCCCCTCCCAATCTAATATGTGTGCCCACCTCCAGGTTCCTAGAACATAGCTCTATCAGCGCACTTTCTACACTCTGTATAATCATTAGCTTACCTGTCTGTTTAAATGGTATACTCTTTAAGTGCATAATCAGCCATAATCACCTCCCCGGTTTAACAATAATAACAGCTATTTTCTGTTGTTGTTGAACACCTTATATCTGTCATACACTAGACACTTTAAAATTGCCTGTCTAATCCTTATAATGCATAGAGTAAGATTCTTACCCTTTTTCAGTAATTTTGGAAATAAAACACAAAGGGATTAACTAATATACAGCTAATAAATGATGGAGCCAGCTTCCAAACTCTCTGGCTCAAGATCACATATATTTCCTATAAAACAATTTTACTCAGTGTATCTATTCAGAAGGGTAACAGCTTAAAGTTTCTACTGATGATGAGGGCTTGCGGATACATCTCAAGGTCTGTGTCCTCAAAATTATACCCCAGAAAAATTTTGCGCCATAATGGAGCTGATGGTAAGAATAAGATGGTATTGCTGCCAGGTGGGGGCAGTCCTTCTCAACCTGAGATGCCAAGCCCCTAAAGCAAGTTGTCAGATGGTGGAGAGTACTTTGAAGGCACATGGGAGCAGGAACTACAATGTGTGAGCAGGAACTACAATGTGTGAGCAGGAAATACAGGTTTGCCCAGGGAGCACCATCCTCAGCAGCTTTTACTTTTTTTTTTTTCTTTGCTTTTGGAAAACTGTCTTTTTAATCATCAAAATCAAATATTTATGTTTGAAAAATTTGAAAAATACATTTTGCAAAGGAAATCCTCAAATTAACCCCACCAGCCTGGGATAAATTCTGTGAACATGTGCTCCATGCCTGTCTCAACATCCCACTGTTGCTAAGTTTGGCATTGCTGTCCCAGTTCCCCCCACCCCATCACCAGGACACCTTGCTTCTACTTCTCACCTGTGCCATCCCAGCTTGACTTCCACTTGTGTGATAGCAGACAGCAGCCCCTTTCTGTCCTGGGTACACTGCTAGGCTCTCTTTCTGCCAGCTTCCATTAAATAAGATGCAACAAGGATTTTGATGCAATCCCATGGATTGGGGCCTGCCAGGGTCCTCTGTCCATAAGGTTCTCCAGGCAAGAATACTGGAGTGGGTTGCCATTCCCTTCTCCCGGGGATCTTTCCAACCCAGGGTTCGAACCCAGGTCCTCCACACTGCAGGCATACTCTTTACTGTCTGAGCCACTAGGGAAAACTTTGATGCACAGTCACATGTTATTCTTTGTGAGTACTGTGGTATGAAACAGGCACTATTGACAGAATTTAATGTGTTAAAGTTTCATATAGTTCAGGCAATTTCTCCATGTTGAAAAGCACTCAGTGAGCCCATTGGGGATACAGAGGTGGCTCAGATATTAAGCTTTGAGCAGTCCCTCCTGCTCTCACCTTCCTGATATTGTAAGGCCGTAGGCCCCGCTCTCAGCCTGCTCTTAGCCTGCATGAGTTCAGAGCACTCTCTCACAGTGTCCAGGTCCTCCCTCTACCTCCTGCCCACAGGTTTGCCCTTCTGCCACCTCTCAGTTTTCTGTCATCTATCTTTTTTTCCTCATTTTTGATGTTTTAAAATTCCCTTCCTATGATACCACCTCTGCACGTCTCTGCCCAGCTAATGCTTTCCACTGTCTCCTTCTTCCTTGTTCCGCAGTCCTTCAGCTCTTGGTCTATTCCCCAGCTTCTAATTTTGCTGTAGGCCTCCAACTAGCCTAACTGAATCTAGGCCATTTATGTCTTTAGTATCCTCCTGATAGCACACATCTTCATTTGTAAAGCAACACAAATAGCTTTCTGCCACTTTCAAAACTAGCTAAGGCTACTCCTCAAGCACATTTAAAATTCAACCTAGACAACTCTAACCTTCTTACATAATCATCTTTTTATGGAGGTGAGTTTTCTTTGTACTCCTCATACTCCTATTTGTTACTGGTGAGGTTGGTTGGGTTTCTTATAGCCCATACTTTCATGCTATCTGAATTGTGAACACAAATTAGACGACATGTCTAACTTCTAAATATATCACAGCTTTTGAATGAATAATAATATCTAACCCTTAAAAAAACCAGCTGTGTGCTACATCATTGTAAGTGCTTTATCTATCTATCTATCTATCTATCTATCTATATATGTTCATTCATTTCACACAACTAACCCAGGAGGTAGGCACTAATATTGTCCCTACTTTACAGCTGAAATGATTAAGATATTAACTGGAGTAAATTGCATTTAGGAAAAGTATTCAGAATTGATGGCAGTAAAGAATAGTAGTAGTACCTTAACCTGAAATTGTGTATGTGTGTGTCACTGTGAACAAAACTGCATCTCTGTATCCATGGCTTTGACATACTTGCTCTCTTGGAAAATGGTGTAACAACTTTTCTTATTTCACAGAAGATGAGAAACATGGGTAATCTAAAAGAGTAATTAATTTAGAATCAATTTATTTAAAATAATGCTCTTAAATACTTTCTTCAACTGATGTTTGGACTTCCCTGCTAGCTCAGATGGTAAAGAATTTGCCTGCAATACAGGAGACCTGAGTTTGATCCCTGGGTTGGGGAGAACCCCTGGAGAAGGGAATGGTGACCCACTCCAGTATTCTAGCCTGGAGAATTCCATGGACAGAGGAGCCTGGTGGGCTGAAGTCCTTGGGGTGGCAAAGATTTGGATACAACTGAGACTTACACTGATGTTTAACTATGATACATTTTATATTTGTGACTTCACTGTAACAAAATAATGAAAACGCTTACTAAACAGCCCAGCCTTCTCTTGCTATGAGAGTTTTGGCATGAGTTCAGGGAAAACTTGGGTTTCAGATTTCAATATCTTGAGGAAGGCTTATGACCAACCTAGAGAGCATATTCAAAAGCAGAGACATTACTTTGCCGACTAAGGTCCGTCTAGTCAAGGCTATGGTTTTTTCCTGTGGTCATGTATGGATGTGAGAGTTGGACTGTGAAGAAGGCTGAACACTGAAGAATTGATGCTTTTGAATTGTGGTGTTGGAGAAGACTCTTGGGATTCCCTTGGACTGCAAGGACGTCCAACCAATCCATTCTAAAGGAGATCAGCCTTGGGATTTCTTTGGAAGGAATGGTGCTAAAGCTGAAACTCCAGTACTTTGGCCACCTCATGCAAAGAGTTGACTCACTGGAAAAGACTTTGATGCTGGGAGGGATTGGGGGCAGGAGGAGAAAGGGGCGACGGAGGATGAGATGGCTGGATGGCATCACTGACTTGATGGATGTGAGTCTGAGTGAACTCTGGGAGATGGTGATGGACAGGGAGGCCTGGCGTGCTGTGATTCATGGGGTTGCAAAGAGTTGGACACGACTGAGCGACTGAACTGAACTGAACTGAGCTAGTCTGATGTTTATTTCCCTTTCTAGCTGCATTATACTATATTTTGTAATTTTTTTTTTCCTCTCTAGAGGGTTAATTTTTTTCCCTGGTTGATAAAAAGGAAGATGCATAAACACTTCAATACCAAAAACTCTATTCATTCAACATAAATCAGGAATTATTCATGTCAACAAGCTTAGGAGATTATTTAGCAAGTTCTTTGACAAGGCTTTCAATCTATTTTAAGGTAATATTATAAATGTAGGACTCAGTACTTGCTTGTTGAGTGAATGAATTGAAGTTAAAGTCAGCTAGTTTAATGTCAATAGCCTGATTTGGCACACACACCTACAAAGAACTTGCAATAGCAGGGTTTTACCCTTTAAAATTGATTTCTTAGGCTTTATTTTGAAGTTATCAAGACAGTTCTATTATAGGCAGCCTTCTGAGAAAACTGACACATTAAAGCAAGTGACTTGTTATAACCAAGAAATAAATGAGCATTGTTAGGTTTTCAAAAAGGGAGAGAGTGGCATTAAATCACACTGCATGCTGAAAAGAATTGGAGGGAGAAAAATAACTCTATCTTATAAAACACGGCAACTGTGTTCTTCACTAGACTGCTTTGAATAAAAACAGGAAGCTTGTTGTGTTAAGGTTTATGGCTTGGCAGTTATGTGCAAGGGCATGATGTGAAATAACACATGGATATTTTCAGTTAAAACTTTTCTAAAGAAGCCATGATGCAATTGGGAAATTTCACTAACACTGACTCAGCATCTTTTGATCTATGTGTTTCCTAGTCTCTGGTCCTATTTCGAGACAGAATACTCAGCTTTATTATTCTCCATGCCCCTCCTTTCAGGCTCTCTCCCATTTACCCCAAACTGGTCAAGAGGCTTGGTGAGCTCCCAGGAGCTGCAGGCCTCAGACTAGGCTCAGGTCCCGAGCAGAGCTCCTGTGCCTCTCTCTTTCCACTCCTGAGTTTTTTTTTTAGTAGTGATGACTCCATTCAAAAGTACCTGAACTGATAAATGGTAATGGAGAATTATTTAGGGGCCAGGGCTAACCACTAGATCACTCTTCCATTCCTCATTGTTGGTCAAATTTTTTAATTATATGATGTTTATATATGAAAAGAAGGGAATGAGGTCTATTCTGCCTTCAAAAAACCTGTAGTCTAAAGGCAAAGGTTGACCCCTGTATTATGACTCTAATACAGAATCCATAAATAAAATTCTAATGGAGATTTGACAAGTATAGAGGAGTGCACACCCCCAGTGAAGTGTGTGGAATTAAGAGGAGTGTCTGGTATGGAAAGGATTCTTGGCCATGGGTTGATAGGTGTTTCCCTGATGGAATGAGACTTGGTGTAAGAACTGCCCATATAGTCACGCGGGCAGAAATTAATTAGAGATTATGCAGTGTGTGTAAGAAACCATAGACTGTTAATTGTTGCTGCAATGCCAGTGTGGGAAGGCGTACAGAAGTTATGAAGCAGAGACCTGCTCACATAAAGTCTCTTGGATGTTGTGCTAAGGGACCTAGCTCTTCTTTTACAGGAGGATGAAGAAGTTTTGAGGCAGAAAATAACTTGAGTAAGTTTCATTTTTGTTAAACTGCAGTGGTAGCTATGTGTGGGATAATTTTGAGAGGATCAAGTCTGAAATCAAGAAACCAATTGGAGACCTGGAATCATCTGGAGACCTTATGAAAAAATCAGAGTTTCAGTTTTGTTATACTCCTAAGAAAACATTGCAGGGAGACTCTGTAGAACATGGGCTCTGGAACCAGGTGGCCGGGTCTGGCTCACCACTATGTGAGTCAGGCAAGTTACTCACACAAAAAGCTGCCTAAGGATGTTTATAGCAGCTTCATTCACAACTACCAAAACTAGTACAATTAAGGTGTCCTTCAATAGGTGAATATATACACAAACTGCTATAAACATACAGCAGAATATTATTTAGTTCGAAAAAGAAATGTGCTATCAAGTATAAAAAGGTATAAAGAAAAAGAAGCCAATCTGAAGTTTCCAAACTATCTAATGCCAACTACATGACATTCCAGCAAAGGCAAATCACTGGAGACAGAGAAGAGTTCAATGGTTGTCAGAGGATAAAGGGAGAAGGAGGTTTGACTAGGAGGAACACAGAGGGTCATCAGAGGGTCATCAGAGCACAGAGGGTACTCTGGGCAGTGAAATTCTAGGAGGCTATAATGGTGGATACATGCCATTATACATTTGTCAAACCCACAGAATGCACAACACTAAGAGTGAAACCCAATGTAAACTATGAGCTTTAGTTAATAATAATGTATAGGCATACTGCAGAGATTTTGTGGATTCTGTTCTGGACCACCACAATAAAGCAAATTTAAAAAAAAGTCACACAAATTTTTTGGTTTTCCAGTTTATCTAAAAAGTTGTGTCTACAGTATACCATAGTCTATTAAGTGTGCAATAGCATTATGTGTAAAAAATCAAGAAACAAAGCCAATGTCACACCTTAATTAGAAGTACTTTATTGCTAAAAAATATTAACCATCATCTGAACCTTTAGTAAATCAATATTTTTGCCGATAGAAGGTTTTAGCTCAATGATGATGGCTGATGATGGCTCAGGGTGATGGATGGCAAAAGCAGGGTGGTTGGTGGGGTCTTTTCAAAATTAGAGAACAGTGAAATTTTCCACATTTATTCCTTTCAGAAATGATTTCTCTGTAGCTTGCAATGCTATTTGATAGCATTTTACCCACACTAGAACTTCTTCCAAATTTGGAGACAAGCCTCCCAAACCCTACCTCTGCTTTATTAACTCAGTTTATGTGATATTATTGATTCTTTGTGGTCATATCAACAATCTTCACAGTGTCTTTACCATCTCAAGAAACCACTTTCTTTGCTCATTCATAAGAGGCCACCCCTCATCAATTAAAGTTTTATCATGAGACTGAAGTAATTCAGTCACATCTTTAGGCACCTCTTCCAACTCTAGTTCTCTCAATATTTTCATCATATCTGCAGTGACTTCCTCCAATGAAGTCATGAAATTCTTCAAAGTTGTCCATGAAGTTTGGAATCGGTTTCTTCTAAACTCCTGTGGATGTTGATATTTTGACTCTTACTATAAATCACAAGTGGTAAATCATAAATCATGATCATAAACCATGGTAGATCTGTTACAGAAGGACCCTTTAGAGGGATAACTGTCTACTGCAGATTTAGCTTTATGAAACGTATTCCTTAAAGAATAAGACTTGAAAGCCAAAACTATTCCTTGATCCATGAGCTTCAGAACAGATGTTGCATTAGCAAGCATGAAAATGGCATGAATCTCATTTTACATCTCCATCAGAGTTCTTATGTGACCAGGTGCATTGTCGTTGACCAGAACTATTTTGAAAAGAATCTTTTTCCCCAAGTAGTGGGTCTCAACAGTGGCTTTAAAGTCTTCAGTAATCCTTGTTGTAAATAGATGTGCTGTCATCCAGGTTTTGAGGCTCCCTTTATAGAGCACAGGCAGGTAGATTTAGCATAACTGTAAAGTGCCCTAGGATTTTCAGAATGGTAAATGAGCACTGGTTTGAACTTAAAGTCACCAACCGCTTTAGCCTCTAACAAGATAGTTTGTCCTTCAAAGCTTTGAAGCCAGGCACTGGTTTCTCCTCTCTAGCTACGAAAGTCCTAGATGGCATTTTCTTCCAACAGAAGGTTGTTTCACCTACACTGAAAATTTGTCATTTAATGTAGTCATTTTCAGTAATTATCTGAATAGATCTTATGGATAATTTGCTGCAGCTTCTACATCAGCAGGTGCTGTTTCATCTTGCACTTTTGTGTTAATGGAGGTATTTTCTTTTTGAAAGCCTTATGAATCAAACTCTCCTAGCTTTCAACTTTTCTTTGGCAGCTTCTTCACCTCTCTCAGTCTTTGTAGAATTAAATAGAGTTAGGACCATGCTCTGGGTCAGGCCTTGGCTTAAGGGAATGGGGTAGTTTGTCCAGTCATCTATACAGACCACTACAACTTTCTACATATCAGCAGTAAGGCTGTTTCTTATCACTTGTGTTTGCCGGAGTAGCATGTTTGATCTCCTTTAAGAAATTTCCTTCTGCATTTATAAGTTGGCTAACTGTTTTGTGCAAGAGACCTAGTTTTTGGTCTGTCTTGGCTTTTGACATGCCTTCCTCACTGAGCTTAACCATTTCTAGCTTTTGATTTAAAGTGAGAGAGACACATGTGATTCTTTCTTTCACTTTAACATCTAGAGGTCATTGCAGGGTTGTTAACTGGCCTAATTTAAATATTGTTGTGTCTCAGGGAATAAGGAGGCCCGAGGAGAGGGAGAAGGACAGAGAATGCTTGGTCAATGGAGCAATCGAACACATACAGCTTCTATTGATTAAGTGCACTGTCTCTTGCAGATGCAATTTATGGCCTCCACAAACAGTTGCAATAGTAACATAAAAGATCACTGTTTACAGACAATTGTGACAAGAAATAATAACTGAAAAATTGGGAATACTAGTACTTTGGCCACCTCATGCAAACAGTTGACTCACGGGAAAAGACTCTGATGCTGGGAGGGATTGGGGGCAGGAGGAGAAGGGAGCAACGGAGGATGAGATGGCTGGATGGCATCACTGACTCGATGGACGTGAGTCTGAGTGAACTCCAGGAATTGGTGATGGACAGGGAGGCCTGGCGTGCTGCGATTCACGGGATTGCAAAGAGTCGGACATGACTGAGCGACTGAACTGAACTGAACTGATGAGAATTACCAAAATGTGACACAGAGACACAAAATGAGACAATGCTGATGGGAAAATGACGTCAACAAACTTGCTTAATGCAGGATTGTCATAAACCTTCCCTGGAGGCTCAGATGGTAAAGATTCTACCTGTAATGCGGGAGACCTGGCTTCCATCCTTGAGTTGGGAAGATCCCCTGGAGAAGGGAACAGCTCCCCACTCTAGTATTTTGGCCTGGAGAATTCCATGGACAAAGGAGCCTGGTGGGCTGATGTCCATGGGGTCACAAAGAGCTGGACATCACGGAGCGACTTTCACTTTCACTATAAAAACAGTATATGTGAAGCATAGTAGAGTGAAGCACAGTAAAACAAAGTATGCTTGTATCAATATTGGCTCATCAATTGTAGAAAATGTACTATACTAAAGCAAGTTGTTACAAATAAAGTCAGTTCTAAGTTAGAGGGAGATGATAAGTAAATGCAAGCTCTGATTTTTTGCTCAATTTTTTTCTTCAAACCTAAATCATCTAAAAAGATAAAGTCCATTAATTTAAAGAAATCAAATTTTTAAAAATTTTAATTACATATCTAGGAATTGCCCAGATTTCCATGTGACATTTTATTCACTGGCACAGCCTAAATAAAGACTTTTGGTGTCTAGACATTTTACAATGTCATCCTTAAGGATTCTGAGATGTTTATGGGAGAAAATATTAAATAAGATTGGTAGATATTATCTTGGTCCACAGGTCAGGAATAAGACTAGCTAGGCACACATATTAAGTGACCACATATAATTCCAAGCTTTAGTTCACTGAGCTCCTGGAGTTTGTGGTGGTGAAGTCAGAAACTTTAATTCTGCTTCTATCATTTCTGTGTTTGGTTAAAAGATAAATTTGTATATACACAGATACTCTACTTCTTCTCACCAAGTTAGAGGGAGCTAGGCAGGATAGACGAGAATTTTAGGCATCAGACTGAACTAATGCTGAACCATGAAAGGGACATGTAAAGTTTAAGACTAGAGAAAATCATGCATTTTGTTGTTCATTATCATATCTTTTAACTTTAAAACAAAAATCCGTATATACATGAACTTTCAATGTTGTAATATGGACCATATGGAAATGCTTACAAATTCTGTAATGATTCAGGGCATGAGCTTTGAAATTAGACCTTGTTTCTAATCCTCACTTTGCCACTGGCTACTGATCTCAGGCAAACTGCTTAATATCCTTTAAGCTTCAGGTTCTTTCACTCAGAGAAAATCTATAGCTGTATTTACCTAAGGGGATCATTGTGAGAAGTAAATGTGCTCTCTCTGCGCCGCCCCCCCCCCCAACAGCTTTACTGAGATATTATCAAGTAAAATGTTAATACAAAGTGTACAATGTGATAATTTAATATACATATACATTGTGAAAGGATTCCTACCATTGAGTTAATTAACACATTTATCACCACATATTCAACTTTTTTTGGATGGGAATACTTCAATTTTATTCGCTTAGCAACTTTCAGTTATATAATAGAGTATTATAAACTAGAGTCACCACGTTATACATTATATTCTAAGACTTTATACATCTTACAATGGAAAGTTCATACCCCTTGACTAGTCTCTGTGTGTCCCACACCCCCTGGCCCCTGGCAACAATCATTCTCCTGTGTCTATAACTTTGACTTTCTTTTATTCCACATAAATGTGATATCACAGGAGTACTTGTCTTTCTGTGTTTGCCTTATTTCACTTCAAAATGGTGTCTAGGTTCAGTCTGCTGCTGCTGCTGCTAAGTTGCTTCAGTCGTGTCTTACTCTGTGTGACCCCATGGACGGCAGCCCACCAGGCTCCCCCGTCCCTGGGATTCTCCAGGCAAGAACACTGGAGGGGGTTGCCATTTCCTTCTCCAATGCATGAAAGTGAAAAGTGAAAGTGAAGTCGCTCCATTGTGTCCGACTCTTAGTGATCCCATGGACTGCAGCCCCCCAGGCTCTTGTGTCCATGGGAGTTTCCAGACAAGAGTACTGGAGTGGGGTGCCATTCCCTTCTCCCGAAGTTCATTCATGTTGTGACAAAAAAAACAGAATTTCCAAGGCTGAATCATATTCCATTATACACATATATCACAGTGTTTTTACTTTTCACCTGTCAGCTTACAGATATGTCGTTGCCCATATCTTGGCTACACTGAACATAGGGGTGAAGATATGTCTTTAAGATAGTGGTTTTATTATCTTCAGATATATATCCAGGAATAGAATTGCTAAATCATATGCTAGTCCTATTTTTAACTTGAGACAACTCCATACTGTTTTCCATAGTGACTGTGGCAATTTATATTTCTACCAATAGTACAAAAGGATTCCATTTTCTCTACAACTGTCCCAACAGTTGTTATCATTTGACTTTTTGATAATAACCATCCTAACAGATGTCCAGTGATACTTTGTGATTTTGATTTTCATTCTGCTAATGATTAGTAATGTTGAGTATCTTTTCCTGTGCCTATTGGCCATCTGTATGTTTTCTTTGGAAAATGCTTATTCAGGTCCTCTGTCCAATTTTTAATTTAATAAAAAGTTGCTTGTTTTTATTTTGTTTTGTCTGGTATTGAGTTATGAGAATTCTTTGTATATTTTGGATATTAACTCCTTATTCAGACAATAATGTTTGCAAATATTTTTCCTGTTCAGAAAGTTGGTTTTTCATTTTGTTGTTGGTTCCCTTCTCCATGCAAAATATTTTAAGATTTATTAAGTCCCATTTGTTTATTTTTGCCTTTGTTTCTTGCCTGAGGGTACAGATACAAAACAATATTCTTAAGACTCAGTATTAAAGATCATACTACCTAGATTTAATTTTGGGAGTTTTACAGTTTCAGGCCTCATACCTAAATCTTTGAGTTTGTTTTTAAAATGCTGTGAGAAGATGTTCTAGTTTCATTTGTTTACAAGATACTATTCAGTTTTCCCAACATTACTCTTAAGAGCCTGCCTTTTGCCTATTGTATATTCTTGCCTTTTTTTTTTGGTTATAGGTTAATGGATCATATATGTCTTGGTTTATTTTCTGGATTCTCTATTCAGTTACATTGATCCATTGATCCATATCTCTGTTTTTGTGTCTGTATCATACTGCTTTGATTACTATACTTTTGCAATATAGTCTTAAGTTAGGAAGTGTGATACGTTTTGCTTCCCTCCGACCCCACCAATATTTTTATGGCTATTTGGTGTTTTTGTGGTTCCATACAAATTTAAGATTATTTTTTCTAGTTTTATTAGAAATGTCATGGGTATTTGATAGGGATTACATCAGATTTCTTTGGATAGTATGGACATTTTAACAATATTAATTCTAATTTTTGAACACAGGTTATCTTTCCATTTATTTTATTTTATTCAACTTCCTTCATCAACACCTCACAAGTTTCAGAGTACAGATCTTTCACCTCTTTGATTATATTTATTCCTCAATATTTTATTCTTTTTGATTCAATTTTAAAAGGGATTTTTAAAAATTTCTATTTGTGATGTTTCATCATTATTGTATAGTAATGCAACAGAATTTTGTAAGTTGATTTTTTATCCTATGACCTTACTGAACTAATTTATTAGTTCTAGTAGTTTCTGGTGGAAAATCTAGGGTTTTCTCTATATAGTATCATGTTGTCTATACATAGTGGTAGTTTGACTTTTCCCCTTCTAATCTGGATGCTATTTATTTATCTTATCTAATTGCTCTACCTAGGAATACTAATTCTATGTTAAATTGAAGCAATAAGAATGGACATCCCTGTCTTGTGCCTTGTCTTAGAGGAGTAACTTTTAACTTTTCATCATTGAGTATAACGTTAGCTGTAGGTTTGTCACAAAAATGCCTTTATTAATTTGAGTTTTGTTCCCTCTATACCAACTTTTTTGAAAGTTTTAATCATGAATGGTTGTTGAATTTTGTCAAATGCTTTTTTATATCTATTGAAATGATCATTTGATTTTTACCCTTTGCTTTGATAATGTGGTGTATAACATTGATGGGTTTGTGGATATTGAACCAGCCTTGTACCTTAGGAATAAATTCCACTTGATCATGTTGTATAATTCCTTTTATTTATTGTTGAGTTCAGTTTGCTAATATTTTATTAAATAGTTTTACATCTATGTTCATCAGTGATATTGGCCTATAATTTTCTTTTCTTATAGTATCTTTTTCTGGTTTTGTTATCCAGGTAATACTGGTCTCGTAGGATTGGTATTACCTCCTCTTCAGTTTTTTCCAATAGTTATGAGAAAGATTGGGGGATAAAGCATCTGCCTGCAATGCAGGAGACCTGGGTTCAATTCCTGGGTTAGGAAGATCCCCTGGAGAAGGAAATGGCAACCCACTCCAGTACTTTTGCCTGGAAAACCCCATGGACAGAGAAGCCTAGTAGACTACAGTCCATGGGATTGCAGAGTTGGACACGACTGAGCGACTTCACTTTCACTTATGAGAAAGATAGGTATTAACTCTTTTTTAACTGTTTGGTAGAATTCCCATGTGAAAACATCTGGCCCTGGAATTTTGTTTTGGGGAGTTTAATTTCAATGCTAGTAAGTGATCTGTTCAGATTTCCTACTTTTTTTTCCTGATTCTGCCTTGAAAGACTGTGTATTTTAGGAATTTATCCATTTCATCTAGGTTGTCCTGTTTTTTGGCATATAACTATGCAAATTATGATTGTATCTCTATTATATTGGTTATAACTTTTACTCTTAAATTTCTTATTTTATTTATTTGGACCTTTTTCTTTTTTTCTTGATGAGTCTAACTGAAGATTTTTCATTTTTTTTCATATTTTCAAGTCATCTCTCTCTCTCTCTTTTTGGTAGTATGTTGTTTTGTTTCCATATTTGTGTCTTTCTTTAGTTTTTTTCTTGTAATTCTAGTTTTATGTGGTTGTGGTCAGAAAAGATACTTTATATAATTTTAGTCTTCCTAAAATTATTGAGACTTATTTTGTGGTCTAGCATGTGATCTATCCTGAAGGAAGTTTTATGTGCACCTGAAAAGAATGTATTCTGCTGCTTTTGGATGGAATATTCTGTAGTTATCTATTAAGTTCATCTGACTTAATAAGTTATTTAAGGATACTGTTTCCATATTGATATACTGCCTGGATGATCTATTCATGAACATATATAGATAATTAAAGTCCCCTACTGTTATTGCTTTATGGTCAATCTCTCCCTTTATGTCTGTTAATTTTTGTTATGTATGTTTGGTTCTCCTATATTAGGTACATATATATTTACAACTTATATCTATTTCTCAAACTGATCCCTTTATCATTATATAATGCTTTTCCTTGTCTTTTGTTGTAGACTTTATTTTAAAGTTTATTTTTTCAGATATGAATATTGGTATCCTAGTTTTCTTGTCATTTCAATTTGCATGAATTATCTCTTTTCATCCCCTCATTTTCAGTCTGTGTGTGTCTTTAGCTCTGAAGTGAGTCTCTTGTAGGGGTATATATATGGGTTTTATATCTGTATCCATTCAGCTATTCTTTTTCTTTTAGTCAGAGTATTTAGACCACTGACATTGAAAGTGATTATTGATAGGTATGTACTTATTCCAGTTTTGTTACTTGTTTTCTGGCTGTTTTGGAGTTCTTATTTGTTCTTTTCTTCATTTCTTAGTCTGATCTTTGTGGTGTTATGATTTTCCTTGACATTATATTTGGGTTCCTTTCTCTTTATATGTATGTGTGTGTATCTATTGTAGGTTTTGATTTGTGGTTGTGAAAGTGAAAGTTTCTCAGTCATGTGCAACTCTTTTTGATCACATGGACTGTGGCCCACCAGGCTCCTCTGTCCATGGAATTCTCCAGGCAAGAATACTGGAGTGTATAGCCATTCCCTTCCCCAGGGATCTTCCAGACCTAGAGATAAAACCCAGATCTCCTGCACTGCAGGCAGATTCTCTACTGTCTGAGCACCATTTGTGGTTACCATGAGTATATATAGTCACTTAAGGTCAAACATGTTAAAAAAACTCTACACTTTTTACTCCTCCCGTCCTCATATTTTATGCTTTGATATTTTATGCTTTTATTGTAACTGTTGATTGAAGTTACAGCTGATTTTATAATTTTTTGCTTAATCTTCACACTAGCTTTTTGCATTTTTGATCCACTGTCCTTACTATTTATTTACCATTATCAGAGATATTTTTTCTTTATATATTTTCTTATTTCTTGTTACAGCACTTTTTTTAACTTAAAAAATCCTTTAACATTTTTTGTAAGTCTGGTTTAGTGGTGCTGAATTTTTTAAGTTTTTGCTTATCTGGAAAAAACTTTATCTCTCCTTCAGTTCTGAATGATAACCTTTCTGGATACAGTATTCTTCATTGCAATCTTTTCCTTTTAGCATTCTATATATATCATGTCACTCCCTTCTGGCTTACAAAATTTCTGCTGAAAAATCAGCTTATGTCTTGATGGGTGGGGAGTTCCCTTGTATATAACTCTGTTTTTTTCTTGCTGACTATAAAATTCTAACTTTGTCATTTTAATTATGATATGTCTTGGGGTGGGTCTCATCTTGTTTGGAATTCTTTGTTTACTCTACCTGAATATCTGCTTCCTTCTTCAGGTTAGGGAAGTTTTCAGTCAATTTAATCAATACATTTTCTTACCCCTTTTCTCTTTCTTCTCTGTCTCTTCCCCTAGATTGTGAATTTTATTATACATGATATTTTCCCTGATGTCCCTTAAGCTATCTTCATTAAACAATTTTTTTCTTTTTGCTGTTTTAATTGAGTGATTTCCACAATTCTCTTACCAGTTGCTTATGCATTCTTCTGTATAACCTAATCTGTTCTAAATTCCTTCTAGTATACTTTTAATATTAGTTACCATCTCTTCAGCTCTGATTACTTATTTTTTAAAATCTTTTCTAGTTCTTTGTCAAAGTTCTCACAGTGTTCTTGTATTATTTTCCTGAGCTCACTGAGCATTTTTATGACTATTGCTTTGAATTCTTTATTCATAAGTTACTTATTTCCACTTCATTAGGGTTTATTTCTAGGACTTTATCTTGTTTTCTAATGTGGAACATATTCCTTTTCTCATTTTAGAGCCCAGGCCACTGTCAATCAACTGTCTCTGTGCTGGGACTCGCAACAAGTAGGTCTGTGTGAGTGGTCTTCAAGAGCACAGTCTCAGTTTCCTACAAGCCTCCATTAAGCCCCACTGGTTTTCAAACCAGCCAAGAGGTTTGTTTCTCAGGGCTGAACATCAGGGCTATGGTGACCCATGCTGGGCTAGAACCCCTTGCTCCTTAGGAAGGATACCTGAGCCTGTGATATCCCCCTATTTTTCTGGTTTACTCACCAGGGATATAGGACTTGATTAGATTACTTCTCTTCCCCTCTTAACAGACTCCATATGGTTCTTTCTTTATCGTGTTGGTTGGAGAAGAGCCATTCTGCTAGTTTTCATATCATTCTCAGGGACAGTTGCTCTATGTAAGTTGTAGTTTTGATGTCTTCATGGAGGAAGGTGAGCTCAGGATCTTTGTACTCTGCCATTTTGATCCCCTGAATACCTGAAGTTTGTAATTTTTGAATACATTAATCCATTTCATCCACTTCCCACCCTACATCTCTGGCAAACACCAGTCTGTTCTCTGTATTTATGATATTTTTTTCTTTTTCCTTTCCTTTCTTTCCTGATTCCAGATATAAGTGAGATTTTACAGTATTTGGTTTTCTCTGTCTGACTTATTGGGCTTCCCAGATGGTTTAGTGGTAAAGAATCTGCCTGCAGTGCAAGAGACATAGAAGATGTGGGTTTGATACTTGGGTTGGGAAGATCCCCTGGAGAAGGAAATGGCAGCTCACTTCAGTATTTGTGCCTGGAATATCCCATGGACAGAGGAGCCTGGTGGGCTATAGTCAGTGGAGTAGCAAAGACTTGGATATCACTGAACACTCACATGTGCACACATACATGCATATCTGACTTATTTCAATCAGCATAATGCCCTCAAGGTCCAGCCATGTTTCTGCAAATGTCAAGATTTTATTCTTTTTGATAGCTTAATAATACTCCTTTGTATATATGTACACCACATCTTCTTTATCCTGCATCTGCTCTAAATTTGTTAATGGACATTTAGGCTATTTCCATATCTTGGTTGTTGTAAACAATGATGCAATGAACTTAGGGGTATATATATCTTTTTGAGTTAGTGTTTTCATTTCTTTCAGACAGACACCCAGAAGTGGAATTGCTGGATCATATGGTAGTTCTTGTTTTGATTTTTTGAGGAATGTCCATAATGATTTCCATAGTAGCTGCACCAATTACCATTCCCACCAGCAATGCACAAGGGTTCCCTTTTCTCCACATTCTCTCCAGCACTTGCTATTGCCTATCATTTTGATAATAACCATTCTGATGGGAATGAGGTGATATCTCATTGTAGTTTTGATTTGCATTTCTGTGATGATTGGTGACATCAGATATCTTTTCATGTACCTGTTGACCATCTACATATCTTCTTTGGAAATATATCTATTCAGATCCTTTGTCCACTTTTTAAATTGGGTTATTTTTTGTTTGTTTTGAACTGTATTAGTTATTTATATATTTTGGGTATTAGCCTCTTATCATATATTTATATAATTTGCAAATAGTCTCTCCCATTTAGTGGTTTTCTTGTCATTTTGCATATGACCCCCTTTTCTGCGCAGATACTTTTTAGTTTGATATAGTCTCACTTGTTTGTTTTTGTTTTTGTTGCCTTGCTTTTGAAGTCACATCCAGAAGATCATCAGTAGAACCAATGACAAGGATCTCACTATCTGTTTTTTCTAGGAGTTTTATGATTTCAGGTCTTACATTCAAGTCTTTGTATTCACATCTTGATAAAATGACTCCTTTACATTTTACATAAAGACCCGCTAGTCTTCAGAGCCAGATGTTTTGGGGGCACATCCTTTGAGTAGGAGTCTTAAAAGTTGGGCATTAAGATGTAAGATGTGTGGTCCAAACCCTACCCATGTCAGGTATAAGCTGGAAGTTAGGTAATGCCTTTACATTGTACAGTGCTATGTGGGTGCTGGATTTATGGTGAGAGTGTGTCTCAGCCTTTCCTGTTCATTTTGCTGTGGGAATTTTCTTAGTCACCTGATGTGTATGAGCAACATCTAGTTTCTGGAATTCTCTCATATGTAATTGCTTCATATACAGGTGTACCTTTGGTGGATTCATGGGAGAAGGGAAATTCAGGAGCCTGCCATGTAACCATCTTGGCAGGTAATCCCTGGAGTAAATGTGGCATTTCTAAAATGGAGTAAAATGTTTACTCCAGTGCCTGTCATATAATAAGTACATAAAAAATACTGTTAAATAATACATTATTTATTTATCACCATCCTCTATCACTAATATCTTGAATGTACTTAAAATGACTTTTGAATGCTATATTTCTACACTTAGGCTATACAGAATGGAGGGAAAGATACATCAGCTTTTAGGGAAAATATTTAAATGTGACTTCAGCTAGTTATGTATGCACTGGTTTCTTCACCTATGAAGAAAGTATAGAAACACAGGTTCTTTTTAAATCTGAAGACAAAGCAAAATTTGTATAACATTTTATTCACTCATGGTTCTGCACTCTAGAATCTAAAGAGGCCTGGCTAATACATTAGGGTGCTCCAACTTCTTTCTATTATTGGAGGATGAGTTAATTTTTAATGTGTCAGAACAAGGAAAGTAGTTCTAGTTTGAGGAAAAGCTGATCACATGATATTGTACTGAAGTTAGTATAATCTTATCCCTAGTCTTATAAATATTACTGTGGACCCAATTATCCCAGGAGCAACATAAATTCTGTTACATAATATGATGTCTTTTGAACTTTCCAGCTTTAAACCCGTGAAGCATGTTAAGAGAGTTGCAGGTTGTCCAGTGATAGAAAACATCTCATGTAGAATCTTAGGCCTTTTGATCTCAGAGGGAGAGCAGTGAGCAGTCCCTGAGAGAAATTTTAGTTCCCTTCCTAGGAATTCAACCTGGGTAACCTGGATTAAAATGAAGAATCCTCGCAACTAGACCACCAGGGGCTAGAGGTTAGAGTCAAAGTGGCCCTGGCTTTTGCCCCTGTTTGAAAGCAAGAATGTTTCAAAGGAGGGAAAAAAATATAGAAACAAGCACAAAATTTATTATTAGATACGCAGCACAATGTAGGGGAGAGCATATACAGGAAAACATTTTGTTATCCAACTCAGAAGTGGAGAAGAAATACACATCCAGAAAGAAATGTGGGCATCTTGGATGAGGAGGAGCAGAAACTAGGCAGAGACAAATAGCCAGAGAGGAGTGCTGGCATCCTGAATGAGGAGAGGCACAGTAAGAAGGTTCGTAAATCCCTTATATAAGACAGTCCTTTCAGGGCACCACAGAAGCTATGGGTACGTGTCCACCGATTATGGGATGGGGCACCCTCCCTTTCCGATCCCTTCAAATATTCATTGGAAGGACTGATGCTGAAGCTGAAACTCCAATACTTTGGCCCCTGATGCGAAGAACTGACTCATTGGAAAAGACCCTGATGCTGGGAAAGATTGAAGGCAGGAGAAGGGGACAACAGAGGATGAGAAGATGGTTGGATGGCATCACCAACTCAATGGACATCGGTTTGAGTAAGCTCCAGGATTTGGTGATGGACAGGGAGGCCTGGCATGCTGCAGTCCATGGGGTCGCAGAGTCGGACACGATTGAGTGACTGAACTGAACTGATCCCACCACAGAGGCCTATGGGTGCGTGTCCACAGATTATGGGATGTTGCCCCCTCCCTTTTCGATCCCCAAGAAACCTTCCTGTGCATGTGCAGACAGGGCACCTTATTTCATTCTTTTGGCAGAGCTCAGCTTTTACCACTAAATTTGGATTGTCTGAGTGAGAACAAAGTTTGAATTTTACTCCACTTGACAAATACCAGGTGTCTGGCCCAGAGGCCCACTGTATCCTACCTCACTAAGAACAAATAAAAACTGAGAAAAAGAGAAAGTCCAATTATTTGCCTAATCTTAAGTCAGATGCAACCATAATACTCTCGGACAAGGATCATTCAGTAAATTGTTCAACTTGGTTGTGAATTAACTTCATTGGAAACACAATTCGAAACAAAGAGTCAAATCATGTCTGATTCTTTGTGACCCCATGGACTATAGCCCACCAGGATCCTCATCTATGGAATTCTTCAGGAAAGAATACTGGAGTGAGTTGCCATTCCCTTCTCCATGGGATCTCCCTGACCCATGGATTGAACCTGGGTCTCTTGCATTGCAGGCAGATTCTTTACCATCTGAGCCACCCAGGGAAGCCCATATTGGAAACTCAGCTAAATCTAGAAGGAATCAGTAGCAGAATGTCTGAAGCACCACCCAAACACCAGTAGTACCCTGTGCAGAATGCCTCACCCAAACAACAAATAAGACAAAAGTACAAACCCAATTATCAGCAGATAGGATTACCACCTCACTCAGCCCTGTCTATCAGAAGAAAAACAAAACAAAACAAAACTCAGCACAGCTTCCCTGATGGCTCAGAGGGTAAAGCATCTGCTTGCAATGCAGGAGACCCGGGTTTGATCCCTGGGTTGGGAAGATCCCCTGGAGAAGGAAATGGCAACCCACTCCAGTATTCTTGCCTGAGGAATTCCATGGACAGAGGAGCCTGGTGGGCTATACCCCATGGGTCGGACACGACTGAGCGAATTCACTGTCATACAAAACTTACACAAACCACTGGACCAACCTTAGGAGGGCAAAAACCAAAAGGAAGAAAGAATTCAACCTTGAAGCCTGGGAAAAGGAGACCAAAAAGACAATAAGCTTAAAAAAATAATAATGAAAAGGCAGAGAAATACTGCACAAATGAAGGAAAAAACTAGAAACACAGAAGTCCAAATAATTGAAGAGGAAATAGGCAAACTACCTGAAAAAGAATTCAGAATAATGATAGATAGTAAAGATGATCAAAAACCTTGAAAACAGAATGGAGAAAATGCAAGAATAAATTAACAAAGACCTAGCAGAATTAAAGAATAAAGATACAGAGACAACAACACAATTACTGAATTAAAAGTACTCTAAAAATACATATAAACAAAGATTTTCCTTTCTTTGCTTTTTAAAAATTTGATAATATATATATTCAACAATAATGTTATTATTTTAACAAGTTTAAATGTGCAAGTCATTGTTACTGAGAAGTTTCACATTGTTGCATAATCATCACCATTGTCCACCTTCAGAATTTTTATATCCTCTCAAACTGAAACTCCGTTGTTGTTCAGTCCCTCATGTCTGATTCTTTGCAACTCCATGGACTGAAACATGCCAGGCTTCCCTGTTCTTCCCCATCTCCTGGAGTATGTTCAAACTCATGTCAATTGAGTCGGTGATGCCATCCAACAATCTCATCCTCTTGTCCACTTCTCCTTCTGCCTTCAGTATTTCCATCACAGTCTTTTCCAATGAGTTGGCTCTCTGAAACTCTGTACACATTGAATAACAATTTCTTATTTCCCCTGACCCCTGGTAATCACTGCTGCATTTTCTGTCTCTATGAATTTATTTGTTCTAGGTACTTCTTATAAGTGGAATCATACATTATTTGTTCTTTTTGTCTGGCTTATTTCACAGAGCATAATGTTTTCAAGGTTCATATGTTGTAGCAGGCATCAAAGTATTTTTCTTTTTTTTCTTAATAGACTCTATTTTTAGGATGGTTGGTGATCACAGAAAAAGCTAGGGCAAAGTATTGAATTCTCATATTCCTCCTGTGCTCTTCCTCTCAGCCTATCCTACTGCCAACACCCTGCACAAGAGTGGCACATTTGTTATAACTGATGAACTTACATTGACACATCATTATCACCACATCATTATCATCATTACTCCAGGGTTCACTCTTGCTGTGCATTCCATGTGTTTTGTCAAGGTAGAAACCTAAATGCAGGTCAGAAAGCAACAGTTAGAACAGGACATGGAAAAACAGACTGGTTCCAAATAGGAAAAGGAGTATGTCAAGGCTATATATTGTCACCCTGCTTATTTAACTTATATGCAGAGCACATCATGAGAAACGCGGGGCTGGAAGAAGCACAAGCTGGAATCCAGATTGCCGGGAGAAATATCAATAACCTCAGATATGCAGATGACACCACCCTTATGGCAGAAAGTGAAGAGGAACTAAAAAGCCTCTTGATGAAAGTGAAAGAGAAGAGTGAAAAAGTTGGCTTAAAGCTCAACATTCAGAAAATGAAGATCATGGCATCTGGTCCCATCACTTCATGGGAAATAGATGGGGAAACAGTGGAAACAGTGTCAGACTTTATTTATTTTGGGGGGCTCTGAAATCACTGCAGATGGTGATTGCAGCCATAAAATTAAAAGACGCTTACTTCTTGGAAGAAAAGTTATGACCAACCCAGACAGCATATTGAAAAGCAGAGACATTACTTTGCCAACAAAGGTCCATTTAGTCCAGGCTATGGTTTTCCCTGTGGTCATGTATGGATGTGAGAGTTGGA
Source organism: Oryx dammah (assembly GCF_014754425.2). NCBI lineage: Eukaryota > Metazoa > Chordata > Mammalia > Artiodactyla > Bovidae > Oryx > Oryx dammah. Next base: position 38,226,689 of record NW_024070213.1, on the reverse strand, counting down.
CTGTGAAGAAAGCTGAGTGCCAAAGAATTGATGCTTTTGAACTGTGGTGTTGGAGAAGACTCTTGAGAGTCCCTTGGACTGCAAGGAGATCCAACTAGTCCATCCTAAAGGAGATCATCCTGGGTTTTCATTGGAAGGACTGATGCTGAAGCTGAAACTCCAATACTTTTCTTTACATGTGAAGAGTTGACTTATTGGAAAAGATCTTGATGCTAGGAGGGATTGGGGGCAGGGGGAGAAGGGTACAACAGACGATGAGATGGCTGGATGGTATCACCGACTTGATGGACATGAGTTTGGGTAAACTCTGGAAGTTGGTGATGGACAGGGAGGCCTGGCCTGCTGCGATTCGTGGGGTCACAAAGAGTCGGACACGACTGAGCGACTGAACTGAACTGAGCTGAATGATATATATCCATCATTATAATATCCAACAGAATAGTTTCATAGCCATTAAAATACTATTTGCTCTGCATATTCATCCCTTCTGTCCCCTGTCCTCTGTCAATCACAGAATTTTTTAGTCTACATAATTTTGACTTTTTATATATACACTTGAAATTAGATAGTATATAACAGTTTTTCACTTATGAATCTGATTTTAGGGTTCCTCCATGTCTTTCTATGCCTTGATAGATGGTTTCTTTGCTGGTGCCAAATAATATTCTACTGTCCTAATACTGAAGTACATAGTGATTGCTTACAAATTTTGGCAAATAAAAATAAAGCTTCTGTAAATATTCCTTTTTGTGTGTATTTAGGCTTGTGTGTATTTAGTTTTTTTGTGTGTATTTAGGCTTGCAGCTCATTTGGGTAAATACCAAGGAGCATGATTGCTAGATTGCAAAGTAAGTATATGTTTAATTTTGTGAGAAGCTATCAATTTGTTTTCTAAAATGGCTGTGCCATTTTTCACTCCAATCAGCAATGAATGAGAGTTCCAATTTCTCTATATCCTCACCAGTTAAAAGTGTTTTGGGGAGGTGGGGGCATTCTTTGTTCTGAGTTAACCTCAGTCTTGGGCTGAAATGGGTCTCTGCATCTCCATAGCTGTAGATTTCACATATCCTATATACCCTCTTAGAACTGAAGTACTGGGCCTAATTAAGGTTTGTTATCTGAAGGGATGACAGAGAAACTCTTCTCTGCAAATTTCCACATTAGCTGGTTTTCCCCTCCACCACCACAAGAAGAAATTCTCTTGAATTTTCCCCAATCTTCTGTGAATATCCCATAGGTTTTTGTGGAGGAAATGTCTGCAAAATAGATCAAGCCTTGAGCCTTTGGAGTGGGAGCACTGACTCCAAGACCACAGACTACCAGAGAACTCCTAGCACCCCATGCAGAATGCCTCACTCAAACAACAAACAAGACAAAAGTACAAACCCAATCATCAGCAGGTAGGATCACCACCTCACTCAGCCCTGTCCATCAGAAGAAAAACAAAACAAAACTCAGCACAAATCTCACCTTATACGAAGCTTACACAAACCACTGGACTAACCTTAGGAGAGCAAAAACCAAAAGGAAGAAAGAATTCAACCTTGAAGCCTGGGAAAAGGAGACCTCAAACACAATAAGCTTAAAAGAAATAATAAAGGGCAGAGAAATACTGCACAAATGAAAGAAAAAAACTAGAAACACAGAAGTCCAAGTAATTGAAGAGGAAATAGGCAAACTGCCTGAAAAAGCATCCAGAATAATGATAGTAAAGATACTAAAAAACCTTGAAAACAGAATGGAGAAAATGCAAGAAAATTGACAAAGACCAAGCAGAATTAAAGAATAAACATACAGAGACAAACAACACAATTACTGAAATTGAAAATACTCTAGAAGGAATCAGTAGCAGAATGTCTGAAGCAGAAGAATGGATCAGTGAGCTGGAAGATAAAATGGTGAAAATAACTGCTGAAGAGCAGAATAAAGTAAAAAGAATGAAAAGAAGTGAGGATAGTTTCAGAGACCTCTGGGACAATATTAAATGCACCAAAATTTGAATTGTAGAGATTCCAGAAGAAGAGAAAAAGAAAGGGTATGAGACCATTTTTTAAGAGATTATAGCTGAAAATTTCCCCAATATGGAAAAGGAAATAATCAATCAAGTACAAGAAGTGCAAAGAGTCCCATACAAGATAAATCCTAGGAGAAATGTGCCAAGACACATACTAATCAAACTATCAAAGATGAAACACAAAGAAAGAATAATAAAAGCAGTATGGTAAAAGCAACAAGTAACATACAAGGGAAACCCCGTACCTTTAACAGCTGATCTTTCAGCAGAAACTCTGCAGGCCAGAAGGGAATGATAGGTTATATTTAAAGTACTGACAGGGAAAAATCTAAAACCAGTATTTTTCTACCTGGCAAGGACCTCAATCAAAATTGATGGAGAACTCAACAGCTTTTCAGACAAGCAAAAGTTAAGAGAATTCAGTACCACCGAATTAGGTTTACAACAAATGTTAAAGGGGCTTATATAATCAGGAAATACAAGAGAAAAAAAGATCTACATAAACAAACCCCAAGCAATTAAGAAAATGGCAATAGGAACACATATATCAATAATTCCTTTAAATGTAAGTGGATTAAATGCTCCAGCCAAAAGACACAGACTGGCTGAATGGATACAAAAACAAGACCCATATATATGCTGTCTACAAGAAACCCACTTCAGACCTAAAGACACATATAGACTGAAAGTGAGAGGATGGAAAATATATTCAATGCAAAGGGAAAGCCAAAGAAAGTTGGAGTCCTAATCCTCTACTTTGAAAGTTTAATCTTCCAAAACTGAACCAGGAAGAAATAGAAATTATGAACAATCCAATGACAAGAACTGCAGTCAAATCTGTTATAAAAAATCTCCCAACAAACAAAAGCCCAGGACCAGAAGTCTTCACAGGTGAATTCTATCAAACATTTAGAGAAGAGCTAATGCCTATCCTTCTGAAACTGTTTCAAAAAATTGCAGGGGAAGCAACACTTCCAAACTCATTCTACAAGGCCACCATCACTCTGATACCAAAACCAGACAAAGACAACACACACACACAAAAAAAAACTACAGACCAGCATCACCGATGAACATAGATGCAAAAATCCTTTACAAAATTTTAGCAAACAGAATTCAACAACACATTAAAAAGTTCTTGTACCATGATCAAGATGGGTTTATTCCAGGGATGCAAGGATTCTTCAATCTAAGCAAATCAATCAATGTGATACACCATATTAACAAATTGAAAGATAAAAACCATATGATAATTTTAGTGGATGCAAAAGAAGCCTTTGACAGAATTCAGCACCCATTTATGATTAAAACTCTTCAAAAAATGGGCATAGAAGGAACCTACCTCAACATAGTAAAGGCCATATATGATAAGCCCACAGCAAACATTATTCTCAATGGTGAAAAACTGAAAACATTTCTCCTAAGATCAGGAACAAGACAAGGGTATCCACTTTCACCACTACTACTCAACATAGTTTTGGAAGTCCTAGCTACAGCAATCAGACAAGAAATAGAAAGAATCCATATCAGAAAAGAAGTAAAGCTTTCAGTGTTTGCAGATGACATGATACTATATACAGAAAACTCTAAAGATACTATCAGAAAATTACTAGAGCAGTGAATTTGGCAAAGTTGCAGGATACAAAATCCATACACATAAATCACTTGCATTTCTGTATAATAGCAATGAAAAGTCAGAAAGAGAAATTAAGGAGTCAATCCCAATCACCATTGCAACAAAAAGAATAAAATATCTAGGAATATACTTACCCAAGGGGACAAAAGAACTGTATACAGAAAATTATAAGACACTGATGAAAGATGACATAAACAGTTGGAGAGATATTCTATGTTCCTGGGTAGAAAGAATCAATATTGTGAAAATGATTATAATATCAAATGCAATCTACAGATTCAATGCAATCCCTATCAAATTACCAATGGCATTTTTCACAGAACTAGAACAAAAAATTTCACAATGCATACGGAAACAAAAAGCTCCAGAGCCAAAGCAGTCTTGAGAAAGGAAAATGGAGCTGGAGGAATCCACCTTCTTGACTTCAGATTATACTACAAAGCTACAGTCATCAAGACAATATGGCACTAGCACAAAAACAGAAATATAGGCCAATGGAACAAGATAGAAAACCCAGAAATAAACCCATGCACCTATGGATGCCTTATTTTTGACAAAGGAGGAAAGAACATACAATGGGGCAAAGACAGCCTCTTCAATAAGTGGTGCTAGGAAAACCAGACAGCTACATGTAAAAGAATGAAATTAGAACACTTCCTAACACCATACACAGGGGTAAACTCAAAATGGATTAAAAACCTAAATGCAAGACCAGAAACTATAAAACTCTTAGAGGAAAACATAGGCAGAACACTCAATGACATAAGTCAAAGCAAGATCCTCTATGACCCACCTCCTAGAGTAATGGAAATAAAAGCAAATATAAACAAGTGGGACCTTATTAAACTTAAAAACTTTTGCACAGCAAAGAAAACTATAAGGAAAGTGAAAGACAACTCTCAGAATGGGAGAAAATAGTAGCAAATGAAACAGCTGACAAAGGATTAATTTCCAAAATATATAAGCAGCTCATATGACTCAATATCAGAAAAACAAACAACCCAATCAAAAAGTGGAAAAAAGACCTATACAGACATTTCTTCAAAGAAGACATACAGTTGGTTAACAAACACATGAAAAGATGCTCTATATTGCTCACTACTAGAGAAATGCAAATCAAAACTACAATGAGATATCATGTCACAACGGTCAGAATGGCCAATATAAAAAATCTACAGACAATAAATGCTGCAGAGGATGTGGAGAAAAGGCAACCCTCTTTGCATTGTTGGTGGGAATGTACATTGATAAAGCCACATGGAAGATGGTATGGAGATTCCTTAAAAAACTAGGAATAAAACCACCATATGACCCAGCAATCCCACACCTAGGCATATACACTGAGGAATCCTAAACTGAAAAAGACATGAGTATCCCATTGCAGCACTATTTACAATAGCTAGAATGTAGAAGCAGCCTAGATGTCCATCAACAGATGAATGGATAAAGAAGTTGTGGTACATATACACAATGGAATATTACTCAGTTATAAACATGAACGCATTTGAGTCAGTTCTAATGAACTGGATGAACCTAGAGCCTATTATAAAAAGTGAAGTAAGTCAGAGAGTGAAAGATAAATATCATATACTAACATATATACAGAATCTAGAAAGATGGTACTGAAGAATTTATTTGCAGGGCAGCAGTGGAGAAACAGGCATAGAGAACAGGCTTATGGACATGGGGAAAGGGGAGGAGAGGGTGAGATGTATGGAGAGAGTGACATGGAAACTTACCAAAAAAATTATGCTATAGTGAAATCAAACTTTTGGATACAATAAGTTCAGTTCAGTCGCTCAGTCGTGTCCGACTCTTTGCAACCCCATGAATCGCAGCACGCCAGGCCTCCCTGTCCATCACCAACACCTGGAGTTCACTCAGACTCACGTCCATCAAGTCGGTGATGCCATCCAGCCATCTCATTCTCTGTCATCCCCTTCTTCTCCTGCCCCCAATCCCTCCCAGCATCAGAGTCTTTTCCAATGAGTCAACTCTTCACATGAGGTGGCCAAAGTACTGGAGTTTCAGCTTTAGCATCATTCCTTCCAAAGAAATCCCAGGGCTGATCTCCTTCAGAATGGATTGGTTGGATCCCCTGGCAGTCCAAGGGACTCTCAAGAGTCTTCTCCAACACCACAGTTCAAAAGCATCAATTCTTCGGCACACAGCCTTCTTCACAGTCCAACTCTCACATCCATACATGACCACTGGAAAAATCATAGCCTTGACTAGACGGACCTTAGTCGGCAAAGTAATGTCTCTGCTTTTGAATATGCTATCTAGGTTGGTCATAACTTTTCTTCCAAGGAGTAAGCGTCTTTTAATTTCATGGCTGCAATCACCATCTGCAGTGATTTTGGAGCCCCCCCAAAATAAAGTCTGACACTGTTTCCACTGTTTCCCCATCTATTTCCCATGAAGTGATGGGGCTGGATGCCATGATCTTCATTTTCTGAATGTTGAGCGTTAAGCTAACTTTTTCACTCTCCTCTTTCACTTTCATCAAGAGGCTTTTTAGCTCCTCTTCACTTTCTGCCATAAGGGTGGTGTCATCTGCATATCTGAGGTTATTGATATTTCTCCCAGCAATCTTGATTCCAGCTTGTGTTTCTTCCAGGCCAGCGTTTCTCATGATGTACTCTGCATAGAAGTTAAATAAGCAGGGTGACAATATACAGCCTTGAAGTACTCCTTTTCCTATTTGGAACCAGTCTGTTTTTCCATGTCCAGTTCTAACTGTTGCTTCCTGGCCTGCATACAGATTTCTCAAGAGGCAGGTCAGGTGGTCTAGTATTCCCATCTCTTTCAGAATTTTCCACAGTTTATTGTGATCCACACAGTCAAAGGCTTTGGCATAGTCAACAAAGCAGAAATAGATGTGTTTTTTTGGAACTCTCTTGCTTTTTCCATGATCCAGCAGATGTCAATCATGTCCAACTCTGTGCGACCCCATAGACAACAGCCCACCAGTTTCCTCCATCCCTGGGATTCTCCAGGCAAGAATACTGGAGTGATCAACCTAGACAGCATATTAAAAAGCAGAGACATTACTTTGTCAACAAAGGTCCGTCTAGTCAAAGCTATGGTGTTTCTAATAGTCATGTGTAGATGTGAGAGCTGGAGTATTAAGAAAGCAGAGTACAGAAGAAGATGCTTTTGAACTGTGGTATTGGAGAAGACTCTTGAGAGTCCCTTTCACTGCAAGGAGATCAAACCAGTCAATCCTAAAAGAGATCAGTCCTGAGTGTTCATTGGGAGGACTGATGCTGAAGCTGAAGCTGAAGTTCCAATACTTTGGCCACCTGATGCGAAGAACTGACTCATTTGAAAAGACCCTGATGCTGGGAAAGTTTGAAGGCAGGAGGAGAAGGGGACGACAGAGGGTGAGATGGTTGGATGGCTTCACTGACTCCATGGACATGAGAATGGGTAAACTCCAGGAGTTGGAGCTGGACAGGGAGGCCTGGCGTGCTGCAGTCCATGGGGTAGCAAAGTGTCGGACACAACTGAGTGGCTGAACTGACTGAAAGCAGAAGCGGTACAAATAATTGTATTTTTTATGCAACAAATAAACTAGCTTTCCATTTTATACTCACAGTACCAAGAAATAGGTAGAAGGTTCTTATGGAGATTTATAATCTTAATACATGAAAAAAGAAAGTTCTTTTGGATTTCTAAGCTTTAACTGGGGTAACATATCAACAGGTAGACATGGAGATTGGATTGTTTGCTTATGATCTAAATATGAAACATACGTTTTGTATCTAGAATCAGAAGAGTTTAACTATATTGCTTAAGCATACTTACATTTTTAGTTTTAGAATATAGTAAGAATTTTCCACTTATAATTAAAATAGACCTTATATAAAATATAAATTATATAAAAATTATGTAATTATATATACATATATTATATAATTAAATTATTAAAAAATTCAATCTTGTAAGATCTTTGACTATTTAGTCTATGGTGAAAGGTTTATCTTCAATAATTACTTGAGGGCCTTTTGGCTTTATTATTAACTTCAACTCTTAAAGAATATATGTGTCATACAATGGCACCCCACTCCAGTACTCTCGCCTGGAAAGTCCTATGGACGGAGGAGCCTGATGGGCTGCAGTCCATGGGGACGCTGAGAGTCAGACACGACTGAGCGACTTCACTTTCACTTTTCACTTTCATGCATTGGAGAAGGAAATGGCAACCCACTCCAGTGTTCTTGCCTGGAGAATCCCAGGGACGGGGGAGCCTGGTGGGCTGCCGTCTATGGGGTCGCACAGAGTCGGACACGACTGAAGTGATTTAGCAACAGTGTCATATAATCTATATTACAGAAAAAGATGAAAATATGAACCAATTAAACTGAATGTAAATCTGGTACCAAAAACTAACAAAGATGGCCCACAATGGGCTATCCTACTTATGAGTGTAAATGTATAGGGTTAAATGCTCAGCAAATGAAGGTAAAGTAAAGGAATAGTCCATCATGATCAAGTAAACTTTATTCTAGAAATGGTTCAATGTAAGAAAATCATTACTATCATATGTCACATTTGTAGGTCAACTCACAAAACCATCTTTTTGGTAGATGCTTAAAAAGCATGACAAAAATTCAAACTCCATTCTTTGTTTAAAAACTTTAAAAAAGTAAACAGAATTTAAAGTTAATTTCCTTAATCTAAAAAGAATATTTGCTATAGGTCAATAAGTAAAATAATATTTAAGATTGAATTACTACACATAGCCTGGAGGAAGAAATGGCAACCCACTCCAGTATTCTTGCTGGAATAATCCCATGGACAGTGGAGTCTGGCAAGCTATAGTCCATGGGGTCACAAAGAGCTAGACCCTACTGAGCAACTGAGTTCGCACATTACAAATAGCCTTATTAAACCAAGGAATCATTAAGAATGAAAATTACTTTAGTTAAAACTCTACTTAATTTTAGCAAAAAGGAAGTTGGTTATAAAATTCTTAGGAGGTTTACAGATTTGTTGACTGGCTGGAGGACCGGACTTAGAAACAACAGAATTAGACAAGGCCCCAAAGGTGCGGAAGCAGAGATACCAGGCAGGTATCTGGTCGGAAGTAGTCCTAGTGCAATTCCTCTACAAAGGTTGCCTTGGTCACTGTGATTATCATCTCTAACAGTGAGCACACTGCCAAGTGGCAGGCTCAAGATGCAAAGCCCTGGAGAGGGTCAGTCACCTTGCTTTAAGTTGGTGGGAGGACTTCTCCCACCAACATTGTAATATTGCATATACTTGGAGTGCTCTCCAAATCGAGGTGGGATGCTAATAGGAAGAGAATATTAGAATGTTGGACAACTTTACATAACACATAATTACTACCTTACTATCATTGCCATTATTTATTAACATTATTTGCAGATTAAATTGTTTTAGGTCTAGAACATCCACAGTAAGCAACTGAAGTTAATAGCAAAAGATAATAGCTTTGTGGGAAATTTGGATTTAAAAACTTACACACAAAAACATAACTTGCTTATGAAATATCATAACCAATTAGAGAACACAATGAAAGGAACTATCAGGTTCACAGTAGCAAAAATATAAAAATTATAGAAATTAACATAGAATAATAATTATTAAAAAATGTTGCACTCTACTCCAGAAAATTTATGAATACTCTGAGACTTCCCAGCGGGTAATTCTATTGAAGTCTTTTTGTTTGTTTGTTTTTGTTTTTTTTTTTTAAGGAAAAATAATTGTATTTCCTTCTTCAGTAACTCAATTATTTTCTCATAGCATATGTGCACTTGTTAGGCATGGCACAACTTCTCAAATCTTGGAATGAAACTGAATACTTTCACTCTCATTTCTTGTTTCATATTGATTTTATCTTGGTCCTTTCCCCCCCCACAGAAACATCCATCCAAAAACCTAGTTTCAAAATAGAAATGATGTCTTTAAAACAAACAAAACAATTCAATGTTGAAATCATGAACTGCCTTGAGCAAGCATTCGACGCAGTGTCCAACAGATGTTTCTGTGTTCAGTTCAGTTCAGTCGCTCAGTCATGTCCGACTCTTTGCGACCCCATGAATCACAACATGCCAGGCCTCCCTGTCTATCACCAATTCCCGGAGTTCACTCAGACTCGCTTCCATCGAGTCAGTGATGCCATCCAGCCATCTCATCCTCTGTCAGCCCCTTCTCCTCCTGCCCCCAATCCCTTCCAGCATCAGAGTCTTTTCCAATGAGTCAACTCTTCGCATGAGGTGGCCAAAGTACTGGAGTTTCAGCTTTAGCATCATTCCTTCCAAAGAAATCCCAGGGTTGATCTCCTTCAGAATGGACTGGTTGGATCTCCTTGCAGTCCAAGGGACTCTCAAGAGTCTTCTCCAACACCACAGTTCAAAAGCATCAATTCTTTGGCGCTCAGCCTTCCTCACAGTCCAACTCTCACATCCATACATGACCACTGGAAAAACCATAGCCTTGACTAGACAGACCTTAGTCGGCAAAGTAATGTCTCTCTGTTAGGGAAGTCTTTCTTAGTCTTTTATGCCTTTGAGAAATCCTTGCAGTAATGATCAGATCTCAGGAACATCTGCATAAAAAATGTATGTACAGTTCATGGTACATTAATGTGATTAGTAAGTTGTAGATATAAGAAGTCAATTAAAATTGTTAATGCCCTATTGAGTAAAGAATGTTATTTTTCTCATGATCTCTTTCTTCTGGCTGAAGACTTAGTTTACTCTTTTGGTGTGACTTTCCCCTCTGCACAAAGAACATCAGCTTTAATGCATGTCAGTAATATAGGTAGTGAAAACGTCATTTTTTTCTTCTTGATTTTTTTACCCACCCAAGTTGGGTAAGTCTTATAAAACATTTTTAGCATGCAACATACTAACAAGTTATGGTATCTGGCAATGTTGTTGTTGTTTAGTTGCTAAGCCATGTCTGACTCTTTGTGGCCCCATGGACTATAGCCTGCCAGGCTCCTCTGTCCATGGGATTTCCCAGGCAAGAATATTGGAGAGGGCTGCCATTCCCTTCTCCAGGGGATCTTCCCAACCCAGGGATTGAATCTTTGTCTCCTGCATTGGGAGGAGGATTCTTTACCATACTGAGCCACCTGGCAAACCCCATCTGCTATATGTAATAGATGGTATACATAAAAGTATTTTTTTCTCTTTGTATTTAAAACAAAAAATGACATTTTAGCCAAACATTCTTGAAAAAAAAACTAGGTAACAAAGCCTTGCTTATATTTCCCATGATTAATCTCTCTCTTTTTAAAATTTTTATAAATGTAAAAAGTCACAAGGAAAATCTAATAATTCTGTGGTAAGTTACTGCCTTAAGCCAAATTAAAATTACAATTTTATAAAGATGGTTCTGCTAGATTTCTTTTAAACAATGGTTACTAATTTATTTTGACTAATGCTATTTAGAGCATTGGATAAGAAAATGGCAACCCACTCCAGTACTCTTGCCTGGAGAATCCCATGGACAAAGGAGCCTGGTGGGCTACAGTCCAGGGGGTCGCAGAGTTGGATCCAACTGAGCGACTAACAGACACATATTTACAGCATTAAAATTTATTGACAGTGTCAAACAGTAAAACTACTAAAGCCATAAGTTAAACCTATGCGAGTGAAAGTATAACTCAAGACACAATTTTATACTATTTGTACACTGAAAGACAGTTTCCTACATGATCAAGCACAAAACCTAGGTGGTTCAAAATTATTATACTAGCACTTTTGATATTTTTAATAGAAATCAGTTCAGTTCAGTTGCTCAGTCATGTCTGACTATTTGTGACCTCATAACTGCAGCACACCATGTTTCCCTGTCCTTCAAGCCTTCCGGAACTTGCTCAAACTCATGTCCATTGAGTCAGTGATGCCATCAACCATCTCATCTGCGGTCACACTATTCTTATCCTGCCCTCAATCTTTCCCAGCATCAGGGTCTTTTCTAGTGAGTTGGCTCTTTGCATCAGGTGGCCAAAGTATTGGAGCTACAGCTTTAGCATCAGTCCTTCCAATGAATATTCAGGGTTGACTTCCTTTAGGATTGACTGGTTTGATCTCCTTACAGTCCAAGGAACTCTCAAGAGTCTTCTCAAACACCACAGTTTGAAAGCATCAATTCTTTGGCACTCAGCCTTCTCTGGGGTCTAACTCTCACATCCATACATGACTGAATGGATACTGGAAAAATCACAGCTTTGACTAGATGGGCCTCTGTTGGCAAAGTAATGTCTCTGCTTTTTAACATGCTGTCTAGGTTTGTCATAACTTTCCTTCTTGGAGCAAGCATCTTTTAATTTCATGGCTGTCCTCTCTTGGAGCCCAAGAGAGTAAACTCTGTCACTGTTTCCATTGTTTCCCCATTATTTGCCATGAAATGATGGAACCAGTTGCTATGATCTTCTATTTTTGAATGTTGAGTTTTAAGTCAGCATTTTCACTCTCCTCTTTCATTTTCATCAAGAGGCTTTTTAGTTCCTCTTCACTTTCTGCCATAAGGGTGGTGGCATCTGCATATCTGAGGTTATTGATATTTCTCTGGGCAATCTTGATTTCAGTTTTTGCTTCATCCAGCCCAGCATTTCACATGATGTACTCTGCATATAAGTTAAATAAACAGGGTGACAATATACAGCCTTGATGTACTCCTTTCCCAATTTTGAACCAGTTCATTGTTCCATGTCTAGTTCTAACTGTTGCTTCTTGACCTGCATACAGGTTTCTCAGGAGGCAGGTCAGGTGGTCTGGTATTCCCCATCTCTTGAAGAATTTTCCACAGTTTCTTGTGATCCACAGAGTCAAAGGATTTAGCATAGTCAATGAAGTAGAAGGAGATATTTTTATGGACTTCTCTAACTTTTTCTATGATCTGACGGATGTCAGCAACTTGATCTCTGACTCCTCTGCCATTTCAAAATCCAGTTGTACATCTGGAAGTTCTCTCTTCATGTACTGTTGAAGCCTAGCTGGAGGATTTTGAGCATAACTTTGCTAGCATGTGGAATGAGTGCAATTGTGTGGTAGTTTGATTCTTCTTTGGCATTGCTTTTCTTTTGGATTGGAATGAATACTGACCTTTTACAGTCCTGTGGCCACTGCTGAGTTTTCCAAATTTGCTGGCATATTGAGTGCAGCACTTTCACAGCATCATCATTTAGGACTTGAAATAGCTCAGTTGGAATTCCATCACCCGCAGTAGATTTCTTTGTAGTGATGCTTCCTAAGGCCCATTTGACGTCACACTCCAGGATGTCTGGCTCAAGGTGAGTGATCACATCATTGCAGTTATCTGGGTCCTGAAGATCTTTTTTGTATAGTTCTTCTGTGTATTTTTGCCACCTTTTCTTAATATCTTCTGCTTCTGTTAGATCCATACCATTTCTGTCCTTTATTGTGCCCATCATTGCATGAAATAGTCCCTTGGTATCTCTAATTTTTTTGAAGAGAGCTCTAGTCTTCCTCATTGTGTTGGTTTCCTCTCTTTCTTTGCACTGTTCACTTAGGAAGATTTCTTATCTCTCCTGCTATTATTTGGAACTCTGAATTCAAATGGGTATAGCATTCTTTTTCACCTCTGCTTTCGCTTGTCTTCTTTTCTCAGCTATTTGTAACTTTCTAAGTAGTGACCATGGAACAACAGACTGTTTCCAAATAGGAAAAGGAGTATGTCAAGGCTGTATATTGTCACCCTGCTTATTTAACTTATATGCAGAGTACATCATGAGAAACACGGGGCTGGAAGAAGCACAAGCTGGAATCAAGATTGCTGGGGAAAATATCAATCATCTCAGATATGCAGATGACACCACCCTTATTGGCAGAAAGTAAAGAGGAACTAAAGAGCCTCCTGGTGAAAGTGAAAGTGGAGAGTGAAAAAGGTGGCTTGAAGATCAACATTCAGAAAACGAAGATCATGGCATCTGGTCCCATCACTTCATGGGAAATAGATGGGGAAACAGTGGAAACAGTGTCAGACTTTATTTTTTTGGGCTCCAAAATCACTGCAGATGGTGACTGCAGCCATGAAATTAAAAGACGCTTACTCCTTGGAAGAAAAGTTATGACCAACCTAGATAGCATATTCAAAAGTAGAGACATTACATTGCCAACAAAGGTCGATCTAGTCATGGCTATGGTTTTTCCAGTAGTCATGTATGGATGTGAGAGTTGGACTGTGAAGAAAGCTGAGTGCCAAAGAATCGACGCTCTTGAACTGTGGTGTTGGAGAAGACTCTTGAGAGTCCCTTGGACTGCAAGGAGATCCAACCAGTCCATCCTAAAGGAGATCAACCCTGGGATTTCTTTGGAAGGAATGATGCTAAAGCTGAAACTCCAGTACTTTGGCCACCTCAGGTGAAGAGTTGACTCATTGGAAAAGACTTTGATGCTGGGAGGGATTGGGGGCAGAATGAGAATGGGACGACAGAGGATGAGATGGCTGGATGGCAACACCGACTCGATGGACGTGAGTTTGAGTGAACTCTGGGAGTTGGTGATGGACAGGGAGGCCTGGCATGCTGCGATTCATGGGGTCACAATGAGTCAGACACGACTGAGTGACTGAACTGAACTGAACTGAAGTAGTGGAAGTGAAAGTTGCTGAGTTATGTCCACCTCTTTGCAACCCCATGGACTGTACAGTCCGTGGAATTCTCCAGGCCAGAATACTGGAGTAGTCATTCCCTTCTCCAAGGGATCTTCCCAACTCAGGGATGGAACCCAGGTCTCCTGTAATTGCAGGAGGATTCTTTATCATCTGAGTCACCAGAGAAGTCCAAGAATACTGGAGTTGGGTATCCTATCCCTTCTCCAGAGAATGTTCCTAAACCAGGAATCGAATTGTGGTCTCCTGCATTACAGCCAGATTCTTTACCAACTGAGCCTGGTAAGAACCTGGTAGCCAGGGAAGAACCATGGAAGCCAAGGAAGCTACCTTGTAGCCCTGAGCTACTAGTTAGTTTTTATAGAAATATGTATACATAAAGGTACTATTTTTGACATTAAAAGTAAAGAATGAAATTCACCTATTTATTGTGAAAACTAACCTTGATTTTTACTACACAAATACTCAGTTCTTGGTTACACTTGAGATAAGTATACACACACATTTCATTTTTAACTGAAATGAAATTTCTATTTTTATTCTAATTCTTAATGGAACAAGAAAAGGTTTGATCATACATGTTAAGAAACTAAAAACTGTAGCAAAGCATACATTGCTTTCCTAAGATTTGTGTGATACTCTTTGTACACAAAAATCCAGACTATGTCCAGGAGCAGATTGATAAACTTCATATTAAGTGTAGTTCATAAAGGTATTTTTAATTCTGTCACAGTTACATTTTCGGCTGAACAGAAGATTCAGAGAAAAAGAGTTGAAAATTTCATTCTCTTCTAAACTTCAGTTGTTCTGGCTGGTTTTCAACAATACTTGAAACTTGATATCTTTTCTTACTTTCAAGTCCAAGCAGCAGTGGAAATATGTAAAGATTTCATTTTGCAACATGATTTTCTCAAAGACATATTTTTTTAAGTCCAAGAATTGTGTCACGTTAAGTTAAAACATTTTCTCCAGGCTTTGCAGGGACTTGTTGAACTGGTTGTCATGAGAAAAATGTTTTCCAGTGAGCCTTGTTTCTGGAGCTATTCCCCATCTAGCAGGCATGCTCCAAAATCTATACTACTAGCTTCCAAAAATTGCTTCTGAAATGCATCTTTTAACTCAAACAGCTTATTAGAAGCACTTCATAATTTAAGCCAACAGATTTCTGTGTGTGGCAGATTTTTTATGTGTTCTTAGTTTAGATTTTCACACTGTTTTTTTCTCAAGGAAACTGGTCTTTCTTTAATGAGTCTAACCATTTAGTATCTTCCAGATAATTTTTCATCTCATTTTGAAGAATATTTGACACTAGAATCCCTCTATGAATAAAAGAAGTGGGACAAAGTCCACATTCCCCCATATTTCACAAGAGAGGTGAAACCTTTCATGATCATAATTGTCAAATACCAGCAGAATATTTCTTAGCTAGGTATGATGACAGAAAATTAAATATATTTAAGGCTTTGATTGTTTGGGGCAGCTCTTGCAGCAGATATAATTTCTTGAATTTCACCAGCATATGTAATTTTTACAAATGTTATATACAATGACTTTTATTGGTTAAGTCTGTTGATATAAAATTGGATAATGAAGCTGTTGTTCTTTAGTCTATTACAGAAGATCTCTTGAGATTCATTTGACAGATTATCAGAAAGTTGACTCATACTACTGAAGAATTGAACCTTTTAAATTTCTCACATTGTATCTTCTCCAAGAATTTTACTCACTGTAATTTTGCACACTGATATTATTCTTGACCACCATGTGAATTTTCCTTCTTGTGGCAACAAATTCTATTATGAAATAAGTTGATTAATGAACCTTTCACTGATTTTTCTCCAGCTTTATTAAAAATTATGTATGTTTATAAGAAAGCCCTCCTCAGTGATCAATGCAAAGAAATAGAGGGAAACAATAGAATGGGAAAGACTAGAGATCTCTTCAAGAAAATTAGAGATACCAAGGGAACATTTCATGCAAAGATGGGCTCGATAAAGGACAGAAATGGTCTGGACCTAACAGAAGCAGAAGATATTAAGAAGAGGTGGCAAGAATACACAGAAGAACTGTACAAAAAAGATCTTTACAATCCAGATAATCACGATGGTGTGTTCACTCATCTAGAGCCAGACATCCTGGAATGTGAAGTCAAGTGGGCCTTAGGAAGCATCACACGAACAAAGCTAGTGGAGGTGATGGAATTCCAGTTGAGCTATTTCAAATCCTAAAAGATGATGCTGGGAAAGTGCTGTCTTCAATATGCCAGCAAATTTGGAAAACTCAGCAGTGGCCACAGGAAGGAAAAGATCAGTTTTCATTCCAATCCCAAAAAACGACAGTGCCAAGGAATGCTCAAACTACTGCACAATTGCACTCATCTCACATTCTAGTAAAGTAATGCTCAAAATTCTCCAAGCCAGGCTTCAGCAATACATGAACCGTGAACTTATAGATGTTCAAGCTGGTTTTAGAAAAGGCAGAGGAACCAGAGATCAAATTGCCAACATCCGCTGGATCATCAAAAAAGCAACAGAGTTCCAGAAAAACATCTATTTCTGCTTTATTGACTATGCCAAAGCCTTTGACTGTGTAGATCACAATAAACTGTGGAAAATTCTGAGAGAGATGGGAATACCAGACCACTTGACCTGCCTCTTGAGAAGCCTATATGCAGGTCAGGAAGCAACAGTTAGAACTGGACATGGAACAACAGACTGGTTCCAAATAAGGAAAGGAGTACGTCAAGGCTGTATATTGTCACCCTGCTTATTTAACTTCTGTGCAGAGTACATCATGAGAAACGCTGGCCTGGAAGAAACTCAAGCTGGAATCAAGATTGCTGGGAGAAATATCAATCACCTCAGATATGCAGATGACATCACCTTTATGGCAGAAAGTGAAGAGGAACTATAAAAAGCCTCTTGATGAAAGTGAAAGAGGAGAGTGAAAAAGGTGGTTTAAAGCTCAACATTCAGAAAACAAAGATCATGGCATCCGGTCCCATCACTTCATGGGAAATAGATGGTGAAACAGTGGAAACAGTGTCAGACTTTATTTTGGGGGGCTCCAAAATCACTGCAGATGGTGATTGCAGCC
This sequence comes from Oryx dammah, assembly GCF_014754425.2. Lineage (NCBI taxonomy): Eukaryota > Metazoa > Chordata > Mammalia > Artiodactyla > Bovidae > Oryx > Oryx dammah. The sequence goes on along the minus strand of NW_024070213.1, from coordinate 38,209,329 downwards.
ATGAAATTAAAAGATGCTTACTTCTTGGAAGGAAAGTTATGACCAACCTAGACAGCATATTAAAAAGCTGAGACATTACTTTGCGAACAAAGGTCCGTCTAGTCAAGGCTATGGTTTTTCCAGTGGTCATGTATGTATGTGAGAGTTGGACTGTGAAGAAAGCTGAGTGCCAAAGAATTGATGCTTTTGAACTGTGGTGTTGGAGAAGACTCTTGAGAGTCCCTTGGACTGCAAGGAGATCCAAACAGTCCAACTTAATGGAGACCAGCCCTGGGTGGTTCATTGGAAGGACTGATGCTGAAGCTGAAACTCCAATACTTTGGCAACCTGATGCGAAGAGTTGACACACTGGTAAAGACCCTGATGCTGGGAGGAATTGGGGGCAGGAGGAGAAGGGGCCGACAGAGGATGAAATGGCTGGATGGCATCACCAACTCAATGCAAATGAATTTGGGTAAACTCCGGGATTTGGTGATGGACAGGGAGGCCTGGTGTGCTATGAGTCATGGGGTTGCAAAGAGTCGGACACGAGTGAGCGACCAAACTGAACTGAAGGTAAACAATGTATTATTTTTATGTATGTGTACATTGAAAAATTATCATAAGGAAGCCAATTAGCATATTTATATAGTTAATATCTTTTCTTGTGGTGAGAACTCTTGAGATCTATTCTAGTGAATTTAAAGTATGTAATAACCTTATCATTAACCATAACATTATTGATAACATGGTGTATATTATGCCTCAGAAAAGTATTCATCTTGACTGAAAATTTAAATAATAATGTCTTCTCTTTACTCCCAACTCGATTCAGAGGTGGAGCCTCTGGTAAACACTATTCTACTCTGTGCTACTTAAATTTGACTTTCCATTTTTTAAAAAGTTTCAACTAATGAGATTATGTGATATTTTTCTTCCTGTGTCTGGAAGACACTTACCTCAATATCTTCCAGGGTCATCCATCTATATTGTTGCAAATGGTAAGATTTTCTCCTTTTTAAAAGTTGAGTAATATCTTATTTTGTGTGTGTGTGTGTGTATCACATTTTTTCATCTGTTGATGGACAATTAAGTCATTCCCATATCTTATTTGTTGTGAATAATTCTGCAATAAACATGATCTACATTTTTACTCCCATCCCTCATATTTTGTGTTTTTGATGTTATATTTTATGTCTTCATGTCTAGTCCTTAACTGTTTCTCATAGTCATAGCTGACTTTACAGTTTTTGTTTTTTAACTTTTGTACTAGCTATTCAAGTGGTAGATCCTCAGCCTCTATTATATATTTGCCTTTACTAGTGGAATTTTTCCTTTCCTATAAGTTCTTACATTTTTTGTAGCCATTTTCTTTTTCACTTAAAGAAGATTTTTGAACACTTCTTAAGTCAGTATATTTATTTATTTTTGTCTGAGAATCTCTTTATCTCATCTTCATTTCTAAAGGCTAACCATGCTGGGTAGAACTTACAAGGTTGTAGGTGTTTTCCTTTCAGCATTTTAAATACACTATGCCATTATTTTCTGGCATGTAAAATTTCTTCAGAGAAATCAACTGATAGCCTAATGTGGATCCCCTTGTATGTGAATCTTTGTTTTTCTCTCTAACTTTAAAATTCTCTCTTTAACTTTTGCAGTTTTAGTATTAGAATGTGTCTTAATATGGTTCTCTTTGGGTTCATCTTGTTTGGGACTCTGTGCTTCCTGTATCTGGAAATCTGCTTCTTTCTTCAGCTTTGAGGATTTTTCAGTCATACTTTTGTTAAATGTCTTCAACCCCTTTCTTTCTCTTTCCTTCTGGAACCCTTAAAGTAAATGTTAGTACGATTGATAATGTATAGGTCCCTTTAACTATCCTCATTTTTCAAACTCTTTTTTCTTTTTATTGCTCTGATTAGTTGATTTCCATTCTTTTACCTTCTAGATTACTTGCACATTTTTCTCTATCACCTACTCTTTTCTTAGTTCTAATATATTTTTCATTTCAGTTATTGTATTCTTCAGCTTTGAATGTTTCTTTTTTAATATTTTCTAGTCATTTAAAAGAATTCTCACTGTATTTATATATACTTTCCCCAATTTCGGTTAGCATATATATTACTAATGGTTTGAACTTTTACCTGGTAAATTCTTTATCTCTGTTTCACTAGGTTTCTTAACAGTTTTTTCCTTACTGTTTTGTTTGAAATGTGTTCCTCAGTCTTCTCATTCTGTTCAACTTTGTCTTTATTAAATTAGGTGAAGCAGTTACCTATCTTATCTTTGTCTGGGAGCATCCGTGTGTGGTCTTCAAGTGTCTAGGAGCTTTGATAGAAGAGGTGGATCTGAAGTGATCCAGGGTCATGCCTTCCCCTGAGATATGCTGGCAGCCTCCACTATGGTGGGAGGTAGGATTAGAGATGGAGGAGCTAGAGTCAGAACCAGGTATGACCTAGGGTTTCTCCTGTGCTTAATAACAGTCAGGGCTGGGATCAAGGCCCAGATCTGTTCCAGCAGATGCCTTGAAGGACTCAGTTTACTCCTGTGTTTGCAATGGCTATCTTTGCTTTGGGTAAGGTAGTGGTGGAGGCCTGACAGCTTGGGGCTACATTTCTGTTCTGGTCTCACTTTTTCCCTGTTGAGGGTACACTGGTTAGAGGTTTGGTCAGGCCAAGAGGAACTGGAGGTTCACTAATAACTTTGTTAGGTCTTGCTGGCAATGCCAGTCCCTGTCTTTACAGCTAATTTCACTCCTTCTATATGTGGGCAGGGACATGCGTGTTGGCAATGCCTTCTTCTACCCTTGTCAGAGGCAGGGTCAGGACTGAGCTAAGTGCATTTTTCTAAGTGTGGGCAACAGCAGCCTGTGCCCCAGTAGAGAGCAGCACTAGCTCAGTGTGGGCTGGAGCTAGTGTCTAGTGTGGGCTGAGATGCAAACTGGATGTTCCTGGCCAAAGCCCCAAGCAGTTTTCAATCCATGTTGTGACCAGGAGTAAACAGGTGTGTGTATTCACTCTTCAAGAGCAAAACCTTGGTTTCCTCCAGTAAGTCCCACTGGTTTTCAAAGGGAAATAATCTTCCTGGTGTCAGACTCCAGGGCCAGGGTGACCAATATAAATTTCAAATTCTTCACTCTCCTGGGAAGATCACAGAGCCTGTGCAATCCCCCTGCTCTTCTGTGTCCCCTTCTAGGGGTGCAGATCCTGACAAGATCACTTCTCCTTCCTTCTTGTCTTTACAGCCTTGGTCGTGTGTGCATGCTCAGGTGCGTATGACGCTATGGACTGTAGCCCACCAGGCTCTTTTGTCCATGGGATTTTCCAGGCAAGAATACTAGAGTGGGTTGCTATATCTTTCTCCAGGGGATCTTCCTGACTCAGGGATCGAACCTGTGTCTCTTGCTTTGGCAGGTGAATTCTTTACTGCTGAGCCACAAGAGAAGCCCATCTTGATTGCAGAGGAGCCTTTCTGCTGGTCCAAGTTGTTTTCAGTGAGAATTGCTCCATGTGTAGTTGTATTTTTGATGTGTTCATCTGAGGAGTTGAGCTCAGTGTCCTCCTAATCCACCAAAATATTTCTTTTGTTTGTCTGAAGATTACAGTAGTCATTTAAAATAATCAGCATCTTTACGTGTCTGATGTTTATGATATACAGATGAGAGCCTTTTTGATAAAAATTAACCTTTTTAGTTATAATTTACATGCAGTAAAATCCTGTGATTTTTAACATGAAATTTGATGAATTTTAACAAATATACACAACAGTGTAATAACAACTACAACTAATTATGATGTATAAAATGTTTCTATTGTCCTCCAAATTTTTCTCATGCTTGTTTGTAGTAAATCTTTACCCCTCATTCCAGGACCTTGGCCATCACTGATCTATTTTCTGTCACTCTAGATTTATCTTTCCACCATTTCATATATAAGTGGAATTATATAATGTGCAGTCTTTTATGTCTGGCTTCTGTCATCTCAGTTCAGTTCAGTTCAGTTCAGTCGCTCAGTCGTGTCCGACTCTTTGCGACTCCATGAATCGCAGCACGCCAGGCCTCCCTGTCCATCACCATCTCCCGGAGTTCACTCAGACTCAGGCCCATTGAGTCAGTGATGCCATCCAGCCATCTCATCCTCGGTCGTCCCTTTCTCCTCCTGCCCACAATTCCTCCCAGCATCAGAGTCTTTTCCAATGAGTCAACTCTTCGCATGAGGTGGCCAAAGTACTGGAGTTTCAGCTTTAGCATCATTCCTTCCAAAGAAATCCCAGGGTTGATCTCCTTCAGAATGGACTGGTTGGATCCCCTTGCAGTCCAAGGGACTCTCAAGAGTCTTCTCCAACACCACAGTTCAAAAGCATCAATTCTTCAGCGCTCAGCTTTCTTCACAGCCCAACTCTCACATCCATACATGACCATAGGAAGAACCATAGCCTTGACTAGGCGGACCTTAGTCGGCAAAGTAATGTCTCTACTTTTGAATATACTATCTAGGTTGGTCATAACTTTTCTTCCAAAGAGTAAGTGTCTTTTAATTTCATGGCTGCAGTCACCATCTGCAGTGATTTTGGAGCCCCCCAAAATAAAGTCTGACACTGTTTCCACTGTTTCCCCATCTATTTCCCATGAAGTGATGGGACCAGATGCCATGATCTTCGTTTTCTGAATGTTGAGCTTTAAGCCAACGTTTTCACTCTCCTCTTTCACTTTCATCAAGAGGCTTTTTAGTTCCTCTTCACTTTCTGCCATAAGGGTGGTGTCATCTGCATATCTGAGGTGATTGATATTTCTCCCAGCAATCTTGATTCCAGCTTGTGTTTCTCCCCGTCCAGCGTTTCTCATGATGTACTCTGCATAGAAGTTAAATAAGCAGGGTGACAATATACAGCCTTGAAGTACTCCTTTTCCTATTTGGAACCAGTCTGTTTTTCTATGTCCAGTTCTAACTGTTGCTTCTTGACCTGCAAACAGATTTCTCAAGAGGCAGGTTAGATGGTCTGGTATTCCCATCTCTTTCTTAGGATAAGGCTTTTGAGAATGATCCATGTTGTTGTGCATATATTAGTACATTTCTTTTTATGGTGGGGTTTCATTTTATGAATATACCATACTTTACGTATCCATTTAATAGTTGATTGGCATTTGGACTGTTTACAGTTTTTTTTTCTCCATGTGCCACTTATATTTTGTGGACATGTCCATTTTTTCCCTCCTGGTAAATTCTTAGGTATAAATTTCTGTGTTTTATTGGAGTTTCACGTATACACTATAAAAGCTTCTAGACTGTGTTTTACAGTGTCACTATCATTTTGCATTTCCATCAGCAATGTGTGAGTAGTCGCTCCACATTCTTGTTAACACTTGGTGTTGTCAGTCTATTTAGTTTTTGACATTTTAATGACATCTCATTGTGGTTCTAATTTCCCAAAAAATGATGCTGATTTTTTAAAATAGACATTTGTTTGCTACATCTTCATATCTTTGATTAAGTATCTGTTTAAATATTTGCCTATCAAAAATTGAGTTTTTTATCTTTATTATTGTCTTTTTGTTATTGAGTGATGTGTTCCTTATATTTTTGTATACTAGTCCAATTTCAGATGAGAGCATTGCATTATTTTCTATCAATCTGGGACTGTCTCATCATTTCTGCAATATTTGAAGAGCATGGTTTTTAATTTAAATAAAATACATTTTATCAATTTTTTCTTTTATGTGTGTGTGTGTGTGTGATTTATTTAAGAAATCCATTCCAAGATTGATCTGGCCTATTCCAAGTTCACAAAGATTTCTCCTCTGTGTTTCTTTCTAGAAGTTTTATAGTACCAGCTCTCACATGAGTTGTGAGCATTTGTGCTCAGTTGCTTCAGTGCTTTCTGACTCTTTGCAACCCTATGGACTATAGCCTGCCAGGCTTGTCTGTCCATGGGATTCTCCAGGCAAGAATACTGGAGTGATTTGCTGTGCTCTCCTCCAGGGGATCTTCCCAGTCCAGGGATCGAACCTTCATCTCCTGCTTTACAGATTGATTCTTTACTGCTGAGCTACTGGGGAAGCCCACGTAAGTTGTGTGATCTAACTCAAATTGCTTTTTGAATTTGGTACAAGGTTAGGTTGAGATTCATTTGGTTATATGGATGTACCAGTCCTTTTTAATCTGCTGAAAAGATTATCTTTTTCCTCATTGAATACCTTGATACTTCTGTTGAAAATCCATTTGTTATGTGTGTGTGGTTTCATCTGTGGACTCTGTTGTATTACATGATTTACATCTATATGGCAAGATTTCACTGTGTTATTTATTGTAGCTTTATAGTAAGTACTAAAGTTAGTTAATGTAAATTTTCTATTTTTGTTGGATTATTTCTACCAAAAAGCCCTTGGAAATTTTGTTTGGAATTCTGTTACATATACAGACTAATTTAGGAAGAACTGATTTCTTACACTATTAAAACTTTTAATCCATGTATATAGCATATCCTTACATTTTTGAAGGCTTCTTTAATTCCTGTCAGCAATGCCAATCTTCAGCATGCAAGTCTTACACATACAGTTGACTGTTGAACAATGGGGAATTAAGGGATGCTGCACCTTACCCCCACATGGGTAGAAAACCCATGTAATACTTAGCAGTTGGCCCTTCATATCCTCAGTTTTGCCTCCATGGGTTCAATCAACCATAGATCACTTAGTACTGAGATATTTATTTATAGTCTGTATATAAATGGATCCATGTAGTTCAAATTACATGCTGAAGGCTCAACTGTATTTTCTTTAATTTATATCTATTTTTATAGTGTTTGTGGAGAAGGAAATGGCAATCCACTCCAGTACTATTGCCTGGAAAATCCCATGGACAGAGAAGCCTGGTAGGCTACAGTCCATGGGGTCACAAAGAGTCAGACACGACTGAGTGACTTCACTTTCACTTAGGTTACATTTAGACTTCCCTGGTGGCTCAGACGGTAAAGCGTCTGTCTACAATGCGGGAGACCTGGGTTCGATCCCTGGGGGTTCAATCCCTGGGTTGGGAAAATCCCCTGGAGAAGGAAATGGCAATCCACTCCAGGACTGTTGCCTGGAAAATCCCATGGACAGAGGAGCCTGGTAGGCTACAGTCCACGGGTCGCAAAGAGTCGGACACGACTGAGCGACTTCACTTCACTTTACAGTGTTTGATAATGTTACAAATAATATTGCTTTTAAATTTCAATTTCCTAATGTTGATTTTTAGATTTATGTATATCAACTTTGTATCCATTGACTTTAGTAAACTCACTTATTACTGCTAGCAGCTTTTTCTCAGATTTCTCAGCATTTTTGTACATGGGTGATCATGTCATCTGTAAATAAGAATAAGAGATTAAAAGAAATAAAGGGAAGAAGCAAACATAAAACATTATAGAGCAACAAAAATTTTATAAGCCTAATAAACATTATTGAAACACTTTAAATAAAATTGAAGAAAATCTCACATAATTAATTGGAAAAAACATGAATATAAACATTTTAATAAAAAAGATAATAAATATGAAAGATGATAAAGAGATTCAACTTCCGAATTGGCACTATGCAAGAAGAGGCAAAACAAACAAATGGAACAGAAAAAGACTTACATAGCTTACATGCTCCACTTTATTTATTTCTACTTAATTTATGTTCTTGGGCTTCTTTGGATGGCTCAGCGGTAAAGAACCCATCTGCAATGCAGGAGATGTGGGTTCCATCCCTGGGTCAGGAAAATACTCTGCAGGAGGAAATGGCAATCCATTCCAATATACTTACCTGAAAAACCCCATGGTCAGAGGAGCTTGGCGGGCTACAGTCCAAAGGGTGGCAAATAGTCAGACATGACTGAATGAGCACAATTTATATTCTTACATCCTGTGTAAAAGATCTTTTTCAGAAGGAACTCCGTCTACTGTTTAAGTATAGCTTTGGAATTAGATTTACTTAGTGCAAATTATTGGAGAAGGAAATGGCAACCCACTCCAGTGTTCTTGCCTGGAGAATCCCAGGGACAGAGGAGCCTGGTGGGCTGCTGTCTATGGGGTCGCACAGAGTCAGACACGACTGAAGTGACTTAGCAGCAGCAGCAGCAGTGTAAATTATTGCTCAATTTTTCACTAGCTAGAAAGTCACATTATTTATTTCATCTGGGTCACTCAGTTATCTCATTTATAAAGTGGAGATAATAATAGTACTTATTATGTAGGTCTGCTCTGATGTTTAATTAAGATAGTCCCATAAAGAGCTTAGTATCATGCCTGGCACAAAGCAAGCAATCAATAAATGCTATCTATTTCCATTACTGGCTATTTCTTGATCTCTTATGCTTCAATTAGGAATGTTCCTAAACAGGCAATAAATACTGACTCAAATGGATTATAACAACCACAACAACAACAAAAGGTTAGATCTTGAAAAGACTAGGGAATGAGTTTAATCAGGACTAAACTATGTGCTCAGGACCTATTTTCTTTCTTTCCCTCTCTCCCTCTTTTTCTCAACTTCCCAAATCGAATTTATTGGTATTGGTTCCATCCTTAGGCAAGAGCTCCCCTTGTGGTTATAACATGGCTATGAATAACTTTCAGACCTTCATTTTTTTATTCTAATGGAAATAAAGCAATAAAAGGCGCTTTTTTTTTAAAGCAAATTCAAATATCGCACATAAATAATAGCTTCATTATGAGTTGACCAATTTATGTCACAGGTCTGTTCCTGAACCAGTCACTATGGCTGAAATGTTACCCTCATTGGAGGATGAGGATGGAGTCATTTTCTTTCAAAGCAGTTTGGTTGCCTGAGGGCTAGTTGCTAGTTGCATGATACTTTTATTAAAAGAAAGGGAAGTAGGTGTCGGGAATCAAAAGCAGCAAATATCTGTGACAAATACTATCTCATTCACGTTGTCTTTTCTAAATAGTGATCATAGTGTTTCTGTACCATGTGGAGAACTATTCTTCATTTAGTTTATTGGGAAATTCCTCTATTTTCTTTGGGTGGAATATACATTTTGTCTTTTGCTTATCTGTCCCCTCTTCCTTTCTCTCCCTCTGTGTGTCTCTCTTTTCCTCTCTCTTTGGCAAAGTTTTTATGTACCAGCACATGCTGACTTTTTACCTATCTTCAAATGGACGCTAGTCACTTGCTATAATTAATTATTTAATTAATTAAAATGACAAAAATTGCAGTTAGGAGTGGTTGAGGATTCCCACAACATCTTGTAAGTCATAAGCTCTGTTGCAGTGTGGCTGTAAAGGCTTCCTTTCCCTCTTCCACCCCACTTCTCCTCCAGATGTCTCCCTTGGTTATAACAGTACATTGGGAATTTCCCCCTTCCTTCTTTCCTCTTCCCTCTGTTTTCTTCTCTCTCACACACCCAGATGCCCTTCTCTTCCCCACATTTACCTTCCCTTCACTCCTCACTGGTGGCTCAGATGGTAAAGAATCTGCCTGCAGTACAAGAGACTCAGGTTCGATCCCTGGATCGGGAAGATTCCCAGGAGAAGGAAACAGCAACCCACTCCAGTGCTCTTGCCTGGAGAATTCCATGGACAGAGGAGCCTGGCGGGCTACCTTCCATGGGTTGCAGACAGTCGGACAGGATTGAGTGACTTTCACTTTCACTCCTCACAGCACCTACTTGGTGGGGCAGCATGATCTGTCCTACTGCACCCCCCTGCATTCTGAGATGTCCTCCTGGGTCTCTTTAAAGACATACTTCCTTTCTTATGGACTCCCATTAAAAACAAATTCCAGTTGAGTAAATTTGATGATCTAACTGACTTTACGTAGTGATTCATGAGTCAGGCAGCATTCCTTCTAGCAATCAGAAAGGAGCTCGGAGGAGCTGTACAAAATAGGAGGTTTTCATAGGCAAAAACAAGGCGTGACTAGTAGGTTATTAGCAAAGGGAAAAATGTTTTAGGCAAAGTCACTTTTCCTTAAATCAGGGAAGGCAGGTGTCTTATTAACTAGTGTTGATCAGGAAATTCCTGGCAGACTGGTTTAAAATTCCACTCTGGAGGAGGCTGAAACTCCAATAAGGTTAGGTATTAAGTCTTAGTTTTGCTGTTGTGGTGTTTAACACAAGTGACTACATTTTGGGCTTGTTGTTTCTTTTTTCATTTTTTTAACATTCTTTGTACTCATAGACCTGAATATTCTAATCAAAGGAACTTTTAGGGTGTTGGTGACATGAAATTGGTTATCCTGATCTAAACACTAGGAAGCAGGGCTTGGCTTTCTGAGTTCTCTTCTCTCCTGTTAGTCTAGACACCAAGTATTTGGCAGATATGCCTCTTAAATGTGGCTTGTGGTTGTATCTTTTTCTGTGTTTCATTGAAGGTAGATTACTTTCCCTCTACCTTTTTTGTTTGTTTTTGATGGGGTGTGAAGGAGTGGAAAAGAGTAAAAATGTTGCTACTTTCTCTTCTTTAGCCAAATTCATTTTCAGAATAATTTTGAACTATTCAATATTTTCAATTAAACATCCTTCAGAAATATCAAAATTAGCATGTTAAAAAGTGAAAACATATTCCTTGTACCACAATTATTTCCATTTTTAGTTTTTCCTACCTCAGGAAGAAGCACCGTCATACCTAGTTGCTTTGACTCTGGAACTGTGGATATTTTCTAGACATCTCCCTCTCTTTCACCTGAAACATGAAACGGCTGCACAGTTTTGTATGTTTTATTCCTTTTATACCTCTCAAATCCATCTCCCTTTCTTGGTTCCCATGACCACTGTCTGAGTTCTAGATACCATTGATTCTTATCTATTCTACCTCAACAACCTTCAATCTTGTCTCCTTGTCTTTAGACTTATTCTCTTAGGAATATTGAAGCCAGGTGGAATGAGGTGGCTTATCCAATAGCCATTTAAGATGATTTTCAACCGATTCCAATGTCTTGCTCCAAGCATGTATGTAAAGTCAGGATATGTGACTTCAGCCATTCCTTTCCAAGAGGTCTCCAATTGGTAATTACTTTTCTTCTTTAAGACTGACCTTGATGTTTTTTGACCTTTTTTACTGCTGTGTTATGGTGCTAGAGAACAGGGATGGGTGATGAGGGCGGTATGGAGAATAAACTTTCTCTTCCAATCTGTCCTTAACTAGCTCTCAGATGAATCATCACCCAGTCTATGAGTGAGTGAGTGAAGTCGCTCAGTCATGTCCGACTCTTTGCGACCCCATGGACTGTAGTCTACCAGGCTCCTCCATCCATGGGATTTTCCAGGCAAGAATACTAGAGTGGGTTGCCATTTCCTTCTCCAGGAGGTCTTCCTGACCCAGGTATTGAACCCGGGTCTCTCACATCGTAGGCAGATGCCTTACCATCTGAGCCACCAGGAAAGTCCAACCAGTCTCTGGTGCTGGGTTAATCTTTGTGTAAATATAAAGGCTACACTTGTGCTCCTGAGAAGAATGATCTTTTTAACAATGTTTTTAGAAATAAAGAACAAACAGTTCTCATTTTTCCAGTGACTCTCTGTGTTTTAGCAATGACAGTGGGAGGGTGGAGTCTTGGTCTAAATTTTTATGAGTTCAGCCAGCACAGCTGAAGGAAACAGGGAAAAACAGTTTCAGTCTGTACATCAGTAGCTCAGTGAAAATTATTAGTAGATGACACCTAGTGGTGGCTTGTGGAAATGCACTGAAGCTAATAAGCACATATGAATGTTAACAGCCTTCACTATATCAGGAACTTGTAACCAAATATAACTCAGGCTCAATAAGACAGCAAAGTACAACCCACTCCTGACATGAAGTCTAACTGTATTGGTTGCTGCTGCTGCTGCTAAGTCGCTTCAGTCGTGTCCGACTCTGTGCGACCCCATAGACGGCAGCCCACCAGGCTCCTCTGTCCCTGGGATTCTCCAGGCAAGAACACTGGAGTGGGTTGCCATTTCCTTCTCCAATGCATGAAAGTGAAAAGTGAAAGTGAAATCGCTCAGTCGTGCCTCACTCTTTGCGACCCCATGGACTGCAGCCTACCAGGCTCCTCCGTCCATGGGATTTTTCCAGGCAAGAGTCCTGGAGTCGGTTGCCGCTGTATTGGTTAGTATAGACTAACTGCTGTAGTCAATAAGCTTCAGATCTTTACTGACTTAACATAATAGAAGTTTATCTTCCACCATCAAATAGTGCAGCTGTCCAGTGGGTGAGCTTCCATATAATGACACAAAAAGTGACTCGGTCACATGGAAAGAAATACTTTGTGCTTGGATAGGAAAATTCAACAACAGAAGGATATCACTTCCCAAAACAAAACAAAATAAATAAATTAAAACAACATTGTATGTTGAAATAGGCATGACTATATAAGACCTTTAAGATTCATTAGGTTAAGCATATAAGAGCTATGTATGTCACGATACATAAATTATACATCAATTTAGAAAATAACAGCAACAAATCAGTAGAAAGTTGGAAAAGCAACAATAAAAGGGAGAGGGAATAGCTAGGACATGGAGCAGCCTAGATGTCCATCACAGATGAATGGATGGGAAGCTATGGCACATGTATACAATGGAGTGTTACTCAGTCATAAAAAGGAATGTATTGACTCTAATGTGGTGGAACGAGGTGTTCTAATGAGGTGGAAGAATCTAGAACTTATTATACAGAGTGAAGTATGAGAAAAACAAATATTGTATATTAACGCATGTTTTTCAAATCTAGAAAGATGGTAGTGATGAATCTATTTATAAGGCAGCAAAGGCATCTCCAGCACAGAGCACAGACTTGTGGACACAGTGGGGGAAGGAGAGGTGGGACAAATTCAGAGAGTAGCATGGAAACACAATCATTACCATATGTAAAATAGCCAGTGGGAATTGCTGTATGACTCAGGAATTTGCTATATTCAGCTCAAACTGGTAAACTCTGTAACAACCTAGCAGGGTGAATGGATGGGAGATGGGAGGGAGGTTTAAGAGGGGGACATGTGTATACCTATGGCTGATTCGTGTTGATGTAAGGCAGAAACCAACACAATATTGTAAAGCAACTGTCCTCCAATTAGAAATAAATTTGAAAAACATAAAAGGGAGAGGGGAGACACCTTACATTAAAACTCATAAAATCTCAATTACTAAAACAGAGTGGTGATACAGCTTAAAACCCACAAATTTAAAAAAGAGAGTGGTGTGGATATATGTGTAGATTAATAGAATAGAAAACCCAGAAGTATACCCAAGTGCATACAGATACTTCACAAAAGATAAAGCATCTATCAGAAATCGAATAAACTACTCAGTAAATGTTTTGGAGATAAATGTAAATATATATATATTCTTGTTTGGAGAAAGAATGGAAGGAAAGTAGGAAGGGTAAAGTTGACTCATGAACTTTATTTCTTGAAGAAAGACAACCTCGGGCACTGCATTAGTCAGGATTCTCAGAGAAACAGAATTAGTAGCATATGTGCGCGTGTATGAGTGTGTGTGTTTGTTTACTTATGTGTACATGCATTCATTTATTTATTATGAGGAGCATATCACGCACTTATAGAGGCAGGGGTCTCAAGATCTTCACGGTGGGTTGGCAAGCTAGAGATGGAGGCTCACTTACGGTGAGTTCCAGCCCTCATCTAAGAGCCCGAGAGCCAGGAGAGCAGGTGGTTCACTTCTAGTACAAAGGCCGGAGCCTTGAGACCCAGGAAGAGCTGATGTTTTACTTCAAGTCTGAAGGCAGGAAAGAGTTGATGCTCCAATTCAAAGCCAGTCAGGCAGGAGAAATTGTCTTTAGCCTTTTGGTTCCATTCATGCCTCAGATTGTGGATGAGGCCCAGCCACATTAGTGTGTCCCAGGTGGCGCTGGTGGCAAAGACTTGCTTTGCTAATGCAGGAGATGTAAGAGATATGGGTTTGATTCCTGGGTTGGGAAGATGCCCTGGAGAAGGAAATGGGAACCCACTCCAGTATTCTTGCCTGGAAAATCCCATGGACAGAGAAGCCTGGTGAGCTACAGTTCATAGGGTTGCAAAGAGTCGGACACGACTGAAAGCAATTTAGCAATGCACACACCTACATTAGGAAGAGCAATCTACTATTCTCAGTCAACCAGCTTAAATGTTAACCTCATTCAGCACACTCTCAGAGACACATCCAGAATAATGTTTACCAAATATCCGGGCACCTCATGACCCTCAGTTAGACTGACATATAAAATTAACCATCACAGGTTTCCTAAAAGATTTACATTCTCTTATGGCTTATTCACCTTTCCTGAAATCTTGATGTCACTTGTGACATTCTGTTTAAAATGGATCACAGAAGAGATATTACTGAAGAACTATTCAACTTTATTTCCAAAATCTATATAGAATTTCCTGTTCCTGGCAGTCCTCTACTTCTTACTGATTATGGGTGTGCTTCAATCTACAACAAAATATTTTCTTAATGAATAGAGAAATTATGACTCTTTTAATATGGTGGAAAGGCATTGGATCATGCTACCTCTTGGTGTCCAATAAATTAAAATGGTCACTTGCCACTGGTTTTTACTTATAAGTATGGCAATCCTTGGCTGCTCAGTGTTAAAGAACCCACCTGCTGTGCAGGAGATGTGGATTCAATCCTTGGGTTCGGAAGATCCCCTGGATAAGGAAATGGCAACCCATTCCAGTATTCTTGTTTGGGAAATCCCATGGGCAAAAGAGCCTGGCAGGCTATAGTCCATGGGGTCGCAAAAGAGTTTGACATGACTTAGCAGTTAAACAATAGCAATGGCAATCACTGCCCCTAACAAAGCATGGACACACCTTCTCTTTCTTTGCTATTTTTCTTTAATGGTTCTGACTTTGATCAATATTTTGGGTAGTCATTGGTGGTTGACACTACTTTGCTATTTGCATGCTATGTCAGTGAATGTAACTTAAATCACTTAAAGCTGTCTGAAAGAGTAGAATAGGAATAATATTAAGTATAACATAACACTCATGTTGGATCCTGTATGGTCCAGAATTGTCCAAGTTATCTCACAATTTGAAAGAATCATAACATGGCAAAATTTGGAGAAAAACCTTTCTGAGTGTCCCAGTCAGTGTCACTTTAAATCACAAGAGCATCTTTCTGCAGAGCTTTTCAGTCCTGGGGACATGAAGCACTGAAGTGCTACCAAAGGTTACCTTTGTATGGTTTAACTAATTGTCATCAATAGCTTGCATGATTTTCTTATTTTGCATCTTTTTTTTTTTTGAGCACTTCAAAACCATATCCTTTGATTATCTCAACTGAATCAAGCTATAAGAGTTTTTCCAGTTTTGGGGAAAAAAAATCAATAGTCAACCTTCAGCGTTCAGTTAAGCTACTTTCCATTCTTTATGTATTATAATGGTAATACTGAGACAGGCTGGGACCCTTTGCTGCAGTGCTTCAATGCTTGCACCTGGAGAAACATCTTCTCAAGCAACAAAATACAGAGAAACTATAAGGGATTAAAAATTACTGTGTGAGTCTTCAGTTGGGGCAAATTTTGGACAAGAAGGTGCAAAAAGACCAACCCCCTCAACTGTGGGGGCAAAAACGGTGTTGAGAACAAAAGCAGGGTACTGTACATGCCGCCTGCACACACCACCACCAAAGAGGCCAGACACCTGAGCTACCCCTCCAGCCCAACCCCTCACTCCATAGAAGCAACCAACTCACCAATTTCCAACCAGGGAACAAACAAGGGGAATGTATTTGTTTTCCCTCCCTCCTGTGGCCACAGGAGCCCCAGTATAACTTCGTTTGAATTTCTTGGCAGGCCTTTTTATCAATTTCTAGTAACTGGGGAAGGCCAAGAACATTGGTTGGGATCAAGACTATTAAATGAATGTATCAAGAATTAATCTTTTAAGTGATACATGTTCTTGTAATGTTGTCTCAGTTACCATGAATAGGACATGAGCCTATTGTACCAGAAATATTCTCTGTTCCTCTGTTCTTCCCTCAGTACAAATCATGTGTGTCTCTGTGTGTAACCGGAAGAATTCACCTTTGTCTTTTCACTTGTGACAGTTTCCTCTGCCTTCTCCTCCTCCCATAAAAAATTGAAAAAAATATATCGGAATCCTTATAAGAATACTGAAACTGAAGTCCCTGTTGGGCTTAGCAAGGGAGCAGCTGTGGAAAGATAATGTGGTTCCTCTGTTTTTCTGAGAGGCCCTCAGGTGGATGAGCACAGAACTGAACTCTGCTCTGCTTGGTAAGGGAGCTTGATATTGACAGGGAAGATCATTAGGTAGTAGTTTTTAGGCAATAAAAGAAAACATTTCCTTCCTCACTATAGGTCTATGCTGTTGTGTCATTGGAAATCGATATCTCCACTAGATGGGAGTGTTTATGTCAGATTTAAGAAGCTCAATAAAGAAGTGGGAGTATCTGCTTGTCACACTTCTCTATTGCATATTCTAAGCCTCCAGAACAGAATAGTGCTCAAGGAATGGCAGGTGTTACAACACTTTTTGATATACCAATGAACACCTGACTTTGTAGACTGATTCATACCTGATGAAAATTACATATATATATATATATTTTTTTTCATGCTTAACTGTGTCTGACTTTTGCAACCTCATGAACCCAAAAGAAAAATGGGCACAGGATATGAATAAACTATTCCCAAAAGAAACTCCAAATGGCTAACAAATATATCAAGTAAACAATTTATAACCAGGGAAATAAACAGAGCTTTACAACCAGATTGTAGCTTGCCAGGCTCCTCTGTCCATGGGAAGAGTTTGGGGGAAAAAAATCAATAGTCAACCTTCAGCGTTCAGTTAAGCTACTTTCCATTCTTTATGTATTATAATGGTAATACTGAGACAGGCTGGGACCCTTTGCTGCAGTGCTTCAGTGCTTGCAAGAATACTGGAGTAGGCTGTCATTTCCTTCTTCAGGAGATCTCCCTGACCCAGGAATCAAACCCAGGTCTCCTGCATTGCAGGCAGTTTCTTTACTGACTGAGCTATGAGGGAAGCCCTACATATACATATACATATACATATACATATACATATACATATACATATACATATACATATACATA